>NW_023425427.1:30385803-30998303 GCF_014108245.1 Pipistrellus kuhlii
GTATATTCTTGGCTGAAAAGTTGTAGTTAACAACAGTATTTTGGTTTGATCACGAGAGAGGAAAAAGCTTGTAGACTATAGCCTTCATTCCCTTGTGCAGGAAAGTTTACACACTTTGAAAGAATGAGGACTACTCTCTTGAGAAGTGTTCTGGTTTGAACTGAATCGCCCTCTCCCCCAATCTCATATGTTGAAATTCTAACCCCTGGTACCTTACAATCTGACCCTATTCAGAAATAATAGGAAGTTTATACCTTTTGGCTACATTCATTCATTTCATCCACACCCCCTCTGACAACCACCAGTCTATTTTCTGAATCCATGAGTTCTGTTTGTTTATTTGCTTGTTTGTTATTTAATTCTACATACTATGGTAGTAGGATTATACAGTATTTATCTTTCTTTGTCTGATGTATTTCACTTAGTATAATGCCCTCAAGGGCCATTTATGTTTCTAAAAATGGCAGGATTTCCGTTTTTCTTTTTTATGGCTGAATAATATTTCATTGTGTAGTATATGTCATATTTTCTGTACTCATTCATCTGTTGTTGG
The DNA here is from genome assembly GCF_014108245.1 of Pipistrellus kuhlii. NCBI lineage: Eukaryota > Metazoa > Chordata > Mammalia > Chiroptera > Vespertilionidae > Pipistrellus > Pipistrellus kuhlii. The sequence continues at coordinate 30,386,357 of NW_023425427.1, forward strand.
ACACTGAGGTTAAAATGAGATAATATTAAACTAGTATAGAACCCTACTCCAATATGACTATTGTCCTTATAAGAAGGAAAATTTGGACACATATGCACACAGAGAGAATGCCATGTCAAGATGAAGACAGAGATTGGGGTGATGCCAGCAGTACATATATAATACACATATTTATATACACAGAAAATATTCACACACACATAATACACATATTTATATACACAGGGTGTCCCCCAAAAATGTATAGATAGTTTAACAGCTAATAGCTCAATTTTGAAAATGGAAATATGTTTTAATAAACACGGCCTTTATAATTATTCAAAGTGTGTATATACATTTTGTTGGCACACCCTATATACAGACACAGTTTAAAGTAGCAAGAAATTCTAGTAAAACTTTGCTGGTAAATATTGGCCTGGCATATCTGCATTTTTGTTAATCCTCCACCAGAGGATATTTTTTCCATTGCTTTTTAGAAAGAGTGGAAGGGAAAGGAGAGAAGTGGAGGCTGGAGAAAGAGAGAGAGAGAGAGAGAGAGAGAGAGAGAGAGAGAGAGAGAGAGAGAGAGAGAGAGAGAGAGAGAGAGAGAGAGAGAGAGAGAGAAACATTGATGTGGGAGAGACACATCAATTGGTTGCTTCCCACATGCACCCTAACCAGGGCTGGGATGGAACTTCAACCCATGTACATGTCCTTGGCTGGGATCAACCTGAGACCCCTCAGTGCAGGGAGGCTGAGGCTCTAACCACTTAGAAACACCAGACAGGGTTGCATTTTCTTTATTAATTATCATTTCTCCATTCACAAGGCTTATAGGTTTTCTCATATTTGCTAATCAAGAGTTGGAGGCAGTGCTAAAGTGCACTTATTATGAAATGGATTTATTTTTAAAAGACATAATAAGAATAAATTTAGCCTCAGCTAACCAAATAATTAAACCCATCTACAGAAGAAATTAGAGTTCAAATGCACCTCAAAGATCAACTAGAATTTATTTATGTAACCCTAGGCAAATTACTTAAATGTTGGTCTGTTGGTCTCTGTTTGCTCACCTATAAAATTAGAAGGTGAGTCAAAACAACTTCTAGAATTTCTTCTAAATATAACTCTATGATTGGACTTTCCTATCAAACCCCTAAAGTTTCACCAAGATTCTGTCTACATCTCCGCTATTCCATACACTAAAATGGTGTTATTTTGAATAAGGAAAAATACTGTGTTGAATAAACCATCCATAGTGAAGCTAGCCATCATAAAAAATCAAAGTCCACAGACACTTCAACACACACACACACACACACACACACACACACACACACACACACTCAGCATTATTATAGTGCTAGTGTTATCCAAATTTCCACCATTGGAGTTTCATGTCAAATTTGAATGTCACCTTTATTTTCATTCACTTAACAGTGGAATTTGATAGCTCACTTTTTAAAAATTAGCCACACCCTAATCATAAGCATGATTGTCCTAGGTTTATGTATTTTTTTTCTAATAAAATTCAAATAAATATAGTTCATAAGTAAATAAAATTCCATCAGCTATCTAGAATTGTGTTGTATACCTTCAGTGGTATGCGTATTAAACTGTGAAAAATGCCAGAGTAGTTTATGAAAAGAAGATTATATACACTGGTCTAGAATATAAGATTTTGATTTTAAAGAAAAACTACTAAAGTATTATTTTCATCGCATTTATTGGGATAAAAAAATCAACAGCTAAGTCAATTATTCTTTCATTAGTTAGAGAATCTGATTTCATAAATTATTATGAAAATGGGAGTATAGGACCACCGGTTGATGGGTAGAGCTTTCGTTTGACATCTGCATTAGCGTAAATCCCACTCTCGTCATGCCAAGTGTTGATGCCATATCTTTTGGAACCATTTAGATCTGTGAACTGAGAACAGCATTTTCTGTGGACTATTGAGTAATCATCTTGACAAGGGTAATCCTATGGGGGGAGGGGGGGAAGAAGTGATACTGAATAACTGAAATATGTAAAAAGGAGTGATGTTTAAAAGCTGATCTTTAGTATGTTAGTCTTACTATGATCAAAGGTTAATTTTCAAACAATTGATTAATTTAACCTCTCAAATTACGAATACCTTAATGAGAAAAAAGGCTATTGCATTTATAAGTACTTATAATTCTGAAAGAAGAAACTAGTTCATGATTGTTTTATAAAAATAAAAATAAATTGTTATACATTTAAAATTGTTCTAGCCCATAAATTTAGATAGATACAATTTTATTATCATCTACGTAAGCCCCAAGCAATTACAATTTATCTACCATTCAACATCTTTTTAAAATTAATGTGTTATAATTATTCCAAAGAATAATTGGGCTATATCTTTAATAACTGCTATCAAGTCACACTTGCCAGAAAATGCCAAGTTCAAAGATTCATTCCTATTGAGAAATTTACATACGTAATCCAATATAGTATGTAAGGTATTTACCCTTACAGCACTTCATAAAAGCTTCTAAGATATATATCTCCAGTCACCAGAATGACCAGAACAACCGGTGGCTATGACATGCACTGAGGCAGCCAACCAGCCTGATCCAGGCCCTGATCGGCCCCACTCCCATCAGGCCTGTCCCCCAATTGACCCCCAACATCCCAGTTGGGGGCAGGGCCAGCAGGCCAACCACCTGTGCACTGTCCCGGCCCAATGGGCCCCCATCAGAGTGGGCCAGCTGAACCCCTTGTGCACTGAGCCTCTAGTAATAAAATAAGACACTATTATTGACTATTTCCCAAGGAAATAATGATTATTTTAGATTAAATCAAGGGTAATGACAGATAACGAATATAAAGCCCTTGAACTGATTATACAATTTCTCCCTTTAATTGGTACAAATTTTAAAGTACTAGAACAATAATGAAATTAAATCATCAAAATCTATAAAACAATGAAAGAACATCTAAACATAGTTCAAATCTTAGATTAGCTTTATTTAAAACAATTTAAAACTTTAACCAAATGTTCAACCATAACAATCATTATAGTGTCTATTTATTTACTGAGTGCCATGGGCATAGTAGTTGAGTGTTTATATCTTTTAATTCATAACAGAGCTCTAAAATACAAACTACTACTCTCATTTTACATATAAGAAAAGATAATTTGCTTAAAATCTCATAAGGGGGGAATTTAAAGAATGCCAGTATTAAGTGACTCAGCCAGGACTTCAAACTAACCAACTTAACTATAAGATCCATTATCCCTCCAGGATTCTCATGAAATTCTTAATAATTATGAGATGAAAAAATATATAAACAATAAAATCCTAAACCTACATTTTATCCATGATCCTTTCTACATAGTTTGGGCTTTTGCTTTTTGTTGTTGGGGTCTTTTCTTTGGGGCTCATTTGTTTAGTTGCTTTTGATCAGGTAGAGGACTTTTAAAACAGATTTTAGGCATCACTGTCCAAAACTGCCTTCTCAGTGGGAGGCAGGATCTGCTATTCCTATCCCAGCTGCCATCAAACTGAAGAGAGTGTCAAATGAAAGGTCAATGTGTTCCTTTAGCACCTCTTATACAAAGACTATGATTCATTTTGATAATGTGAATGACAAGATTAAATGTGATGTTTTAGGAAAAGGATTCTGGTAACAGAAGCTACTAAAGATTGAAGGTGGAAAGGACTGGATTTAGGAAGTGCAATTAGAAATGGATCTCAACTATTTACAATATCAACTAATGGATGAATAAACAAAATGTGGTCTGTTTACACAATGAAATATTACTTGGCAATACAAGGAATATTTTATAGGTGTTATAACATATAAAACATTATGCCAAGTGGTAAAAAGCTAAATCAAAGTACCACACAGTGTATGATTTCTTATATAAAATGTACAAAATAGGCAAGTTCACAGAGAAAAAAAGTAGTTTTTCAGGAGATGAAGAAGGATGAGGAGTGACTATTAATGGATGTGATGGCTAATTTTCTGTGTTAACTTCACTGGATCATGAGTACACAGATACACACACACACACACACACACACACACACACACACACACACACACCTTGTAATTTAACTCACAGACTTACAGACTTCAGAATATCAATGATCAAACCTGGAAGAATCAGCTCATAGAGTTCTTTAAATGTGAAGAAAAATATCCTTTGCCTATAAGACTTCAACAAGAGCTGGAAAAAAGAACAGGAATATAAGGAAGAGTCTGTCTGGAGAATGTAGGAAGAAGAAAATAAGGGAAAAGGATAGCAGAAAGAGTTTCCTAATGTATCCATCCCTATCTAGACTTTATTTATTTATTTATTTATTTATTTATTTTTCCTATCTAGACTTTAATCAGGCAGAGTCTCTTTGACTTGAACACCAAGAAGTATCTATAATAATATAAGCATAATATGCTAACTAGACCAGACGTCCTTCTGGACAACCTTCCCGGACGAAGCTGGGGCTGCAAGGGAAGTCTGGGTCCCGGGTGCCAGAGGGAAGCCGGTGCTGGCAGTCAGGAGAAGGCAGGCCATCACTTTTTTTGGAAAGATATTTTTATCTAATTTCGAATTTACAGGAAAGTTGCAACAACAGCACAAGGAGCTCCCATATAATCTTGACTCAGAGTCACCAATTGTTTACCATTAGGCTGGAGACCTCGTGGTACTTTACCTCTAAATAATCCATGCTCTTCCTAAGAACAGGATTTTATAGCTAGAGTAAAGTGTTCAACCTCAGGAAGGTTGATGCAGTATAATTATGTCATCCGCAGTCTATATTCAAATATAATTCATGATCCCAATAATGTTCTTTACGGCTATTCTTCCCAGTCAATGATCACTGCTGTGCATAGGGCACAGACCTCCCTTCAGGCCATCTGTTCCACAGCACTGCCTTCCAAATAAAGATTTTGTGCTGATGTCATCTCTAATTAAAAATGTCTAAAATCTGACTCATCTCCTCCTCCTGAAACAAGTTCTCCCCATCTCCATGTCTGTCTTATTCTTTTTAATAGTGTTACCTCTCCCATAGGTTTGAGGCTATGGAACATCTCTGATTCTTTTCTTTTTTTAAATATATTTTATTGATTTTTTACAGAGAGGAAGAGAGAGGGATAGAGAGTTAGAAACATCGATGAGAGAGATATATTGATCAGCTGCCTCTTGCACACACCCTACTGGGGATGTGCCCGCAACCAAGGTACGTGCCCTTGACCAGAATCAAACCTGGGGCCTTTCAGTCCGCAGGCTGACGCTCTATCCACTGAGCCAAACCGGTTTTTGTATTATATTCTTACACAAGGCACTATTATTTCCCAAACCTTCTTTTTTCCCAGAATAAAATTATATTGCTATTTTTTAGTCAAAAGATACCCAGTACTCATCCAGTTTTTCCCAATCTTCCAAGGGATTGTTCTCTGGTTATTCTTATTTGATTTCATGCTTTTTCTTTAGGACCTTTTGTTTTTGATAGTTTTATTTTCAAGGTCACTTTCCCTTTTAGGCCTGCCTTCTGAATATCAGTAACTCTGTCTAATTTACTATTATAAGATACTTTAAAAGCATAACTCAATTCCTCCATCCAGATCATCCATAAAAATGCATAATGGGTTATGTTTCCTTGCCAAATCAGTCACTGTGAACTAACCTTGTGTCCATCATTACAAACAGCTATTAGCCACCTGGCATTCATGCAACAAAGACCATTCTACCCTAGCAAGCCTATAAGAATGCTCATTTAGGGTTCTCCAGTTACTCTTGAAAAGACATTTTAGGCAGCAAACTTAATGTGAATGTCACATTGGATGGAATGAAAGTAGACATAATAGCAGACTGCAGTGATATTTCGTTTCATTATTTTCAGTATACATTGTGTATAAAATTCTTTAGCACTTATATGCATTTGACTAAAGACCTGTCTTCCCCTAATAAGGTTGTCTTCTAAGCACACATGCAGAGTGATGTGGGAGGAAAAGAAAATTCCCTTAGAGCTAAATCTGCTTTCTCAACCCTGGGATCACAGGACATAGGCTTCTCAGACAGATCCCTTCATTCATCTCCTTCACTACTTATAAAATGATGTCATTTCTATTGGGCATTTTTTTCTCCTGATGATTTAATTACAAATATAAGAGTAATCGGCAAACACAGCAATATTAAATATATAATTAATTATATATATATTTTGTTACATATTTAAGAAACATTCATCATCCTTTTTTATTTGATATAATATTACAAAGAAAAAGTGCTTGTAACAAATGCAGGTATTCAAATGAAGGAAAGTAGTCATAGGGAGTGCAAAGAAGTTTAGGCTGTGAGTTTAAATATAAACATTTATGTTATTAATGAGTTCAGTCAACATAGTAAGTTTTCATCACAAAGAAAAATATGGGTATTTACATGAACAAATATTTCACAAAATAAGCTGACAATATTACACACTCTCTAGTAATGGCCAGCATAAAAAACTAAGCAATATACTACTGAACCTTAGCAATTGACTAATTTTTTTTCTTTTTAATGCATAAATTTTTATTGGTTCTATCATTTCAATCACATAAAAATAAATATGATTCGTCTTATTTCTCAGTCTATACACTGACTGTCCAGATTATTATGATTTCTGAATGCATAATAATCTGGTCACTCAGTGTATATCCAATATAATAAAAGGCTAATATGCAAATTGTCCCCTCGAACAGGAATTCTAACAGCAGGCAGGCAGAACAACCATCCTTGTCCCCTCCCCTTGGCCAGGTTGGCCAGACCCCACCCATGCACGAATTCATGCACCAGGCCTGAGAACAGCATGATCTTTAAATATATATATATATTGAGTGGCCAGATTATTATGCATTCAGAGATCATAATAATCTGATCACTCAGTGTATTATGTGAGGACATCTGCAATTGTTTTATATGTGTAACAGTGCAGTTAGGTAAAAATTTGAGGCTTAGGATTCTCAATTTAAATTTTTTGTCTCCATTACAAAAGTCAAATATGTTCACTGTACAAATTAGAGAAAAAAAGAAAAAAATGAAGTCTTCCACTATCTTAAGTTACCTGAAGTAGAATTTAACTTTATGACTTAACCAGAAAGGAGACCATGGTTACTTAACTTCAGAAGCCAATATAAGTGCAAATATAACTACAAAAAAATAGGATTCTTTTTACTAAAGGACATAATACCAAAATAATCAAGAACTGAGTTTCCTGAAAATAGATACTCATCATTTCTCAATTGTTGGTGATGCACAAGATGAACAAAAATTATATTTATTTCTAATTTTCAAGTAGACTAGATTTCAATATCTGCCAAAATCCTTAATCAAAAAGGTTACTTGGTCATAAATAAATGGCTATTAGGATGGGACAGGATTAACGAAAGAGATAGGATGAATAAAAGAATCAAATTAAATAGTAGAATTTGAGAGCCAGAGAGCTCATGAATATCATTCTTTCTATACCATGAAGATGAGAGAGAAGAAGAGAGAGGGAGATTTCGAGGAACTGGCTCACATGAATGTAAGGCTAGAAACTAGAAACTTAGGCAGGATTTCTATATTACAACTGTTGAGGCAGGATACCTTTGCCAAGAAACTTCAGGTTTTTGCTCTTAAGGCAAGCATCAACTGATTGGACAAGGCCCACCCACGTTATTGAGGGTAATCAATAAGACAAATCCTATTGTATTCCAAATAACTGGGGGAAGCTGTGGAAGTCCTGAGAAGGCACATCACAGGGCCTGGAACATTACCTAGTTACATTTCAGACTTAATTTTTTGGGCAGAGGTTTGGCAAAGCCCTTCTTAGGAGGCAGAAAAGTAAAGGCAACTCCAAGCTTAGGGGAGTTCCTTTCATGCAAATGAGCCTAATTGAACAATAAAGGGCTCCTAATGATGCTGCCCACTTCCAACTCTTATCTAAGATGCATTTTTGTTTGGGATGATACTCAGAGTATTTCTCAATCAATACCACACCAGCCAATCAAATTAAGCAAGTCCTGGTTAGACAGGTGTTAAACTTCCCAAAGGTCCAGACTGGGCCCACTCAGCCATGAAGCACAGGAAAAGCCCAATAATGCCTAGAGCCCACATTACAATAATGTTTTCATTTATTTTAGAATCTTAAAAAATAAAAATAACAACAATGTAACTATACTTTTACCACTAAATTGTACACTGAAAAAGGGTTAAAATAGCACCTTTTACATCATGTGTATTTTACCACAATGAAAAAGTGCAGATACCATTTTGAAAAGCTAGCTATATTAAATGATGGAAACTCCTAGCTAAACCAGGAAATGATGGTGATAATATAACATCCAAAACTATCTCAAGGCAGATACTTTTGGCACCTAATATGCAGAAATTTTTGCTTAAAATAGAATATAGAGGACAAAAAGTACTTCCCAGAAAAAAAAAATGAATATCATATGCTTTAGTTTTGTATAATAACACTTATTCATTTATTGACAATAATTTCAAGAATATTAACAATAACAAAGTTGGCTAGCTTCTAAATATGGGTGTTAGAAATCAAACTACCAGACAGCAGGAAGGAAGGATGGGGCCAAAGACTTGTCCCCTGTCCTAAAGGCTCACATAACCTACATACAGCCAGCCATGGACTAGTCTAGTCCTTCAACCTACCTTCTCTGAATCTTTTCCTCTCTTTTGGTTTTTTGGGAAAAGGATGGGGAAGCTTTAAAAAGACTTATACACTCAGAGAACACACCCCTATCTTTCACTGAAATTGGGTGAGCCATAATAAGACCCAGTGTAAGAAGTGGAATTCTGAAGATATAGTTTGTAATTCTCATTCATTTCTCTCCTTGGAAATAATTCCATAACTTTCTCATACTCTGTATTTCCTTACTTATGTCTAGAGCTCTGGTATAATTAGTTGCATATTCTTTAAGCTTCCCACAATGCTGTCCCACTTTATGCAAATATGCATTTATGAAAATGTAAGAGCCCATCATATAAAAATTGATAAAAGTCTCAATTCATGCACAAAATTTGAAGTAGTATGAATCCAAATATTTTAATATTGTATAATTGCAAAAGTGGTAGCCTGAGTGAGTGGTGAACTATTTATGCTAAGGCCATATGATAAAATTCCTAGCAAGTAAAAAATTACCTGCATGTAAAAATATGTTAATATTTTATGAAGTATACTAGAGGCCCGGTGCACAGATTCATACACTGGCAGAGTCCCTTGGCTTGGTCTGTGCCCTCTCACAATCCAGGGCTCCTCGGAGCATGTCGGAGAGGCCAGGAAGGGGGATCCCACTGGTGCACATATCCGTATACCGGGCCTCTTGTATGTATATAAGATCTATGGTTAATCTCTTCCCTCCCTATTCCCCCCTTCCCTCTGAGATTCATCAATCTGTTCCATGTTTCCATGCCTGTGGTTTCCACTCCTGCGTTAAGTGTCTGCCCCCTGGTGGTCAGTGTGCATCATAGCTAACAGCAGATCAGTCAGCCAGTCACTTAGGCTTTTATATATATAGATACTTGTTTAAATGCAAGATAACTTCAGTCACTATGCTGCTGTTATTTAGTCATCCACTTAAAATTTAAGATATTTTTGTATCCTATAAGAATGTAATGCAACCATTCATTTAAATAGGAGTGCTAAAAACCAGTGCTAAAAAAAAAGTCTCAAAGTCAATTACTTTGGCTTAGAAGTGAATGAACAAAACTCTAACTAAAGCCAAACACCTGCCATGGCATGTTGTGCTATTAATGTGGAAATCAGCAATGGAGAAATATTAGAAATAATGCTTGAAAATTAAAACCATAAATATGTAACAAAATGGCTAAAGACTTATGCGCTCAGAGAATACACCCCTATATTTTTGCCTATGGAAAATTCATCCTTTAAGCTTTGTGAGTTTTTAAGTATGTCTTCAACTTCATTTTGTTTAGAGATGGTACCAAATTCCATGTATATAAGGAAATAGGCCTGAATTGCATTTTTTAAGTGACATATTTGTTTCCGTATGTGTTTTCTGATTATAAAAATCAGGATAAAAAGTGTAGAGATGAAGAAAATAACCAACTTTAGTAGCATTTTGACAGTTTCTTCATTTTTTCCTCTATGTTTTACATAGTTTAGATAAATACATGTTCAATTTTGCATCTTAATGTTTTTCTTAACCTTAAATGAAGACTTATCAAGACACTAGAGTTATCTATGCATGTTATAAAGGCTACAATAACTTCATCATATGATTATAGCATATTTAATTAATATTATTTCTAATACTAAAACATTAAGCATTTTCCAAGTTTAGCCATTATAAGTAATACAGTGATTAGTATCTCTGCATTTTAACTTATTTTCCTTTGGGGAAATTTCTTAGAAGGAAAATTATTAGATCAAATATCAATAGTATCTTGATATCTACTGCCAAATTCCTTTCCAGAAAGATTAAAATAATTTACAATTTACCTGGCAACAGATAAAATAACCCATCTTGTCCTGGCAGGGTGGCTCAGTTGGTTGGAGTATCATCTCATATGCCAAAAAGGTTGTGGGTTTGATTCCCAGTCAGGGCACATATCTATATAAGTTGCGTGTTTGATCCCTGGTTGGGATGCATACTCGAGGCAGTTGATCAATCAGTTCCTCTCTCCCTCCTTCTTTCTCTAAAATCCATTAAAAAATATATCCTTAGGTGAGGATTTAAAAAAAAAAAAATCTCACCCCATCTTCACCCCACTGTGTATTAAATGTATAAAATTAATTTTAATTAATTTAGTTCTCCAGTCCTCTAAAATGGCAGTTATTCCCTTTTATTTGAGATTTCTGTTTATCTCTGAGTATATATTTTTAAAAATTCATGGCTGGAATCTCTCATTGGTTGCAGTCGGATGGCAGCTGGAGTGGGAGTCCAGGCTCAGGTCGGCTGAATGTCCTAAGTCAAGCTCTGTAGTGTTTCTCCTCATGGCCTCCCCTTCTAGCCCAGGAGCTTGGATTTCTCATGAGGTAGCTCAGGGCTCCAAAGGACCTGGAAGCAGTCTTTTATAAGCTAGGTTGACATCTGGCACAGTCACTTTTGCCATGTTCTATTGATCAAATCAAAAGCCCGATAGTCCAGATTCAAAAGGCAGATACATTCACCTCTTGCTGGGAAAGTAGCCAGTGCAAATAGAAGGCCAGCCATCTTTAGAGACAATCTACCACATCTTATTGATCTTTACTAATATGAACATTTCCTGATGAAAGTGTTTTAAATTTGTGTTGCTATAGTAATTTGTATGCTTTCTCTTTTAGATTTTACTAACCAGTTAGTGCTGATGTAAAGGAAAGATACTGTTTTTCATATGCTTATTTTGTATTTACTCACTTACTAAATGGCCTTATTTATTTTAATTCTCAGTTTAATATCTTGGTTTTCCTAAGAAGATAATCATACTATCTTAAAATAAAGATAAAAATTTTCTCCTCTTTTTCAATAATCAAATACCTTATCTATTACACTTGTTAAGTCTTCCAGAGAAGCCTAATAAGATGCAGCCTTGTTCTGTTTCTGTTGTATAATTTTTAAGTACAAGTATATTAAAGTTATAAATTGGACATATATTATCAACGTACACATTTCTCAGAGCTAAATTAAGCCATTTAATTTTATGTGTCAATGCAATACAAATGAATAGAAAGGCAGGTTCTTATTACAGATAAATTAAATTTAGAGACAGGGACAATAAAACAAGATGAAGAAGAAAGCAATATGTTTTGGACACTACGATATTTTCTCCCTGAAATCTATAAACATCTAAAAATAAATCATAACAATAAAACATTCTATTGTCTCCCTCAGAAAATATCTTTAAATAAATATAAAGCATCATAAATCTCAGCAATTGTCCTCTCTTCCCAAGCTTGACTATTTTCACTAGATGTACGAACCATTTTATGTACATAAACAAGTATTAGAATGTGGCTTCACAGCCCTCTTATACTCACAAGTGGCTGATAATCATATGGTCGAGTGTAGTTTTCAGCATATGTTGTCAATGCACACCTAAGAGGGATAAGTCAATATCTGAGAAAAGAAAGACTTCAAAAACAAACACATTTAGATGTTTTAGAGGTGAATACTTTACATAAAATAAAGCCATTTCAAGAAGGATTGGCCCCAATAAAAATTTTAAAACTCTCAACTGTCTCAGCCTTGTTTACAGTGTTACCTATCACCAGCAAGAGGCCCTTCCTTCATCACTTCCAATTCAGCACCATCCACTCACTACTCTCCTGTGCTGATGATATGCTGCCAATCCCAAGGATTTTAAATTATTACCTGAGACTGGGTGCATTTGGACTTTTGGGACTCTCTTTACCACCCATTTTCTGCCCCTCAACCCTTTCTGATCCTATGCCCTATGTTCTCTGCTAGATGACAACTGAAAAGATAATAGAAGACAGCTACAAGGACTGAGATTACATAGCTTCTCCAACTTCTCCCCATTAAACACTCAGAAATGCACATGAAATACACCCTCCCTCCCCAAGTGTACAAGCACAGCCAGGCTCAAAAGGGAATACCGTATTTTTCGGACCATAAGACGCACTGGACCATAAGATGCACCAGTTTTTAGAGAAGGGAAATGAAGAAAAAAAGATTCTGAAACAAATAGTGTCCTATAATATTTTATGTGCATTAAAACCCAACATCACAGTCATAAACACATGTAATCAACCCTGTAAAGTAAACAGCAGCATTTAGAACCATTTTAGAGCCGGGCAAGCACACAGAGACCACACAGAGCCGGGCAAGTAAAAAAACTTTTTTTTAAAAGTATATGTGTAGGCTATATTTTGACCATAAGACACAGGGACTTTTCCCCCCCACTTCTGGGGGGGAAAAAGTGCGTCTTATGGTCCGAAAAATACGGTACTTGAAATGTTGGGAATGAAGAACATACTCATTAGAATGGGAAGCCATAAGCGGATGTCAAAGATAGAGCTGGAGTTTGAACTGCATGTCAAAGAGCAGAAGACATGGTCTTGGGGGTTTCACAGAAGGCAAATTGCTAAACTCTTATTCACAGCCAGGAGTCTGTAAAGGCGGTACCTCCATATAATAGAGACCAAAAAACTACAGTAACCAGTGCAGGGAAACTTGCCAGAAAGTTTCTTTGTGTTTGAAACTGAGGGTGGGGGTTGGGGGGAAATTATTTTCCAATGAGAAATTAAAGCCCTAATTCTCTGTTCTGATAATATTATGCAATGAGATGGTCAAAGAAACTCAACTGGTAATTGCACATCTAAAAATATTGGGTACAGGGAAATTAAAACATTTCAATGCATGGCTGAGCTGGTGGGAAAGTTAGATAGTTCAACAAATAAAGAATTCCAGACTTGGCGGGGTTGGCTCAGTGGATAGAGCATCAGCCCACAAGCGGAAGTGTCTCAGGTTCAATTTCAGTCAAGGGCATGTACTTCAGTTGCAGGCTGGATCCCTAACCCTGATCAGGGCCCTTGCGGGAGGCAATCAATCAATGTGTTTCTCTCACATCAGTGTTTCTCTTCTTCTGTCTCCCCCCCTCCCTTCCTCTCTCTCTAAAATTCAATGGAAAAATATCCTCAGGTGAGGAATCTATAATAATAAAAGCATAATATGCTAATTAGGCCAGATGTCCTTCCAGACGACCTTCCAGATGAAGCTGGGGCTGCAAGGGAAGCCTGGGTCCCAGGTGCCCGATGGAAGCCGGTGCTGGCAGCTGGGGGAAGGAAGGCCCACTCTTGCACAAATTTCCTGCATCAGGACTCTAGTAAATAAATAAATAAATTAGAATTCCAAAACAATAAAAAAGTCTAACTCAGAACAATTAATGGATATAGCACCAATTTTATCTGGTGATAATCACTAATTCCTGACAAGAAGTGGTTTCCAGAGTAGTAGCTTGTTAAAGAAATGCAAATCCTGTCATGTGCCGCATAATGGCATTTCAGTCAATGATGGACCAAATATACAACAGAAGTTCCATAACATTAAAATGGAGCTGAAAAACTCCTATTGCCTCGTGGTGTTGTAGTCATCATTACATTGCAGTGCAACACATTACTCATGGGTGTGTGGTGATGCTGATGTGAACAAACCTACTGAACTGCTCATGTAGAGAAGTATAGTACATACAATTATGTATAGTACATAATATTTGAGGATGATAATAAATGACTATGTTACTTGTTTGTGTATTTACTATGCTGTACATTTTATTGCTATTTTAAAGGGCATTCTTTCTGCTAGAATAAAATGTTTTCTGTGAAGTAATATGCCGTGTTAACTCAGTCAGCAGACTTACACACCTCGTGACTGCATCATTTTCTTTTGTGCTTGATTTAATCTCATGTGATTTTGTACAGGAACAGGCTTGCAGCCCAGGAGCAATAATAGGCTATACCATATAACGTAAGTGTGCAGTGGGCTACAACATCTAGGTTTAAGTAAGTACATTCCACCATCTTTGCACAACAATGGCATCGCCTAATGCATTTCTCAGAGGGTGTCTTTGTTGTTAAGCAGTGTGTGACTGTACCTCAGTCCCACTTGAGATCTACTGAATTAGAAAGTCTGAGGGTGGGCCCAGCAATATGTGTTTAACAGGCCCTCTAGGTGATTTTGATGCACATTAAAGTTTGAGTACTGGAAACTAAGAGAACAAAAATTAGAAGTGTAACTTTCAAACTGGAAAATAGGACTTTTTTCCCCCCCAAAGAGACCAATCTAATACAAAACAATAAATGTGAATAACAGAAAGGAAAGTTAAATTGTGCTCAACAGACAAATTAAAATCATAAAATTAAATATCTTTGCAATCACAATGAAAGTAAAGGGGTTAAACCCACCAGGGATAGTATTTTCTCAGACTTAAATTGAATACCAAATTGTGTTACACAGTCTGATTCTATGCTTTTATACCTAGAATTATTTTCAAAAGAAGTTTGAAAGCAAAAGAAAATAAAAAGATATTTCATACAAATATTAACTAAAACAATTATAAAGATTCACTAATTATTACCTATTGATTAAAGAAATGAGTCACCAAGAACATATGACATACTCAACAACACATGAAATATGTAAAGCAAAAAATGACAGAATCACAAAGATAAAATGACAATTCCACAGGCATAGAGGAGGACTGTAAAACGTTCCTAGATCCTTCAGTTCCTTAAATCCAAATTCATACATAAATCTTCCAAAACTATACATATCATCAGCAAAGCAAATAAAATCACACGATTTTCCATGCATGCAGCATAACAGAGGCCAGAAAAGACTACAAACTTCAGTTTACATGTAGTGAGGGGAACAATCCAGAATTGGCAGAGTTAGATCCAAGCCCAAGCTGGAGCAAAATCGGGTGAGGATTGCATAGAAGAAAGGAGAGAGTGGGAACTCCCCAGTGGGGATGGAACACAGAGAACATGGACCCAGAAATACAGCATCCTTCTCTGATGGGGAAAAACTGAGACCAAGTCTCAAACTAGAGGATTTGAACATTGGCTTTTAAGAAGGAGGCTTGGAAAGTATGCAAGACCACAATGGCAGCCTTGGTATGCAATGATTCCAAGGAAGCAGGGGTGAGGACAACTGGCAAAATAAAGATAGGAAATCAAGCCCAGAAATTAAGGGTCCTAGAACCACCGCTCCTCAAAAATAAATAAATAAATAAATAAATAAATAAATAAATAAATAAATAAAAAATAAAATAAATAAAATAAAATAAAATAAAATAAAATAAATAAAATAAATAAAATAAAATAAATGCCATTAATGAAATAAAGTTCACTTCACTGTTCTAACAGAAGAGGGCACTCTTGAACTAAAACATTGAAGAAATGGTCCAAATTTCTCATTTCCCCCCTCAATAGAATTTGCCTGATTATTGCTAAGCCAGGAAAATTAAACATAATTAAAATGTTAAAAAAAAAAAAAGCAACATTACTAAGAGAAGAAATCAGTAAATAAGAATAAAAACTAAGCTGATGAAACTCCTCCCCAGCAACATTCCTGGTCATAGAAGTCCTCTGTCAGCTTTTCTATTCAACAATACAACAGACATTCTAGCAAAGGCAGTAAAACAAAACAAAAAAGGAGCATAAACATAATAATTGGAATGGAAGAAACAAAATTTTCATTGTCCACAGATAATAAAATTGTCCACATCTAAAAATCTAAGAGAATCTTTGAATCATAATATCAGGCAAGTTTCAGGATGGTTGTTGGATATAAGATCAATACACAAAAATAGTATACTCATATATCAGCAATAAGAAATTAGAAAGCATGACTAAGTGGAAAAATCCCATTTATAATTGCAATAACATCTCTAAAATTCCTATAGAAATATAAGTAATAAGATTTCTAAGATATTTATGGAAAAATACAAAATTTATTGAAGGACATAAAATAACTCCCTTGTTTATGACTCAATCAATATATGTTACATATGTGTATATATGTATATACACTTTATATGTAATTTCTAAAATGTTTACAGTCTGATATATATAGAGAGAGATTTTGATTAAATTATAATTTAAAACTTCTATTGATCAAAAGACAGCATGAACAGTTAGAAGAGAAGCTATAGAATAGAAGATGTCATAAAATTAATCAAAACAAGATTAGTACCCAGAATAAAACATTCTTACATATCAATGAAATACAGAATCCCATAGAAAAATGGACAAAGCCTATTAACAGTCAATTCACAGTAAAAGAAACCAAATGGCTAGTAAATATTTTAAGATAAATTCAGTGATTAGTGAAATGCCAAGTAAAACAACACATAAGATTGGTAAAAATTAAAATTATTTTTAAAGATATGAATGTATACATTTATACACTACTGGGGGAAGTACCTTGCTAAATTGAAGATGCATATATCTTAATACCCAGAAATTCTGTTTCTGAGTATAAAGAAATCCTTGCATATATACTCGAGGAGACATGTATAAGGATAGTCAATGCAACCTCATGTGTAATGATGAGAATCTGGAAAATAATGTTCAACAATACAGTGAATATATTGATGGCAATATTAGACATTATAAATAATTTTTCTAAAATACAGTATATAAGGCAAATCCGGTAAAGATGTTAACTTACATTTATAATTAAGTAATGAATAGATAAATGGGAGTTTGAATAGTATTTATATATAAATATTCAATAATCTTAACATGGAATTATAAATAAAATATTCCATAATCTTAAAATGTTTAAGTATTAATAGATGACAATGAACTTATTTGTCTATCTTTTCTTTTCCAAAGTTATGACTCAAATGATATGATTATCAGTCAAATATCACAGTTTTGCTTTGGGCAGGTCAATCTTGCAAGGCAGCATTGGGCATCTCTCTACTCACTTACAATAGGCAGAAACCCATTCCATCCATGTTCAGGCCCTTCTCCCTATCTGATTATCACCTCCCAGCACAGAGCCTGATACAAGGTAGGCATTAAAAAATATTGAATGAATAAAGCAATAAAAATAAAGTTAGATATGAGATATAGATTTATAATGAGAACAAAGTAAATAGAAGTAGAAATTAAAATATTCATTTATTTATTTATTTTTAATCCTCACCCAAGGATATGTTTTATTGATTTTAGAGAAAGAGGAATGGAGAGAGTATAACATTGATTTGTTGCCTTTTGCACATGACCCTCCTGGGGATTGAGCCCCAAGCCTAGTTATGTGCCCTGAGTGGCCAGACTGGGAATTGAGCCCACAACCTTTCAGTACAAGATGATGCTCCAACAATTTAAATACTGAATGACTTTCAGTCAGTTACTTATAAACTCTTTATGATTAGAACCCTCCTCCCTTTTAAATCTGCAGAACAGAGCAATAATCTTTAAGTGATATGTTTCATCAAATTTGAAATAAGATGGTCTTTTAAGAATGAAAATATTTAAAAATCAACATAAATTTTCCTCTTAGATATCAGCTTAAAGCAGTACCTGAATAGAGAATATAAGAAAAGAACAAGTCCATTAGAAGAGAAATGGCCTTCATAGAAACTCAGGAAAGCAAGAGGTGAGAAAAATGAGGGAGGCATCTTCCTAGGGAAGAGATGTCCTGGCTCATAAACATACTGCTCTGGTTCTGGGAGCAGAGATGGGTTATATCAACACCAGTGTTCCAACCCAACAAATGGCAGCCAACGATGACTTTCATTCATTGTCTGGAGCCACCAGGAGCAAGCCTGTGCCTCACGGTGCTGCTTACTACTCCATCCCTACCTACAGCGGATAGGTCCAAATAGCAGCCTCCAGCCCACAGGCAGCCAGGGCTCTCCAGTGGGATTTCTTCAGAGATAGCAATGGGAAAGGGCCAGTCACTCGCCTAAGATGAGAACCATGGGATGTAACATCCCTACCTGCAGAGGGAGTGAATGAAGACAACAGGAAGAGAGCCCTGGAGGTTTTTTAGTCCCGATTCCAGCAGTCTTTGGAAACCAACTCTTCCATGGAATTTCCCAGAGTGGTATTCAGTAATTTTTAAACAAACTCTTCTTTTGGCCCAAGATAATTTTAATTGTGTATCTATCACTTACAACTGAAAGAATCCTGGCTATTATAACCAGGCAATCAGAGTCGAGGGCCATTGAATATTGAAATCATATATTTAACTCCCCTTGCCCTGATGCCAAACACTCTGAACAACATTCTGATTATAGTTTGGCTTCCTATATGTTTTTATTTAAATCACGAGAGAATGCTTTGATTAGGCTGACATGACTGGTGTGCTTGAATGTTTTATTTCTCATTATAAATTAACTATTAGAATTCTGGATTTCTTTGTGAGTTTCAGGAGCACATCAATCTTCATGAGTCAGTCAAATTCTGAAGCATGGATAAAAGGGAAGGAAATGTACAACTGAATACAAGATTCTGGCAAACTCACCAGGATAATCCATGCTGTGAGGACACTTAGAAGTTGGACAACTACAGTAACCTGGCACTACCCACAATTTGCCACATGCACCCCCATTAACCTTTAATGGATGTAAGGCAGAGAACAACTAGAGATGCTTTTGTAAGATGAGAAAGGAAGAGAAGTCTGATACTCAAGTTATCATTAAAGCCATGGTGCTTGTTAAAATACCTACAACTGCCCTAACACCACTGGTAACTTGTGTAAATCTATGATGAGACGGTGCACTAATACCCACAGAATCACAATTCTCAAACCTGGAAGAACTTTAAAGATCAATTGATTACTTTCTGTTTTTGTCTGGAGGAAAGGAAGGTAATTCCTCTCCCAGCTTCCCAGCAGCCAAAACAAGGTTATATGACCTCTACTCAGCAAAACAAGATGGTCCCACCTCCAAGTCTGAATCTGAGTATGTGACTCAAAAAAGCAGAGATTTAATTTGGAATTAATCCCATCGATGGCAGCAGCTGATGCTACATTCATTATTTAAGATGAGGGCCATTATTTAGCCAGATTACTTATTTAGCCAGGGGTCCAAGGGGTCTACCTGAATCTGTGTGGTAGGAGAAAATGGGGAACTTACATCCACTCTGGGAAATTCTGTCTCATTCTTAACAGCATTCATCATTTTAAAATAAAATATATTGTGCTGAAATTAATATCCCTTTTATTTCCTCCTCCTTTTACCTACAGAATGAAGCCACATACATCAAATCTGATCAGTGTTCCACAGCTGCTGAATGCCAGGCCTATGTTTTAGAAATCAACTTCTAAGGAGCTAATGTCCAAGAGCTAGAGAAGGAAAATATAATGGAGGACAAACTGAATCTGATTTTACTTCTGATCCACGCCAAGCCCTTGCTAGTACCTTAGCAGTTTGGAAGAAGCTCTCCCCTTCCATCAAGAACACAGAACTGTGAACCCAAAGATTCTGGTCTTTGTTTACTACTAAGCAGTCATGGGGCCTTGAGCAAATCACAAACCCTCTGCATCTTAATTCCCCATTAGTATCTTCTCCATAAATATTTATAGAACAGATGGGTGGTTTAATTAATTAATGAGGAATTTGGATTCCTTAATTCTCTCTACATTGATTTCCTCCTCTATACAATTAAGAAAATACCTACCAAATGGAAGAAAGGAATAATGGATAATGCATGTGGGAGTACTTTGAAGGATATGGAGCATTATATACATTTAACCATTATATACTATAGTGATTAAGGACACAAACACTGCAATCAGACAGACAAGACAGGAGTTTGAAACCCAGCTCTGGTGCTTTTAGAAAGTGACTTTACATCTCTAAGCCCTTTTCAATGAGGGTTGTTGCAGCATCATTCTCAAAGAATGAGAACTAAATGAAATAAGGCATATAAAGGCCTTAACTCAGACACAGAGTATGTGCTCAATAACACTAGAAGAAAAAACATTACTATAAGGATACTAATCAAATAGTGGAAGGACATGGTTCTCTTTGCATTTTAATTGGATTATTCAAGCTGCATAGTGGAGAATGGATTGCAGGGGAGGCAAAGGAACTAGTTAGGATACTTAAATTACCAATTGGTCGGAGTCAGTGACCTCTTTCCTGTTCCAGTCTCAAATATCAACCCATTTTCTGACATGCTCTTCCATCTTGACTGCCTCAACGAATAGCCCCAATTATCCCCACTTACCAAAGCCAGAAGCTTGGAAATCAACCTTGAGTCTTCTTTACCCTCATAATTAATCAGTCATCAAGTAAATATCTATCCCTTTCAATTTGTCTAAAATCTGAACCCTTCTCTCCCTCCACACCACCATCAAAGTAATTATAAATAATGGTATTTCATGACAACCACATAAATTTTCACATAAAGAGAATTGCCAGCAATATTAGTTTATTATTAACACATATGGGA
The DNA here is from genome assembly GCF_014108245.1 of Pipistrellus kuhlii. Lineage (NCBI taxonomy): Eukaryota > Metazoa > Chordata > Mammalia > Chiroptera > Vespertilionidae > Pipistrellus > Pipistrellus kuhlii. Next base: position 30,407,227 of record NW_023425427.1, read on the forward strand.
TAAAAGGAATGTAGAAATTAAATATAAATTCCACAGCCATGACATTTTGAAAATATTTACCACTCACTTGTTTTGTTAGCTCCTTAGTCCCAAAAGTTTGAACTGCTTGCTTCCCTGATAGATTAACAATGACAAATAGGTCATTATAGATATTATAAATTGCCTATTTATAGGTCAAATAATGGTAGAAGTAGCCATATAATCATGGTAGTTAGAAGCATGAAGGTTGTTTCAATTATTTGTGTGGTTTAAAAGTTAGTGGCTTAAAATAACAATCATTTTATTATCTTTTATTATTCTGTGGAATGACTGGGTTCAGTTGGGTGCTTTTCCTGCTCTATGGAACATCACAGCTACAGGCATCCAGGTAATTGACTAGACTAGAATATCTAAGATAGCTCAAGCCCATGTTTGGCAACTGGTTTTGCCTGTTGTCTGGGAGCTCAGTAAAATACTGTGCCTTGGCTATCCTCCATATGCCCTCTTCATGTGTCTTGGCTTCTCACAGAATGTCAGCAACAGTCCAAAAATCAGAAAGTAGCATTTACCAGTGACCTTAAATATGTCTACATTTACATGTTCCAAAACATCACTTCTGCCACAATTTATTGATCAAAGCCAGTCCCAAAACCAACCTAGATTCAGAAGGCAGGCAGATAACCTTTGCCCCTTGATAGGAGTTGTGGCATGCTTGTACAGAGTGGGAGGAATTGTTGGAGGCCACCTCGGGAGATTAGCAATCACAATATATAAATCAAATACGCCTATCTTCATATTTTATCTGGAGGGCCTTAGTGAGCACACCTGAATACACAAAAAAAACCTGACCTTTAACTTGGTGGGTGCAACTTGAATAGCTATTCTAAGGAAGTTAGATACAATAAAGGCTTGTAAGAATGTTCTGAGTTAGCATATTATGATGCCCTAACTTTAGGTCTAACAGGTTCTATATCATGTGTTTTCACAAAAATTTTCTTATCAAATTACTTGAATTACCCTACAAGGATAGCAATGGAATAGGTTATTGTTACCCACTATTAAAACACTCCTGTGTCAAGGCACACAACTCAAGTCAGGATCTAAGTCACAGCCCCAAATGTTAATGAAAGATTAAGTGTTCCATTTAGTCATTTGGCTTCAATGTACTCCAGCTAAGGAAGGACATCTTATAGGAAGGAGTAATGCAAAGAGCAATAGCAGGTAGGCTGACTCTGAAGTCATTTCAGCACATTTGGCCACCTAGAAAAGCAATCAGTTACTCAACACTAGCTAAGCCACCTATTCCTAGAAGCCCCAGTTGGTGATATGATCTCAGGCAAGATTCCTGAGGGACAATGTCAAGCCAAAACCAAGGTATATTAACCCAAGGACCATTAACCCAGTATGTTTGAAAAATGGAAAAATTGATTAGAAAAATTCCAAAAGAGATAAAGAATCTTTTCCCAGTACTTCTTTTATGAGCTTGGCACTCAAGGCCTGGCATGCCAAATGTGGCAATGATCATCTCCATGTTTACAGGGGAAAGTGATGTTCAAAGTTCTCCTGGTTAGTCTATCATTCAGAGAGCAGCATAGAAAAAATGGCTAAGACTATGAAATTTGGCATTAGATGCTCAGTTCAAATCCTGGCTCATTATCACTTACTAGCCATGTGAGTTTGCACATGTTATTTGATTGCTCTGTGTCTTTAATTTTTCCCTCCATACAAAGTAGATAATGATGGAACCAAGTCACAGAGTTTTTGTCAGAGTGAGTTACCATATGTAAAACCCTTAGAATAGTATCTGGCAAATAATAAGCACCATGTAGGCATATGCTATTTTTAGTATTAGTCTTAAAGTTTTAAGTTACAGAAATCCAACTTAAACTTAATTAAGAAAAAAATAAAAACAAATAAAGGAATATATCAGCACATACAAAAAGAATATCATCAGAATTCTTTTCCCACACCTCTGCTTAGCTTCATTTATATGCAGATGCTCCCCACAGCAGCAAGATGCCCTCTAATCTGCCACCTGAAACATGAGAGAGCATCTTGCCCTAAACTCCAATTATTATCCTAGATCCGGGGTTGGCAAACTGCAGCTCGTGAGCCACATGAGGCTCTTTGGCCCCTTGAGTGTGGCTCTTCCACAAAATACCACGGCCTGGATGAGTCTATTTTGAAGAAATGGCATTAGAAGAAGTTTAAGTTTAAAAAATTTGGCTCTCAAAAAGAAATTTCAATCGTACTGTAATTTGGCTCTGTTGACTAATGACTTTGCCAACCACTGTCCTAGAGTGTTTTTTGATTGGCCCAGCCTGGGTCATGTAGCCAGCACTTTGTTTTATGGGGAGAAAAACCAGCCCACCCATTAGATTACCTAACTGATTGGGGGAGAGGATACTATCCAAAAAGAGAAAGCTGGACACACAAAAACAAAAGGTCCTACAATGAGTAAGATGGGGAGTCAAGAATTAAATTCCAGTCTGTCTCGCTCCCATTCTACAGTCTTTTCACCACACCGCTCTCCTCTTCTCATTTCCTTTGTTGTTACCCTCCTCACTGTCATGACAGAGGAATTTTTAAAGCTTTTTCTTCTGGAAAAATGTTCAACACCTGGGTGGTATTTTACCAAGAGTTAACCTACCACACAAGTGGCTGAACAGAGAAAAAAGTAAATGCCTTGCGCTTTACTTTGAGAAAAGAAAAAAACAAACAAACAAAAAAAGTGCTTTTCTTATCATTCACATGCAGTCCTGTTCCTCTGAAGAGTGCCAAAGGTTTAAAGATGCTAAATGCACCCGTGAGAGAAATAAATAGAAGGTTTTAAACTGTGGCCTAAGCTTGCTACTACTAGCGTGAAGTAATCACTCCACACACATATGGATAAGTGCTCTATGCCAACAATGAAAACTTAACTGCCTGAACTACTTTTTGACCTCATTTAACTTGTCCACTATGTGACTTCAGATGCCTTTCTGCTTAGAATCATAAAAGTTTAGAGCAGGAAAGGATTTTACAGATCATTTGGTTCAATCCCCTCATTTTCCAGATGGAAACCACTGAAGCCCAGAGTGGGCTATTAGCCAGCACAAGGTCACAAAGCAAGTTTAGTGCAGGTCCAGAAGTAGAAGTCACGTCTCCTATTTTCCATAACATGTCCTTTCTGGAAAACCACACCGTGTCCAAAAATCTACACAATGATCCCAAACACTGTTAATCTTTCTTCTCCAGTCACGTGGATCACAATAAGTGTTTGGATGAATTCTTGAAATGACACATTTGTCCTAAAATGTCAACATACACTAATCACTACCATGAGGAGGCAATGAAATTGGGTAAAAAACAAGACACATTGGTTTGGGCTGATCTTGTAAGGGGTTTACCTTTTATATCTTTCCATCCTCCAGTAGGTGGTCAGTACTCCTGGGCTGCCCTCAAACTGACCCAGGCTTCCAGGGACCTGCTTCTCACCCAGAAAATACTCTACGCCACACCTGGATTTTCCCTATAAAAAGCTATTGTAACTTCTCCTGTAAACCATTATCCCAGGAACACACACAGTTACAATATATATGCACATTTAAATAAGCACTTCTGAGAAATAAGCTCAAATACTTGATGTGGTTTTTGTTGTCATTGTGTGTTGTCCCATTCATTGTTTTGGTTTCTGGTTGTTTGTTAATGGTCATAGCTGTAGGCCAATTATCATACACAAAAAAACCTTACTTAGAAGGAATCAGCTACAATAGTCTTGTTCTATGGACAAATTGTAAAATGGTTTTATATTAGATAATCATATATACAGGGGCCTTCTGATAATTAGTGAGTTATTTTTCCATGTCTCATAAAGAGTACCTCCAAAATGAAGTGAAAGTTTCTTGAGGATTTTTGAGAGCAAGATAGGAGGGCAAAAATGACTTGTAAGTTAACTTCCTACTTATATTCATGTTCTCATCCACTTTTCCTATGTGCCTTAAAGAAAATATGCCTATCATTACTTTTCTACACCTTTCATGTCTCTATCCATTTAGTAAAAGCAAGGTATATTGGAGATCCCTTAACATGTAACCGAACCAGTTTGAGACTATAAGAGCACTGTTGCCCCAGCCAGCATGGCTCAGTAATTGAGCTTCAACCTGTGAATCAGGAGGTCAAGGTTCAATTCCTGGTCTGGGCTCATGCCCAGGTTGCAGGTTCAATCCCTAGTATGAAGTGTGCAGGAGGCATCTGATCTTCGGTTCTCTCTTGTTCTAAGAGGCCATTGAGCCTCCTTGCCTGTCACCCCTTCCATCACTAGTCAATGCCAATTCCTTGGAAACTCATTGATGGAAATGCAACCAACTCTCAAGAGGAACAATAATTCTGGTTCTAGATGAGCTCAATTAGCCTCAAACTATATAAATCTCATTTTTAAAATTTAAGTCATTGATACCACTTTTAGTCTCAATATGACTACTCCTATATTATAATTTAATTTTTTTCTCTGTCTGTGACTTAGGTGAAAGGAATTTATCCACAGAGTCCTTTTCTCTATTTAAGGTCAGGAGTGACAAGTCCAGTGGTGTCAAACATTCTAGTTATTCTGATTTTCAGTATGTTTCACTGAGATGTTTGCTGCCAGTTTAAGGAGGAAAGATGTTGTATCTTCTTCACATTGGTTTTAAACTAAGTAGGTAGGCTCTTGGTTAAGTTGTGAGAAAAGAAACAAACTGTCAAATGCCATCACAGCATAATGGATATTATATTAAAAATTAATGTAAATGCATCTGACTCATGTCTCGTTAATAACAAAGCCATACCTGTTTTCTGATTTGTTGTTGTTGTTAAGAGGTAACCTGAGGTTTAAATTTACATTATGATTACAACTTTTCTTTTATAAGTTGAAGCACATTATTTTGGTCCATTGAGCAAGCTCATTCTTATTCACTGCCTTTTAAAGTTGACATTTAACTTCCACAGCTGTACAGTTGGCAAGAAGCAAAAGAATATTTAATATTCAAGAGTGCATATTCTAAAATACCACAGCATTCTATTATATGGAATGCCCTATAATTAATATACATTAACTGAAAGAAAGAATTGCATATGAAATTAGCAGAGAATGGTTGAAGGTACTCATATTTTATTTCTTTGTTTACAGTGGTGCCTCACACAACGAACTTAATTCGTTCCAGGAGCAAGTTTGTTATGCGAAAAGTTCGTTATGTGAAACGCGTTTCCCATAACAATACATGTTAAAAAAAATAATTCATTCTGTAGCATAAAATATGCTAAGATGACATAAAAAAAGATAAATTTTTTGTTATTATTTTTATTTAGATACATCTAAAAACATAATTTTTTTAAAAAAAACACACACATTTTTTTAATTTTAAGACAGACTAAGTAGAGTCTACCGAATCTTGCACATCTTCATCCATTTTCTGCTTTTTGGCCGATGGTTTCATGAAAAACCTGTCCAAAGTCGTTTGTTTTTCTCTTTTCTCCAACATCTGCCGGAAATAACGGACAAGAGTATCGGAGTAAAGATCGTTGATCCTGTTTGCTTCAGCTGAATCCGGATAGTGGGCATTGGTAAACTCCTGAACTGCTTTCCATTTGACCAGGATGTTCTTGATGTCAGCAGTTGGGATTGGTTGATTGTTTGATTGTTGCTCCTCGTTATCAGATGACGCTTCCCTTTGAGCATTGTCCTGTTGCTGGACCAGAAGTGCTTGGAGCTCTTCAGTTGTCAGCTCTTCTTCGTGTTCCTCAATAAGCTCCTCTACATCCTCTTCCTCTACCTCTAATTCCAACCTTTGGGCCACTGTGATGATGTCCTTCACCACTTCTGTGTCATCAACTACTGCTTCTTCCTGGGTCCACGAAGGCACAAGCATCTTCCAAGCAGAAATGAGGGTCCTTTGTGACACTTCTTCCCAGGCCTTCTGTATAAGTCGTATTGCCATAAGGACATCAAATTTCTCCTTCCAAAACTTTCGGACAGTCATATTGTCTCCACCAAACTCGCATTCTTCAAACACCTTACAGTATTAAAGAGGGCTCTAGTGTAGAGTTTTTTAAAGTTCGCAATAACTTACTGATCCATTGGCTGAAGAATGGATGTGCTGTTTGGTGGCAAATACTGCACCTTGATAAAAGGATAATTTTCCTGCAATATTTCCTCTAGGTCTTTTGGGTGAGAAGGGGCATTGTCAAGTATCAGAAGGGCTTTGAGCGGCAGTTCTTTTTCCAGCAAGAATTTCTTCACGGCAGGAGCAAAGGTTTCCAGAATCCATTCGTTGAAGATAACTTGGGTCACCCAGGCTTTTTGATTGGACTTCCAATGGACGGGCAATTTGGACTTAATAACGTTATTTTTCTTGAAAATTCTTGGATTTTCAGAGTGATAAACCAATAGAGGTTTGATCTTGAGGTCTCCGCTGGCATTAGACGAAAACATAAGGCTTTGTGTCCTGGCAATTTCTTCTCCTCTTTTGTAATGAAGGTTCTGCTCGGCATTCTTTTCCAGAAAAGACCCGTTTCATCGGCATTGAACACTTGTTGTGGGCAGTATCCTTCATCCTTAATACATTTTTGAAAGTTAATAGAGAACTTTTCTGCTTCTTTCTTGTCAGCACTGCCAGCCTCACCATGCATAGTAACGCTGTGGATTCCACACCTTTTCTTAAATCTAAAAAACCACCCCCTGCTGGCTTTGAATTCTTCTTCATTATCTTGATTGCTGCTACTTCCAGGGACGTTTTTCTTTAGATCGTCATAAATTCTCTTGGCTTTGTGACAGATAATATCTTGGGTTGTTACGTCACCTTTCACCTGCCTGTCCTTAATCCAAATCGCTAATAGCCTCTCCATTTCCTCATGGATTGAAGACCTATGTTTTTCATGAAATAGTTTTGATACTCCTTAGGCTACTTTGGCTGATTTGATTGCATCCTTATTTGTCAAAATGGTGAAAATGGTGGTCTTGCTGAGGCCAAACTCTTTGACGAGGTCACACTGTTTTACCCCACATTCACTCCTTCTAATTATTTCCTGTTTCATTTCAATAGAAATCACCTTCCTGCTATTTTTAGAAGCCATGATATAAAAAAAAATATTGAGTTTAACTTAAAAGGACGACTGCCGTGATACGTGCGTGATTTAATTCGTAATGAAGAACGATTGCCGCGATACGTGCTTAAGTTAAGCGCAGTGACTAACGACTGCCTGCAGTGCCTGCGCGGAAGGATGCAATACATCGGCAGCGATCGTGGAAGCTTGGGCGAAGCAGTCGTGGAAGCTCGGGCGACTTCGTTGTGTGAAACGAAGTTCGTTGTATGAATCATGAAATGAAGTTCGTTGTGTACAGCGTTCACTGTGCGAGGCGTTCTTTATGCGAGGCACCACTGTATTTTCATTAATCAAATAAAACAAACAAGTAATTCTAGCAATTCAAACCAATAAGAGATGACTTTTGAGGAAATCTTGTCTCTTAATGCATTTACTACCCTGTTTCCCCGAAAATAAGACTGTGTCTTAAATTAATTTTTTCTCCCAAAGTTGCAGTAGGTCTTATTTTCAGTGGATGTCTTATCTTTCCATACGTTAGGGTCTTATTTTCGGAGGATGTCTTATTTTCGGGGAAACACGGTAGCATAGAATTGAGGTCAACTTTTAGTTGTACAGGCCTTGACACCCTAAATCAAATAAGATAGGAATTAACCACACCCTTTCCCATTACAATTTAATGTTCATCATCAGAAATCATTATTCAGCCAAGAAATAATTATTGTGTTTGTGTTATAGGTCAGGCTCCCTATTAGGCACTAGGGATAGAGCTGAGAAAGTCTTGTCCTTCAGAGTGATGACTTTAGAGCAAGAAGGACAAACAAGAATGTAATCAATTGCAACCAAGATGGTTAGTGCTGTGATAAAAGAAGCACACAGTGCTATACATACCCACAAGGGACCTACCATGGTGCTGAGGATAGCAGTAGGAAGGGAAGCTCCTTTACAGGCGGTGACATTTCAGATGGGACTTGATGATTTCAGAGTTAAGAATGAATGTACTTATAAAAACATGGTCAAAGTCACTAATCATCCAAGAGATGCCAATCAAAACGACAATGCGGTACCATCTCACATCTGTCAGAATGGCTATCATCAACAAATCAACAAACAACATGTGCTGGTGAGGATGCAGAGAAAAAGAAACCTTCGTGCACTGCTGGTGGGAATGCAGACTGGTGCAGCCACTGTGGAGAACAGTATGGAGTTTCCTCAAAAAAACTACCATATTTTCCGGCGTATAAGACGACCCCCTAATCTTACAGTTAAAACATAGGTTTAGGCTTATATTAGCTGTATAAGACTACCCCCCCACTTCCGAGGCAACACCAGTTCTTTTTTTAATAGACTGCCTCTCTGACTCTGGCCAATCTGAGCAGGCTTTTTATGCATGCAAATTATACATGTTCTGTACCCGAAGCTACACTGTGTTCTAGTAAAAAGCCTGCTCAGATTGTCCAGAGTCAGAGAGGAGGTCTATTAAAAAAAGAACTGGTGTTGCCTCGGAAGTGGGAGGTAGTCTTATACAGCGAATACAGGCCTAAACCTATGTTTTAACTGTAAAATTAGGGGGGTCGTCTTATACGCCGGAAAATACGGTAAAAATGAACTCTCATTTGACCCAGTGATCCCACTTCTAGGAATATATCCATAGAAACTAGAAACACCAATCAGAAAGAATATATGCACCCCTGTGTTCATAGCAGCACAATTTATTATAATAGCTAAGTTTGGAAACAGCCTAAAGGTCCATCAGCAGATGAGTGGGTTAGAAAACTATGGAACATCTACACAATGGAATACTACACTGCTGTAAAAAGGAAGAAACTCCTACCAGTTGAAACAGCATGGATGGACCTGGAGAGCATTATGCTAAGCGAAATAAATCAGTCAGAGAGAGATAAATATCACATGATCTCACTCATTTGTGGAATATAATGAACAACATAAACTGATGAGCAAAAACAGACCCAGAGACAGAGGAGCATCGAAAGGTAGGGGAGGGTGGGGACAAGGGGGAGAGATCAACCAAAGGACTTGTATATATGCATATATAATAAGCATAACCAATGGACATAGACACCACAGGGGTGAGGCATGAGCAGGGGGGAGGGGGATCTTGAGGGGATAAGGACACATATGTATCAATAAAGAAATTTTTTTTAAAGAAAAAAAGAATGAATATATACCTTGCATCTTGCTTCCTCAAAAAGATCTACTAAAACCACATTAAAGATACTTTTAAAAATAATAAATCCACAAGAACAGGGAAGACAAAAAAGATACAAGAGAAACAAATTTTGAAAGCTCAAGAGAAAATGGACAAGGGGTTCTGACTGAGCAGAAATCTGAGTCCTAAAGCAGCAAGGGAGGCCTGGGGGAGAGCTGTTTGAGAAGCAGTTAGAACTCCAGGCTCCAACTGCACTCCACACTGCTGGGTTGTTGCCAGCAGAGAGCTAGAAATTAATTCACTGAAAGGGTAAAAGAGAAAATCCTTGATCAACAACACGGTTCAGTGACCATACACAATGAAGTATTAATATTGATGTCCAAGTCAATTGCCCTGCTGGCTACAGGAACACAGCCCCAGCCCTTCACTTTTCAGATGGGAGAGAGATTTCTCTGGGGAATCTGACTAACCCACACAGAAAGACTAAAATACTGACACCTAGATCCCTCCAGTGAAATTCCAAGTCTATAAGTCTTACTCACAGGCCCAAAAAGCCTCATCTCTTAATTGTGAGGAGAAAACCAAGGATTAATTTCTGAACACTTGATGGAAACCCTTAGCATGGAAGATACATAACTACAAATAAATAATACAAACAGAAACAGGAGAGCATTCTTGGACAAAATAAGAGACTGTATGTGTGGAAGAAAAAAATAAAGAAAAACAAACTATCAGTGTAACATCTCCAGATAGGTAAAAGAAGATATTGCAGTCATAAAATCAAATAGTGGATCTTATAAAAACAGAAGGATTTAGAAAACAAAAATTGAACTCAATAGTAGGGTTGGAGAAATAGAGAACAAAGTAGATAGTAAAGACAAAAATAAAATAGAAATGATAAGACAATTAAAGGACGAGGGGAAGCAATACAATATCCAAATAAAAACTTTCCATAAAGGGAGAACAGAGGAAATGGAAGGTATAAATCATCAATGAAATAAATCAAGGACACTGCCCTGAACGGATGGGTAGGAGTTTCTAGACTGAAAGGGTTCACTAAGAATCTGGCCCAGCTGACTTGCATAGCACTTACCATTCGTGCATCAGTTACCCTTCTAATTTTACATGCATTAACTTATTTAATCATCACATAACCCTATAAATTTTATTTTGGTGCCTTTATAATTATTACTCCCATTTTACAGATAAAGAAACTAACTGATGTACAAAATGTGCCCAAGATCCTTAAGAGGAAGGTCCAGGATTTGAAGGCAGGTAATGTATGCCCAGAGCCTACTACACAATACACAGGAGAGAGCACCATTGAAATTTCAGAGTATACCAAAGATAGCTCTAGCTTATTTTTTAAAGTGCACTCAAAGCCCAGGTTCTGATCAATCATTTGAGGTGAACCCCATGAAGGTTTCCTTCTCTTCAATATCCTGTCCTAAAAATTCCAGTGCTATCAAATTCCCATCTCCAGACTTAATAAGAACACTGCTCTGCACTTGGGTTCACCTGTCTATACCACAGCCAGAAAAACTTTTCTTGGTGAGTCAGGGGAGAATGTGATGTTCACCTCCTATCTCAAGGAGCACAGAGCCTCACTGGTTGCTGTCCAACACTTGACAACAGTCACCTAATATCCAGTTCTGCAATTGTTCTTGATAGGATAGTAAGTCTGCAACCAGCCCTTTTATACCCACATTTTTATTTGACCCTCACATTTAAATAATTATGGGATCAAAATTATTTTCCTTCAATACTTTAATGTTATGCTCTTTTTTGTTAAATATATTTTATTGATTTTTTACAGAGAGGAAGGGAGAGAGATAGAGAGCTAGAAACGTCGATGAAAGAGAAACATCATCGACCAGCTGCCTCCTGCACACCCCCCACCGGGGAAGCGCCCGCAACCAATGTACATGCCCTTGACCGGAATCGAACCTGGGACCGTTCAGACCACAGACCGATGCTCTACCACTGAGCCAAACCGGTTTTGGCTAATGTTATGCTCTTATATCCAGTATTGCTGTTGGGATTTTAATGTCAACTTGATTTTTATTATTTTGTCTACATTTTCTGCTGTTTCCTTTATTTCCATAAATAATAAAGCTTTAATCTTTTGTTCCATTAGTTTTAAATTCCTGTTCCATTTGCTACATCTGGTCTGCTTCCTCTCGTGTTGGTTGCCTATATTTCATTCTTCATGATGCTTTTGTTCTTTAGATGTGTTATGAGTTTTTCAATTGAGACTTAATCCGTGTTACTCCTAAAACTATCAGTTGCCTCTGCTTTTGATGACTATATAGGTAGTCCATTGGAAAGGGAGGTTAGCCTAGCCAGTGTGCTCAGTGGTTAAGCATCGACCTATGTACCAGGAGGTCATGGTTCGATTACTGGTCAGGGTACATGTCTGGATTGTGGGCTTGATCTTTGGTGTAGGGCATGCAGAAGGTAGCCAATCAATGATTCTCTCTCATCATTGATATTTCTATCTCTCTCTTCCTTTCCCTTCCTCTCTGAAATCAATAATAATAAATTTTAAAACAAGAAAAGAGAGGCTGAATTGGTGTCTTCACTGTGAGTAAGGGAAATACGGGTTGAGTGCCTCTACTGCAGTTTGCTTGCTTAACTGCACTTATTTTCCCTGCCATTTCTTTCTTCTTAAAATGCACAGCCCAGTTCTTCAGTATCTTAGACTGCTTTCTCTAACTAGAGTTGGGAAAGACAAGCCAGGGTCCCACTGGCTATCTGTGGCTGGCATTATAGATCTCAATGCTGATATCAGAGTTTTAGGGAGGGAGGTTGTTGACATCAAATTCTTTATTATGTATTATAGAACCTTGACTATCTCATTTTCTGCCGTGGACTAAAAACAGCAGTCACAGTCCATGCAAAAATCCAACTTTGAGCATATGATCCAAGTTTGCAAACACAACAGATTAAGAGTCTTTCAGATCTAAGCCTGACCCAGTGCGATCACGGCTCCCACCCTGGACTGGACCAAGACTCCAGTTAGAGACTTCATCTTTTCCCTTCTCCCTTCTCTGCTCCTACCATCCCCAGCCTTCTCCTGCTCTAGCCCTTTATTTTCTTGTGAGTTTCTCAGAGTTTTGATACAGTTGTTAAAGTCTGCCTTTGCTGGAAATCCCAGACTTCATGTAGAGGGAGCCAGCAGGATGCTTTTGGCCCATCGCCTTGATGGAAACCCAAAGCCCATTCTCCTCAAGGATCATACTGGGGATACTCTTTGTGGACCTTCCAGCTCACGTAGAGATGCTGCATGCTGTGAGGGATGCAGGCCAGCCAGCCTTGCTGGAACAATCGGAGTTAGAACCCACAGGGCTAGAATATCTGCCCAGAATTACTACAGGTGACTGTGAAATGAGGTGAGACTCCCCAACTCTCCTCACCTCAGGCAGACTCAGCAAATTAGCTTAGTTCTAATGCCAGACAGTTTTCAAAGTAAGAAAGCACATTTAAATTGCTGTTAACAATGACACACACTCATACCTTCATAATGCAAAATTCAATACTTAGAATTTTGCCATGCTTGGAAGTACCTGTATTTCTACATCATTTATCTCTATGTCATATAGAAATTATAAAAGTTTGTATTCTTTAAGTAGGTGAGTGGAAAAGGAATCTCTTTTCTGTAGTAACAAGTCATGTCACCCCCAACATAAATTTTATTTCTTTTATTGGCAAAGTTACTAATCTTGTGCTCTATTATAAATTCTCATTATTCACAGTAATGTTCTATAAAGTCACTACAAACACTGAATTAGCAAATGCTGAACCATTACAGAAATATGGAGTTAGATACTTAGAGTCTCTGGTTATAATATTTTCATCAACCAATCAATATGTAACTAGTTTAAAGACACCTTATTTAATATATATTGTTGATTCATTAGCATCAGACTTACAGGCAACAGCATTATAACTCATGCCTGAAGGAAGCTTAATTTAGCACACTTATTTTTTTCCACATCACAGCCTATTGTGCTCAGATATATCAGACAGCACTTTAGCACCATACAGTACTTGGGAGCCATTTCAAACAGCAAATTCATCAATTAAAAAGAAAACACTACATAGACTTTGAGAAGGACACTTGCATACAGTACTTGATCTGAAACAAGAGGCTGTTTCAACTTAAACTGGGAATGTATGCATTAGGTGGCTCAAATTTTTCACCACACTATATATGTTCACGAATGACAGAAACAACACTCCAAGTATTGATTTGGGGGTTATAAATAATTTTTTAGTAAATGAATTTGCAAATATGGAATCTATAAATAAGATGGGTTGACTATTATTTATTAACATTATGCACATTGATGAAAAATAACATTTTGTTAAAGGAAAGAAGTCTGAAAGCTGCCATATAAAGGGCCTTTTGTTGATTTTGGTTGGCCCCTCACACCTTCACCCCTGCAAACAAACCTCCTTAATCACTAAGATACATTTTGTGCAATCTGCAGCAGTTTAAGGACTATTATACTTACATTTTGCGCCAATCTGGTGGGTGCCTAGTAAAGAGAGCTCCAAAGCCTGTCAGAGGCAATCCAGTGTCCCTGTCAGAGGCAATATTGAAACAAAATAACAATTTTAGAAGCATGTCACACTGACATTTATAAACTATCAAAGCCATAGAAAACTGACTTGGGGCTAAATTTTTATGATAATTATTTTTAAAGGATATTCATATTTACAACTTTATGCACTTTGCAAAATAAAATGTCCCAATGTGTAAATGAAAATGTCAGTATTCCATCATTACTTTGACTACACTTTCCAATAATCTATACTAATAAAAGGGTATTGTGCAAATTAGACTGGGTTGACAGGCCATTTTCCGGATGTCCGACTTCCTGTGGACAAAGCCATGGTGGTGGGGGCTGAGGCAGATGCAGTTAGGAGCAATCAAGCTGGGCAGGGGAGGGAAGTTGGGGGTGAGATCAGGCCAGCAGGGGAGGACAATTAGAGGTGATCAGGCGGGCAGGTAGAGGGGTTAGGGACAATCAGACAGGCAGGCAAGGCAGTTAGGGGCAATCAGGCAGGCAGAAGGTGAGCGGTTAGGATCCAGCAGTCACAGATTGTGAGAGGGATGTCCGACTGGAGAGAGTGCAGGCTGGTCTGAGGGAATCCCCTACCGCTGTGCACAAATTTCATGCACTGGGCCACTAGTTGCAATATAAGAGAAAGTCTATATCTCACACTTCCCTGAGAAGGTACTCTGCCAGGTTGCAGGACTACAGATATAACTAAGAAACAGTTCCTACCCTCAAAAGTCTGTCTATCTCAGAGAAACATACCTACATATAAATAATTAGAATGTAAGTCCAACTGGTTTATAAAACACACACACAAAAAAATACTCAAAGGGCAAGGAGGTAAAAGCAATTCTGTTTAATAACAGTTTAGCTAATTCTTAATGTAACTCAGGCAATATTTCTATGCACATTTCATACTTTATTTCATCTAAACTTCAGAAAAACTCTATGAAGTAGACACTTTTATGATTCCCGTGTTATGTTATAGTGAACAAACTGAAGGTTACAGACACCAAATAACTTTCACAAATAAACCATGATTCTGGGGTTCAAAGCTAATTAGATGCTTTAACAGAAACACACACACACACACACACACACACACGTAAGCATTACATTTTAGCTAGACCCAGAATGAGTAGTGCTGATTGGCAAACTGGGGAAAGGGAATTCCAAACAGAAGGAATGGCATAGGCAGACAGCATGGAGGTATGAAATGTGTTCCTGTGCTTAAAGTGTTCCTGTAGTGTGTAGACCTCTTCAGAACCTCCATAATCCTATTCCATAATCAAAGAAAAATAGTAAAAATACCTTTCAACAATCCCAGACAATAATGTTTCCTCATTCAATAAAGCTTTGCTTTTTATTTGAGCCAATTCTGTGTTTAAAAAAACTCGTGCCATTTGTTCATGTGTTTCTGAGATCCAAATCTGAAAAAAAGAAGGAAAAAAAAAGCCAAATGTAATAAAAATGTATTAATTGTAAAAATAATCAGTTATTAAAATATATTTTTGTTGAAGTAGACTTTGATTATAATTATTGACTCAATTGACATTTAAAAATAAGTGATATCTTATAGCAGCTATTTCATCACAAAGATGTAAAAGTAGCCATTTCTTGCTCTAAGTTGTTGGAAAATAAAAATCAAATTATAATAGTTTTTTTTCTATTAAATAAAAAGTTCTGCATTCAACTAAATATTAATATATCTACTTTTTATTTCCTTCTCAAGGTTAATATATTTTATTTCCTTAAGTAAGAAATTATTTCTAGCAATCACTTTATAAATTGAATCCTACTGATGATAAAGCAAACTTTATGCCCAGCCACTGTGGGCCGGGCCTGCTTGGAGACCCTCCGCAGCTGGGCCAGAACCCTTGCCCTGGTCCTCCGCAGCCAGGCCACAGTGCTTGCCTCATTGCTGGAGTGACAATGCAAGTGTTCCCTCACTCCCGCCGCTCTGCACCCAGCCTGCCCAGGGGCCCTTCAGATATAATCTTCATCATCGCCATCATCATTGCTATCATCATCATCATCATCCATTTTCTATCACAGGGAGTAATTCAATGAATTAGCAAGCAATTATTACTATGAGGAAAATCTGCAGACTGTAAGATGTACACAAACCAATTGCAGATGCAACATGGGTAACATTTAGGGGATCTTGGAAACAAAAACAGACAGTGAGGATTGAATATTTTCACACAAAACTCTAGAATATCACAAATGTATAAGTTCACAGCAGAGCCAAAACCAGTTTGGCTCAGTGAATAGAGCATCGGTCTGCGGACTGAAAGGTCCCAGGTTCGATTCCAGTCAAGGGCATATACCTTGGTTGCGGGCACATCCCTAGTAAGGGATGTGCAAGAGGCAGCTGATAGATGATTCTCTCTCATTGATGTTTCTAACTCTTTATCCCTCTCTCTTCCTCTCTGTAAAAAAATCAATAAAATATTTTTTTTTTTAAAAAGAAGTTCACAGCAGAGAACCAGAACTCACCATCACCACTAGAACCCATTATTGTTCCTGATCCTAAAAGCTAGGTTTCCCAACTTATTCAATGAAGCCCCAGATCACATTAATCCTATTAGATTTTGTTTATAAAAATAAATAAATAAATAAATAAAAGAGAGAGAGAGAGAGAGAGAGAGAGAGAGAGAGAGAGAGAGAGAGAGAAACCTAATCCTATACCGTCTTAATATGAAAGATCACTTTGACCTAGAAATGTTCATAACCTGACATAAGGGTGGGTAATTTATAAAAGCACTTCCATATGTTTAAAAGACTTGGGTTTTATATATATATATTACAAACTGGAGATTGGCAATTTGGTATGTGAAACAGCTAAATTAACACAGCACAAACCCACAGGATGATCATTAAAATTTCCATTTAATTTGCATAGTAAAGTCTCACTTGAGTCAAATGGTAATGTAAAAAATATCTAATGTGTATGCAGGAAGTTCACTTCATAATATCGTGCTTATTCTTTGTTTTCTTGAGTAACAATTTTTTTTTTAGTCCTCACTTCTAATCTTCCAAGATAAACTCTCTTCCCCTATGTGCTGCATTTAAGAAAACCCAGTAGACATATAACCTTATGGCTGATATGGGAAACATGCAAGTCACTTAGAACTTACACTCAAATTCCACATTTGAGGGTATCCAGCTTCTTCCTGCTGAGGATGACTTATTCCCTGGCAGAATCTCTCTTATAATAATTGTTTTAGATGATTGGCATTTGGGCTTCTTACAGGATCCCCAGAAAGCATACCCCTCTGACCCATAGAGAAGGAAGTGCAGGTACTTCCCAAATCAGTTTTCCTCTCTGATGCCACAGGCTGCATCAGAAATGAGTCAGATTTCAGTCCACCAAGTCCTCCACTGTCAGGAAACACTGATCAAGTCCCCTGACTAGTGTCCTTGAGGCCTTACTCAAAGGCTTTGAAATGAATGGGGCATACTTATTACCCCTACCCCTTGGGGACAACAGGTATGAGACTCAGCATGCACACTTTCTTCAAATGATTCCTCCAAGTTCCAAATACTCTCGGCCTTTTTTAAATCTTTTAAATCTTTTTTTTTTTTTTTTTTTTTTATCTTCAAGGTGGATGAGAGGCCAAGGGGCTAAAAATCAGTTGCTGCCCAAATGCTTTGCCTATTCTGCATGAGTGATTCAGCACCTCACTTTGTAATGAAGGAGTTGGCATTCATTATCTTAGATCTTTAATCACAAATGAATAAGTCTTATTTTACCCTGTTAAACAGCACTCCCCTACCAACTGTACCTTTTCTGCACCACGACCAAAAATGTCACTATCATCAACAAGTAAGCAATGAGACTTTGTCAAATCTTTATCTTTAAAAAGCATCCAAAAGGCTGCTCTTATTTCTCAGCAGCAGTTTTGCCCTTAGAAATGCTGGCTGTCTTCACGTCTGGGTGAATTCAGTAGTGCGGTACACTGACTACTTAAAGGGTCCCAGCGGAGCAGAGAGGACCCAGCCCATTACTATTTTGTGTAACTGGGACTCATAGGGTACAATCAGAAAAAAAAAATTTCATTGTGTGGGTTTTTTTTTTTTCCCCCACTGCCTGTTTATGCTAGCCTGTTCTGAAAAGAAATAAATCTTGGACAAGTGCCATGTTTTATTTTGATCACTCTCAGACATCAAAACAGTCTTGTCACAACAGTGGTCTCAGTTAAGTAATTAATATTAGTAAAGTTACCCCATGAGAGCTTTTTAGCTGTCCAGTTGTCTGAGAAAAGGAAGGAAGAGCAGAAAAATGAAGAAATAGAAAACCAATTAACCCTGCCCTGCGCACATACTTGCCTCTGTAGACCTCTAAATGGTGGAAGGGAAAGGATTTAAATTTAAATGAAATTCATAATTTTGATTATATATTTTAATTATTGAAATGTGACCAATAGACATAAAAATGGACCATAAAAATGATGGAAACTGCACATATTTTATCCAAGGAGTGAGAAAAAACTAACTCCACAAAGTAGGATAAATAGATAGTAGGGGTGTGTGTGTGTGTGTGTGTGTGTGTGTGCGCGCGCGCGCGCGCATTTTTAGCTCCATTTGTTCTTGCTTAAGCAAATTAATATACATGAAAAATTAAATTCAAGTTTCTCTAAAGTTAAATTTGGGCCTTATTTTTGATACAGAAGAAGAGTTGTGAAGGAGAGTGATGGCATAAAAATGGTGGACACCTACTTTCATTCCTGTCCCAAACCCCTAGGAATGGCAGAGAAGATATTTGCTAGAATAAACCCATAGCTGCAGCAGACAACAAGGAAGGTACACATAACGGGCCAAAATTGATACAGAATTCCTGAATTAGTAAAGGTAGATTCAACTGTGCCAAACAATACTAGCGAAGACAATCCAAAGTACTTCCAGGTTAATAAGGTGGAATCAATGGCATCAATTCCACACTCAGAGATAACAGAGACAGGAAGCATGACAGGACTCAACAACCCACTACCTCCAAACAACTTCCTTTTTCCTGATTTAAGTTTTTCTTTCACAGTGACATTTAAAATCATTCCATTTATAAGAATTTCATCTATATGCCTCTTTCAGGTACTTAGATCCGAAAACAAGCATCTCTAAGACTATGTGATCAAAGCACCATTCTACTGTGTCAAACAAAGAAAAATATACCTGAGCCAATTAAATAAATGATAATTGAATTTCTCAGATTCAGTGTAATTATATATCACTTTATGTTCTTTTTAGGGTCATTAATTTATAAATGCCAAATTTGAGACCCACTTAGCTATTCTTTATTCATAAAATAAATATTAGCATACTTCTGTACTATTCATTTATTTGCTATTTTAAAGTCTAAAATGACTGTAATACTGCTAATACTAATATTAACCTAATGTGCTCATCAATGTGGTCCTGTTAGTTCCAAAAAAGCCTTGGCATTAATTTATTACCTGTATAAGAAAATTTGTTTAATACAGTTATTTGCTTTTCTTTGACAGCATCAGCTATGCTTGCACTTAAAATCCTTCTGAGCCTGGCTGGGTGTGGCTCAATAGTTGAGCTTTGACCATGAACCAAGAGATCATGGATCCATTACCAATGCACATGCCCGAGTTGTGGGCTCAGTCCCCAGTAGGAGGCATGCAGGAGACAGCTGATCAATGATTTTCCCTCATCACTGATGTTTCCATCTCTCTCCCTCTGCCTTCCTTTCTGAAATCAATACAAATATACAGTATCTTAAATAAATCCTTCTGAGTTTACAAGATAGGCACCACTTCCTCAGAAGCAGTCTTGAGACTATGATTATGACAGGGCCTTTGGTAGTGTTGTGAGGATCCTTGGGTGAGACTTTACAAATGAACAAGCAATGATAAAAGTACCCCTGATCAGTTTAGTTTGCATGGGGCTCACTCTGTTATAGCCCAATAGCACCTCAACAAAATCCAAATAAAATACCAAAACAAAATACTGTAGTTTAAAATGTTATTTCCTATAGTCACTTACAATAATAAAATAGCAAAAAAAAAAAAAAAAAAAAAAAAAAAAAAAACTCCAGTGGCTTGAATTACTGCTCTCCTGTGAATCTGCAGCTCCCATGGTCCCACACAGCCTAAAGGTATTGGGGTAGGAAATCCATTATGTCACCACTGAAACCAGAGGAGTATGTTTCCAAATAAGACTTACAGCACACCTTTTCCAAAACCCTGTTCTCTACTTACAACTCCTCTTTTGGTTTCCTGAATGTCAATCCTCTTAAATTCTGCATGTGCCTAAGGGCACCATCTTCTTTGAGGATTTCACCTCAGTGGCCTAATATTTCACTTTGGTACATGAGACTGTGGTTTTGTTCTTGACCTTTTGGAGTCTTGGCCATAATGTAGACAAAGAGAGTTTCATCTTAAATATCTTTACAAAAAGCCAATGTGCACATTCGCCCCAGCAGTCGCAGTTAAGGGCAAGGAAACCTTCAATCAGCTAAACAGAAATGCTGGTGCACATACAAAGCAGCCACTCAGCAACAATGCTGGGAGAAAAAAATGCTATAAAGATATTCAGGAGAAGAAGCAGATGGGAATAGGGCTGGCCAGCACATATGCAGACATAATTTGGGAAACAGGACAGAGGTTATAGCTAAGATGTAAGAAATCAAAGCCCACAACATATGCAGAAGGGTATACAATACCCAAGCCAGAGCAAAAAAGCAACCAGGCTCATTTTCTGAAAGGAGTATGTACTGTCGGATGTTTAAAAGGCATAAGAGTGGAGCAATGTGGCATTTTAATAGGGAGTTTGGGAAAGTGTTTACGATCTTAGATTTTGGAACCAATAGGGAAATAAATGGATTTTAATTTTTAATATACTTGCCAGCTGTTTGACTTTGAATAAGTGATAAAGCTTCACTTGGCCTCAGTATCCTCATCTACACAATGTGGGCCACGTGTGGCACCTGCCTGGGGAGTTTTTCCAAAGATGAAATGAGGCACTGTTCTTGTAACCATCTTATTGAATTAATTCTATTCCATCGATAGAATGCGATCGTTAAGCAATTTGATTTTAATCAAGCTGTCCCTTAAATCCCACATGGATAGGTAGTTCTTTCCTTTGGCTTGTTGGAAATTTTAAGCAAGTTCCATAGCTTTTTTGGGCCCCTCAATCTCAAGAAGGATCTCATTGTAGCTATAAATGTTCCAGTCCAGTGAAGTAACACTTCTGATTAGATTTAAGGTTCTCACCTCCCCAGCTCAGGGCTGCTTTAAGCATGGAAGCCTGCAGTGGGTGGGGCCTTGTTTCACTGCTGTTTCCTTTCATTTCCAGGCTTCTCTCTTCTATATTCCTCCAATTCCCAGGCCCCTCCCATGTCTGGCTGATGAGAAGAGATGAGGCATAGTGTTAAATGGCTTTTACTCTCTTGACCTGTGCTGGTGGTCCTGGGCTTACAGGACATTCCAAATTGCCTCCTCTCATGCGGCACAACTGTAATTGTGTCCAGGGACTCTCTTACAAGGCTCTCCAAATGTAGCTTGCTGAAAGCAGGCAAAGCTCCTCCCGGTTGATTGCAACTTCTTTTTCCAAGCCTTGAGTATCTGATGGGTCTGTTGTGCTCGGTCTCTTCATCCCCTGCTCCTACTCTAAGCAGCCTTTTCAAATGTGCTCTGGCCAGTTCTCTCCACTGAGTCCATGGGTAAATTCACACACTCATATATCCTTGACCAACATCCCACTTCAAGGACTGCTTCCCGCAAACACCCACCACCTGCTCTGCCAGACCAAGCATGGCCTCTCAGCTCTAGGTTCTCAGGCATATGTCCTATACTTGGACTCTATGTCCTCTAAATTACAGGACACATCTATTAATCTCTCTGAGTGGTTCCCTTGAAACATCTCTCAACTTGGAAGAAGGGACATACAACCAACAACTAAATAAATCCTCTTTCAACTCTTGGCCTTTAGTCTTCAAAGACATAACCATTCATACTGGCCTTACCTAATTTATAATCTTTTACAGCTCCTGCTTAGGTATTTTGCTTTAGGACATACGGCTCCTGCTAAATATCAAGCGTGTTCTAGTATTTAGACCTCCATCAAAATCTGTGACAAGAGGAAGAGACACTCATCCATCCTCCCACCTCACCTAGCATCCCACCTGACACATGAAGGTATGGAGATTCTGTATCACCTCCTTTTTTATACACCTGGGACCTTTGGTGAGCCATTTGAAATAAGTGAATCTAAGTTAAGAACTGAAATAATGTATTTCTTGTCAACTTTATAACTTTGTTTGAGAATAGCAAGAAACAAGTTGAATGAGCAAGTGCTTTATATATAAAAAAAAATCTACAGAGAAAACTGTAACCTATAATACTATTAAGACATGAAAATAGCAGTTTCATCAGAAATAGTGACTCCTTGGTATATTTTTCTTCCTATCGAATACATACTGCAAATCTGGTAAAGGAAGGACTAGTTTTCAATGACCATGAACAAGCGTCAGAGAGAAGGTTAATACCTTATTTAAGCATCATATATTAAACCTGAGGATTGACTACTATTAAGCATGGAATATGAGGAATGAATTTTGTGGTTCTTAGACCTCATACTTCCCTTCATCTTGCTTCCTCCAACAAACCAGAGGCCAAAAACATTTTCGTTTAGAATTGAAAAATAAATGTTTTTCAAAGTAAAACAACAACAACACACACACACACACACACACACACACACACACAGACACCCCCCCCCCCAAAAAAAAAAAACCTCTAAGTGCACACCAGGCAATGCCTGCTTTTCCCACTTGCTCTTGTCCTGACTACAGCCCTGTGCTCAAGAAAGCAAGGTTAAATTGGATTTGGGAAAGTGGGAGAGGGTGACTATTGATAGAGTTAGGTACCAGACTCAAGAGCTCTATCCATGTGTGAGCTAATGACCAAAGAGACAGCCTGGTGCAAAGGCAAGAGGGTGGGGTGGAAATTGAAAAAATCACCAGAATTCCCCTGAGAACTGTGCTGTTAGAAAAGAGCACAACTGAGCACAGAGATGCCAAGAGAGACTTCTGTGTGCTTGTATGAGAGAAAGAGAGAGAGAGAGAGAGAGAGAGAGAGAGAGAGAGAGAGAGAGAGAGAGAGAGAGAGAGAGAGAATGAAAGAGATTGTCTTGCTGTTTTGGTTCTTTTAAATTTTTTGGTACCATATCCAGGCAGTTATATCTTTATTATAAGTCCCCATTTTTCAGACTAAGTTATTACTCTGTCAATTGAACTACACAAGGAAGGGAGGTAACAGTCTGGCCCTGAAAAGCTAATTATTTCCATCATACTGGAGAACTGAGGCTCTTCTAGAAGCATTTCCAATTATAAGTGTAGATCTTCCTTCCCGTACCTGCCCTATTTCAAACTAGGCCAGCCTTTGAGGGCAGAATGTGATGGAAACCTAGTTTTTAAAACACATTCACATCTGTCCACATCAAATTACCAGCTCTTCAGGCCCCAAGACCATCCTATTAAGGTTAAATTGGGTCTTCAACTCGCCCAAAGCTCTTAGCATTGTAGGACACAATTTAGGGGTCTTTGTGAAGTTGAGTTCCTGCCTCATACTGATTGGGTAGAAGTCTAAATAGCCAAGCAGTAACCCACAAAAGCAGTTCAAATACAAATTACTGATGCAATGCAATGAATATTCTTTTTGTAACTGGGTGTACAAATATTATAAGGATATTAGCCTGTTTTAATTACTCACAACTCTGCTACCATAAGTACAAAAAGAATTGAAATCTAAGTCTTCCACTCCCTAACTAACTTTGAGAAAGTTGCTTAACCTCTAGGACAGTGGTCGACAAACTGAGTGTGGCTCAGTGTTAGAACCACTTCTTCAAAATAGACTCGCCCAGGCAGAAAACCAACTTCTGTGCATGGACCATGAAGTTTCCATCGCACTGTACATGCACGCCTGCACGTGGTATTTTGTGGAAGAGCCACACTCAAGGGGCCAAAGAGCCGCATGTGGCTCGCGAGCCGCAGTTTGCTGACCACTGCTCTAGGAGATCCTACCCATCTATAAAATCACATGGTAATTGTGAAGGTCAAAGCAGACACCTAGCAAGATGCCTCAGGTGCAGGAAAAGTATAACAACAGTAATCATTTCTTGAGCACTTGGGCTGAGTTAAGCGCTTCACTTGTTTTATCTCATTTTATTTTCCCAATAACCTTTTGAAGTATACACATTTAAGGTAAGGTCACTGAAGCACACAGTGACTAAATCACGTGCCTAAGTAACTTACATTGCTAAGAGGCTGGCACTAGCAAAGTGCTCCTCCCTTTATTTTTTCATTCTTCACAAAGGGGAAGATTCCAGTCTTAAAGAAATAAGCAGCCACTACTCACTTGGGATTCATCAATTCCAAATCTCCGATATGTTGAATTACACAGTTTTTTAATTTTTTCAGGACCCTCGATATCATAATCTTTGGGGTAAGCTTCTCTGTTGTGGTGCCTTAAGAAAAAAGTAAGAGTCTGTTAAGAGATAAAGCGTATTTATCATGTACTGCATTTAAACTTTAAAAATTATCCAATAAAAATTGACTATACTTGTGAAATTGTTTTAATTACAAATTTACTAGATTTATGACATATATTTTCTATCTCTTTTTTAATAATACTGAGTCTACTTCCTTAAAACAACTAGGTATATGTGGTAAAACTAATATCACAAAACAATAATTAGTAAGTAGCAATTATTCAGTAACTCCAATGAAGTGAATCTTATTTAATAATGTAGATTAGTTCTAAAATAAGACATGGTAATATCTTAGAAAGGCAACTTGCCACTTTAGAAATTTTTCCCACCATGAATTTTAATTATAATTTTTTTTTTTCAAAATGAGAGGGAACAGACAGTATTTGCTCATATGAATTTATAACATGTGCTCCTGTTTCTAAAGAGGGTCTAAAAGAAACTGACAATTAAACATAAGGTAGAAAAAAAAACAGTTCTTAAAACATGTAAATGAAACAAGAAAAATATTCCAAACATCTTGTCTAAAAGACTGGTTAGAAATAATAATAAGGGAGAAATTTGGGGATAGAGAAGAAAGAAGAAATGAAGTAGCCTGCAAGAGAAGTAGTTATTTTTATAAAGCTTTTGGGGTAAGATAAAGGAAGCTGAATCCAAGCACCCCTCAGAAGCGAACTTGCAATTAAGGGATTCAGAGATAGAATTGTATAATGGACACTGAAGTACCCAAAAATTTCTGTATCCATCTGTCCCTTCAATTGTCCCTTCATTCAGCATGTACTTTTAAGTACCTACTACATGCAAGGCATTTTGCTAGGTACAGGGGATGCAATAGAAAGCAAGCCTGATGTAGTCCCTGCCTTCACTTGCTCACAATATGGCAAGATCAACAGACAATTAAGAAAAATCTACAACATGCTGAGTGTGGTCACAGGGCTATGGAAACAGAAGAGCATCCATTCACCTAGATGGGGCACTTTAGGAACCAACCCTCATCTTGGCCTTTGTACTGCATTCAAATTACACCTTACCTCCCCACCTCTGAGAATTGGGAGCAGAATTATGCATAGAATACAACAGCTAAGAAGCTCAGATTAAAGTGGCAGAGCTCCAGCTCTCTTGCCTTCCTTACAACTGAGCATTAATTTTAAAAACACTAAAAGCATATTAGTACAATACCAGCATTTTTTGAGACTGACAGAAAGTTCTTAAGAAAGTCCTTAGTGAGTATATTGAACAACATCAAGAGCCTGGGGTGGTAGATGTAATAAGGCCATGAATTTGAGTCTTTGCTAAGCCAGTTCCTAGCTGTGTGACTTTAGGCAAGTTATTTTACCCTCTGTGCTTCATATGCAAAATGAGAACATAGACAAATACCAGTACCTTTTTAGATTTTTATTAGAATTAAAATGAAAAAAAATACAGAAGGTCCTTCAAATACTGTAAAGATCTATAAACATCTATGTATAGTGAATACTAATCAGGCTTCAAAAATTCTGGTATATAAAAATCACAACAATGATTAAACTCAATTTCCATAATTTGACAAATTGAATTAAACTTAATTTCCATAATTAAACTTAATTTCCATAATTTAACAAAGCTCTCATTTTCCAGTTGGAAAACATTAGCCTTGGTCAGTTCAGGAGTCCTTTTCACTCTAAAGGGTCCATGTGATTCCCCCATGCCAAGAATCCATCTTTGTTGTCATCCTCTCTTCTTGGTAGCATTTGTGGAAACATCCCCGTGTGGTTTTCTGTTATGGATCCATGCAGATCTCTGCTATGCCTTCCTGGTCCTGCCACACAGATGTTTGTATAGACTGGCAGTGAAATGCAAGGGTGCCACTCAGTAGTGTACCAAAAACTTTCTTGTGTCCCCCTCCACCCAGGGATTCTAGAAACTCAGATGTTGTCCCACCAAGTAGATAGGTGCTCCATGTCCCTACCATCCTGACCATGGTAGACACATAGGAGCCCTGTCCTTCAGACTGCTTTGCCAAGGCAGAGATAAGTCCCACCTGTTCTAGGACTTCCAAAGTCTTAATTCAAATTTGGAATCCTGAACAAATTCACATGTTCTCAACTTCTCCGCCTCCTCTGTCTTCAGTCCATAAACTCTTCATCTACTCTGGGACAGGACAGCACACCTTTTCATTTATTCTTCCAAATCTAGGTTTAAGGTCTAAGCTTTTGAACCCCAAATTCAAGAATTTGGCTGTGTTGCCTGCTGGATCTTCTTACCTGAAGCAATAAAACTAGATTATCTCCTTAAGAGCATAGGAATTAAGGGAGGAAAGCACTAACTATTGTAACTCTTCAATGTATTATTCCCAGAGCCCATCTCTTTATTGGGTACCTTAGGCACAGTGCCAGAACTTGTCATGCTTTTTAGGGGTCCCCAGAGTGTTTCAATTCTTTTTAAATAAGAAAAAGAAGAATGTAACCCAGTTGGAATTATATCCATATTTATACCAATGCAGTTATAAACTATAATTTTTAAAATATATTTTATTTATTTTTTTTACAAAGAGGAAGGGAGAGAGATAGAGAGCTAGAAATGTCGATGAGAGAGAAACATCGACCAGCCGCCTCCTGCACACCCCCCACTGGGGATGTGCCCGCAACCAAAGTATTGTACATGCCCCTGACCGGAATTGAACCTGGGACCCTTCAGTCCGCAGACTGATGCTCTACCGCTGAGCCAAACCGATTTCGGCCATAAACTATAATTTTTAACGTTTTTTTTTTTAAATATATATATCAATATATATATATAAAAGAGGGACCTATGAAGGCAAAGACAGTAAGTGTTCATGAAAGTCAGAATGCAGTTCTGATTGTCCCACCATATATTTTAAGTTGTATTATAACTGGATTATTACAAAAAATACAGTTATGTTTCTTTTCTTATAGCAATCTCAGTAACAGCCCAAAGCCCAGCATTGGAAAGATAAATCTATAATGAAAGTGTTTCTTTGGAGAACTGAGCTAATGCAATTAGCATTCCCTAATGCCTGTAGGCTGCCCGTGAAGAATGTGCCCACAGCCTGTAGCCTCCGAGGGATACACAACTGAAGGCTTAGACCTCCTCATATTTCTCCGAGGCTGCCAGCCTAGCCAAGAAAAATATATGTGCTTAAAAATTATAAAATACATAACATATAGTAATATATAATAAAAAATATCAAAAGTTTTATTAGATATACTATTATAAACATATTTTTAACATTTTATATTTTGAATACAATATATGTACTATATGCTAAATTTATATGTATTCTATATAAATATATTGTAATAATAATCAGGGTATTATAAAGGAAATGGCAGATTAAATTAATTCCCTGACTTTATATTATGTCAGGTGAACACTAGTGTTACTTAATGTTTGGGTTTATTTCCCTGAAATAAACTGAAAATCATATACTGAGGAAACAAATGAATCAATGCATTGAGAATCTCAAGTGAACAATAATGACATATAAAGGCAAAACATTATTATGTGTAATAATATTGTATCTATTTACAAAAGTTTTAGTTGGGTATTTTAAAATACTTTGTCAATACTAATTAAGCCTTACAGCATCTTCGTGAGACAAAAAATAATCAAGGTATAATAAATATAACCTTTATATAGCCTTGTTCTCCTTGCTACTTGCATTTATTTATGGCCACCATGCAATTTTGCATGACTTGTCATTTAACGCAATACAAAATTTATGAGGAAAAAACGAATTTAATAAAATGTACAATGTCTCTGGAACAGTAACTTTAAAAGTTTTTGACCACAGCCCCTGCCTGCCTTACTCCAACTCACCCTGAGACATTTGCCAATACTTGGAGTCATTTTTGATTGTTGCACCTGGGCGGGGAGGGTTGTTAATGGCATCTAAACATTAGTGCTGCTAAATATCCTACAATGCACAGGACAGCCCCTGCTCAAACAAGTAGCTGGCCTAAAATGTCAAAAGTGCTGTAGTTAAGAAAGCTCTAGCAAATAGTTGTATACCAGACTCAGATCAGTGGTTTCCAAACCTGAGTGTCTCATGGAGCAGCAAAACTTTCCCTCAATATATGTAGAATCAACATAAAATTGCCCACCATTGTCTTGACAAAAACATTAAAAATAAAATAACCATCTATCACCCTTAATAAAAAAAACCTCTCTCCCCAAAGACAGGTAAAAAATTATATGAGTCCTTTAAATGGAATGCATTTTATACAAAAACCTGTTAGATAACTTTACAGCCTATACATCACCTTGGATTAGTAAAAAGGTCATTGTTGACCAGCACTGTTCTACAGCCTCACTTTTGCAGATGTAAATTTGCCCAGACGTGTATTTGATAGCAGCTGGTCAGCAGTCAGTTCAAGGCCAAAGCAGCTTGAATACAGACATTCCATGCTGCTGACGGAATGAAGAGCTGTGTCTTTGGTGCCGGGCATTCAGGTACAGGCTGACATTCTTTCTGGAAGGAGAATGGCTTTCTGCCAGAAAAGCCAGAATATTCCACACAAGCAGCCTTGCTTCTGCTAAGGACCTTGTTCTATCAAGCCAAGAGCTCAATGCTTTGGCTATTCTTTGTATGAGAAATCTTTATGGAAAGACATTCATAATTATAAGAGATGAAACTTACTCTCTCTAGTCTACTGTGTGGGGGAGAGTATGAATATGAGTAGAATTAGGAATAAGGAAAGGGCTGACAGGACAGAATCAGAGCTGCCAACTGTATAGAAAAGAGCTTGGAACCATGACCCTGTTGTCAAAAATGCCACTTAGACTGATGTGAAGAGGGTCAAATTCAATAGAACCTAGAAGGGCAAAGACAGCTGAGTAGGTCCTATTCTGAACAAATGCCCAACTTATTCAGTTGGTATACAACTTTCCACCACCTGCTTTACAATCACCTAAACCCTGGAGATCCTGTTCTTCCTATCTCCTAGGGCCTAACATAGTCGTCCCAAGTCATGTCTTGTCAGGAGAACCTTCTAGTTGTGTTTCTGGGGTCTTTTGGGAGCTTGAGTTTCCTACAATAAGGGCTGGATGATTTCACATTTGAATAAACACATTCAAATCCTCAAGTGCATTTCAGGGTTGAACAAATTCAAGTCCACAGAATACTCTAGGAGGGACCTACAGATTCCCTAAGGCTGCCCAACAGTCAGTGGAGAGCAGACAGGGTGGCATTGGCTCATAGGATACTCCTCAAAGGAGAGGGAACCAAATTACGCTCTAGGATTTCCATACTCCCATGTGTATGTGGTGGGGGTCCTGTGGAGAGGGGTTTCAAAAAATCAATATCTTTATCACTGCTATGCCTTTCACATTGCTTTATAATTATTCATTAATGAATCTTCTTTCTCATTACATTAAGAGCTTTTTAGACACAGGGTTTACTTTATATTCATCTTTGTGATCTCAGTGCCTAACATAGTCTAACACATTGTAAATGATTATTACATCTTAAATGATTGATTGTGCTTACATTTTGTTATTGTAATCTTAATATAAATGCTGAGAGCAGTGGCTTTCAAATGTGTCCATAAAAATAAAGAGTATCCCAGCTCACTCTGTAAGAGCACACATAAAGAGGGAATGATTATGCGTATAGAGATGCTAGTTCTTTGCAGCAAAAACTTGTCTCAAGAGGAATTATAAATCTACTTGCTGAATGGGAAAACTGTCAACATACATATGCATAACATTGATTGCAAAGGAGGTTTGAAGCTGAGCAGTATCTGACTTGAGAACAACGAAAATTTGATCTGAATACTAGCTTCTGGTTATTTGACAAGAGACATATTTTCTTTGCAGATTTCAAAGACATTAAAAATGTTTAGTTAAGACTCCAGATGGCAGAATACATTAATTTTAAATTTTAGAATTATTAATGTAGTTCACAAGTACTCTTTTAGCCACTGTACTTTCTGATGTAAATCTAACCCAAATTAGGTTTTATAATCATCTGCTACCTAAAACTTTAAAAGAAAATTGCCCTCAAGAGTCAGCTATATTTTCTGACACATTAGAAGCACAAAACCAGTAAAATCAAAGACTGCAAAGAAATGTTTGACAATCCTTTTTAAAGATTTCATGACAAATGATTTACATGCTAAGGTAGTGTTATTTGGTGTATGAATGTACCAAGTGACAAATGAAGACATTTAGATTCCCTTGCAAAATCGTAAGTGAGATCTTAAGTCCTTGGGAGATACTGTGACATTTCCAAGTTATGAAGAGAGACTGTTTTTCAATGTGTCTCATGCTGTATGTATACCTATAACCATAAAACCACAGAATTTTGTTTTTTAAATATATTTTATTGATTTTTTTTATAGAGAGGAAGGGAAAGAGATAGAGAGCTAGAAACATCGATGAGAGAGAAACATCGACCAGCTGCCTCTTGCACACCACCTACCGGGGATGTGCCCACAACCAATGTACATGCCCTTGACAGGAATCGAACCTGGGACCTTTCAGTCTGCAGACCGACACTCTACCACTGAGCCAAACCAAAACCACAGAATCTGAAGCCTAAAATAAAAACCACTTGATGGAGTAATTTTCTTCACTCAGCATACATTGAGTGGCATTTAAATATGACCCATTATTATTATGAATTGTCTTCATAAAAAATCTTCAAGAATAGGAGACCTCGTGGAGAATATTGGGAGGTAACAAAAGGAATATAGCCATTGGAGCCTTTGCTGATCTTAAAATAGTGTAAACATTAAATAAATGTTGTCAGTCTGATTAACTACCAAACACAAGACTGTGAAAACATTTGAAGGGACATGTATTAAGTAAGGTGACACAATAATTGATTATCCCACCTGGGGCATTTGAAGAAGGAAATGAGGTACTAAGAACACTAGTAGTGGTGAAAACCAGGACTGTTCTGCTCCAACCAGGATCAGGACCTTCTCACCCTATCTTCAGAAAACTGGATCTCAATTATCTTCAAATCCTAGAATACTTCTTACGGTTTCTTTAATCCTCCCCTCCAGAAACAGCTTATACTGACTGGCCAAAGATACTCTGGGTGGTAAAAAAAAAAAAAAAAAAAAAAAAAAAAAAGTAAGGCTAAAGAGATTCAGGGTTTTTCTTTTTATTTTATTCCTGTTTATTGAATTTATTGGGGTGACAATGGTTAACAAAATTATACAGGTTTCATATACACAATTCCACAATACATCATTTGTCCAGTATATTGTATATTCACCACCCCAAATGAGAGTTAAGGTTTTTAAAGTATACCATTTATTAATAATTACTCTAGTCCAAAGAATATTTTGACAGTATATCTGGCATGAGTGACATGAAGATCAAAGTGCCCCATTTCAAAACAAAAGCAAACACCTGATTACCTGTGTAAACTCCTATTCCTAAAGTGTTAATATTACTGGCTTAAATAATTTTAATTAATTACTCTAGAATAACATCAAAAGATTCTATTATATGAGCTTAAGGTCCACTTTAATGCACACTTTTGTGAATGCATGAGTAGTTGCATATTAAGTAGATGATATAAGCTTCTTTGGTTTCAAAGCAATTAGTTTCATTCACATAAAAACAAATGAAGAGCCCTCTCTTCATGAATAGCATGTAGAATTAAAACAGTCTTCTACTATGGACATAGTTACACAAATAAGTATTTTCCCTTTCCGTCCTAGAAATCACTCAAAAGAAGCAAAGAAAATGGAAAAACTATAAGAAAACCAAATTGTTGGCAAAATCAGAAGTTATAATCTCCAGATTACATCCTGTGCAAGGGCTACCATAAGCAGGCAAGATCCAGTCAAAGACAAATGGAAGACTTGGCGATAAGAGGCAGTAGCAAGAAATGTTAGTAATGAGCTGAAACCGGTTTGGCTCAGTGGTAGAGCCTCGGTCTGCGGACTGAAAGGTCCCGGGTTTGATTCCGGTCAAGGGCATGTACCTGGGTTGTGGGCACATCCCCAGTAGGGGGTGTGCAAGAGGCAGCTGATCGATGATTCTCTCTCATTGTTGTTTCTAACTCTATTCCTCTCTCTTCCTCTCTGGAAAAAAAAAAAAATCAATAAAATACATTTTTTTAAAAAATGTTAGTAATGAGATTCTCAGAGATGGGAACTCTCATGATGCCAACCAAATTACATTTCCATGGTAACACAATGGAAAATGCTATATTACATGCACACATACACACGCACACGGGTAGGCAAAAGTAAGTTTATACCTGAAGTATGAGGAAAATTTATTCTTATATTATTTATTAACTATTGTATTACAAATGTGACCTACCTTGCATATGTATGTATATACAATATAAAGCACAACATACTAAAAGTATATAGGAGCTGAAAATTCAGTGAAAGTTTACAGGACAACATTTGGATGAAAGCCTGTAACCACATAACTTCAAAACACCAACTCTGCTGACATCCTCCGGGTGCTTGCCAACACTGTACAGGGCAATGGCTTCACGGCCAGAAAGACAAAAGCCTAGTCCTAAAGCCCCCCTAGAAGGGAAGTTTCATAAGAAAGTCTTCCATATGTGACAGATACTGTACTCCCCAATACATTTTCTCCTCCTTTCCTAGGAATGCAGAGGTTAAATTCCCAGCTCTCTTAGTGGGGCCTTTTGACTAGTTCTGGCCAATAAAATAAATATGAGCAGAAATTATGTGCCATTTCTGTGCCAAGACAGTTACAGTTGTTGTACAACCCTCAACTCTATCATTCCCTACCAGAGTAATCGATGACATTCCAAATGATGGGGCCTCAATCAGCCTGAGTCCCAAAGTATCTATGGGGAATATACCCAACCCCACCAGAAACCCATGGTACTTATAGAAAATAAACCTTTAGGTGGTAAGCCTTTGTGATTTGGGGGCGACTGTTTGTTATCATAGATTAAGCTTAGTTATTCTAACATTAAAATTAGTACAAGAAGTGGGGTGGGTACTATTGTGATAAAATGTAATAAACATGGCATTGGCTAAAGGCCAAGCAAAAGACAGTAGGAAACTGACATCAGAGGCTGGAAAGGCCAAATATCTGATAGCCACAGTGGGTGGAAGAGTCAAATCAAAATCATTACCCTGAGAGACTGGGAAAGAGATTGGAAAACAGTTTGTTAGTTCTGTGTGTGAATTGCTAATTGACAACTGTTTTACCAAGGTACTTTTAAAAATGGAGAGAGATAAATTCAGGAAATTGGTTGGTTTTCCAGAAATGTTGATCCTTGAAATAGTAGCAGAGCCAACAATGTTTAGATCTCAAATAGTAAGAGGGAAAACTGAGAAAGACTTTTTTGAGACAAGGTTCCATTACTAGTAAAGCTCAGGCTTGCAGAAAAGTTCACCCAATTGCTAGATCCTCCCAGTGAATGAAGTTGCATTAGAGCAAATACGTATCAGCCTAAGGAGCTAAACAAACAGAAGTTCCCAGGGTTTCTGATATCTGAAATTAACCACAATCTCAAATTGACACTCAAAATGTTATGGGAGAAAAGTAAAGAAATACAAGTTTGAGAATTTTGTCTAGAAAGAATTGAGAGAGAGGTAACTAGCAGTTTGAGCTAACCATAGTCAAATAAAGAAGAAACTTAAAAAGTTTTTAATAACTGTACTTCCAAACAAGCCAGAAAATGCATTTTTAAATCCTTTAGCTGTTAAATACTTGAAAGGTATTCAAGAAGAGGAAGAAAAAAAAGATAAAGATGAAAATTATGAACAACAAATACATATCAACAAGTGAATCTAAAAATCAAGTAAATATAAAAAATCTGATGAACAGAATAACCTGGTGAATATAATAGAATCAAGGGCATAGAAAGAGTGGACTGGCAATCCTTAGGGAGAAAGAGGTGTGAGGGGTGTGAGAAGAGACTGGACAAAAATCATATACCTGTGGATGAGGACAGTGGAGGGAGTTAAGGGCAGAGGGTAGGGTGGGAACCTGGTGGAGGGGATCTATGGGGGGGGGGGGGAAAGAGGAACAACTGTAATAATCTGAACAATAAAGATTTAATTTTAAAAAGTGTAGGACTAGATTAAAAATAACCATGGCATAGCATCTACCATTATAGAACACAGAATGAAAGGGTGGTTAAATGAATGTGAATAGCATCATCCTCTTTATCCAACTTAAACTAGCAATTAAAAAGATATTTTAAAAAGACTCATAATAAACTATGAAGAATGACTCAGACTCTGAAAGAGATGAAGTATTGTGTTTAAATTCCGATCATTTAGAAAAATGTTTGCTCCATGGGAAAATACATAGGCAATGATATAAAAATTTTAAAGTAATTTTAATTTTTATCAAAATAATACAAGTTCGTTATGGAAAATAGAATGGCAAAGAGAAAAAAAGGACAAATAATCCATAAATCCACCATTCAGCTGTAAATATTTTGTGTTACATGGTGAATAGCCTTACAGTCTCTTTCCAATACCATATAGACACATTTTTTTAACAAAAGAATCCAATATGTACTGCCTTTTTTTTTTTTTGCTCACTTATAGTAATATTGTATTTTGAAATATTAATCTTTGTACTTTTCTTTGCTTAACTCTTTAAGATAACATTTGCTCTAATAAATCAGAGGCATCTACATTTTGCCTTGGGAACATTTAAGACTGTTGTGCCAAGAATATGAAGGGGGAAAAAGTGTTGCTGTTAACGCTGAACTAGATGGAAATTTTGAGTGCCGAGGGAGATATTTTTCTTGAATGTTGGGCATTGTTGAGAAATAAAAGGCTCAAATTTCTTAGGTTTCTATCAATAAAAAGACCCAGAAGCTCCAAAACATGGGATAGAGTGATCTAAAATTTGTCCCTATATTTACTCAAAATCTTCTTATTGCCTGTTAGTCCCATCTAAGTCATGCACTAAACTAGGAAAAGCACAACTTATCTCCCATTCTAAGTTCTTTACCATTCTAATCAGAAGTCGAATGCATTATACCTCTTTACGCTCACTTATGCAGAGGTGCCCAAATATGTTTTGATGCATCAGGATTATGGCTGTGAAAATCATCTCTGGTTTTATTATGGATTCATGCTATACCTATCCCACAATTATCACCACATTTTCTTTTTCTTCCTCTTTTTCCTTTTTCTGTTTTCTTCCTAAGATATTACAGGGTGGGGTTTGGCTCTTAATCTTAGGCAGGAGAGGAAAGAAATTGAAATAACAAATACATAAAATTACCTGAACTCTTAAAACTGTCACCATGGAGACCAGAACATGAACTATCTCCCAGGGAACCCAAATGATTTTTATTTTTTTATTTTTTTTACTTTAAATGATCATCACTTATTTTTGAATGTTGATTTGGCCAAGGAAGGGAAGAGTAAAAACAAACAAACAAATAAATTCATAAGAACTAGCCTCACACCTGAGATTTTATTAAGGACAAGTATAGCCGAAACCAGTTTGGCTCAGTGGATAGAGCGTCAGCCTATGGACTGAAAGGTCCCAGGTTCGATTCCGGTCAAGGGCATGTACCTTGGTGGCGGGAGCATCCCCAGTGAGGGAGTGTGCAAGGAGGCAGCTGATCGATGACTCTCTCTCTCATTGATGTTTCTAACTCTCTATCCCTCTCTCTTCCTCTCTGTAAAAAAACAAAAACAAAAACAAAAAACTATAAAATATATTAAAAAAAAAAAAAAAAGACAAGGATAGTTACTCTGGTTCTTTGTATTGCATTATTGCAGTGAGTGGAAAGATATCCCAAGAGAAAATTTTCCCTCAATTCAGAATGTCTAAAGAAATCATCTGATGATATAGCTCCATAAATGCTACAGAAATGACTAGAAAAGGGTAATCTCTAGAAAAGGCTTCTCTCACTCAGAAGCATCAAAGTGAGATGCAGGTGACATGGCTATCACTCCTGCTGCAAGGAAGAGATGGCTCCTAGGCAATGTCTCATTCCAGGAATACCTCTAACAACCATTCCGGGTATGGCACTTTATCACATCCATTATATACAACCGTCTTAAATATGTGTATTATATACCACATAAACAGAAAACGGGAATCACCTAAAAGTATAAACTAAATAAGTCAAAATTTCTTCCAAACACCAATTCTATTTTGCAAACCCATGGGTGTAGTCATTTAATCAACTACTCAGTTGAAAGACCAGCCAAAGCCAGTTTGGCTCAGTGAATACAACATCAGGCTGTGGACTGAAGGGTCCTGGGTTCGATTCCAGTCAGGGGCATGTACCAGTTGGGGGCGCATCCCCAGTGGGGGGTGTGTAGGAGGCAGCTAATCAATGTTTCTAACTCTCTATCCCTCTCCCTTCCTCTCTGTAAAAAATCAATAAAATATATATTTTTTAAAAAGACCACCCAAATGGTGTTTTATAAATAGTAAGTGCTAAACTTTAATAGAAGATTAAAAATCAATAAAAGTTTTAATATGCACTAAGTCAGTAGAAACCAAATAAATATGCATAAAAACAAAATGGTCAATGACATCATTTGTTTGGAAGTTTATACAATTTGAACTTCATGCAGTTTTCCTGATATATATATATATATATATATGACCAGAAATAGAGATTATCATGATCACAAGCTGTATGGTAACTGAGAAGGATTAACTAGACAAAGGACATCAAGGCCCCAGACATCTAAGATGGCTATCATCAAATCTCACTGATTACCAATGGCTATTACAAAAACCTCCTATAACTTGTGTTAGATTATAGTCGACAGTGATCTGGCAATGTAAATTAAGGTTAGTAAAATGTTCCCAGTAGGCTGAATGCTATGCTATCAACATAGCAGGAAAAAAAAAAAAAAAGGAAAAAAAAAACCTATTGGCAAACGTTTTGTGGTCATGTCCACTTTTGTTTTGTTTTGTTTTGAGGACAGATCTTGGTAACTGGTTAGATATGGAAGAAAAAAAGAGTGCCAGCAGTACATCCAGCCCAGAAATATAGGGGTGGGGGGGTGTTAAGGGCATGGGGTGGTTAAATGTCCATAAATGACCATGAAAGCACCTTGATCATCGATTTGGGGTTACAAATATATTTTAGTGAGTAGACAAATTTGCAAATACAAAATCTACAAATAATGAGGATCGACTGTATTTGCCAACTGTAGAGAACTACTTCTATTTCCCTATGATGCTGCTTGCTATTCCACTGCATTTGCCTGTTTTCTTCTGTGTACCTATGAAGGGTCCTATTCTTCTTTCTAAACCCTGCTCAGGAAAGCACCGCCCCCACTCCCACTCCCCACCCTCCCACACACACACTAACTTTCCCTTCCTGTTCCTTTTGCCTCTTATACTCATCTCTATTTTGCACAAATAAGATTATTAACATTTTCTTTTACTGGCCTATGAACTTCCTTGAGGTCAGTGAACATATCCTATGTAGGAATACATCAGTTACTGTGCTTACTATGTGGCAGGCTATATGTTAAAAGGGGATTCACATACAACACCTTACTAGAATCCCATCATTCCCATTTCACAGTTGCAAAAACAGAGGCCCAGAGTAGTCACATCACTTGCCATATCACAAGCTGCAAAGTTGGTGTTCAACCTAGATCCCAAGCTTTTAATCATTATGTATTCTAAATAAACAGTATTGCTAGCTACCACATATTATTGACTGCTTACTATGTGCCAGGCATAGTGCTAAAGGCTTTATACAAATTATCTCATTGAATCTCCTTATTCATCTCAGCATCTCCAATATGTAGCTGTTTAATTGGACTGAATTTATTTGTTCCTGCTCCCAAACCTTCTTTCTAAAATCAACAGCATGAGAAATCTCTCTACATTTCCAGAAGTGGCCAGAATGACTTGGCCAGAATGGTTATACCACCATTCTCCACACCAAGTTCCTCACCTTTTCATTTCTGTTCTTCTGTAGTTTTGCTATTGATGTCTACGGTGACCACAAGGCAACTCCTCAGAGCAAAGGAGAAAAGTGCAAAGCACTATCCACATGAAAAGATCTTTCTCTGTAACAATCATTTCTAGTAGTGATTCATATCAGAACTTAAATCCTTATGGAGTAAAAGAATCATGGAAGAGCTAAGTGTTTTTGCTTGAGGGCCATGAGGTAAACCCTGTATGAGGCTAAAAGAGGATTTTTTGTTTCCTAATGTAGCTTTGGATTTCAATCTATATAAACTTTCACACTGAATTCAAAACAGGCAGGTTTTGGAGATGGGAAGAAAAAATAAGGCTTTGAGGAGGATCCAAGATGGCTGCGCCCAGGTGAACACCTAGCCGCAGCCTCACACAACAATTTCAATAAAATACAACTAAAATATAAAACGGACATTGCCCAGAACTACAGGAAGGTTGACTGACTGGAAATTCTACAGCGAAAAGCAAGGAGAAAACCAGAAGGAGAACGGAGGAGCTGGAAAAGCCCAAGGTACGGAGACACGCGGAGAGGACGGAGCCAGAGAGGAGGGGAAGGCCGAGTGCCTGGCGGGCGTTCCCAAGCGAAAAGGAGATAAAACTCTGACTGTGCTGGGCCCCCGACTGCTCTGAACCCCAGTTCTAGGCCAGACCCCGGGAACTCAGGCTCAGCCATAGGGAGCCGGGCTGTAAGGCGGAACCCGGGGAGAGGCGAAAGGAGGTCCCGGAGGCGCGCACATTGCGCGCAGAGAAGGGACAGTCGGCTGTGCCGCGGGATTGCCCTGATGGGAAGGAGACTGGGGCTCCAGGCTGCTGTGAACGCCACCTCCAACTCCACTTCCAACTGAACTGAACCCCAATACCGGGCTCATTGGGGGAGAGCATAGACTGTTTGGCAGCAGGCGAAAATCGAGGGCACCTTTCTCTCAGAGGCGCCGGCAGCGAGCACTGAAGGACCCGCATAGGGCGGGGCTGACAGAAGCCAAAGCTGCAGGCTCCACCCTGAAACCCCATCCCATCTGTAACTGCAAAATGCGACAACAAAATAGATCACAAACGAAAGAAATGGAGGACAAAAAGCGTCTGGATATAGAGTTCAAATCTACGCTTATAAGGTTTTTCAAGAATTTCCTAGAAAAGATGGATAAGGCCTATGAGGATATGAAAAGAGATCAACTAGAATTAATAAGGAGTCAACAAGAAATGATAAGGGATCAACAAGAAATAAAGAATACATTGTCTGAATTAAAAAATATTTTACAGAGTCCTAAAAACAGAAGGGAAGATCGCAGGAATCAAGTCAAAGATTTGGAACATAAAGAACCAGAAGACACTCCTCCACAGAAGCTAGAAGGCAAGAGAATCCAGAAAATTGAAGATAATGTAAGAAACCTCTGGGACAACTTCAAGCAAACCAACATCAGAATTATGGGGGTCCCAGAAGATGAGAGAGAGCAAGATATGGAAAACATACTGAAAGAAATAGTAACAGAAAACTTCCCCCACCTGGTGAAAGAATTAGACTTACAAGTCCAGGAAGCGCACAGAACTCCAAACAAAAGAAATCCAAAGAGGACCACACCGAGACACATCATACTTAAAATTCCAAGAGCAAAAGACAAAGAGAGAATATTAAAAGAAGCAAGAGCAAAGAAGGTAGTAACCTATAAAGGAGCACCTATACGATTGTCAGCTGACTTCTCAACAGAAACCATGCAGGCCAGAAGGGAATGGCAAGAAATATTCAAGGTGATGAATAGCAAGAACCTACAGCCAAAAATAATCTACCCAGCAAAGCTAACACTCAGAATCGAAGGCCAGATAAATAGCTTCACTAATAAAAAAAAGCTAAAGGAGTTCATCACCGCCAAACCAGAATTATATGAATTGCTGAAGGGGGTTCTTTCAGAAGAGAAAGTAAACAAAGATAAAAATTATGAACAACAAATATGTAACTATCAACAAGTGAATCTAAAAACCAAGGAAATTAAAAAAAATTGATGAACAATATTAACTGTTGAATATAATAGAATCAGAGGTATGGAAGGGGAGTGAACTGACGATTCTTGGGGAAAAGAGAAGAGGGGGGCGTGGGAAGAGACTGAACATAAACTGCACCTATGGATGAGGACAATGGGGAGAGGGGAAAGGGCAGAGGGTGGGGTGGGAACCTGGTGGAGGAGAGCGATGGTGGGGGGGAAAAAAGGAACATTTGTAATAATATGAACAATAAAAACTTATTTAAAAAAAAAAGAAAAAAAAAAGAAAAAATAAGGCTTTGAAAAAGTAAGGAATAGGCTGTGAAAAATTTGCAAGACAGAAGCTGCAGGGCTCACACAAGTTGCATGAATGAATGGGATCAAGGAAGGCTTTAGCTTTAGGGCGAAGTCAAAACCATTCATCTTTAAATGGCAAAAGTATAACAAAGATAAGCTTTAAGACTTCAATTCTCTTTTTCTGCTCTCCCCCAGAGAATTCCAATTACTAAAAGTAATTATTGTCAGCAGGGTAGGCAGTAAAATTGACCCAATGGACAGCGTCCTAATTGCCCTAAAAGTACCCATTTTTCTCGAGTTATGTGTGGTGGTTTTGCTATTGGTTACTGCAATTGTTAATGAAACAAGATAATCTCTAAGTGAATTCAAAGCCCAAGGGCTAAGGCAAAGGAAGTAAAGCAAATGCCTTCTGGGACCAGGCGAGAACTTCTTTTGAACTCTGGACTTTGATAGCCTGTACCTTCATAGTTGCAAATTGGGAACCGAAGAGAAGGTAGGAAGAATAAAATCCTTTCAACTTTTCAAGAAAAGACATAATCCTGCATTTTTATGTGTAACCTTCTGGTTTTAAATGTGGGCAATTGTTAAAAAATGAAAACACAGAGCATGCCAAACAAACTGTTGGCCTTTAGTGGGAAATACCAGTTTGCAGTCTCTGGTCTGAAGTATCCTAGGAGCCTAGCTGATATTTAGTGATGTCTTTCAAGTCATTCCGTGTGCTTTATTGGCCCCCAAATGACAGTCCTGGAAGCCATGTTCTGACAAACATCTCTCTCTGTCCTCTGACCTCCTCCTAATGGGCCCTGCCTTTGTGAGCAAGTACTTGACTCAGAGACCAGAGTTCCAGGCACCCGCTGGTCCATCCTGCACCTGGGTGATCCAAGACCTCTGGTGGCAGAGCACGCCAGCACCAGGTCTTGCTGTGTGCAGGGGAGCTACTCTTCCAGAGCGCTCCTCTCCTATCTTCTCCTCGGTTCCCAATTTGCATTCCTACCCTCTTCATTTCTCCTTTGAAGATGTTTCCCTTTTTGTCCTCTTCTCTCCTGTCCCAGTTCTGTCTATCTCATCCTTTTCTTTCTCACCTCTTCATTCTTTCCCCTTCTTTCTCTGCTGTTCCTTTCCTCTGTTCTCATTCTCTTCTGTGTATTCTATCCTCTTCACCCCTGTCCTCGCTCTATTACTTTCTTTCCTTTCCTCCCCGTCTCTTCAGCTCCTCTCCCTCTCCCAGAAACAGAGAAAGGGAAAGGAACTTCGGAGAGCTCGCTCACCAGGAATACACCAACACCGGATTCGAGTATTTTTTGTGATGGGAGCGGAGGGTCAAGGAGCCCTTGCGCTCCAGCACGTCGGTGGGTCCGATCTCAAACTGGTATCCCCCAGTGCTGCACGAGTCCAGGCGGGAGGTGCCAAAGTTCTCCATGGCCGCCTTCGCAGTGCAGACCTCCTAAGATTTCCCTCTGCGCTGCTTGGGCCCGGCCCCAGAGCCCAGGACAACCAAGATTCGGCGTCTGTCACCTCCTAAGCAACCTGGGGCGGGGTCAATGGAGGGAGGGCACTCTCAAACGTAATAGAGCAGGTTTCCTAGACAGTGTTGCTCTGAGTTAAAGGAAACTACATTTCCCAGAATGGAACGAATGGGTGCCCGGGCTTCATAGAAGAAGGCTCTGTCTGCATCTTGGGACTTGTAGTTTCACACGCCCAGCAGCCTAATCTCCGAGTGGCTGGGCGGAGTTTAAGGGGGACCCCAGGGTCAGTCAAGGGCTGATGGGAACTGACTCCAGAGAGGGGTCTGTTCCCGCTATCCTGGCATAAATTCTTCTTACCATTCATCATCTGCTGCCACCATACTTTCTGCTTACAAGTTTGACTAAAAGGGAGCAAGAGAACACCCCTCAAACCCTAAAATGTGTCATTTCTATATAGATTTTCTGAGAAAGAAGAGGAATGGAATCATTCAGCTAAAAAGTCTGAGATGAAATGGCCTGGCTGGTTCCAATTCCAGCTGCTTTCAATACTTTCCGAACATGAGTTTCTTCCTCTTGGGGGGTGGGAGGGGGGGAGTGGAGGAAAATACACGGAGGAAGGATTGGGACTGAAGAAAGGACAGCATGAACATGAATCTGAGGTCTCTTCTGATTCTTAAGTACAGTTTAGGGCTCCGGCACATTCAGCTTCCTAAGACTTAACAAGTTCTTATCATTTAAAACATGACATTTTGTGACAATACAAATTCATCACATTATTGTATTGTGAGTTATATGCAAGGAGATTTCAAAATAATTATCTATGGCATTGCCTTCAAGAAGTCAACAAATAGCTGTATTATATAGAAGGGAAGTGCTTATTCCATTTTTTCACTTACCAAGTAAAAAATGTTTAACATATCAGAATTCGCCTCCCCAACCTCAGTTGAACACTTTAGCATTAATGGACTAAATCCGGGCCATCCCTCTTACCTGCTTTCAGTACATGGCATCATCTCACAGTGTTGAATGAGTGAATGAATATAATGTTTGATTATTTTAGACTTACCTGGGCTTTCAGAAATTTCATAAAGGTCTTACTTTATAAAGACCACATATACACAAAAATTTAAATTTAAAAGTACACAAATTAAGAGATTTTGCATTACAATAGGTTCTCTAGTTTGTAAATAGTGAGGTGCTTTTCTGGGTGAGTTTTCATAAATTTGATTACACACAACTATTAAGGACTTTTCTGTGGCCTGTGGTTGCTCAGTGTGGATACCTGTGGTACCTAAGACCCTATTTACAGATAGCCACAGTTAAGCCATGTTATTTGAAACCAATCTAGCTAAGTGCTATAGATTACTGACCACTGTTTTAGTTCTTCTGAAAGTAATGGGAGGAAAATAGAAGTTAATTTTATTTTTTAAAATTTTTTAAAAATATATTTTATTGATTTTTTTACAGAGAGGAAGGGAGAGAGATAGAAAGCTAGAAACGTCGATGAGAAAGAAACATCGACCAGCTGCCTCCTGCACACCCCCTACAGGGGATGTGCCCACAACCAACATACATGCCCTTGCCCGGAATCGAACCTGGGACCCTTCAGTCCACAGACCGATGCTCTACCACTGAGCCAAACCGGTTTTGGCAGAAGTTAATTTTAAAAGGGTAAATAAGATCTGTGTTAAGCTCAGTGCTGTACAAAGCATAGCATATCGCTATTTCTCCAAATATTACCACCATTGCTATCATTTGCTTGTGTGTTTTAGTGACAACATGGAAAGAGTTTGAAAGTCTTCAGGCCCATCCTTATAAATTAAAAGATAAACTCAAACAAAACACTTTTCTCAGGCTCATCCAAGAATGAAGATCACAGAGCAACCTCTAACCCAGAAATCTGAGAAACAGGCAAATACAGAGAATCACAGCTAAGATCAGCTTATCTGGAGCAAAAAATGCT
The DNA here is from genome assembly GCF_014108245.1 of Pipistrellus kuhlii. Lineage (NCBI taxonomy): Eukaryota > Metazoa > Chordata > Mammalia > Chiroptera > Vespertilionidae > Pipistrellus > Pipistrellus kuhlii. Next base: position 30,451,098 of record NW_023425427.1, read on the forward strand.
GGAGTCTTTAACTGCTTTGAAGTGATCATCTTGACAAATTCTTTGAGGCTGAGTGTGGACTAGCTTATGGTTGAGAAAGTCCTTGTGGCCCAATCTTAGGGAAACCCAAACACTTTTTTATGGAATTTACCTCAAGGAACACCATCAAGTTCTCACAGTGATAACCCCAAAAATATACACTCCCACTTTAGTCACAAGGTGGGTTAAGTAACCATTTTGCTATATACCAAATCCATTTTCTGTAATAAGGGCCAATGTTCCAGATGAAATGATGTCACCAGAATCTTCCATGACAAAGGCCATGACAAAGGGAAGGGCAATAAGACAACTCCAGCCACCTGATCTATCCTCCTTATTTCACCTAAGAGGAGACAAAGAGTCAAAAAGCATTTCTGAAGGTCGCATCCCAAACACTCATGCCCATAAAAGACTCAGAGTTCATTATCCTATATAATAAAAGACTAATATGCAAATTGTCCCCTCGACTGCAAGTTCGACTGGGAGTTCAACCAGGTGGCAGGGCCGTCGAATGGACCCCATCCTTGCACGAATTTGTGCACTGGGCCTCTAGTAAAATTATAAAACAATTCCTCTCCAACAGCACCCTACTATTACATCAACGGGGCTATAGTGTTATAATAACAGTGGATTATAACTAAGAAAGTAACAAGATACAGTTCTATTTGAGAAGGAATTCTTAGGACAATTTATGAAAACAGGAGGGAAAAAATACACCTGAGGAAATTGAATCCTGTGACACCTTCAGCTCTAGCAAACATAATCTTAACCAGATTGACATAAAACCTTTCACTAAAGGCCTCGTTAACCTCAGTTTCTATTCTCCCATATATCATGTCCAATTTTCAGCAATTTGCAACATGCTAAAAGGAAAGAAAAAGAGAAACAGGATCTGAGGTGCCAAATTTAGCATTAGAACCAGATTCAGTAGGGGTAATGAAAATATTCCAAAATTCAATGTGTGTACATCTACAAAGTATAAAATAATTATTAGTTTAAATAATTATTAGTTTGGCCTTCTTTCAATTCCTGAAACATGCTATGCAAGCTCTATTCTCCTTGAGGCCTTCACACATGCTGTTTCCATTACTGGCAAGGCTTCTCCCCTGCTTAGGTGGTTCCTCCTAACCTTTCAGGTCTCAGCTTAAATATCACCACCAGGAACAGACTTCCCTGAACACACTATCTGAAGATATACCCTTATTCCACACTGTTATTATCTGTCCTGATATCTTGCTTTTTCCTTTTGTGTAAGGAATTTACAATTTTTTTTTAGTATACTAATATGTTCATTTGAATATTTCTTCCATCAGCCTTCTTCCATAAGAAGGCAAGAATAATATCTGTTTTCTCTCAATTGTATACTCAGCAGCTAACACATGCCTTATATATATAATAACACTTTTTAAAATATGTGGAATAAATAAGTACAATTACTTGACTCTCACCCTCTCAGAGGTGGTATTTAGCCTTCTCCTCCTATAAATTAAATACACCATCTTTTACACTGTTTTTTTTGTTTGTTTGTTTGTTTGTTTGTTTTTGCACACTGGTGATGTGAAAGACTTACCATAGAAATTAAAGTGTCTAAAGTAGAAAGACTCTGCTTGGGGAGTTACTCTTTAGTATTCCTTCCTACAATTCAAACTATCGATCTCTATAAATACTGTAATGCAGGTGTGAGCATAATTTAACAATTAACAAAGAAAATTAATCATTTCCTATGGGTGATTTTGGCCTATTGTTAATTTTGATGAGTGGCAGAAATGGCTTAAAACATGGAAACAGGAAAAAAATGGGGAAATAAGGTATATTTTTATTATAAAAATTTTGAGTTGAAAAATTAAGTTAAAAGTGACATGGAAGAAGGGGAAATGTAGCCCTGCCTCACTCTTAGGAAGTTACTGAAGATGTCAAATAAACCTTTAAATATCTTCCAAATTTTTTCAGTTATGATTTTTTTAACCTAAGTCTATGGTAAAGGGTAAAAGGGGGCCAAATGTATGGTAATATAAGATGATTTGACTTTGGGCGGTGGTACACAATGCAATTTATAGAATATGTATTACAGAATTGTACACTTGAAACCTATATAATTTTAAAAAGTGTATGGTTTTCATTATTGTCATATATATATATATATATATATATATATATATATATGAATATGCAAATCATAGAATAACAAAACTCTTAAGAATATACTACTACTACTTGGATACTTCTTTCATTTAGCCATACATTAAAAGCCAGATTACTAAGAAAATCCCTGCAACAATTTGACATCTTCAGTATATGAGGAATAGTCATTGCATCACAGAGACATACCCATCTCCCTAGCTGTTTCCATATGCAGGTACTGGATTAGCACTTTGTTTTTCCAGGCATTTTCTCCTGTTCTCTGAAGATTACATCATGGGTCTCCTGGGCCTTTGCAGTAGGAAGGAAAAAGAGGGCAAAGGAAAAGAATGACATTTTGGAAATAATAACTGTTAAGAAAAATAATTTATTCAGCAATAAAAAAAATACCTATTATGTAACAAAAACCCTAGTATTTTCACTACAGTATCCCCATGGATTCTAATATCACCATAAAGTAGCCATTTAATGTCATCTTCATGATCAGCATCTTGGTAACATTTACCAACTTTGTTGTGTTAAAAAAAAAAAAAGTTCATTTTAACTAGGAGATTAATTGTAATTGCAGTACAATAATTTTCTTTAGAAATATTAGAAAAGAGTTTCATATTGAAAATTAGTATTTAGTTTAGTCTTAGTTACTACTTTTTTAATATGTTCTCATCATGCTTTCTTTATCACAGAAATCAGTAATAATTGAATAGTGCTTCATAATTTAAACATGCCTTCACAGGCATTTTCCTATTTTTATCTCAACATTTAGAATAATAAAGTGCTAGAGACATCAACTAAGTATAATAATAAAGATAATATTTGCATTCAAGGTGATTTTGTGACTTTTTAAAAATTAGTGCTTGATTATATATGGAGTTTTGTATTTGGAAAAATAAACACACACCAAAATTCTCATGAATTTAATGCCATCACTTGAAAATCATATATTAATTTCTATTCCTTTTCCTGAGATGGTTTTTAATAAAAACTTCGAATGTGACATTATTTCTGTTGACTTAATATTTCATTTTAAAAAACATTGATAGCCAGAACTGTTTTGGCTCAAGTTGATAGAGCATCAGCCTGCGGACTGAGGGGTCCCAGGTTCGGTTCTGGTCAAGGGCATGTACCTTGGTTGCAGGCACATCCCCTAGGAGGTGTGCAGGAGGCAGCTGGTCGATGTTTCTCTCTCATCGATGTTTGTGGCTTTCTATCCCTCTCTCTCTTCCTCTCTGTGAAAACTCAATAAAATATATTTTTAAAGAAAACATTGATAATATGGCTTCTTGATTAGTACTATATTTTCCTTCTCCTATTACTTTGTTAGTAAGTTTTTTTATTTTAAATTTTAGAAAAGTTATCAGTTTGAGGCTTGGTATACTATAAGTATATAGCTAATCACAACATCAATATAATAATGAAGCACTGAAAATTGAGCATTTAATCTTTTTAATGGGAAAATAAGCTTGGTGTTTTTGTAATAATAGTCAGTATACAGTAAGCATGTGTTTAGTATTAAAGTCTCTCTTACATAATACAGGGTAGGGCAAACATAGGTTTACTATGGCTCAGTAGTTGAGCTTTGACCTATGAACCAGGAGGTTATGGTTCAATTCCCAGTCAGGGCACATGCCCAGGTGCAGGCCAATCCCCAAAGTAGGGCATGCAGGAGGCAGCCAATCCATGATTCTCTTTCATCATTAATGTTTCTCTCTCTTCCTCTCTGAAATCAATAAAAATGTATTTTTTAAAAAGAAAATAATACAATAGTTAATCCTATATAATAAAAGGGTAATATAATATAAATCAACTGAATGGCAGAATGACCCGTCTCTATGATGCACACTGACCACCAGGGAGAAGACACACAGTGAAGGAGCTGTCCCCGGGTGGTCAGTGCACTCCCACAGGGGGAGCTCGGCTCAACCAGAAGCCAGGCTCATGGCTGGAGAGTGCAGCGGCAGTGGTGGGGAGCCTCTCCCATCTCCACAGCAGTGCTAAGGATGTCTGATTGATGGTTTAGACCTGCTACCTGAGCATGCCTAAGCCAGCAGTCGGCTATCCCGCAAGGGCTCCCAGACTGTGAGAGGGTGCAAGCCAGGCTGAGGGACACCCCCTTCCTCCAGTGCATCAATCTCATGCACCAGGCCTCTAGTAAATAATAATATAAGAATAAACTTTTTTGCATACTCATGACTGTAGACCAACTTTTGTCCCACCTGTGTTATTATGATATTCAATTCAAATAGATGGAGTAAATAAACAACACAATATAGTGATATAAGGAGAATAATATAGAGTGAAGATGCAAACAGATTATAAAATCACCTCTTCACAAAAGGATGAAGCGCTTGTTATTAAAACCACTTTGGTGTCTTCCTTCCCACTAGGGCTCTAAACACATACATTGAGTTTTATTGCAGAAAGTCTGGAACATCCAGAAGAATATAAAGAATGCATATTTATAGGTCTTACTTATCTCCAGTAATTAATTTCATCATACAGATATAGCCATTGTTAACATTTTAGTTTAATTTTATATTATGTACAATTCATTTTGTATATATGAGGGTTATCTTATATGCTGTTTTGATACTTGTTTTTGTAAATTCATATCTACCTTTCCCCTAACATCAAATAGTCTTCTAAAATATGAAAAGCATGATTTGGGGGAGATGTGGAAGGATTGCCAAAATGCATTCACAGCTATGTGAACAATAATTATAGGCATGGTCAACTTCAAATCAATCCACCTCAAAAAAAATTAGTATGTATGAGATAGTTGGTTCTTTGGCCAGTATGGCTCAGTTGGTTAGAGCATCGTCCCATACACCAAAGGGTGGTGGGTTTGATTCCCATCAGGTCACATATCCAGGTTGTGGGTTTGATCTCCAATCAGGGCACATGTGGGAAGCAACTGACTGATAGTTCTCCCTCACATTAATGTTTCTTTCTCTTTCTCTCTTTCCCCCTTCCTCTTTTTAAATCATATAAATAAATAAATAAATAAATAAATAAATAAATAAATAAAATGAGACAGTTGGCTAATTAACAAATAAATACATCCATGTCTTTTTTTTTTAAATATACTTTTTATTGATTTCTTATAGAGAGGAAGAGAGAGGGATAGAGAGTTAGGAACATCAATGAGAGAGAAACACCGATCAGCTGCCTCTTGCACACACCCTATAGGGGATGTGCCCGCAAACAAGGTACATGCCCTTGACCGGAATCGAACCCGGGACCTTACAGTCTGCAGGCTGACGCTCTATCCACTGAGCCAAACCGGTCTTGGCATCCATGTCTTTATTAACATATATTTTTAAACTTTTCTTAAGTTACAAAAATTATATTTTGTCCTTTGAATTACTTAGAAAGTAAAATTATCCTACAAATATACCTCCCCGTAAGAGCTAGGTAATACATTCTTCTAGCTAGAATGTGCTTTTATGACTACACAATATCTCATCAAATAGATTTATTATAACTTAATCAATCTCTACTGTTGGGTATTCAAGCTATTTGCAATATTTCATTATTATCAATAAATGTATTTTGTAGATTCCTGAACATAAATGTTTGAGTTCGTCAAGAAAATCTTGCTAAATTTATTGAATATCATATTCTTATATATTACTAAAAGTATTATGAATTTCAATTCTTATCTTCTTTCAACCTCAGTTTTCTTTTTCTGGGTTTGGATCAGTTCTAATATTCTCTAATTCTAAAAACCTTGAGTTATAAATACAGTAGATCCTTAATAAGTGAGTAAAACAATTTGTTAACTTTTAGAAGAAAATGTGGAACACAATTCATGCCTTTCAAATAAGCATAAAGAGGGTGTGTGCTCATATATGTGTATGCGGGGAGGAATACACAGAACCATAAGAAATTATCTTTCTGGAATATCAATTTTACTTCAGCATTTAGGGACAAAGTTTGGGTTTTTCCCCTGTCAAATATATTAGAGTGAGATACAAAATGATCAATTTTTAAGATAAAAAATAAAGTTTTTTGGGGGGGAAAAAGTGTATTTCTCAGTGTGCTGCTTTGAGCTTTGTCCCCCAGAAGTCAGGATTTATTATTTGAATTACTTTTTTAAGGAAAAGATGCAAGGCTTTAAGTGAAGAGAAAGAAGATATCAGTTAACTCAAACATTTGAGAATTGGTATCATATTCTTAGAGTAACTAAGATATTTGAAGTTGTCCTTGGGCTTTGGAATCTAAACACACATTCACTCACTGCACTGCCTCCTCTGAGAAGTGTCAAGAGGTTAAGATTCTTTGATTTATAAACTAAAACCTGTCCCATCTTGCTTTTTTACAATTTTGTGAATATTCCAGCTTGTTTCTATAATATTAAAAACATAAGGCCAATGTCTATACTATACAGCAGTTCTATCCTTTATAAATATACCTACAGGGAGTGTTAACCATTGGATATATTTAATTTATATTTCTCATTCAATGCTTTACAATTTTGCATCCAAAATTATTATTTGGCAATCAACCCTATTTCAAATGCTCCACATATCTTTACACTAAACAGACAATAAGCTTGCTTTTCTTAAAAATAAAGTTTTAAAAAATACAGATTTCAAGGATTAAATAAAAATAACTGAACTGAAGGCAGTCAAGTTTCTTTCTATTATAGAAGGATGAAGGAAAATCTGATGTGTACTGTTTGAATTGTGGACTTCAAGTTCCAAATTAACTAGAAATCCTCTTTTTCCTACAAAAATTATTTGTAGCATGATAGTTACAAAAGCAAACTCTATTAGGGCCTTGATTTCCTTACACCAAAACTAAGGTAATGTTCAGAGGACTCCAAACCTTGCGGGAAATGAAGTACAGTTGTCTCTTGGTACAGGCGGGAGACTGATTCCATGATCCCCACGGATACCAAAATCCACAGATGCTCAAATGTCTTGTAAAAGTGGAGTCATATTTGAAATATAATGCCCATCTCTCATATACTTTAAGTCATCTCTACGTTACTTCGATTACCCGATATAATGTAAATGCTACATAAACGGTTGTTACACTGTATTGTCCAGGGAGTAATGACAAGAAAAAAAACAAGATGTTCAATATAGAACCAGCCATCCTGGGCTTAAAAAAAAAAAAACTTCAGTACTTAAATCCTACTTCTTATATCCAGGTGCCAAAAACTTTTCCTTTTCTTTTCTATGCCTTCCTTTAATGCATTCGTTAATTTTTTTTTTTTTAATTAATGATTGAGAATGGCTGCTCCAGAGGCCCAAATTGGCACGCAGGAAAAGGAAGTCCCCAACAAGGTCCAATTGGGACACTCATTCTGCCAGGAGCATCTCTGGAGGCCTCCTCCTTACAGCTGGAAAAATAAAGCAAACAAGCTCCCACAGGTACTACCTGCAAGGAAACTTTCCCCCGGGGACTCCCGGGGCCTGGCAACTCCTTACGAATCGAAGTTGTGGGGGACTGAGGGAGATAGGGGGGGAATGACTTGAGGACCACTTACTCCTTAGCCCCGCGACTGGATAGAATAATAAAAAAAAAAAAAAAGTGTAAAACAGAAACCTGCAATTGACTGCAGCATCTTCTGGGATTCTGACAAGATTAGGGACCAGGACAGGAAGTGAGGGCCCTACCCATCAGGCCGCTCCAGTCCCAGCGGGCGCCACGCCCCGGCCACCGGCGGGTGACCCGGAAGTTCTCGGCGGCGGCGGCGGCAGGGGCGGAGGCGGGAGCTCCGCCAAACGGGCGCGCACGCTCGCTCCCCGCGGAACCCCGCCGCTCGCGCTGAGCTGTCCTGTCCCGGAGGCGCTCCCGAGCTGCCCGGCCGCCAACATGGCCGAGACGAGCGAGGAGGTGGCGGTGCTGGTGCAGCGGGTGGTGAAGGACATCACCAACGCCTTCCGGAGGAACCCGCACATGTGAGTCGCGCGCCGGCGTGGCCGCGGTGCCCGGGGGTCGTCGTCGGGGGCGGAGGGGGCGGGGCTGGGGCCGGAGCCGACCTCAGGCGGCAGCGGCGGCGGCGGGGCCCGGCGCGCCGCTCGGTGGAGGGGACGGAGCCAGGTCGCGGCCGGATCGCTGCCGGCCTCCGCGGGGCCCCCTCCCCGCCGCCGGCACCGCGATCGGGAGAGTCCCTGGAAGTGACCTCGGAAAGTCAAAGAGAGCGTGTTCCGCTCTTCTGCTCCCGCCGTCCCCCCCTGTCCTTTCCCGGGAGTTCAGGAAACTGGGAAGACTTCCTCCGGGCGTCCACATCCTCCATCAGTTAGGAAGGGTGCGCGGACACACACACACTCACACACGCGATGTGAGTCTAGGTGCTTCGTAAACACATCTCTGCAGGTTCATCCCGGTCGCTGTTGAGAGGGGGATTGCCGATCATCGGATCCCCAATGGGCCCGGACCCCTCTCCGTTTACCAGTCAAAGGAAGTTTGAGGCCGCTTTTGACTGTTCGGCCTCCCTTGTCCCAAGGTTGTGTGCAGGGACTCGGACCAAACATTTTGTTTTGAAGGTGAACAGAGCATTTTCAAGAGTTTAGCTTCTGTAGGCGCATAGGATGAGTCTAAAGTAGATGAAAGCTCGACACTTTTTAGCCATAGCTGGACATAGTAACAGGGAGCAAGCACATGAGCCAATTTATTTGTTTTTTAATCCAGACCCTGGTGCCCTAGTTAAGGAGAACACCACACTCTTATCTGCCCTGCTTTCTTTCCGTTTTGCTTGGGAATGCAGTGCTCTGGGAAGATACCAGGAGAAACGATGGCACTTCTTGGATTTAGCACGTGAAAAGGAAGCTGTTGAGAGAGAGAAAGAGCTACATTTTACAAAAAAAAGGGAGAAGCAGGAGTGGAGCTCTTTCCCCATCTCTCATCCACAAAAGAAACATAGAATCCAGTTTTGTGTTACTTTCACTTTATCTCTTATGTTTTATATTTTATTCTTTAAACTAGAACCACACCAGTTACTCTTTACAAGTGGTCTAAACCCTTAAGGTTTTGTTTTGGTTTTTTTTGCCTAAAAGAGGTGCCAAACCTCACACCAACATGAAGTGTTCTCTTCCTTCAAGATGATGCTTATGAAAGAATTGAGAAGCCCTCAGATGCCTTGCTCTCTTGTGGCACACTGTTGCAGACCTGCAACTGTGCCTCATTAAAAACAAAACACAGCCGGCCTCAAAACACACCGGCCATCCCTGACAGCGCCCACTTCCTTTCCCCTTGTGACTGCCGGCACTTCCAGAATGAGTGTTTGGAATGATTTCTTGGCAGTAACCATAGTGGGTACTGGGCCTTGTAAAGAATGCTTTGATGCCTTGTATATCAGACTTTCTGTCCCTTTTTCAGAAATGGAGCTTTAGTGCAAATGAGAGACATCATCCAAAAAAAAACAACAAAAAAAACAAAAACGAAGCCATACAAATGAAGGGCCTGTTTCCTCATCATTGGTGTTATTTTTCTTGGAGAAATTATAGCAAAGGTTAGAAAGAAGTCTAATCTAATAAGTACAGTAATCATCTTAGTTTCTTGCCTTTGAGGTAGATTAGAAAAGATCAGTATTTTATACTTGAAGAAACAGATTGAGTGCTCATTGGCTTGGCAGGTTGACACAGAGCTGTTTGGAACACATCCCAATTCTGGATCACATTTATTGAAACTTATAAAGGATTTTAATATCTTTAATCATATTCTTTTGGTGAAATCTCGTGAATGTACTCAAGTCAATGTATAATTTATGCTTAAGCATTTGGGTCATTCAGGATTTAAAAGTATGAAATAAGATGGGCATTTGAAATAATGATATATAATATAGGGCTGAAAAATTAAATAGCTTAACTCATTGTTCAATAATAGTCTTCAGCTATATTTTAGTACATATTTCCTACAATAATATTATTTCCAGTGATATTATTATACATTCTTTCAAATGTCTTATAATTTGGACTTTTCAAAATTGTCCATACTTCTTTCCCAGCTTAGTCTCCCTCCCCCCCCCCCCAAAAAAAATGATATATTTTTAGTTTAAGGGGAAAGAGGGAGCATTGTTTACCTTAAAAGTTAGTACCTAATTACAGTTTTCAGTATTAAAAAAGAAAGGTTTTCATTCTTTACTTTTTGTTTTTCTTTTTCTCCAAACAAGATAGATTGCAATTTTATTAGTCAACATCAATTCCATTGACTTTGTAGAGATCTCTAGCCAGGAAGAGTCAAAGCTACAGTGAAAACTACAGTAGTTACTAAGTGGATTTTGTGTTTTTTATTTGTTTATTTGTTTGTTTTAAATATATTTTATTGATTTTTCACAGAGAGGAAGGGAGAGGGATAGAGAGTTAGAAACATTGATGAGAGAGACATCGACCAGCTGCCTCTTGCACACCCCCTACCGGGGATGTGCCCGCAACCAAGGTACATGCCCTTGACCGGAATCGAACCTGGGACCTTTCAGTCCACAGGCTGACACTCTATCCACTGAGCCAAACCGGTCTCAGCATAAGTGTATTTTGTTAGTGGTAGGTGTAAATAGGTTATCTTCTTTGAGCCTCAGTTTCTTCTTGATCTAGTGAGGCTGATGAGAACACAGAAAAATTACCTTACACAATATTTGGCACTTAGTTGCCACTGAGTAAATATTAGGCTTAACCTGAATTTCTGTGTTCCTTTAAAAAATTTATGAATGGTGAATATGAAACATTTCATGAACTGAAAAATACCATAGGAATGTTGTTTTTGTGGTAGACTCTTAGAGACTACTAATGGAAAAACAACTGAAGGCTTGACCCAGGGACTGATATTAAATTAATGTATAGAGCCTATGCAAAAGTAGAAGACAACTATTTACAATGGAATTAGGGTCATGTCAAAGATCTCCAGCGGGTTATTTTTTATTACTCTTAAATATTTATTGAACTCCCACTGTTTATGAGGTGCTATAGGTACCATCTTCACAGAGTAGAATATGAAGGAGTATAAAACAATTATACTCAAGACACAAAAATATCTATGATGATAGAAATGTTCTATATCCATTATTATAGCTATGAGCCACATAGCACTATTGAGTGCTTAAAATGTGGTTAACGCAAATGAGGAAATGAGTTAAATTTTATTGAATCTTAATTGATTTATGCATAATGGTCACATATTCCTAGTGACTACTGTATTATACAGTACGATTCTAGATGAGGACCGAAGACCTACCTGCAAGAACAATAAATAAACCCTGCAAAGTGGTTTATGATAAAGGCTGGATTAAGCAGTCTGGTAAGCAAGTGCTATGTGAATCTTAGAAGCGAGGCTGGGTATGGAATGTCTTGGCCAAGGCTCTTAGGGTAGATGGGTTTTGAGCTGAACTTTGAAAACTAGGTAAGATTTATCTCAGAGAGGGAGCCAAAGACCTCCACAGGGAACAGTCAACTACCCCAAATAGCAAATATAATTGAAAAGATACAGTGGGACCAGATTATGGAAGTCCTAACTGTGGTTTAATTTCTTTCATACCATACATGCATTTAGCAAAAGAGCACTTCTTTTTGCAATGCTAATCCTGGGTCTGCAGGACTAGGAGCTGGGTGTAGATTGATGAACACACCACACGGTCCCTGCCCTAATAGAACTTGAAACAAAGTAATGAAGAGATTATGAAAAGAGCCCCAAAGGATAAGAAGCATGGATAGAAGCCTAAATTACCGTATTTTTCGGACCATAAGACGCTCCGGACCATAAGACGCACCAGTTTTTAGAGAAGGGAAATGAAGAAAAAAAGATTCTGAAACAGATAGTGTCCTAAAATATTTTATGTGCATTAAAACCCAACATCACAGCCATAAACACATGTAATCAACCCTGTAAAGTAAACAGCAGCATTTAGAACCATTTTAGAGCCGGGCAAGCACACAGAGACCACACAGAGCCAGGCAAGTAAAAAAACTTTTTTTTTAAAGTATATGTGTAGGCTATATTTGGACCATAAGACGCAGGGACTTTTTCCCCCCACTTCTGGGGGGAAAAAGTGTGTCTTATGGTCCGAAAAATACGGTAGGTTAAATGATCAAAATAGTTCTATCTGAGAAAATAATTAAATTGAGCTGGGAGGGATGGATAAGAGTTGGTTCAGGGAAAATACACCCTTCGTAGGTAGTGGGTAGGGCCCAATGAAGGGAACAGCCTTCGAAGGTAAGCTAAAATGTGAGCATTTGGTATATCTTTGAAAATATTAGAACTTTATAATTATTATTATTATTATTAGAGTTATTAACAACTTTAAAAATCCTATTACCTTGGTAATGCAGGTATCCTTGTTAAATACCAGGCAAACCTATAAATATAAAGGAATGAAATTTGCTGGCAGTGAAAAACTCAGAATTTGTGAGACTATTTCATAAGAAAATAACTGGAGCTGTGTTTTATATTTATAGCACATTCAATGCAACCATTAAATATATATATATATATATATATATATATTAATTAATAGGAAAATGATATATGTGAATTAAATTTCTAAAAAGGATTATAGAGGAGTATGTCCAATATAATCCTGTTACACCCAGACTTCATGATCCCCAAGGACCACCAGGGAGCCGAGTCCGATGCAATAAACAAAAGAGCCTCTTATCCATGCTAGCATGGGCTCTATCCCATTCACACCGGCAGCATGGCGGAAGAGAGAGCAAATTTCGCCCAGCTCAGGGATTTTACTCTGGTCGGTGGTGATGTCACTGCTTCGGCTAACCCTGATTGGTTGGATGAGGGCTAGGGTTCAGTTACAAAATGGAGATAACCGCCCTGCCCCACAGTGGAGTCAGGAGTTTGTCCTTGCCCCGCCCTGCCCTCTCAATCCCACTTTATAGAATATTTAGAAAAAAAGATCACATGCCCAAATTAACAGTGGTAAAGGGATAGCAGATAACTTTTAGTTTGTTTTTTTTCCCCCTGAGTTTTCCAACTTTTCTTGAGTGGAATATTAGAATTTAAATACCAGAAATCTAGAAGGAATTAATATAAATCCTGCTTGCTTTCACTTCCCTGTGACTACAAGGATTTGGAGCTAAATATTAGGAAGTCCTAATTATTTTTTAAAATCTTTATTGTTGAAAGTATTATATATGTTCCCTTTTTTCTCCCATTGGCCCCCTTCCAGCCCCACCCCCATCCCTGCCCCAGGCCTCACCGCCCTATTGTCTGTGCTGATGTGTTATGCATATATGCATTACAGATTTTCTTCCCACCTCCCTTACCTTCTTTCTGAAAAGGAAGTCCCAATTTTTAATTTAGCCACAGGCCAAAATGACGTTGGGTAAATCCTATTGACCTTAGTGGACCTCAGTTTTCTCATCTGATAAAATGAGAGACTAGAGAAATGAGGTCCTTTCCCATTTTAAAATGATTCTGGAATCCCAAATTGTCTGGGGGAAGAAAAGTGGATTATGACCTAAGGGACTAGACATAGAAGTCTAAAGCACATTGTTATTTGGAAGCTTACTGACCTACCTATCTGTCTAAAGCACTTGTTATATTTGTAGGAAGCAGCAAAGCACTGTATTTCAGGGTCAAATAACTTGGTAAAAGCTAACATTCTTTTCCTCGCTTTATCAGTATCTGTTTAGCAAGGAACTTTGCAGTTTGAACTCAGGCTCTTTTTTTTTTTAATCCTCACTTGATCATATTTTTCCATTGATTTTAGAGAGTGGAAAGAAGGGGAAGAGACAGAGAGAAACATAAAGATGAGGATTGAGCACTTTATAGGTTACCACATTTTAAAAAATATGTATTTTTTATTTCAGAGAGGAAGGGAGAGGGAGAGAGATAGAAACACCAATGATAAGAGAGAATCATTGATCGACTACCTCCTGCAGATCCTACTGGGGATCAAGCCCACAACCCCAGGCATGATTTTTGCCCTTTAACAAAATTGAACACAGAACCCTTCAGTCTGCAGGCCAACAGTCTATCCACTTTGCCAAACCAGCTAGGTCAACCTTTCATTTCTTTATAATGTATTATCTGCTCTTCATAATAGGCAGGGAAAGTATTGTAGTATTATTCCTATATTTCAGATAAGGATACTGATGGCCAAATGACTAACCCAATTCACATTGACTTGTCAGTGGTCGAACGGAGATCTGGATCCCAGAAGAGCAAGTGCTTTTGTCTCTATATCTTACTGTCCCTCTTTTAATTTGATTTTTTAAATTTTCTAATGCTTTACATTTCCTGATTTGACAGTTTTCATTCTTATATTAGAGGTCTGGTGCACAAAATTTGTGCAGGGGGAGGGTGGTGGTGAGAGTGTATCCCTCAGCCCAGCCTGCACCCTCTTCATTCTGAGACCCCTCGAGGTATTTCCAACTGCCTGTTTAGATCCGAACCCAGTAAGATTGGGCCTAAACAGGCAGTCAGACATTCCTCACAATCCAGGCTCCCAACTGCTCACCTGCCTGATTACCCCTAACCACTTCTGCCTGACAGCCTGATCACCCCCTAACCACTCCCCTGCCAGCCTGATCGACATCTAACTGCTCCCCTGCTGACCTGATTGCCCCTAACTGCCCTCCCTTGCCATCCTGGTTGCCCCTAACTGCCTTTCCCTGCAGGCCCAGTCCTCCCCAACTGCCCTCTTCTGCGGGCCTGGTTGCCCCTAACTGCCCTCCCCTGCCAGCCTGGTCCCCCACCACAACTGCCCTTCCTTGTAGGCCTGGTCCCTCCCAACTGCCCTCCCCTCCTGGCCCTATCACCCACAACTGCCCTCCCCTGCTGGCCATCTTGTTGCAGCCATCTTGTGTCCACATGGGGGTGGCCATTTGTGTGTTGGCATGATGATCAATTTGCATATTTCTCTTTTATTAGGATGAGAAAAGCTGCTAAGTTTCTCGGTCTTAAAATTTGAAAGTTGGATAAAAGGAGACATAACAGCCCATTGCCTTTATGTAGACATATAATGTAGTTTCACATTTAAAAGTGAGGAAAAATGAGATCTATAGAGACCAAGTGACATGCTCTATATATCACATTGACAGAGCCAGGACATGGACGCACTGCATTAGAAGGAAATCAATGGTTAGGCTTTTTTTTTTTCTTCAGAATCGAGAAGTGATGCTCTTTGAACTTTATTTATTTTGAATATTATCAACAAAATACAAGGATAATCAACCTTTCAGCAGCAGTTATTGAGTACCTACTGTATCCAAGGTGTTTTTAGTTTTTTAATTATTGCTTGGAAGTGGAGTAACCAACTATGTGCAGGGTTGTTTTTTTTGTGTGTGTGTGCAGATGGCTCTGTTCTATCATTTAGGTACATGAAGTTGGGCATTTTATTTTGGGTATAAATAGTGAGCAAAGCAGGGTTTTATATTGTGAATTTAAGTTATAAAAATCCACTTCCCTCTCCCCCCAAAAAACCTCCACCAGACTGTACCCAGAAGCGAGGATTCTCTTATTCTTGTTATTCCAACATTCATATTGTTGACTTTTGCAGTTCTTTGCAGTATTGTAAGTGGTTATTAGACCTCTAAGCACAAACTTTCTTGAAATAATTGAACTGAGGTTGTTTTTGTTTTTTTTTACTATTATTCTAGTTATTAAATGATCTATTTTATATAGTAAAACCTGAACACCAGAAAATACCAGAGATTCTGATATATATTAATCAGATGTAGGTTAGATGTGGCTAGTTGTCCTGTCACCAAATACAAATACAAAAACAAGGTACTGGACATTAACCTCCCTCAGATGCTCTCTCAGCATTGGTAAATTCTTTCTGCAGAATTTTATTTATATTACTAGAATGACAAAATGGTAACATTTAAAAAAATATATGTATTTTATTAATTTTTTTACAGAGAGGGATAGAGAGTTAGAAACATCTATGGGAGAAAAACATTGATCAGCTGCCTCCTGCACACCTCCTACTGAGGATGTGCCTGCAACCAAGGTACATGCCTTTGACCGGAATCAAACCTGGGACCTTTCAGTCTGCAGGCCGACACTCTATCCACTGAGCCAAACCAGTTAGGGCCAAAGTGGTAACATTTTATTATAGATACTGACACAATCCCTAGCAAAACCATTAGCTCTCTGAAATCTGGGACCACCTTGTTCATTTTTGCATTTTCAGAATTTAGCACAGTAGCCAGTACATTAGAGTAGTACTCATAAAATGTTTAGATAGTATTGACATGGTGTATTGAACACCTCTGAATTAACAGAGCCAGTTGTCAGAACAAAAGCCTTACATCTTAAAATCTACTTACAAGTTAAGTTAGCTTGAAAGAATGGTTAAAGACTTGCAACCCTTTGAGTACCCTTGATTAATAATACGTACTAGAAGCCCTATGCATGAAGATTCATGCAAGAATGGGCCTTCCTTCCCCTGGCTGCCGGAGCTGTCTTTCCACCTTCCCACTAGAGCAGCTGGGGTGGTATGGAATGCCTGTGTTATTGCCATGGTGACGACGCAAGTGTTCCACCCGGCTACTCGTGGCTACTCGGCACCTGCATAGGCAAATTAACCTGCCATCTTTGTTGGGTTAATATGCATACTAACTCCTGATTGGCTAGTGGGCATCACAAAGGTATGGCAGATTATTAGTGTAGATTTCCGTGTCACTAATGAAGTGATCAGTAGCAAGCAGGTCACCCTTGAATTATACTGTTTAGAGTTTTGAGGAGGGATTTTAAGTTCCACAGCCTCTCATCAATTTGTGTTGATGGCCTCACAAAAAAAGAGGGCTTTTCTTATAACCTTTAATGGACATGTTTCCTCCTCTTTCATCTATGAAACTACTATCTTCTTGGCAGGAGAACCCCAGGGACAGAAAAGATAATGTCATACACAAGCTCTGAAAAACAGTTATTTTGTTTTTAAAAGAACATTTTTATCTATTTAGACAGTCTAAAAATGTTATTATTTACTAGCTGTTTTTATTTAAAAATTTTATTAGCTATTCATTAATTAAGGGAAGGACATTCATTCTCTTTGAGAAGGAATGTCTCATGTAAGCAAGAATGTAATTTCCTTATATTTGAAAAGCATGTGCCCAAGCTTTGCAAAAACCCTATGTTTGCTGGTTCCTTCACTGTGTAAATCAACTGTCTTACATATTGTTTACTAAATCTTGGCCTGTAACATAGATTTTCAACTTGAATTGACATGGATTGAGGAATATAGATGTCTTTGATGAAAATGATCAAATTCTGAAATGTATTTTTTGTTTTAACATTTACTATTATGTGTGTTTTTTTTAATTTAAATGATTATAAAGAAGAAAATAAAATATAGCCCACAATCTCAATTGACAAAGTAACTTTTGCTAATAATTTGTTTCCATTCCACATACATTTGTTAGCAAGTAAGCATAAGTACATTTGTTCACATTTTTAAAAAGATAGAAATAATTTGTACAAGTGATTAGAAAATTTAGATTGTACGAAAATAAAATCCTTTATCGTCCCAAAAGTTTCTTGGTATCTTTCCAAGAAAAATTTTAATGCATATATAGCTTTTTGTTTTTTTTTTTAATTACACAAAAGGCTTTGTGGGATACACTATATTTGTCATTTTGCTTTTTCATAGATCTTGGCACCTTTTTCATACCAACATATGCATATCTATCTCATTTTTTATACCTCTTACTACATGGATAAATCATGTATATTTTACTAGTCTTATATTCATAAACATTTAGATCATTTCTACTGTTGTTGCAGTCAACATCCTGTTCAAAAAATTTGATGCAGTATAATTTCTGAGCAGTGGAATCATGGGTCAAAGAGTATGTGTACTTAAAATTTTGAAAGATTTTCAGATTTCAAGTCAAAGATTAGATTTATTTTTATTTCCATCAACAAGGAGTACACCATACTAATTTTCCTGTACTGTTGAAAGTATTAAAAAGCTTTTTTAAAAATTTCTACTAATTCAGTAGATGAGCAAATAATATTTTTAAGAAATAGAAATTTGTAAATTTTTAAAAATACTCTTCAGGATTGAAAAGGTAGTATTCTTATTTTTATTGTTTTTTATGTTTTACATATTAAGAGATGAAATTGGCCTGATCCCATGTCCTGAAGCTAGATATAACCGGAGCCCCATAGTCCTGGTTGAAAACAAACTTGGTGTGGAGAGCTGGTGTGTCAAGTTCCTTTTACCGTATGTCCACAACAAGCTCATTTTGTACAGAACAAGAAAGCAATGGCTGAACAAAGATGGTAAGTATGAACTCTGTCGTCTTCCTTTGTTTTTTGGAAGCAGCATGGAATATAGTGGGAAGAACTTTTCTCTGGGTGCTGGCATCACTGGATTCTAGTTCTAGCTTTTTCATTCAATGCCTGGGCAGGTATGTGACCTCGGGACAAGAGAGGAGTTTGAACTCATCAGTTTTCAAAGTTTACATCCATACTGATTCTATGGGAGATGCCTTAAGCAGGGTGCCAGGCCACCTACTGAAAACCAAGCAGTAAATTGAGCCATTCTGATTTATCTTTTTTAATATATAGGGGTCATTTATTAAATGGTATTTGAGGAAGATATCCTGTGACCAAAAAAAAAAAAAGTTTAAAAATTACTTAAGAGGACTGTGGTTGTTACAAGCTCAGATTCTCTGGTTTCTAATCCTTTAGTGCTATATAAACAATAGAACTCATTTTAGTAGCAATCTAAATGAGATAATGGAGACATGATAGTGGTAATTGTATTGTGATTTGTCACACTGTGAAACCCAGTTGAGCTCAAGCCCTCTGTGTCCTGTTCCTCTGCTGATAGAAGCAAAAACAAACAAACAAACAAAAACTATATCGGCATTCACTTCTTCTGCTCCTCTTTGTTGCATCAGACAATCCCTATTCATTCCACCTGGTTTATTTTCTTAGTTTCTTGCTATAGGTTATGTTAAGCCTCCATGTACACAAATTCTGTTTAATTTCAGTGAAAGTAAAACCCAAGGCCTACCTTTTTTGGAGAGTACTAAACCAAGACTGTTTTTGTAAAGCTTCTGCCCTTTCCCACATTATAGCAGTACCTTTAAAAGTATTCAATATGCCTGGTGACTAATCCTATTTAATAAAAGAGTAATATGCAGATTGACCATCACTCCAACACACAAGATGGCTACCCCCATGTGGTCAAAGATCCTGCCCCCATGTGGACACAAGAGGGCCACCACATGATGGCCAGCAGGGGAGGGCAGTGGGAGGGACCAGGCCTGCAAAGGAGAGCAGATGGGATCTATCAAGCCTACAGGGGAGGGCAATGAGGGGTGACCAGGCCGACAGAAGAGGGAAGTTGGGGGTGACCGGGCCTTCAGGGAAGGGCAGTTGGGGGGACCCAGGCCTGCAGTGGAGAGCAACCGAGGGGGACCAGGCCTGCAGGGGAGGGCAGTTAGGGGTGACTAGGCCTGCAGGGGACAATAGCTAGGGGCAAACAGGCTGGCAGGGGAGCAGTTAGGCATCCATCAGGCTGGCAGAGGAGTGGTTAGGAGGTAATTAGGCTGGCAGGCAGAAGTGGTTAGGGGCAATCAGGAAGGCAGGCAGGCAGACAGTTGGGAGTCAACAGTCCTAGATTGTGAGAGGAATGTCTGCCCGTTTAGGCCCAATCCCACCAGGCATCCCTCGAGGGGTCCCAGATTGGAGAGGGTGCAGGCTAGGCTGAGGGTAATTCCCCTCCCCCCCGCCTCTGTACATGAATTTCGTGCACTGGGCCTCTAGTACTGAATAAGAACTTTGTCTCATAGAGAATTTTCATTATCAGCTTGGTAGCCATTACCAAGGGCCTACTCATAGTAGAAGCTGTTCTGTACTGTAGGAGACAAAAAGATGAATAATATATGTTCTCTTTTGTTGAGTGTTACCAAAGATATGACATTCCTTTCAGCATTGTCCTTAGCAGCATTGTCATAAGAGATTCATAGCACTTTTCTCTGTTTAGACCAGTAGAAAAGAAGTTTGATTTGAAGATTATTTAATGTGTGAAATAGTTTCTATTTTGTGTGTTTCACTTATTTAGTCCTCTGGTTATATATCTATATATATCTATATCTATCTATCTATACATACTAGAGGCCCAGTGCATAAATTCGGCCTGCAGGACCAGGCCGAAACCAGCTCTCCAACATCCCTCAAGGGGTCCTGGATAGCTAGAGGGCACAGGCCAGTCCAAAGGACCCCACCAATGCACAATCAATCAGGGCTGGGGAGAGACTGTGGTAGGGCTCCAGGTCATGTCTGGCCCATCTTGCTTAGTCCCAATTGGCCAGACCCCAGCAGCAAGCTAAACTACCAGTCTGTTCCATAGTGGTCAGTGCACATCATAGCAACTGTTCGACCAGTCAAATGTCTGCCTCCTGGAGGTCAGTGTACATCAAGGAAGTGGTTGAACTACCTTAGCATATCATTAGCATATTATGCTTTGATTAGTTGAACGGGTGACTGGACACTTAGCATTTTATTATCTACACTAATAGAAGAGAAATATGTAAATTGACCATACCTCTGATGCCCTGCAGCCAATCTGAGGGAATATGCAAATTAGCAGGGCAAAGATGGCAGAGCAGCTGGGCGGGGCAGGGCACCTGGTATGATGGGGAGGGGCCATGAAGGGAGCTATAGAAGCAGCCCTTTGGCCAGAAAGAAGCTAAGAGTGCAGACTGGCTGGAGTCAGCAAGAAGCCTGCAGACTGCCGCTGGAGTCAGCAAAGACCCTGGCCGGAGAGAAGGAAGAAGGCAGTGGCCAGAGTGAAGGCCTAGGTCCTGGGTACCAGAGGAAAACCGGTGTGTCTGAAGCCAGGTGAAGGAAGGCCTATTGCACAAATCTTCATGCGACTAGCCTCTAGTATAGAATATATGTATGTAAAAATCTTAATTAAAAGGCTATGCCTAGCTTTTATTTGTGGCATCAACTTAAAAGTATAAGTTTAGGCATAAACTTAAAGGTAAGAATTTTTGTATTGTTAGATCCTCTTTTCTTCTCCATTTCATCACTCTATAGTAGGTTTTAATATAATTAAGGTACAAAATAACAACCCATGAATCCATTAAGTTATTTTTTGTCAAACAGAGCTGTATGTGTTTTCTGGCACACAGAAATGCATAATTGAATCAATACGTAACTACCGTATTTTTCGGACCATAAGACACTCCGGACCATAAGACGCACCAGTTTTTAGAGAAAGGAAATGAAGAAAAAAAGATTCTGAAACAAATAGTGTCCTAAAATATTTTATGTGCATTAAAACCCAACATCACAGTCATAAACACATGCAATCAACCCTGTAAAGTAAACAGCAGCATTTAGAACCATTTTAGAGCCGGGCAAGCACACAGAGACCACACAGAGCCAGGCAAGTAAAAAAACTTTTTTTTTAAAGTATATGTGTAGGCCAGCGTTTTTCAACCGCTGTTCCGCAGCACACTGAGATGTTGCCTGGTGTGCCGTAGGTGCAGACAAGACAAGAATTTTATAATTTTTCACTATTTTGTTTACTTAATATTTCATAATAAAGTAATGATAAAATACTTTCTTTGTGTTTATTTGATTCCTATTCAAGAGAATTACTTTATATATAGTCAATATAGGCACAGAGTTAAATTTTTTAACATTTTCTAATGGTGGTGTGCCTCGTGATTTTTTTCATGAAACAAGTGTGCCTTTGCCCAAAAAAGGTTGAAAAACACTGGTGTAGGCTACAATATATTTGGACCATAAGACGCAGGGATTTCCCCCCCCCCCCACTTCTGGGGGCAAAAAAGTGCATCTTATGGTCCGAAAAATACGGTAACTTGGAGCAGAGTGGCAGAATGATACTCTTGGAGAAAAGATACTACATTTTAAAATGTCAAAGGCTATTTTTGTTTCAGATCATTGTTTTTTGCCTATTAATGTGTGCTAACCCAACCTGCTGTCTCCTTGTAGCCCTTCCAAGTCCTTTCCTGTCTCTGTTTCTTATATTTATGGACACTGCACAGTTGGCTTTGCTAAATCTCCTCATCATGTAGTTTTAGTCTTGCTAGGCCCAGGAGGATCTGGGTGAAAGATGATGTGGTTAAATGCACTCACAAGAATAGCTGTCATCTAAGCTCTGAGTGCTGATGCAGCTTCACTTGTTTATAGAGCTTGATTCCATCTAACCTGCATCCTCATGGAAGCAGCTTTCAGTTTCTGGTGTATAATGCAGCATAATTTAGTGTCGTGGTACAAACAACTCAGGTTGTGTGATATTATTATCAATAAAAATATGGAAGCGAATTTCTGATTTGGCAGAAAAAGATATGTGAAAATCCTGACTAACAAGAGTCTTTTGCCAAACCTATGAACTGAAGCAATTAGAATACAGAGGTAAATCTTGTTAAGCAAGAAAGCAAAAAATGTTGGAAAAAGTTATTTCATGAAAATGCTGTGAAAACTGCTTTTTTAGAAAATATACAAATAAGAAGAGCAAAGTGAAGAAACCTGACAATTTCAGAAATGTCAGTGTCTGTGTGATTGATCGTGTCAAAACCCTAGAGAGGCATCCCCTAAGAATGTGAATGAAGGCTGTTACTTTTATTCTTGGAATACTTTTTTTTCCCTTTTTAATCAAACTGAATTCATGCTCTCATTAATGTGCTGAATTTCTTAGATCTTTGGAAAGCATCTATCTGTATTAGGGTTCTCCAGAGAAACAAACAGCTGAAAATTATATGTATACAAGAAGATTTATTATGACAAATTGTCTTGAATGTTTATGGAGGCTAAGAACTCCCACCATCTACATTCTGCAAGGTAGGGACCCAGGAAAACCAGTGATGTAACTTAGTTTGAGTCTGAAGGCCTGAGAACTTGTGTGTCAGTGTTTCAGTCCCAGTCCAGAGGCCGGAAAAGATGAGAAGTCTTTTCAAAAGATGAGAATTCTCAAGCAGGCAGACAGAAAGCCAAAAACAGGGATGAACTCCTCTTTTTTTCTCATGTCCTAGTTGGGCCTTCAACAGATAGGTTAGTGCTTTCCTAAATTGTGGAGGGCAATCTACTGAATCTACCAATGCTAATCTTTTCTGGGAACACCCTCACAGACACACTTAGAAGTAACATTTAGTCTGGGTACCCATAGCCTGGCAAGGTTAACCATGGTTTAGCTAAAATAACATCACAGCATTTCTGTGTAATTGTTTGGAGACTGATATTTTTTAAAAAATCTGATGCAGTAATAGCCATATTTGGTTTGGGAGAGAAATGATACTGTAATTCTAATTTTTGAGAAATCCATGACAAAACAAAAAGCAAAAGAGAAGTCCACAACATTGGAGTCTTGACGGAGAAGAACTCTGCCCCACTCTTTGACCATCTCCATGTGTGCCATTCCATCATCAGCTTTTGTTCTCTCCCCTCTTTCTCACCATCTCTGCTCCATTGTGCTATTTCTTCAATTCTTACTCCTCATCTGGACAAATATTATTACCTCATAGCTGGTCTACCCCATAGACCAGCTGGTCTACCTCTGTTTTGTAATCCATGTCCATACCATTAGCCAGTCGTCTCAAACAACACTTAGTATCTCATTTCATGTTCATGCTATCTACATTGTCAATTGATTTGGCTTGGTATTCAAGGACCTTTACAATCTGTCACCAGCCTTTCCTTTAAGAAAACGATGTAGCCGAAACCGGTTTGGCTCAGTGGTAGAGCGTCGGTATGCGGACTGAACGGTCCCAGGTTCGATTCCGGTCAGGGGCATGTACGATGGTTGTGGGCACATCCCCGATAGGGGGTGTGTAAGAGGCAGCTGATCGATGTTTCTAGCTCTCTAGTTCTCTCCCTTCCTCTCTGTGGAAAATCAATAAAATATATTTTAAAAAAAAAACAAAAGAGAAAAAAGAAAAAAAACGATGTTTCTATCTCTTTCTCTCTATCATTGAAAGTATTACATATATCCCCCTTTTCCCTCCCATTGACCCCCTCCACAGTGCTCCCGTCCCCTCTCCAGGCCTTCTCCATATTATTATCTGTTCATGAACTATGCATATATGCATATAAGTTCATTGGTTAATCTCTTCCTCCTCTCCCACTCCCTTTCTCTCTGAAGTACATCAGCCTGTTGCATGCTTCAATGTCACTGGTTCTATTTTTGTTCATCAGTTTGTTTTGTTCATTGATTCCACATATAAGTGAGATTATGTGATACATGTCTTTATCTGACTGGCTTATTTTGCTTAGTTTAGTACAGTCCATGTCTCTCCATGCTGTCTCCAAGGGTAAGAGATCATTCTTTTTTTTCCACAGCTGCATAATATTCCACTATGTAAATGTACCATAGTTTTTTAATCTATTTGTCTATTAATGGGCACTTGGGCTGTTTCCAAATCTTAGGTATTGTAAATAACGCTGTTATGAACATAGGGGTGCATATATTCTTTGTGATTGGTATTTCTGGCTTCTTAGGTCATAATACTAAATGTGGGATCACTTGGTCAAATGGTAGTTGTTGTTTTTTGAGCAAATGTCAGACTATTTTATAGCTTTTCTTCTACTTCAAATTCAGTGTCAGAGGTTGTAGATTCTCAGCCCTCGAACTAAAGCCAGCCCACAGATGTATTTTGTTTTGGTTTGTATAATGCTTTTAAAATTATTTTTTAATATATATTTTTATTGATTTCATAGTGGAAGGACGAGTGAGAGAATCATTGATTGGTTGCCTCCTGCAGGACCCATACTGGGAATCAAGCCCGAAATCTGGGCATGTGCCCTTGACTACAATTGAACCTGGGACCCTTCTGTCCATAGACCGATGCTCTATCTACTGAGCCAAACCGGCTAGGGCTTTTTAAAATTATTATAAATTACCGTATTTTTCGGACCATAAGACGCTCCGGACCATAAGACGCACCAGTTTTTAGAGAAGGGAAATGAAGAAAAAAAGATTCTGAAACAGATAGTGTCCTAAAATATTTTATGTGCATTAAAACCCAACATCACAGTCATAAACACATGCAATCAACCCTGTAAAGTAAACAGCAGCATTTAGAACCATTTTAGAGCCGGGCAAGCACACAGAGACCACACAGAGCTGGGCAAGTAAAAAAACTTTTTTTTTAAAGTATATGTGTAGGCTATATTTGGACCATAAGACGCAGGGACTTTCCCCCCCCACTTCTGGGGGGAAAAAAGTGCGTCTTATGGTCCGAAAAATACGGTAGGTAAACATTTAAAATCAGGATGAACTTTTAAAATTGGCATGGAAATCTGCATTTCTATCTTCACTTGGAAAATCGGAAGCCTTCAGTGCATACATTTCTCCATGGTGCCAATTGGCTAGTGCTCACAGCCTCTGCTTTTCTTGACTAGGAAAGCTTGTTCCAAGCTTTATTAGAACCTCTTCATGTTCTTCAGACACTGAGGGAGAGTGTCAGTTGCTATTCTCCAGGTTTGCTTTCATACACTTCAACAATCATTTGAACCTTAAAAGCATTTGAGTTTTGCAGTTCTTTGATATACCTTTTGCCACATCATATACTGTTCCATTCTTGGACTTTGCTGTGTACTACTGCCTTATTTCTGTGTGTTTTTTTCTGAGACCATGTTTATATCTTACTAGAGGACCAGTGCACAAATTCGTACACCAGTAGGGTTCCTCAGCCTGGCCTGTTGGATCAGGCCAAAACTGGCTCTCCAACATCACCTAAGGAGTCCCGAATTGCAAGAGGGCTCAGGCCCGGCTAAGGGATCCCACTGGTGCATGACTGGGGCCAGGGATGGTCATGGGAGGTTGGCCAGTCAGGGAGGGACCGTAGGAGGGCTCCAGGGCATGTGTAGCCCCTCTCACTCAGTCTGATAGGTAGGACCCCATTAGCAAGCTAACCTACCAGTTGAGCATCTGCTGGTCAGTACACATCATAGCAAGTGGTTGAATGGATGACTCGCATATCAGTAGCGTATTATGCTTTGATCGGTTGAATGGATGACTAGGCACTTAGCATGTTAGGTTTTTATAATATGTCTATGTTGTCACTGTTGTGGTTGCCAGCATAAACACACCCACATACTCATAAAGCCTCTTCGACTGCTCTAGGAGAAAGTAATTACTACTCTGCAGGCCTGTGGGAGTCCTTTATTCAGAATGCTTACACAGTAACACCTACTATAGTTTTTTGTAGTTATTTATTTAAATAACATTTTCCCCAGCTTGATTGTGAGTTCGTTAGAAAGGGGGATTATGTCTAGTCTTTCTTTACCCAGCACCTTATGTGTTCAACAGACATTTATCATAAAAATAACAAGAATTTGGTAAGCAAAAGACTAGCTTAGTCTGGCTATCAGTTCAGTGATTCTGTTCTATAATAAGTGACCTTTTGGTGTTTACCATATAGCTTTACCTCAAGCCTCTCATTAACCTAAATGTGTTTTAGAAGAAGAGATTAACCAACCCAAGCCAACCTTGGGTTTATTTCTAAATGCATGAAAACTTATCTGTCATAGACAGTTATCAAACCCAATGACCATTGCCACATAACTGCCAGCCTTGGGTAGCAAAGAAAGCTTATTGATTTTTTTCTAACTTTTCTGCAGCATCCTTGTATCCCCTCCTTAT
This sequence comes from Pipistrellus kuhlii, assembly GCF_014108245.1. NCBI lineage: Eukaryota > Metazoa > Chordata > Mammalia > Chiroptera > Vespertilionidae > Pipistrellus > Pipistrellus kuhlii. The sequence continues at coordinate 30,477,787 of NW_023425427.1, forward strand.
TACTGGATTTAGCATTTTCTCCTTGTGATGGAATGATGAGTTAGATACATATTGAAGTATGTAATGAACAGTTATTTGCTAGAATATATCCTGTTATTTGGAAAGAGATCTGTTTAATATCAAGAAATGATAGGTATTTCAGTAGCTCACATCTTAGTAAAACTGCAAAGGAAAATAGTATATAGATGAAATTTAGAGAGAGTAAAATAATTGCAGATAAATAAAGACATATTTATCTTTATCTAGAGATCTTTGGTTAAACTTTAGATCTTTAGTTCAGATCTCACTTAAAGAGGACAGAGTAATTGTAGACATTGTTGCTGGGGTAGAAATAGCATCTGCTTTGCAGGAAAAGAGACCTGGATTTAGAATCAGTTCATCAATACACCAAAGTCACTTTACTTAACCTCTTCCTATTTTCACACTAGTGGGTCTCACAGGGTTGTTGTGAGGATCACAGGAAGTGGTATATGTAAAGCACTCAGTACAGTGCCTGGCATATAGAGACACTAGTCTCCTTTCTCTCATTTAGCCAGAGCCAGTGGGGAAGAGGAGCAGAAAAATACATGTAATTCAGGAATGATTCCTTAAGTGTTATGTATTTCTAACCTTGTTAATTTTTTCTTTAATGGCCCTTTTCCATGTCTGATATTCTATTTCATCCCCACCTCTTGGATCAGACTGAATACTTCCTGAAGGAAGTCCTGTCTGAACTTGAGAACTGAATCAGGAAAAGTTAGTCAAAGAGGAGGGGAGAGGGCCTGTGACTGAATGTCACACTGATGATTGATGGAGGCTGCTGATATGCGCTAAAATTAGAGATTCTTATTAGTTGAGAAGTATCCTCTCTGCCCTGCAGTCACTGCTCAGATAGCTCAGGGGACTCTTTTCCTCCTTCTGGGGGCCCCAGCCCCAGTATGGTTTATGGCAGTGGTCAGCAAGCTCATTAGTCAACAGATCCAAATATCAACAGTACAATGATTGAAATTTCTTTTGAGAGCCAAATTTTTTAAATTTAAACTTCTAATGCCACTTCTTCAAAATAGACTTGTTCAGGCCGTGGTATTTTGTGGAAGAGCCACACTCAAGGGGCCAAAGAGCTGCATGTTGCTCACGAGCTGCAGTTTGTCGACCACGCATTTATTGAACTGGGCTAGGAAATACAAGCTTTGTAAAAGGAATTACCATTGGGTGCTTACTGTCAGGTACTGTCCTAATCCTTCATGGGTTTGAATCATATGAGTAATACCATTATTAGCTTTATTTTGCATAAAGAGGATACTATCGCAGAAAGATAAAGTGATATGTCCAGAACTTCTCAGTAAGTAGTAGAGCTGGCTGGGCTCTGAACCCAATAGCGGCTGTTGCCCTGCTAGGGGGAGACCCTGTAGTAAAGGAGTGTTACTTTGGCCAGTCTTCCTCTCTCTTCACACAACCACAGAATGAATAGTGGGGACTTAAGGTATTTTTCTGTGTGTTTGTCTTGTACTGCTGTACAGTCTCTCTCATGGAGGATGAACTTGTCCTTATTTATGGGTTGGGTAGAAGAGTTGCATTAGAAGTACAAACAAATAGTCACAATCCTGGGTTACACTTTTTTTTTAATACAGAAAGGGAAAGTCCAAGAAACAAAATAATAGTTTATGTGGATAATATAATGGATTGAAAAATTATAGATTTCAAAAGAAATACTAGCGGCCTTCCTATCATATACACATGTTTTTATATAGCTACTTAACAACCAGATGTGTTTTTTGTTGCTTATTTTACAAGTTTAGACGTTTAGACAGTTTCACTATAGGAACATCTGCCTCGTGATTACTTCTTTGATAAATTAGTGTCGAAAATTTTCTTTTTTGTTTTGTTTTGTTAATCCTCACCATTGATTTTTTAGGGAGAGTGGAAGAGAGAGAGAATGACACAGAGAGAAACATCAGTGTGAGAGAAACACATTGATTGGTTGCCTTCTGCAGGAGCCCTGACCAGTCCTGGGCTGGGGAGGAATTTGCAATCAAGGTACGTGACCTTGACCGGGATCATTTGGTCTGCTGGCCAATGCTCTATCCACTGACCCAAACCAGCTAGGGTGAAATTTTCATTTTTTTATAAGGAGCAATGGTATTTAGATGAACAAACATTTATCGAGTACCCACTGTCAAACAGCTATGGCGATAGGGAATGAATCTAATTGTTCACTTCACTGAGGTTGATATTACCATTTCACAGATAAGGAAACTGATGTTCAATGGTGTTATGTAGACAGTAAGTGGAAAAACTGAGATTTGAACCCTGACAGAGACCATATTTTTTCATATTTATGTTGAGTAAATGAGTAATTTGAAGATGTATTAGAGGAGACTTGCCTCCAAAAAACTTACAGTCTCATTAAAAGGATAATATTTATCAAGATCAGTAACAAAGTAAGATGCACACAGAACAGAGAGTTTAAAGATTGCTTCTAGCCAGGTAGGTCAGGAAAGTCTTTAGGAAGAAAGATGCTTTTAAAAATACTTTTTCAGAGATAGGAGGACATTTCTGGCAGAGAGAATAGCAAGTAGGTAACTCTGAGTTATATCTAAAGAGGAGAAGATAGGCAGGTATGAGGTGTTTAGTGAAGGGTGGGCTTTGGTCCAGGAGGAGTATAACACTTGAGAGGCAAGTAGTGGAAGGCCAGGCTGACAAGAAGATTGGGACCAGGTTCTAGATTCTTGTTACATTTTCTCAACACCCTATGCCCTCTCTAGTCATGCTCTGGTACTATAACTATTTGAGAGTACCCTGTATGTTGAGTTTCATGCCTCTTTGCAAACTTGGCTTACAGTTAAAAAAAAAAAAAAAGATTTTTATTGATTTCAGAGAGGAAAAGAGAGTGGGAGAGAGAGAAACATCAGTGATGAGAGAGAATCATTGATTGACTGCCTCCTGCACACCCCACATTGGGGATCGAGCTCACAACCTGGGCATGTGCCTTTGACCAGAATCAAACCCGGACCCTTCAGTCCGCAGACTAATGCTCTATCCACTGAAGCCAAACATTTTTCCCCCATGGTCTGTAATGGCATTACTACCTTATTTACCTGATTCATTGATAGCTTCCCTGGGTATTCCAGTAAGAATTAATTGCAGCTGCTTTGGTGGTCCCTAAAATGTAGCATATATTTCTAGTTCACATTTAATTTTGCCTTACATATTAGTAATTGTTTACATTTCTCTCCAACTAAAGGGTAATCTAGAGAACAAGATGAGGTCTTATTTATCATTATATCCAGTTTAATCTTTGTTCATACTCAATACTTAGAATATTTGTGGAATTAAATAAATAATAGTGTAGAAATTTATATTTATTTTCCCTGATAAATATTAAATTAGTGCCAAAAACTACTAAAAGTAAAAGAATGAAGAGGTTAGTTAAATTATTCTTTATAGATATACTAGAGGCCCAGTGCATGTCATTCATGCACTGGGAGAGGGTGATCACTGAGCCTGGACAATGACCTCTCGTAGTCCGGGACTCCTGGGGTGATGTCTGCTGCCAGCTTAGGCCCTATTCCCTTGGTAGTCAGGCCTAAGCTGACAGTCAGACATCCCTCTTAGTCTGGGACCGATGGTCTTAGGCTCTACAGCAGCGGTTCTCAAGCAGAGGGTCAAGAGCCTAAGACCATTGGAAAACACATATATTTACATTACAATTCATAACAGTTGCAAAATTACAGTTATGAAGTAGCAATGAAAATATGGGGTCACCACAACATGAGGAACTGTATTAAAGAGTGGTGGCATTAGAAAGGTTGAGAACCACTGGCTTAGAACAAGTTATAGCTATCATTAAAATTATTGTGACGTGAGATCTATATGTCACTATAATGTGAGCCTATATATCTATATAAAATGAAATAAAGACCTTAAAGAGAAGCCGAGCTTTAAAGGATAGGACTATTTGTTTTTAATATGACTTCTCTTTATTTTAGAACTGATAGATGTCACACGCACTCTGCTGCTTCTAAACCCAGACTTTACCACGGCATGGAACATGAGGTACGTCATTCTTACCATTAATAAAATGAAATTGTCCAAATTTCTGAAGACATACAAGCCCCATGAGTTGTTAGCTTTTTGAAATATGAAATATAAACCATATGTACATGGCATCTTCTCATTTTTTATAATAGGCCCATGAAAATTCTAATATAAACTTTGCTCCTTTTTTGCATATTTAACTCTGTTCTCTGTAAACTACTTTCCTGAAATATAAATCATCATGTTGAATCATTTTATACATTTGATGCCTGCTTTTACTTTTCCTTTCATTTAAGAGAGGTAGGGGTAATCAGCATAGTTGGTTGACGAGTAAGACCCTGCTTAGTACATTTGAGAAGCATTATAGTGTGTGGGGTGAGCATTTAAGGCCACAATCTTGTAATCTCAGTTGAGTCACTAACATTGAGACCTCTGTGGGCAAATCACTGCAGACTCTGGCACTCAGTGTTTTAGAGAGAGGTCATATTTTATTGATACCTTTAATTTTAATTATTGTAGCTTTAAACACAATAGTTATTGAACTATTATAGTTCTCAGACCAGGTTCATATTTTTCAATATATATATATATATATATATATATATATATGGTTTTTAAAAACTGGTGGTTCCTTAGACTAATGCAAATTCTTTTAAGAGGAAGGCAGGATACAAATTATCCTATATAATCAAAGCATAATATGCTAATTAGGCTGGACATCTTTCCAGACCACAGGTGCCTTTTGCTTTCCTAGTTAGTTCCCCTCACATTTATTTAATGACCCTCACTTTATTCTTTCTTCCCATGTTAGCAGCTTACTATATATATATATATATATATATATATATATATATACACACACACATAGAAAAACACACACACACACACACACACACACACACCATTGATTGAGGTTATTTTAAGCTAAGATGTCTTCCCAAATACTACTTTGTTGTTCAAATAAAGAAATTGAGAGAGAACCCTTAATTTAAGAAACTTTGTAAAGATTTATATGTAAGGTAACTTCCTATTTACTGAAGAAAAATTTTTTTTTGTTTATAGACATCCTAGGGAATATAGTTGAGTAATTGTAAATCAGAAGAGGTTTCAAAATTAGTAAATGGAAATTATACTTAATACAGTAAGTTACCTATAAAAATGGTTTTTAATCTTTAGTGTGTACCACCCAAGGGCTTACTAAAACACATTGCTTTGCCCACTGGAGTTTTTGATTCATTGGGTCTAGGATGAGGCCTGAGACTTTATTTCTCAACAGTTTCAAATGATGTAGTCAAGGACCCTAATTTGAGAATCTGTTCTACAAAGTGCTTAAAATTACATAGAGCAGTATTGTGCCTTCTTTTCTATAAGTAATCTGACTTATTGTATGAACAAAACATTTACCGATTTCAGAAGAAAAAGGATCTCGGACTGCAAAAGTGATTGGCTGTGCATTAAATATTCTTTTAAGATGATAAGGTTTCCTGTACATTGGAAGAAAAATAGTCAATAATTTCACCTATTAAAGCAGCCATATATACCTTTATTTTATAAAGTGAAATTATTGTAAAATGCAAATACTTTTACTTATGAAGTGTTTTCATTAAAAAGGAAGTTTTTTTTTTTCCTTTTCAAATAAAAGGTTAGAAATAGGGCATTTGCTGTTGGAAAGAAAAGGTATTGTGGTATTTAGGAACTAATCCACCTAAGTAGGTGAAGTGTACATGCTGGGCTTTGGTTTTATTGGCATTACACTTCCCTAAAATATATGTAATCATCCCTACCATAGAAAGGACATTTGAAGATTAAATATTAGCAAATGAACTAGCTTCATTATAAAATAATAATACATTAAAAATTAATATCAAAACTTATAAAACTTATCTGAGAAATTAAACCTAAACCTAAGTCATTTTTACCTGAGAAGTATGGGGAGCACTTTTGCATGACATTCTTTATACTACATTGAAGCTTAGAATACTTTTTAAAAATAAAAATTTCACATAGCTCTTACTTTCGTTTAATTTCAAAAGTTATCTAGTATAATAAAGACCCATGCAGGTAGGTATTTTACCTGGTAATACACCTTTTGGAAACTTAACCCTAAGTGATAGTACTACAAAAGAAGTCATAAGCACAAAGCACTTTGTTTCAGAATTATTTTAGAATAGCAAAAACTTAGAAGCAACCTAAATCTCTAACCATAGGGAAGAACATAATCAAACAGCATAGCTACTGAATGAATACTATTTGATCACTTAAATGTTCATATGGTTCAGCTGGTTGGGAGCATCGGCCAGCACACCAAAAGGTTGTGTGGGTTTGATCCCTGGTCAGGATGCGTATGGGATGCAACCAATCAATGTCTCTTTCACATTTATCAATGTTTCTCTATAAATAAACAAACAAACAAACAAACAAACATATCCTCACCTGGCTGGTATGGCTCAGTTTGCTCATGTACCAGAAGGTTACTGGTTCAATTCCAGGTAGTTAGGGCACGTGCCCGGGTTGCAGGCTCCATCTCCAGTAAGGGCATATAGGAAATAGCCCACAGATGTTTATCTCTCATGAGTGTTTCTATCTTTCTTTCCCTCTCCCTTCCTCTCTCTAAAAATCAATAAAGACATATTAAAAACAAAACATTAAAAAGTATCCTTGGCAGAGGGTTAAATAAATAAAATATTCATATAGGACCATATGTAAGATTAGAATATAAAATTATATGTTAAAAGATAGATGCAGCCCAGCCTGCATGGCTCAGTGGTTGAGTGTCAACCTGTGAACCAGGAGGTTAAGGTTGGATTTCCAGTCAGAGCCCATGCAGAAGGTAGCTGACCAATTATTCATTTGCATCATTGATGTTTCTCTCCCTCTCCCTTCCTTTCTGAAATCAATTTTTAAAATTATATATATTAAAAGGTAGATGCATATAAGGAACGGTAGAGGGAAAATTAAAAAATAAATATAGTCATTGAGATTACATCTCAATAATACTGGGTGGGTTGTATGTGTATTATTATTATTTTTTTTATAATGAACCAGGTCATATCAAGTCCTACTTAGGAAGCTAGAGCAATTCTTGCCTCATTTTGGAGCTGCCCTTCAGATACTGATGTCAGGCCTGATAAGCTTTTGCAAACCCCTTGGCCTTCTTCCAAACAGATAACTAAAAGGTCTACCACTGATTTAAAGCTTTTGTTATTTTAAGATTATGAGAATACATTCTTGATTACTGTGTGTGACGTGTATGAGTTTTGTTTTCTTTTTTCAAAAATTCTTGGAAATTCACTTCTCAGTGAATACCCATACAATATGTTTGGATAGAAAGATAAAGTAATGGTTCTTTTTATTTTTCTTTTACAGAAAAGAGCTGATCCTCTCTGGCACTTTAAATCCAATTAAGGATTTACATCTGGGAAAACTGGCCTTAACTAAGTTTCCAAAGAGTCCAGAAACATGGATTCACAGGTGTGGTTAATTTACACCTTAGGATTCTTACTTAGGATTCCAAATGGCTGGAGAAAATACAGTGTGTGAGACCAGATCACATCACAGTTCAGAGGATGAATTTTAAAGTCATGCTTAAATCTTGATGCCAGCACTTGCTACCCGTGTGATTTTTGGAAATTATTTAACTTCTTCAAGCCTGTTTTCTCTTTTGTAAAATGAAAATAATAATTCCACCTATCTCAGAGTTAATAGCTGAGTTTATATGAGTAATACAGTGCCTGGCACATATTAAATACTCAATAAATTTTAACCATTATTGTTAACATTCTTAAGGAGTCATGGAAATTGCATTTTGATATTCAAATATAATGAGCAACTTAAGTTTTATAATTAATGAAATTGTGTAAAAATGATGGTGGTAATGGTTGTGATTATTAAAAATAATCAAATAAGGAAAATAAGTGCAGCTGAAATTCATGCACTTGGAGGGGGTTCCCTCAGCTTGGACTGTACCCTCTCACAGGGGATGTATGACTGATGGCTCCTATGGGGAGCGGGCCTAAGCCATTAGTCACGGTCATCCTTAGCGCTGCCGCAGAGAGGCGGGAAAGGCTCCCACCACCGCTGCTGCGATAGCCAGCCATGAGCCCAGCTACTGGCTGAGCGGCACTCTCCCTATGGGAGCATACTGACTACCAGGGGACAGCTCCTGCATTGAATATCTGCCCCCTCGTGGTCAGTGCGTGTCATAGCGACTGGTTGTTCTGCTGTTCAGTCGATTTGCATATTAGCCTTTTATTATATAGGATGCCTCAGTCAATCTCTTGGCTTGGCTAATCCTATATAATAAAAGCCTAATATGCTATGTGTCCGGTCGTTCAGTCATCTGTTCAGTCAATCAAAGCATAATATGCTAAGGATGCTAATGATATGCTAAGAGTACTCAACTGCTCACTATGACGTGTACTGACCACCAGGGGGCAGATGCTCCGACTGGTAGGTTAGCTTGCTGCTGGGTCCAGCCTATCTGGAATGAGCAAGTGGGGCCGGACGCGCCCTGGAGCCCTCCTGCAGTCCCTCCCTGGCTGGCCAACTTCCGGCATCCCTCCCTGGCCCTAGCTGTGCATTGGTTGGGTTTCTTGGCCTGGCCTGCGCCTCTCACAGTTTGGGACCCCTCGGGGGATGTTGGAGAGCTGGGGCTGAGGGACACCGCTGGTGCACAAATTTGTGCACTGGGCCTCTAGTATTTTATAAAGCAAGGTTTTGTTGTTAATACTAAAACTGTTATTTGAAAGTGAAAAAATTTTGTACTCAATTTCTTGTACTTTTATGTTAGAAATTTTTAATCTAAAATAATACTTATGAGAAAATATTTGTTAAAATCTAAAACATTAAGTGGTTGAGACACCTTATTGAATTTCATTTATGTGTATGCGAATGAAAATCTTAAAAATAGACAAGAAAAAAATCCATAAAGACATTTTAGAACCTTGATGGTCTCACTAATTATAATGTATTCGTTTCCTCTAGATTCTATACTGTACTATGGAAATTTTGCTTAATGAAAGCTGTCATAATGCAGTTTCTAGTTCGCAAACAAATATACATAGGTTGAGGCATCCGTATGTAATTAAAGATATGAACCATGATTCCTCTTCTAGCATTTACCAGCCATTAATTATATCTGTTCTCCCACCAACTACCACTACAACATACACACACACTCATACACCAGTTGAGTTTACATATCTTCAAATGGAGTTTAGGGTTGTAATTTTATAACTGATGGCATTTCCTTTTTGACAGATTTTAACATTTCAGAAAGGTTTTTCTTCCTCCTTGTCCTGCCTCCTTTTAAATGCTGCAAAAGTTAAATGTGTCTTTTAAAACAAAAACAGTTCCTCACATCCCCCCAAAACACACCCACACACACAAACTCATTGGGGTTATAGATAGGTATTATTTTCATTATCTGTGAATGGAAATTAAATTAAGAGCAAAAAAACTTTGTTTTTCTCTCTGGTTTATGCTCTTTCCTCACTCTCTTTCCCACATGCTACCTTATCAGACGATGGGTGCTACAGCAGCTACTTCAGGAAACCTCCTTGCCTTCCTTTGTGACCAAAGGAAACTTGGGAACAATTCCTGCGGAAAGGACTCAGCGACTAATACGAGAAGAGATGGAGGTCTGTGGTGAAGCGGCAGGGAGATACCCAAGCAACTATAATGCCTGGTCCCATCGCATCTGGGTTTTACAACACCTGGCCAAGCTAGATATCAAGGTAGGGGTGTTATTCTATCTTCCTAGCACTCTCCATGTCTGCCTTTAAATCTCCTGGTCTCAGTTCCTCCTCAAGGGCTTTAAAGGAGGAAAGTAGAGGCAGCCCAGCAGCCTAGAGAGGATCACAACAGCTAATACCTCCAGGGGTCCCTGGCAATTAAAAGAAGTTTGTGTTCCTCACCAGCATATTTTGGCACTGTTAAGGCTAGTGCATTGGCAGAACAAAGGTAGGTTTAAGCAGTAAGGAAGACTGAGCATAACTCATTTTGCCCTGAAACCGGAAAAGATTGTGGAACATTGCAAAACTGAATTGATAGCCTTTGATTATATGGCTTTCTGAATCAGCTGGCTGCCTTTTCAGTCTCTCTTGGGAAGGAAACAAGATTTCATTCAAGTATTTCCCAACTTAGTCTATAAAAATCCTGAGGATTCCTAAGTCCCACCCCAAGCCTACTAAATTGGAATGAGGGTAGGATTTAGAGATCAGTGTGTTTCACAAGCACAGGGGGTTATTTGGATGCAGAGCCAGGTTGGAAACTGTCACAACCTAATTCTTTTCGTTTAGAAATAAAGAGATGGAAGTTACCAGAGAATTAGCCACAGCATTACTTACTATTCATCAGAGTGAGAACCAGGTGTCCTTGGACTCCTTACATACTATAGTTATTCTGTTTTCTTCTTCCTTTTTTATGATATCAGTGCCATCAGCATCAAGGGTACTTGACTAAAAGCTTCCCAGTCTTGAGACAATTTAAAGAAGTCAAAATGTTTTCAGATTAATGGAGAAACTATTCTCTGACTTTCACTCACCACTCCCTTCTTTATACATCTTTCGTAGGTTCCCTCTCCTCTCTGTTTCCAAGATAGAGATTCCTCCAAGTGAAACAAGAGAGTTTTCACTTCAGTGAGACTTTAGGCCAGCAATTTTAGAGGAGTAGCCCTTCCCCTCTAGGTGATTTGGCTCTATTCTTCAGGAGGGGAGATGCCTAATGGAGAGGAAAGAGCTGAGACAGAACTACATTGGTCTGGGCTCACATTCTGGCCCTACTAGCTGTGTGTGGAAAGTAAGGCTTTAATGTTTTCATCTTAAAACTGGGGCTTTACTTTCTGCCTCGGTGGATTATTATAAAAATTACTTAAATTAATGTGTATAAAGTACTGGGCACCTAATAGTAGAGGCACACTAAAGTTTAGTTCTTTTCTTTATTCCCCGTAGGTGAAACTGGCTACCATATTGCTAGGTCAACTTACTGTAATTTGTTCATGAAATAGTACTGAAACTCAGTCATTCCCACACACTGTCCAGTACACTGGTGTAAAGACAAAGCAGTGTTACATTTGCAGGAACCAGGGAAGCTGCAGGTTCAATGGGAGCACAGAAGTTTACTCCCCATCCAGGCTGATTAATGGAGAAACTATTAATTGGGAGTCTGGAGGAATGCTTGCAAGTTATCTGGTGGATATTGAGTGGTTAGAGCCAGTCACTTCAGCTTCACAGCCTGGTAATGTGTGGGGGTTCAGGAGAGTTCAGGAAAAAGAGGAAGGCTGAGTCCAGGTGAACTACAAAGTCTTTGGAAGCTTTCCTGCCTAGATATGATCCTTTTAAGGTGACATTCTCACAAAACCAGGAACTTGGGGCCAAGGTGAAATTCTTGGTTACTTGACACCATCTGGTGTTGCAGACAGTGTGTTGACTCAGCTGCTAGGCTCACAATCCTAGGCTCACATGCTGTCAGCCTGCCTTGCCCTTGGGGGGACTGTGCTTTTCCTATCATCACTTCCATTGTGGTGTCTCTTACTCTCAGTAAAGAGTGCTGACATTGCAAAAACCCCTTTCTGCTCTTGTTAGCCATTGAGATCATGCTTTGTCTGTCAGAAAATAATCATAAAAGTACCAATAGCCTCGAGCAGCTTAAAAATACATATAAAATGAGGTGGTCCTTTTTTTTTTTTTTTTTAAACTAGAAAATGCATAGTGGTATTTTAGCATTGATGAGTTTATGGAAACAAGCATTGAAGATATTTCTATAATCTTACTGAAGGTCAACATGACAGTATTTAGCAGACTATACCCTCCTATTCCCCGACAAAAAGTATGTTATGTCTAATCCAACAGTTCTGCCTCTAGGAATTCATGCCAAAGAAATAATCGGAGATGCAGTATGGTGTAGCAGAAGGTTCCACTCAGTGGTCATGCAGACCTCGTTTGAATCCTGACTGCCACCAATTTGCTGTGTGCCCTTGAGGAAGTGTCTAAGCCTCTCTAATCTTCAATTTCCTCATCTGTAAAATGGGAAAGATGAAAATTCCTACTAACTCTAGTTCTGTAAATGGGAGAATCCACATAATGTGGCTATCACAAGTGCTTATACTAAGCATTCAACAAACAATGATTATATTAACTATGGGCATTTGATAGATGAAAATACTGTTTATAATTATGAAAAACTAGTCTAATCCACCAATAATGAGGGTTTAGTTACATTCCAATCTATCACATGTTACAATATTTTGTTAGCAAAATTGTATTTTGGAAGATAAGAAAAATGTTCATTATAGTTTAAGGATATAAAACTAAATATGAGATGTATCTAATATAATTTCTAATATATTATTAGCATTGAATGTGTTTTTAAAGTGTTTAGAACAGTTCCTGGCATATTGTAAGTGTTCAACACACACACACATAAAGACAAAGTACTGTTTGGGATATATTTTGTATTTTCTATAATAAGCATTTGTTAGATTTCTGTATTTTTAAAATATATATTTTCTTGGTTTTAGAGAGGAAGGGAGAGAGGGAGAGATATAGAAACATTTTGATGATGAGAATCATTGATTGGCTGCCTCCTACTGGGGACCAAGCCCGCAACCCAGGCATGTGCTCTTAGCCGGAATTGAACCTGGAACCCTTTAGTCCGCAGGCCGAAGCTCTATCCATTGAGCAAAAACTAGCCAGGGCTATATTTTCTATAATAAGCATTTGTTAGTTTTTTGTTCAAAAATGGCTAGAAAATAAAAAATGTTCATCAGTGCTATAGAGTGGAGTTATAAGAGGTTTTAATTTTCTATTTCATGTTCTCTATGATGTTTGTGTATTTAAGTGATCATATAGTTAGGTAAATTTTAAAATAGTCTCATTTTTAGGGTGGGAGGGGAGGAAAGACAGTTAAGCAGAGGTCATTACTCCAAAAATGATAAGGAGATGTCCAATAAAGACATGAAAAGATGTTCAATATCCTGAGCCATTAAGGAAATGCAAATCAAAACAACAGTTGGATACCATTTCACACCAACTAGGATGGATAAAATTTAAAAGATAGACATTGCCGAAACCAGTTTGGCTCAGCGGACTGAAAGGTCCCAGGTTCGATTCCCATCAAGGGCATGTACCCGAGTTATGGGCACATCCCAGTAGGGGGTGTACAAGAGGCAGCTGGTCGATGTTTCTCTCTCATTGACGTTTCTAGCTCTCTATATCTCTCCCTCTCTGTAAAAAATCAATAAAATATATTAAAAAATAAAAAAAAAATAAAAGATAGACATTAACAGGTGTTGACGAGGACGTAGAGAAATTGAAACCCTAATTTGGCATTTAAAATCTGTTGTACTATAGCCTACAAGTCCTGCTGCTTAATTCTTTAATAATGTATCGTAATAACCTGAAGATTAGTCTTGTTTTGTTTTTCCAACTAGAAGTTTATCTGCTTCCATTTTGCTCACCTTTTAAATCCAATAAACAGTCTTGTTTTTTATTTCTTCATGACTCACCAGAGGTGGCCTCTATAATAAATTTATGTGGCTATGAATAAATTCTTTTAGGATTTAAAGGAGATGTTTAAAACATTTCACTGATATAACTTGACCATCCTAGCAGGGAATAAGTTTATCCCTCAGTACTAATCACTTCATTAATTAAATTGTTAATTCAGTCATTCATAAAATACTTACATGTCCACTCTGAGGCCAGTGGGTATGGAGACAGATAAGTATCTTTTTCTTTAAAAATATATATATATTTTATTGATTTTTTTTGTTTGTTTGTTTTTTTTTTACAGAGAGGAAGGGAGAGGGATAGAGAGTTAGAAACATTGATGAGAGAGAAACATCGATCAGCTGCCTCCTTCACACTCCCTACTGGGGATGTGCCTGCAACCAAGGTACATGCCCTTGACCAGATTCAAACCCAAGACCCTTGAGTCTGTAGGCCGACGCTCTATCCACTGAGCCAAACCAGTTAGGGCCAGGTAAGTATCTTAAAGAACTTGTAGAGTTTGGTGGGATAAAAAAGTTGCACTGAAAATTCTATAAAATATAAATATATGTGTATATGTGTGTATATATGGTGAAGCCCACAGGAAGTATGGAGATTCAGAAGAGGAAAATATTTATTGTAGGGAAGAAAAGAGTTTGTGAGAGGTGGAGAGGGATCTTGGTACAGGAGAAGGCATTTGCTTGGAACTTTTAAAAAATAGGTAAAGGAGCCTTTTGACATTGTGCTGTCTATCTTGTTCACTGTTGACAAGTATGTCTTTTTTCCTTAGCTGGTTGGAAAAATCCTCTGGTGGAACATGGTAGATCAGTGTACCCATTTGTGTTTGTTACCTGTTCAAGTTACTGCCAAATAATTTAATTTTTCATAAATGCTGCTTTAATTTTTTCCCCCATTCCATTTCAAATTGTTTAGTTTGCAGGATTGCTAATACATTTAAACAATTCATTGCTGAATTTAATCTAATTTACCTTTAAAAAATTATCATTGATATTAAGTGAGTTGAGATGAATAGTAAGTAATAGTCATGAACTCTTGAAATTTACTGTTACTCACAAGTCATCTTTTTGTACTAAGCCTTTAGAATTAAGTAGTGAGCAAAACAGACATGGTCTTTGCCCTCAAGGCACTTATAGTGAAGAACAAATAATTACATTGAGTCTGTTATGGTAAGTTAGATATAGTAAAGGTTCATTAAATATCAAAGGAATTTTACATCAAAATAACCTCTGAATTTATATTTCCCTTCGGTGTGTGTGTGTGTGTGTGTGTGTGTGTGTGTGTGTGTGTGTGTGTAAAATCTCCAGTTATTTTATAAGGGAATGTCGAAACTAGCATTTACTGAGCTTCCACTCAGCAACAGCACTGTGTATACACTCTATACAAACTAGTGGTAGGAATGGTGTTATAAAACACACACACTCACATAAAGGACAATTAAAGCAAGGCATTAATGGAGAAAGAAAAATTTGGGAAGTTTTTCGTCTCACCTTTCTTTCTTCTTTTTACAAGATTCTTCTTGATGAACTATCTTCTACTAAACACTGGGCATCCATGCACGTTTCAGACCACAGCGGATTTCACTACCGCCAGTTTTTGCTAAAGTCTTTGACTAGCCAAACTGTGAAAGACAGTTCTGTGTTGGAGCAAAACCCTTTGAGAAGTGAGCCAGCCCAACTCCTTCCACAAGATGAAGCAGCAGCAGCTTCCACAGAGGAACCGAGGATAAATATTCCCCATCTTCTAGAGAAAGAAGTTGAATTCACCACTGATCTGATTGATTCCTACCCAGGACATGAGACCCTTTGGTGTCATAGGTAAGAGAAGGGAAAATTCATTTCTTTCATGAAGCTTGTGTGTTCTTATGAGACCTACAGAGGTCTTGCATCTGAGGCCTGCCTGCGTGGGTAAACATGTGATCTGCTTATGGAGCTTTGCCTCAGTGATTTGGAGGAGTTTGTGTAACCATATCCTCTTCCTCAGGATCATCATCAATAAGCGTTTTCCTCGTGTAGATGTATGTTTGCCTACAGCTTAGCGTGGTGGTATTCACCATTGACTGTACAGCGAAATAATATGTTACTTCCAAACTAAAAGTAGAAGTTTCTGCGTGTCTTCCTTGGAGATATTGATATTTAGCGTATCAGGGATGTTGCACTACCATTTGTTTTTTTAAAATACAAATAAAAAATCCTAACAATTAAATAGGATATACAGTTAGACCATTCATTAGTCACCGAGACTAGCTAAACTTCATTGTTCTTCAGACCATTATCTATATAATAAATGCCTAAGCAACCATTATGGCTTATGCATTTATTATATAGAATGACTGATGGCTAAAATACGCACTGAGCACCATGGGGGCAGATACTCAATGCAGGAACTGCCCCCTAGTGGTCAGTGCACTCCAACAGAGGGAGCACTGCTCAGCCAGAAGCCAGGCTCACAGCTGGCCAGCACAGCAGCAGTGGCGGGAGCCTCTCCTGCCTTAAGGCAGCAGCGCTAGGGAGCAGCAAGCCGAGCGGTATGGAGTGAGGGGTTCTGGACTACCAGAGGAGGCAGGCCAGGCTGAGGGACTCCACCCCAGTGCACGAATGTAGTGCATTGGGCCTCTAGTTAAGTATTATCTCTTTGACACTTCTTTTGTGTGTGTGTGTGTGTGTGTGTGTGTGTGTAAATAAACTGTACTTTGGCTATGTAACACAATTTTAGAAAATTCTGAGGAAGGGTTAGGAAATTCATAATTTGAGTTCTGAGCACGTTTGACAGTACAGCAACTTCATGTTGGAAAGAAGTCCACATACGGGAACCCCTGATTTATTTTGGATCATCTAATTAGAGGCAACTTCATCTTTACAAATGCAAATTGTACTTCAGGTCATTGTATTCCGGTTGTAAACAAAAGACTTGCCTGTACTAGATAGGAAATGGGAATTTTAAATGTTTTAATATTTTTAAAGTTAATTGAGATTTGTCTCCTTTTCCCAGTCTAGATATAGTTAGAAGATGGAATAATCTCCCCTCTTTGGCACTTTTATAAATATAGAAAATTTTTTTTCTTTTAAAAACAAGACACTCTTATTCCACATTTTCAAGAGACAAGACAGATTTTGACATGTGTCATTTTGGTGTTACAAATTATTTTGTTGCTGTTTTATATTTAGGCATATTAATAACAAGACTCAGAGGATTTTAAAAATCTATTTGTGTTTGCGAGAAGCTAGATTAATGGAGCAGAAACTGTCTTTGTTCATGTAAAGATTAATTGGAGTTTGGGATAGGCGTGGGGAGAAGAGATAATTGGGATGGCCTATCTACCTACAGCCAGCGTTCTACTATAGAGTCATTGCCCCAAGGCAGTTTATCTGTCCTTTAAGTTGTGTCCTCTATATGGTGGGTGTATGTTCCCTGTTTACTCCCAGATATGCTGGGAAAATGGATAGTATTATCTTTTTAAGGGCTTAGAGTTACTGATATGCTGGTGAGATAATACGACCTGGATCCTATATAGTTTATCATATTGTGTAGAGTAGATGTGCACTCCACTGCGTCAGATTTTTGGAGATTAGGCACATGGGTCTTCATTTTCAACAATAATCCCCCATGATTCTAAGGGCAGGAGACCAGCTCTGCTTAGGGGAAGAATAGCAACTGTGTCTTGTAACATACTTCATTTGGAGCCCAGCACACCCCTAATGCATGTGGATTTTTAATGAGACTGAGTGATGTATTTAGGGGAAGTTCACGTGGTTTCTACATAATAAGACCAACTACAGCAGATTGTTCTTATTAAAGAAAGTATTGGATAGAGGCCATGGACTAAGCCCTAGAGGAGCTATTTTATCCCTTTGCTTCGGAATCACTTGTCTTTTGGGATATCAACAAGGTTTGTATTTTAATTTATAGTGGAGATTGGGCTAAGACCTAATTTTGGTTTTATATTACAGTTTACAAAGAACAACAACTTGAAGTGATTGTCATCATCTCAGTTAATGCTATTTAAAAAGCTTTCTCACAAACCGGTAATCTGGACTTGTAAGGCTAGTAAAATACCCAGAGACTTCATCATAACTATTATTCCTCCTTTTGCCAGATAACTCTGGGTTATGAATGGAGCAGTGACTGAGTACTGTACGTTTTGAAATGATCAACTTAGTTTTTTGTTTCCTTGAAAAGCTTGACCATGTGATGTGATCATTTCCCCCCCTTATTCCCTCTCACTCCCTCCTTTTTCACAGGCGGCATGTTTTCTACCTTCAGCATCACTTAAGCGGTAGTTTTCCTCACAGTATGACCACATTGTCAACTGCAGACAGCCTTGTGGGGACTTCAAGTGACTTGCACCACATCCCAACAGGCCCTCGCACAGCTCAGGCAATGGAAGTGGATGGATTGAGTGACTCAAGCAAGCAAGGCTATTCCCAGGAAACAAAACGCTTGAAGCGGACCCCAGCTCCACATTCTGTAGGCTTGGAAATGGAACATAGGTTCATCGATCAAGTGTTGTCCACTTGCCGGAATGTAGAGCAGGCCAGGTTTGCCAATGCATATAGGAAATGGCTGGGTACGTTGGGTCAATGAAGAAGGTGGACTATTCCTGCAAGGTTCCCCTTTTAGTGCAATATTGCTTTCCTTTCTTATTTACATAGCTGCATGAACCGTCTGCTATTAGCTAACCACATATTCTTCATCTTCAGGTTAAAAATCCAAGACCTTTCATCTTATTTATTTTGTTAAGAACTGGCATTCCTTTGGGGACAAAATAATTGTGTACTTTCTTCCTGCTAAACAGTGAGTCTTCTCGTCCTTTCTATTTCTAGACTTGTATATTTCTAAAAGAAGCCTTTCAGGCTTCTTATTTGGTTCTCCTAGCTAGTTCAACACCTCCACCCATCTCTGGATAGACTAATTTTTTAAAAAATTAAAAATGTATGTTGTAGTTAAGCTTAGAAACAGTACAAATGCAAAATTACCCAATCTAATTGTTGTTTTGAGAATCAAATAGCCAGATGGATGGTTATGTGAATATACAAACCATTTCTTTCTCTAACATGTTTTACAAGTTATAGACCAAGATAACCAAAGTCAGACTGTTGGAACTTATATGAAAAACATGCTTCCGATGTAATCCATTTTTAAAATGGTATTTTAAAAATAATAATAATTTTAAGAGTTTATGTAATTGCAGTACTGGAAAATTGTTTTTATTACTAGTTTTGATAGATTGTTTTTAACCTCAAATTTGGTATATGCCAAAAACATTTAGATCAATGCTTATAAAATCAACTAAAAAAATCTGGAATGCCATTTTTAGTTATTACTACTTATTTTCCTTCCAATTTACCATAAAAAATGGGAGAAATAATGCATAGAAATGTATCCATAAAAAGTTTCCTTTTTAAAAACTTAAGTTATTGAGGATACACTGGATAAACTACAAAATTTTTATGAAATGATTATTAAAGATTTACTGGCAAAAGCCAGGGAGACAGAATAATTTTGAAGGTTAATTCTTTAATCTTTATTTTAAAAAATAAAACAATTAAAAAACTTTGATACTAAACTTATCAGGGATGAGATACCAAAGTATCCACCTTATAGCTATCTTTTACCTTTTCAATAACAAGGGCTGTTTTTTTTCAGGTTGGTTGGGCTGAGGGTGGAGTTAGAGGGGTAGCAGGTAATGTCTATTTTCCATTATTATATTTTCTGTTATTATTATATTTCCCATTCATAAGAGGTCTGTGTTCCTTATTTCCACATACCTGTCTCTTTATTTTCCCAATCTGTTCCTTATTTTTGGTCACTTTCTCCTTTGTCTGTTTTTCCTTATCTGTGTTGTTTCAGGGACATATTCTGAAGATATTCTTCCCTATTTCCAATGAATTCCATATTCCATTAAACACACGCACACATGAAATATGAATATGAGCTGCTCCTCTAAAAGTTCCTCTGGTGATGGAAGCTGTCTTGCCCTGTGTATGTAAAGAATGTGAGTCATAGTGGCAGAAACCATTGTGGCCACCATGTTTTATATGTTCTCCTTTACTAGCTAGGGCACCCATAGTGCAAAGAGATGATGTAGGGAAAGGCAGACCTTTCCTATCACTGTTATGGAAACTCTGGAATTCAATGAGACATATTGCTGTAAGAGAAAAGAATAAGTCCTTTACTTATGCATCATGATTTTGTTGAGTGGCAAAATGTTGAGACTTAAGAACACTAGAAAAATTCTCCAGGCTGGTTCCTATAGACAGAAGGTGCTCTTACCTCTGAGGGCAAAATTATCCTTTTGTAGCTTTTACAGTATTTTAGTGAGAAAATAATTGTCATTATAAACATAATTCCATGGCCCTTTGTGTGCAAGGCATATTTTGAATCAAATACCTCAAAGATAAACCATTAATTTGTGATCTTCAGCATCTACAGGTACTGAGGGGAAATTACAAAAGAGATGGCATGGGAAATTCAGCTCATTCCACTAATATATGTTGCCAAATTCTGGCTTCACTCAGTATTACCTTTTTTCTAAGCATCATTTTAAGTAGCCCAACTTGAAGGGCTTCTAAATTCTTTAATGTTAGAATGTTCAGGACATGAATATAGAAAGAAAAAAAAATCTGTGAAACAGCAGCTAAAATTTATCGTGCTCCACATTAAAAAATATATTTGTATTGATTTCAGAATAAGGAAAAGAAGGGAGAAGAAGAGAGAGAGATAAACATCATTGGTGAGAGAGAATCATAGATTGGCTGCCTTCTGCATAGGATCCTCTACTAAGGAACTAGCAACTTAGGCATGTGCCCTGACTGAGAACTGAACCATGACCTCTTGGTTCTAAGGTTGTCTGTCATTCAACCACTGAGCCACACTGGTCGGGTCACATTTTTTATACCTTTCACAGACGATCTTGCTCATCTTGTTAACTGTCTTCATCTGTTTTAAGTCTCTTAACTCACCACTTTCTGAAATCATGCAATTCTTTAATATCTTGGTCTCTCGTCCTCCTAATAAAGTTTTAAGGAGGAGTGAAAATACAAATATTCAGAGGGTACTGTTTGTACAACTTTTTTGTGCTGTTTTTAAAAATTTTATTTTTAAGTGTTCATCCACAGAAAAACCTAGTATTGTCCTATATGGTTGTATTTTTCCCCCCTAAATGGTTGACACCTAAACTCACTAGCTGTCGCATAATATCTCTTTGACTGAATGAGCTCATTCAGAGGAAAGGATGTATCTATTTTTTGGGATGTTAGTCTTCACTTACTTTCTATAAATATGTCATTGTTAAAAGATGGTTTAGGTTGACATACATTTCATCAAACTTTTACTGTAAGAATAGTACACCCAGTGGGTCATACATACCACTGACATGAAGAAACAGCTTGTCAATATCTTCACACCACCACTAATCCATCCTTTAGTGCACCTGTTTTGATAATACGGTGTTTCCAAATTCTACTTGCACATTGTGAAGGTTTGTTAAATATGTATTCAATTAATGAAGGACTAACTGTTTGAAGAGGGGAAAGATTGATCATGAGTGACTGGTGAGTTATGATTGAGAAATTAATGGATTAAAGCAATGGGCTGTGAATGAATGATATATTCTAGCTTTGTGATTCTTTAGTGGAGCTATTGCATATTGAATAAGTTAATTTTATATAGCAGTTTTGTTTAAGCTTGTTAAATCCCATCCAAGAAGTATAGCTCTGTAATTACCAATTAATTGTACTTTAATACATACTAAAAATCATAGGACTAATGAAGCCTGCTTGCATTAAGAACACTGTTTTCTGTTACGATGTTGCAGAAAAATCTTACCAATATAGCCAGAAGTCACTTAGGGGCATCTGAAGAAATTCTCTAATTGATCTGTACCAGTGGATGGATAGTCATTTTGTACTTCTCCTTTTCCCTTCCCAAACTTGAACTGTGGACTTTCTAGATATTTCTTAAACCTCTGTAAATCATTTTTTAAATTTAAGGATTTGGTACTTTATGTTCCATTTTTCTTTTCTAGGTTCTAGCATTTTATTGCCTTTTTGGAAACTATGGACACAGACTTTTAGTCATTTCTTATTCTTATGGTACGGTTCTAATTTTTAGTTAAAGGCTCCATGATTGATAGGACTAAATGTATACAGAATGTCACTAAAAGCCACTTAAATCTTCAGGTAAGGGCTTACGTAACAAGAGGTGGAAACTAGTTCTTGGATTTGTATGTGGCATTTTGTAGGAAAACATATATGGGGGTAGACCTTGTGTCATTTAGTAGATGCATTCAGGTCATATCAGCTCATGCTTATTGAGACACACACACTGAGAGAGAAGGGGGGGGAGAGAAAATATGTGTGTGTATAAAGAGAACTTTTAATATTGTTGAGAACAAGTTATCAGTCTAGTAATTTTATATAGCACAGATGGTATCTGACACAGGCGCTGAGTACAATTTGGGAGTGCAGCTACCACTTATACAATAATCTGTCTCAACCTCAGTTCCCTGAATTACAGAAGATGCTAAAGATTTAGTTAACCCAGGAAGTAACATATAATCTTTTTTCCCATAAAGCTTTTGTAAGCTTACAGTTATTTTGTTACTAGAAATTTTTATTTTAAAACTTAAATGTTTAAATTATGCTAGAAAATTTGAATAGCATTGTACCAACTGAACTTTTTGTCTTCTGAATAAATTTCTCAAATAGAACCACTGCAAATGCTGTCACTTTACAGACGTACCGCTGCTTCCCATGCTTGGGGGAACTCTGCCCTGTGCTCCTGTTCAATGAAGTGCATTGGGGCCCAGGGATCTTAGGCAGTTCAGTGTGATGCAGGCAGTAAGCAGGGAAAATCAGCCCAAGAAGTCTACTTAATATCACACAGTGTCTTTTAAAAATAACTATACATACTGTGTTAATTCGAGTGCCTTTCTTTTGTGGGGAGCAAGATTATATTTAAGTCTAATGTTCAGGTAAAAAATAGAGGACAGAAGTTTTATTGAACTGTTGATTGTGACTCATTCCAATTGCTAGGCATGGTTCCCATGGAGTATTTTATCTAATGAGATACTGATATGAGCAGATGGGATGATTTGGTTTGCATTTCATTAGTTATGTTTAAGCACCCTACCAAGAATTCATTCTTCTGTGGGGTTGAAGGCATCACATGTAAAGTATTGCATGTGTGTAATGAAACATCAGCCTGGAACCCACGCAGCCTGTGTTCAAAGGGAAACTGGCTCCTTCCGCTGAAAGAAATGCAGTATGATTGTCCTAAATGAATATTTTGCCTCACTTTAAGGACTTCCAAGAATTACCTCTCAAATCCAGGCCTATGTTAAGATAGTTGGAAGGAAAATTAATGGGAACTTTATCCTTTCAAATATTAGAGGAAAAGAAGCAAATACTGAGATGAAATTTCACATGTGGCATTTTATGTACTTTGGGTATGTAAAGGGGAGGGATGGGAATTCCATATTTCAAAATAGCAAATAATTTTTAATTGTAATTTTATAAAAATAAATAGCTAAGGATTCCAAAGTGCTTTTCAGAGGACTGTTGAATAACATATTCCAGTAATATATGTCATGTTCATAGTTGAGACAGAAAACCATTGTATCTGTTGGGATCTGGGGTTGGGGTAGCCTTCAGCTCCCAACTCTCCCGGCATGTTAACGCTGTAAAACCAAACTCTGGTAGGAAAAAGCAAAAGAGAGAAAAAGAGAGAGAAGGCAGCAGTTTCATCTGCTCATGAAACCTTGTGCTTCCAAGAATATAAGCTATATATATATTTTGTGCTTTGGGGCAATAATATGTTCCACAAAACTGACCCTGGCATTTCTTTTAAATTAGTCTGTTATTATTCCTCAGGGTGTAGAAGATTTAGTAAATTTAGGACAAAATTTTATATTCAGTGGCAAATAAGAAAAGGCAAAAATATGCTAAATATATTACTAGTTCTTAAAACGGTAGTGTACATAGTATTTTTTATGAACCACTACCAGTGCGGTAGCACATAGATGCTTCGTGACTGCCTCATTGTTCATCATGCTTCTTCAGTCCCTATGGCTCTATTAGGAATGTTCTCCACGTGTCTTGTCTGGAAACAATTATTTTTCATGTTTGACAGAGATAGGGGTGTTTCAGTGACATTTTCAGTTTTTGGAAATCCTACTGAGGAAAATGATTACTGTTTTCAAACTAACTGACAACTATTTTGCTTCTTAAAACTTCAGGTTCCCTAAAAGGGTGTTTTTTGTACATGTTCAATACATTGCATAGTGCTCCTTGTAGAAATACAACAGGTCAGAATTGTTAAAGGCCAGAAAATTGAAACTAGCTTTCCTCTGTCTTCTCACCATTATCCCTATTCTTAGTTTTAGGAGAAATGAAGTGCATAAGATACATAATCAAGTTCAAACATGCAAGGCAAAGACTGTAAGTGAAATTTAGGTACTTTTAAAGCATATGTGTATGTGTGTACACATATATATGTATGTACATCTTAATCAGATTCAGAACTTGAATTTATATTGTGGTTTTACAAAGAATTTTATCTAAGGATTTTTATTTTCGTATTTGCTTACAGTGCTCCTTTTTAAAGGCTTTTTTTTTTTTTTAGACCAACTCCCTCAAGCAAAATTGGGACCCTAACACAAGTACCCATTTGCCTGAATTAATCAGATATTAATGTAAAACGCTATTAAGTCTTTGGTTGCTCACAAACCATGATTTTCTGGCTTTTCTTCCATATCGTTAGGGAATCAGCCTTAATTTTATGTGTTTCAGTCACTTTCCTTAAAGTACTATGCACCGTACTTCAGATGGTTATTTTTGTCTTTATAAAGTAATCAATAATAAATTGAAGTTTCTTAATGTCAAAGGGATGAACAATTTTACATGTCCAGATGTTGACTCGTACAGCATTCAATAAAAAGTGCTCATACATTATCTTCCCTCACAAATATCATCTGGCATTTGAAGTAGGTCTTTTTTTCTTATTGGTTAAAGAAAGAGAGTAAACAATGCAGTCATAGTAGGTGCTCAATAAATAGTCATTTATTGATCTACTATCAAGATAATTGAGCTTTCAGAAAGGAGACTGTTGTCACCTTTCACTGAGGAGTCTATTTTTAGAGTAATATATGTTTGAAACTGAAAAATTACATCATGGGATATGAATTTTCAGGCTTATTTCGGTTGGCGTTAGTAACATGTAATGAAACTTGTTCATGTAGATTGGTCTGATAGGGGATGTGAAAAGTTGAAGTAGCTTTTTGTGCAAGGCACAGTAATAAATGCAGCTGTCTTCGTAGGCTGCTGAATGAGAGAGAACTGCTGTAGTCTTCTGCAATCAGTTTCTATTTGGTGTATCCAGTATTACCTGGTTTGAATTCTGTTTATTTCCCCCTAAATCTTGGTTGCTCTCCAGTATCTTAAAAGTGGTGGTGATAAAATATTAATTAATTTCTTGCTACTTTTCTCAGAACATCTTTAAAGTAAGGGAGACATTTTTATGAATGATATAGTAGTTTCAGAATCTGCTCATTTGTGGCTTTCAGAGCATTTTGGAATGCTCTGTAATTCTAATGGAAATTAGAAACAGATTTAAACAATTAAACATTCCAGCCTGAGCTGTGAGGAGCAGAGTGTGGAGCATAGTTGTAATTGGGTATTGGCTCCCGAAGAGGTTCCTGATGCATGACTCTGAGGCTGGCTTCTGGCTGGGGTGACCACTGGCAGTATTGTGATTTGGTGTGTGTTGTTCCTAGGAGAATAATGGAATGTGCACTAGATTAACTTGTTTTTAAGTTGGACAGAATAAAAGTTGAGGTATTATAAGCATGCCAAATATTTATACACTCAATTATAAAAACTAGAAAAAGAAAGGAGAAGAAAATGATGAAAGGTCAATGATTTTTTTTTTTTCAGTAGCTTTTAAAATTTTTTAAATGCAAATCTCTTGGACACTAGGCTGTTGCTTCAACACTGAGAGACTTTAAGGGATAGTTCTCAGATACTATATTCTGCTATTAGAATTCGCCATGCGTATTAATTTGACATTACTTGAAGATTTTCCCAAAAAATGGAGTATTTAAATAAGGTGCAGTCAATATTGTGTTAAGATTCTCTTACAGGTTATGGTTAAATAGACAAGTTACATATAGGATCTGTGGTGCAAGGTCAGATCCTGGGCATTAAATGTTTGGCTAATAATTTATTTCCCTGAAGATAATAATTGTCTTCATTCTGATTGCATTGCTATTTAAGAAAATCTGTCCTTCTCCACACCCTAAAAAACAGTCATTGAATTTCCTTCAATTCTCACCATATAATAATTGACACTTTTAAGGATTATTTTTACCCTTGAACTGTATACTTTGCAGAAGGGTAAAAATAAATTCTGCAGTAATGTGTATGCAGAGGGTGCTCATGTGTTCTGGGAGTCAGTACTCCACAGTGCTTAAAGTATGATGCTAAGTTCTAAGGCTAATGTCATAATTAGAGATTGCCTACATCAGCTCTATCCAATAGAAATGAATGTGAGCCACATATGTAATTTTTAATTTTTTAAAAAGGTGAAATTAATGTTAATATTTTTATTTAATCCAATATATTAAACATGTTGTTATGTAAGTATGTAATCAGTATACAAAATTATTGAGATATTTTACCTCTTTTTTTTAAATTTAGCATTGTATTCAGAGTGCATCTCAGTTCTGACTAGCTACATTTCAAGTGCTCCAATAGCCACATGTGGCTAAGGGCTACTATATTGGACAGTGCAGATTCATAGGGTACAAAGTATGACTTTATTTTAAATTGGGAGATGGTAAAAGGTGGGGCATGAAATTATGGTACTTTAAAAATTATTTACTATACTTAGAAAAGTATCTAATAGGATTATCCACTCATTTTCCTTCATTTTAAATTTGCTCTAGAAGTAGACTTACCCTGTTTCAGTTTGCCAAGTATTACATAAGAAGGAAGAAATTCCATGCCATGTAAAATACCATGATATACTACTTATAACAACACATTATCAATAATACATTTTTCATTGAGTTCACTAAATTCTGTCCTGTTTCTTCAAAATAATAGCTTAAATTGCATGTTAATTGTATGTCTGTATTTTTTTATATTCTTACTATACAATAATGTGTATTAACAGACAGCCTTAGGATTCTGATCTTCCTATGTAGCTGTCTCCTAGTACTTACTAGTACACTTACTAAGTTGTAATAAATGGCAGAAAAGTAGAATGACCCTTTTTTTTCTATTAGATTTGTTTTTATCATGTGATCATCATGTACCAAGCCAGCTATAAATTACTGTATTTCCGTAGAACATGGAAAATAGTGTTTATGTCTTATCTTGCTAAATGTTTGCAGTTTCTAAGTAAACTTCTCATCTCCTGAAACGAGTGTCATGCGATTTTATTGTTAACTTGCAGTGGTGGTTTAAACTCTACTCCCATCCACCAGCCTGTCTGTCCTGTGGAACTGCTCTGTTGGCGGGAGTGGGGAAGGCTCTGAGCTGTTGCCTAAGTGACCAGTGAGTTCACTTAGGCAACAGCTCAGAAAGAATATTTGCAGAAAGAATAAAAAACGTCATTTGTGTCAAGGATATATATAACAGAAATGTCAAAAGCAAGTTAGAAATATTGTCACCGTCTTTAGGGTGTATTAACAGTGACTAATTGACTTATGCAAGCCATTATAACTAGATATGCTTTTTCAATATTTCAAATGAAGTTACTAGCAGGGAATGAGTCAGTTATTTTAGTGTTATACCCCATGTATTTTTAATCTGGAGTCTCACTTCTATATACAGGGTGTTCCCCCCAAAATGCATACATACTTACACAGCTGATAGCTTAATTTTGAAAATGAAATATAGTTTAATAAAGAATGCCTTTATAATTGTTCATAGTTTATGTATACTTTATTGGGATACCCTATATTAGAAGTTAGAGACACAGCATTCAGAATTACTTAGGTGGTAGAATAAAAGAGACTGAAAAGTATTTGATAAAGTTGACACTTCTTCATTCAGATTTTAAATGTTTTAAAAGGATGTTTGTGGGAAAGGTCTTTTATAACTTTGTCCCATGACTATTTAGGATTATATTACAAATAATACACTACTATTATCTGCATCTATTTTTGGTAGGAAACATGATATAGAATATATTTTGCATCATATCAAGGTACCACAAACTGTTTAAAAGCATTGTGTTGTTTTTGTTTTGATATCGAGGAAAGGGAACTATCTTACTAAAGACAGTCTTGATAGTAACCAGAGTATATAAGACGTTTGACTACAATTAATACTAGTCAAAGCATCTCTAGGAAATGGAATGTTTCTTGAAATGAAAGATAAACAATAGTAACAGAGGCAGTATGATGCATTGGCCAGTTAGCAGTTGTCTACAGTTAGTACCACTTTCCTCATGTTGGAAGCTCAGGATTTTTCTTTTAATGCTTTTTTTTTTTTTTTAGGTGAAGAAGTGGTGTTATTAAAAAAATGGCATGGCACCTATATTCTCCACTCTAAAATGGCTAGGTTGGGCATCAGCTTCACTTATAGTATGCTCTTTGTAAATGAAAAGTACAGTATCTTTATATGTGTCTTGTGTCAAACTAGAAGTTGAAAATAGAAGCAATAATGTCTGCAGTATTTCATAGATTTCTAGCTGCCAGGAAGAATTCTTTACCATTTCTTAATTATATGAACAATAGACAAATAATACTTTTGAATTTACACTTTTATCAGAATCCTCTGGTGATATAAAAATTTTTGTATTCGATTCCTCATATACCTCTCACAGTAATTACTAGTATAGTCTGCTTTCAGTGGAGGGGAGCTAACTGGGCTGAAATGGCCATCCATCATATTTTTATAGTCTATTCCTTAAGTTGCCAGTGATCTCCCTAGACACACTGTTGAGAACATTTGAAGGGGTAAATAAATGGGATTGTTGCAGCATCAGTCACCCCATTTGTTTTATTTTCAAGGAAATTTTGAAATCCTACCATCTACTAAGGTCCCCTGAAGCAAAATTAATCACAAGTTCTCTTTTGTCTGTAAGTGGGGACACATCTAACTTGTGGCATTGATCTGTTACGTGTCTTATGTTATTTCATGTGAAGAAAAACTTTAATTAAACCAGATTGTGTAGTATTTATAGGGATGAAATCAAAATAAGAGATTCGGTAAATTGGAATTTTCCTATAATATACTATGAACCCATAAAAACAATATATGTAAGTACATGTAAAAAGCCAATTAATTTTTATTTATTTTGTAATCCTCACCTATGGATATTTTTCCAATGATTTTTTTTTTTTTTTTTAGAAAGAGGGAAAGACAGAGACATCAATGTGAGAGAAACACCAATTGGTTACCTCCTACAGGAGCCCTGACCAGGGTCTGTGCTGGGGAGAAGCCTGCAATCCAATGCCCTTGACCAGAATTGAACCTAGAACCTTTTGGTCTGCAGTCCAGTGCTCTATCTACTGAGAAAAACGGGCTAGGGTGCAAATTAACTTTTTAAAGTAAGTTAGAGAGTACTGGAGGACTCTGTAAAGTTCTAATTTAAATTTTTTATTTTATTTTTTAATATATTTTATTGGTTTTTTTACAGAGAGGAAAGGAGAGGGATAGAGAGCCAGAAACATCAATGAGAGATAAACACTGACCAGCTGCCTCCTGCACATCCCCCACTGGGGATGTTCTTGCAACCAATGTTCATGCTCTTGACCGGAATCGAACCTGGGACCTTTCAGTCCGCAGGCCAACGCTCTATCCACTGAGCCAAACTGGTTTGGGCATGATTTAAAATTTTTAAATTCCCATTTCCAATATGGCATGACCAACACCCCTACTGAATACAACTAAAAATGTTGGAAAAACTAGATACCTTCAAAGTTTCTACTGAAACTGCATAACACCAATAGAAAAAGTCTTAAAAGTAACAGAAGATAAAAGGCATTAAACCAATAGCTGACTTCTTGTAAGCAACATTTAAAATTAGAAGACAGTGGGAATGATACATTCAGTGTGCTAGAAATATGTAACTGAGTTCGTAATGTTGCAGGATACAAATAAAATTGTATTTTTATACTTGCAATGAAAAATATAGAAATAAAGTTAGGAAACCAATTCCACTTACAGTAGCATCAAAGAAAATAAAATACATCAGAATAAACTTAACACGTATAAAACATATTTTCTGAAAATGATAGAAGTGTTGAAATAAAGAATATCTAAATAATTGGAAAGCCGTCCTATGTTCATAGGTCAAAACACTTAGCATTATTAGATGGCAATACTATTCAAACTGATATACAGATTCAGCATAATCCCTATCAGAATCTCATCTTTCTTTTTAGAAATTGACAAGCTGATTATAAAATTCACTTGGAATTGCAAGGGGTCAAAAATAGTTATCACAATTATAAAAAAGAAGATCAAAGTAGGAGGAATCACAGTTCCCAATTTTAAAAATGACTCCAAATCAAGGTGCTGACATAAGGACTGATATAGAGATCCATGGAATAGAAAGTCCAGGGGGAAAGTACAAGTACAGTCAATTGTTATATGACAAAGTTGCCACCACCTTCAATGGAGAGCAGGGAAACAGTCTTGTCAATAAATAATTTTGGGACAGCTGAACATCGGTATGCATGGGAAAGAATTAATTTGGATTCCTATCTCACACCAATCACAAAAATTAACTCATAAGAAGATTAAAGGCCTAAATGTAAGCTAAAACTACAAAACTTTCAGAAGAAAACATACATGCAATTCTTTTAATTTAATTTAATTTAATTTAATTTTTTTATTTTTTACAGAGGAAGGGAGAGAGTTAGAAACGTCGATGAGAGAGAAACATCGATCAGCTGCCTCTTGCACACCCCCCACCGGGGATGTGCCCGCAACCAATGTTCATGCTCTTGACCGGAATCGAACCCGGGACCTCCCAGTCCGCAGACTGACGCTCCACTGCTGAGCCGAACCGGCCCCAGCACGTGCAATTCTTTGTGGCCTTTTATTGGGCATTTTTTTTTTTTTTAGATGTGACAAAAGCACAAATAATGAAAAAATAGGTAAGTTGGACTTCTAAACCAAAAACTTTTGTATTTCAAATGATATTATCAAGAAAGTGAAAAGGAAAACCACAGAACAGGAAAGAATATTTAAATGATATATCTGATAAGAGATTAGTCTCCGAAGTATATTTTTAAAAAGCACTTACAACTCAATAATAAAAAGCAAATGATCTAGTAAGTAATGAGTCTTCATAGAAGATTACAAATGTCCAATAAGCACATGAAAAGATGCTTAACATGATTAATCATTAGAAAATGTAAATCAAAGCCGCCCTGTGATATATGATAATATCATATTTACATGTATACCCGTAGTTTAAAAAATGTTGGTGAGTAGGTGGGATTCTGACTTTAATTTTCTAAATTACCTTTCTTATGATGTTTATGTTCTTAGATAAATGTATGTTTAAATGATTTTTTGAATACTCTAATTTTTTTTGGAAGGGGGGGAAAGAGGAGAGAGGGAAGACTCATAGCCCAGCAGAGTTTGCTACTAGCCAATTAAAAGTTCTTAGGTAAGCCACCTGAAAACACAGCGTTATTTCTCTAAATAAGATGCTCAGATAGCCATTATGTATCCAAATTAGGTATCCGAGAGAATGATACCTAATGAGTTTCCTATATCCAGGAAACACATCACAAATTGCAAATATAACTAAATAGGAATAAATATGCTTTGGGATTTGTTGAGTTACTTAACAGGATATCAGAATAGATACAATAAATCAAAGCAGAAACAAAGGAACAGAAGAGAAAAAATGGAAATCAATATAGCAAAACCAGACATCTGGCTTGTGTATTGGTCTAACCTTGAGCAATGTCATAATTTTAAATGACTACAAGAGTGTACAGTCAGTAAATGTGTAAAGCTGGCTGGATGTAAAACCACATGCTGAGCTCCTCATATTTTTACTTATTACATTGCCTTTTAAAACACTGACAGCCCGGCCAGCATGGTTCACTGGTTGAGCGTCCACCTATGAACCAGGTCAAGGTTCGATTCCAGGTCAGGGCACATGCCTGGGTTGCAGTCTCAATCACCAGTGGGGGGTGTGCAGGAAGCAGCCCATCAATGTCTCTCATCATTGATGTTTCTAGCTCTCTCTCCCTCTCCCTTTCTAAAATAGCATAAATATATATATTTACAGTTTAAAGGGGGTATATGATGCACCTCCTAGATCACAGATGGCTGTATGTATAACTATTTCACTCCAAATCTTTTATACTCTTTACTACCATGTGGAGAAGTCTCTAGGGACAATATTAGACTATATCATTTATTTTTATGCCCTGACTTATGATTCCAAGACAGGAATTGGTTCTAGGCCAGCTGCACTCACATAGCACAGCCCCACTGAAGAATTCACCCTGTTGGCTACTTCAAGAGTCACACTCAAAAGAAATGGTCCCTTCACAGATGACTACTTTTTCCAACAGGATAAAAATGGTTGCCTTTTAACTTGTTTTTAATGTGTACCATTTGTGCATAGCTTGAATGTGATAGATAAAAGAAAAAAAAAAGCATTCTTTAATGTGTAAACACTATGACTATGATTTGAGCTCAAACCCAAAGTGACTTTAAAGACAACTGACCCTACCCTACCCAGCTTGGCTCAGTCGATAGCATCAACCTGCCTGCGGACTGAAGAGTCCCAGGTTTAACGCACCTCAGTTGCAGGCTCAACCCCAGAGACAAGCAATCAATGTGCTTCTCTCACGTCGATATTTCTCTGTGCCTCTCCCCCTCCCTTTCACTCTCCAAAAAATCAATGGAAAGATATCCTTGGGTGAGGATTAAAAAATATATAATAATAAAATAAATGAATAAATAAATAAAAATAAAAGCAACTGACCCTACTCCCTAATTATTTAAGTACTATAGATGAATTATTCTGAAGCAAAGTTAGTAATCATGGAAGTCTATCCCAATAGGTACCAATTTTAAAATAACAATCCTGCAACCCTAACCAGTTTGGATAGAGCGTCGGCCTGTGGACTGAAGAGTCCAGGTTTGATTCTGGTCAATGGCATGTATTATACCTTGGTTGTGGGCACATCCCCAGTGCGGGGTGTGCAGGAGACAGCTGATTGATGTTTCTCTCTCATTGATGTTTCTAACTCTCTCTCCCTCTCCCTTTCTCTCTGCAAAAAATCAATAAAATATATATATTTTTTAAATCCTGCAAAAGTTAATATATTCAGTTACCTGGAAGTTCATTATACAAGTTTGACTTTGAAAAATTCACCCAAAAGTAACATAGCTTAAAGCTAGGTGTTCTTTCTGTATATTTTAAAGGATGAAAAAAACTTTTATTTTACTTTTTGGCTTATTTGTTTCATGACTAAAGCAGGTACCTGGTTTTACTGCCTTAAAAATATTCAGACTACCTTGGCCTGGTGGCTCAGTTGGTTGGAGCATCATCATATACACAAAAACATGGCTGGTTTGATTCCCAGTCAGGGCACAAACCCAGGTTGCAGGTTTGACCCCTGTTCTAAAATCAATTATAAACATACACACACACACACAGTAAAAATATTCAGATTAAATATATAGTAGCCATTAATAAATAACAAAACCTGGGACCAAAGATCACCCTTTTATCACTGTGTTAAAGAGACCCAAAACTCTATGTAAGCCAAAATTTATACATATGAATAATCTATAGCCACATAATTCTCCACAGAAACAAATTTGTCAAAATTAGAAACAAAATCAGTATATAGCATTCACCATTATTATTTAACATTGAATTACAATTGTGGCAATGCAGACAGTTCATAGAAATGAGATCTAAATTTTGGAGAAGAGGAAACAATTATCATTACTTATAAATGATATTCTGCATGAGAAACACTATGATAATAATGAAATTTCTGGAATTATTTAAAGCTCAGTAAGGTAATAGACTGCATAAAATAGATATGCAACTGGCTCTGTTATTAGACAACATTTTTGCTTGTTCTTAATACAGCAGCAGTTACAAAACAAGTACAATGGAGAGATTCTATTTGCAATGTATTCTAACTTCCTAGGGAACGTAAAGGGCTATATTACAAAACTGCTGAGACATAAAAGGAGAGGTATGTTCTTTGATGGAGAGACCAAATTTTGCAAATGTTAGTCTATCATATTTTACATGTATAATTCAACACCAAATAAAGACACCTTTTTTTTCCTAAAAATAATTATAAAGTTTGGGAAAATAAATGACTATATTAATGGGGAGTAGACTTGCCTAAAGCCATAATAAATTAAGACATCCAGTACAGACATAGGAGTAGGTAGACACACGCAGAAAACAGATTCCACTTTATGCAAGAATTTAATGTGATCAATAGAACTTTGTAAGCTAATAACAAAAAGAAAGATTATTTAATAAATCGTTTGGAAAACACTCATTAGGTATGTTGAGAAAAATCAATTCAGATAGTCACCTCATGTTTTGGATGAACTAAAGGATATAAGTAAAATAGGTCAAACCATTTAAAAATATCTTGACAAAAATAGTAAATATTTAATTTCTCAAGCAGGGAAAGGTATATACCTAAAAAAAAAAAAAAAATTAAATAATTCAGATAAAAGTTTCCAGTACACTCAAGTTTTAAGTTGAAAATTAAAACTAAATTCTAATGAAAAGATAAACTATAAACTGGAGGCAACATTTGCAGGAATGCCACAAGTTAAAAAAAAAAAAAAAAAAAAAAAAAAAAAAAAAAAAAAAAAGAAGAATGCTGTTCTTTATACTGAACTTGCAAATATTCTGTAAGTTTATGATTATTTTAGAATTTAAATACATTTATGAATACCCTTGACATATGAAGAATTATTGCAACTTGGTCCTTCCCAACTGCCCTCCCTTGCTGGCCATCTTGTGTATTGGAGGTAATTTGCATATTACCTCTTTATTATATAGGATTCTTTTAAAATAATTTTTTTATGTTGCAAGTATTACATATGTCCCCCTTTTTCCCCTCATTGACCCTTTCCTGCCCCCCACCCTATTGTCTGTGTCCATGGGTGACACATGTACGCAACCAAAGCCTTTGTTGATTACCTCCCACCCACCCACCCTCCCCCACCCTCTTAGTCAGATAAGTTGTTTTCTTTTATAATATTAATATATTCAGCTTTATGCCAATACAATTATAAGACATAATTCTTCACATTTGCTTATAAAGGGAAGGAAGGGCACACGGAAGTCATAACACAGTCTTGCCTGTCCCTCAAAAGATGTCTTGCAAAGGGAACACTAAACATTTTAGATCTAACATCTTTATTGTCCTCCTGGAAATTCATAATTAAAGATTCATAGGAACCCTGCTACACACAAAAACAAAACAACAACAAACTATGAAACGTACTTTGCTGCAGGTTCTCCAGGTTCACTGGATCCTGGAACATTTCCACCCACATAATAGCCTCTGTCTTCCCTCAGAACTATAATAGTGGTCCATGGAGACATGTGGAAAATACTTAACTTTCTATTATATTGGGATTCATCATTGACCAAGAGAATCTAAGCTGAAATCTCTCAACCATCTTTTCTTTTTAGAAGAGCCTAAAGGATGAATCTTTGTTTTTATGCAAAGGGAATTAAGATGCATCCCAGATGCTAGCCACACAGCCCTACCTATCCACTTAGCAGGCCACTGTTATCGAGGGCCAAGATTCAGATTCATGCAGCACAGCTCACTGAGACCCATTTCAATTCGGTTTTCTTGATAGGCTTGCTGCTACAGTGAGGATGAAAGTAATTCCCCAGTGGTAAGGATGGGCAAAAAGCTGCTCTCCTGGATCCTAGAACATGTTATTCCTTCACCTCTCAGACCTTATTAAGAGTGACTTAAAATCTGTCAGCTCTCAAAAGGTTTCTCTAGTAACAGATTTCTTGGTTCCATCTCAGTTCCTGCTGTTCCCATAACCACAACCTATTCAATTCAGCAGTGCACGGCTGCATGAATGCTGAAATTAAAATGTGCTTTCAAAAGTCAATCCGTAGCAAAACTCACCTAACTTAGAAGCATCTCTAGGGTCAGATTTAATTAAAAATAAAAAAGACATGAGTCAGAGGCAGAAGGCCGAAGGAGGATAAATTCCTCTGAGGAATAAAATGAAAGTGGACAGTTTTTCTTTTTAAAGTTTGTGCTGACTAATGTTTCTAAAAGTCAGTTTTCTGTTTAACAGAAAAAGCCAAAGACCCCAGGGCCCATCTCGTCAGCTTTCAGCAGGCTTGTTCATTAAAGAGATGATCTCTCTTATTTTTCAGGAAGCAGATACATATTTCTCATCTAGGAGAAATTCACAAGCCTTTTGGTTAAAAGAAAATTATTGAATCTAGGTGATCATAATATATATATATATTTTACAATCAGGAAACAAAACTTAAGGAAAATGTCTGCTCATTTGCTCATTTAACTATAGACCTGACTTATAGAAAGTAGAGAATTGACTTAATTCTCTGAACACATTGTACTTAGCAAAACAAACAACAACAGTAACAACCAAAACACCAGTTGTACACCTTTTATCACAGCTAATGCACTTCACTGAAAATACTTGTTGTAGGTCTGTCTGCCTTTGTTAAAGCAGAAAAGACCTTGAAGATAGAGAGGTTGTGATATTTGACTCAGTCTTTCAACTGCCTACCACAGTGTCTAGCATACATTAGGAGATTAATGCAGATTGTGGAATGAAGATTTAAAAATTTAGTGCCTTTTTGACAGTGCAATCTATTGTAAATTTTCAATATGGCCATGACTTAGTTATATAGTTATTGCTCATCCTGAATAGCAATACTGAATAAGCATATATGGGGAAATCTCCCAAGAACTAGTGTTTAGGCAAAATTGAATTTTACAGGATCTCACTTCTGTGAGAGAGAGAGAGCGAGGGGAGAGGAGGAGAAGGGATGGGATGGGAGGAAAAGGAAGGGGAGAGGAGAGGAAGGGAAAAGAGACCCCTTTGGCTGGCAGAGGGGATAAAGGTCTGGTAAAACTGCTTACACTGATTTTATTTACTGTTAAAGCCTTACCTGGGCTCCTTATTTTTGAATCAATAGAGATATCTATGAGCTTTCCCCAAAGAATCTTTAATGCTAATAAAATAGTAACAAAAGCAAAAGTTATTTGAAAGGCAAATCGCTTTGATAATCTTCTTTAGCTTAACTGGAGTAATTGGAAGGATGGTTAATTTATATATCAACCAGCCAACAAATATTTAATGAGTGCTTCCTGGATGCTAGGTATTCGTAAAGGTAATATAGTTGACATTTGGTCACTAATCTTAAAGGGCTCATGAACTGGTTGGGGAGCTGATACCAATGGACCTACAACAAAATACCTCACAGAAAACAGGAGCAGAGCAGTGATTTTCCCATAGTTCAGCGATGTTCTAGAAACAGTGCTGTCTTCCTGACAGAAATGAATAATGGCAGCCTGTTTCTCAGTTTATGAACTGATAAAGAAAAAAAATGGTTATTAGAAAAAAATCTCTACTTTAGATTTTTATTCTATACATCTTCCTTACCCATTGGTGTTTACTACCATTTATCTCTTAAATAAGATGGTAAAAAATATCTAAATCTGTACGAAACACATATGGAAAGAAATGTTTCTGAAGTTGCTGAGCACTCAATTTCCATAGCTTCTTATTTTCAAGGACATATACTCCTGGTTGTAAATACTCCTGGTTGTAATGTTATGTTTTATAAGAAGCAGTGATTGTTTCTTCTGGGAAAACTGTTTCTAGTTTGTAGAGTGAATGAAATATATCAGTATTTATGGTGTCCTTCCCAGATGACCATAATTTTCGATTCTTTCACTACTGAAATAAATTGGGGAAACAAGCAAGTGTATAAGCACATGTTAAACAGAATGAGCAAACAATTTTACCAATTCTGTCTAGTTATAGCCTGATGTTGCATAGAGGCTGTAAGGCTGCTAATGCTGCAAACAAACGCTCAGACAATAGGTACATCAATGAGAGCAACACGGTCTGAAAACGTTTTCTTGACATATACGGTACCTGAAATAGTCTGGAAGGATAAGCCAAATCTGGGGAAAGTACTTTGAAAATGCAGTGGTGGTAATGTTAAATGTACAGCCATATTTTAAATAATTTTGTTTTTTCAAGTTGGTAAGGTGATATATATGTACATTGCAAAAATGAATAAATAAACAAATAAACTACTAAGACATAGAAAGAGGAAAACAACCCTACTACTTGAGTGGAATATTACTAACATTTTGATGTATTTTTTTTCTGGGCATTTTTTAACAGCTATGATCAACTGCCTATATATAATTTGGTATCCCGGTTTTTTCAGTTAAGATGAGAACTTAATTTTTTTCATGTTAATAAAATCTGTGGATGTGGTATCTTTAATGGCTGCATAATATACCACTGTAAAGATATAGCAATCTATATGCCAATTTCCTTATTACTGTACATTTAGGTACAAGTTTCTCATTTTTCACTATAATGAGCCTGAGGTGAACAGGGTAGTGGAACCACTTTTTTTTTTTTTTTTTAAAGTATATTTTTATTGATTTCAGAGAAGAAGGGAAAAGTAGAGAGCTAGAAACATCAATGATGAGAGATAACCATTGATTGGATGTGCCCTGACTGGGAATCAAACCGTGACCTCCTGGTTCATGGGTCAATGCTCAACCACTGAACCATACCAGCCAAGCTGAAACCACTCTTTGTGGCTCTTGGGTCTTGACCTCTCCTCGGTCAGTCATGTGGTTGGGGGGGCCTGACCCTGTGCCAGGAGTGGGAGCCATGCCACTGGCCATCCAGGTTGCTTCAGGGGTGGGCAAATAACCGTTTAAAAAAGGTAGTAAGACACTCCTCCCTCGGAAGTTTCCTTTCAGAGGTGGATTTGCTATATGTGGCACCAGAATGCTTCCCAGTGTGTCAGGTAAACATAGCACGGTACAGTATTCTGGTTGGAATCATTCAAGGGCACAGGGAATGGAACTCAACAAAAAGAGAAAGAGAGAGCCTGATCTGTTCAGAGAATAGAAATGAAAAAGAAAGGATCTATCCGAAGCCAGGACAGAATTTATTTCTGGAGAAAAAGCTGGTAAAATAAGAATCCGCATAGAAAAATAAACGTATTTTAGGATAGGAACATTTCATAATTGTTTATTTTGTTGATACATTTTATATTCTGTGATAAAATGTGTAGATTAGAAAGGTTGCTGGGTCACCCAATATTAGCTGAACCCAAATCCTCAAGAAAAAACCTCACTACCTGAAGGTTTTTGAGTGTTCAGCCTGCATACAACCTCCACTCACACGTCTAAATGCAAGGACCAAGAGGGAAAGAAGGCAACCAACCTCTAAGGAATTTGAAATCAAGGAAAAGTACTTACTGCTATCAGAAGAGACAAGCCCAGTTTGGGTTGTCCTGAATCCTGTGAAAGGCTGAAAAATATGGTCATACTCTCATGAAGTTTGAATGAATTTAGTGAATTCTGGAATCTTCGGTTCTTTACTGACAAAAATAAGCCTAAATGAATAAAAGTTCATGGATCCCTGCTATCTTTCTAAGTGACCAACAGTGCTTGTACCAGTGAGATAATCTTGGAGGAAAGAGCCGAAACCGGTTTGGCTCAGTGGATAGAGCATCGGACTGCGGACTGAAAGGTCCCGGGTTTGATTTGGTCAAGAGCATATACGTTGGTTGTGGTCACATCCCCAGTAGGGTGTGTACAAGAGGCAGCTGATTGATGTTTCTCTCTCATCAATGTTTCTAACTCTCAATCCTTCTCTCTTCCTCTCTGTAAAAAAATCAATAAAATATATTAATTAAAAAAAAAAAAACTTGGAGGAAGGAATTTGGAACTCAGAGATCACACTGAAGGAACTTCTCTCTGGGCCCATGGGAGACAGACTTGAGTCTTGCTGTCGTATGAGGCTCCTAACGGGAAAGCACAGAGACGTCTGATGCACATGCAGTGCTGAACCAGGCTTTAATTTAAAGCAAAGTCCCTGGGCACAGCGCCTGTAGCATTGTTACCCGCTCCAATGGCTGGCAGGTTGCCGGTATTTTATATACCACTGCTGAAACACCAGAAAGCAGTTTGACTCTTCTTTAAAAAAGAAAAAAAGTGAGTGGATACAAATATTTTTTTAAAAATATATTTTATTGATTTTTTACAGAGAGGGATAGAGAGTTAGAAACATCGATGAGAGAGAATCATCGATCAGCTGCCTCCTGCACACTCCCCACTGGGGATGTGCCCGCAACCAAGGTACATGCCCTTGACCAGAATCAAACCCAGGACCTTTCAGTCCGCAGGCTGATGCTCTATCCACTGAGCAAAACCAGTTTCAGCTTTGAAGTGGCTATAAGAATACCTGCAATAAAATAAAATAAAAATACCAATAAAGCAGGCACAGGAAAATTAGTGATGGAAGAACAAGGTCAAAGGAAGAGCTAAGATATAATAGAAATGAATGCCATGTGGACCCACCCACTTCCTACAATGATCTGCAAATGTGGCTTTGAGTTTCCTGCGGGCCAAGGCACTACTAGCAGCATGAGCTCTTGACAATTCATACTGTTCATGAGGCAGAGGCATATCTGGGGGTTAGTGAGGAGGGTGGGGGAAGGAGGAAGGAGGGAATTTCCCAGATATGAATATTTAGTAACTAATTTCGTTTTGGATGTCTCTAAGCTGCTTTTATAACAATTATTACTTTTCTTTATAAGGCACTTAATACTTTGCAGAGTAATTTCACATACTTTCTTTAATCGGCACAAAAATCCTATGCTGCAAGATTTGAGGGGAAGGTGTTATTAAAGCAGTAATGTAACTTTCATTCATGCATCAAGGAATGTTGCCTCGCTGGAAGCACAGTGCAGAAGCAGAAAGCACGCAGGAAGATCTCTGAGACAAACAACTCCAAGTGCATACACAGGAAAGCACCTCTCTCTCAGAACCTGTACTCCCCATGGAACCTGACATTCTAACGAGGTTAGAAGCCACAGCAGATGAAAACTAACAGAATAGGGGCCATTACAGGGAAACACTCTGAAAGCCCTCCAAAATGGTATGTACGGAAGCAGAGGCAAGAACTAAAAAGAAAAGAAAAAAAAAAAGCAAAGGAGCAGGTCATGTAGAAACAGAAAACGCTGAACACTCACCAGCTAGCACAGGCAGGGATGTGTCCTGGGCTCAGTCTCTCTGGTCTACACCCTGCCCTTCCTGATTTTTAAAAAAAATTTATTTTTATTTTCTTTTTTTCTTTTTTTTAAAATTTCTTTATTGATTATGGTATCACATAATTGTCCCCATCCCCTCATTCCCATCCCAAACCCCTTCCCACATATGCCCACCCCCGTTGTCCATGACCACCGGTTAGGCTTATATGCGTGCACACAAGTCCTTTGGTTGATCTCTTCCCTTTGTCCCCACCCTCCCCTACCTTCCCTCTGAGGCCTGACAGTCTGATCACTGCTTCTCTGTCTCCAGGTCTGTTTCTGTTCATCAATTTATGTTGTTCATTATTTCCCCTAAATGCGTCAGGTCATGTGATACAAGGAATTTTCTTATAAGAACCAAAACTGAGACAAGCCATAATGGTTTTGCTGAGAGACATTTTTTCCTATTTTTAAAAATTTTTTTACTAGCCGTTTCCTGCATGGTTTGTCTCCTCAGTCACTGTCCACAGGACTCTGAGAAGTTGTAGGAATATGCAGGCGCAGACTCAAGGCCCGACTTTCTCTCCAACGTTGTGGAAAGGGACTGTCCATCATGGGGCAGAGCCCTTTGCTCCCATACGCCACCTGGACAAAGCCCGGGGAGGGTGACCTCCCGGGGCATCCACGTTGGGCTTCCTGAGTTTCTTACACAGCCACCTCCCCGGCACTGCAGACACTGATGTGATCAGGACCACCCGCCAGCTCCCAGTTGCTATGGCCTTCAGTGACCTTCCAAGGCGTGTACTCTAAGAATTAAAAATCCTGACTTAAAACAGCCCACAGGGTCCTGCAGGCTCTGCCGGCGGCCGCCTACCTCTCCCGCCCATCGCACACTTGCTGTCTTGAGCCCCACCTGGTGGGCTTCCGCACATTTCTTCTCTCCTGAGCAGCCTGAAATGGCATTTCCTTGGAAAGCCTTACCTAACCCGGAGTCCAGATTGGGTTTCCTGGGGAAGCCTTACCACCTTTGCAATGGAGAATTTATCGTGGCCGCACTTAGCCTGATTGGTTAATGCCTGCTTCCTCCAGGGCACTGTGAGCTCTGGGAGAGCAGGGACTGTCTCTGGAATACATGCCTACTAAATATTTACTGAAAAAATGGATATCACAGGACAAGCACGATACATCTGCCTAAAATAGAATCGTTCAACTTTACCAAAAGATCTTTTGGGAGAAGGGGAAGCTGTTGTGTGTGTGTGGTTTTTTTGTTTTTTCCTTATTAGAGAGAAAAAAAAGATTTATTATGGAGTACAATGCAAAATTCATACGAATTTTAAGGCATATATATATACACACACACACACACACATATATATGACTTTGAGGATGCTTAAGCACAATGCCCCCGATTTTTCTGGAGGCATTGTGCTTAAAGTAATATGGAAAGACGGTCTGGTAAAAGATCCATTTCCAACGGAATCTGGATCATCAAGGCTCATCTTCATTTTACTAAGAGTATGTATATGAAGAGGGCTTTGCAAAGTATAAGGCTTTGTGCAAATATACTAGTAACTTATTATTACTGAGAAACCTGTGTCCTGACGGGGAAGGGAGGAGGGGGTAGTGATTTGGCTCCTATTACCCCGCCAATGACAGGGGAGGCTGGCGCCAGAACCCAGGTCTCCCGTGGCCTGTCCAGCGCACTGCTCTTCATAAAGGCACAGACAGCACCTGCCACCTGCTCCCTGCTGCAAAGGTCCCCTCCCTCCCTCTCAGCCCCATCGAGGGCTGATGCCCTGAGCCAGGCTCACATGCACGTTAAGTCCTGATCTACCAGAACGGAGAAGTGGGCAGAAAAATCAAGCCGAGCTTCCCCCCTCCCTCCCCCAATCATCATCCAGAAGCTCTCCCTGCTTTGCCTGCAAAGACTGGGCAGTTCCCCACCCACCAAAGCTGAAAACGCTACCAGCGCGGCTCCGGTCCAAACCCGAGCGGCTCGCCCCCTAGCGGCGGAGGCGCGCACTGCAGCAGCGCCTCCCCGCGACCACGTCCACCCCCGGTTCGGAGGGCGCCCCCCGGGCCGCGGGCCGGGAGGTGCGGGCGGCATGTGAGGAGCCCGGGAGCGGCGGGAAAG
This sequence comes from Pipistrellus kuhlii, assembly GCF_014108245.1. Taxonomy (NCBI): domain Eukaryota; kingdom Metazoa; phylum Chordata; class Mammalia; order Chiroptera; family Vespertilionidae; genus Pipistrellus; species Pipistrellus kuhlii. The sequence continues at coordinate 30,520,717 of NW_023425427.1, forward strand.
CTCCAAGTCACTGAGGGCTGAGAACACCCCGCAGGAGCCCACGCGGCCGCCCTGCTCCGTGGTCCTGCAGCGCGCTCTGTCCCTGCGCTCAGAGGTTGGCCACCGCCGCTGCTGCTTCAGAAACCGGGGATCCCCCTTAGGCTGCGGCCGAGGAGGGTGGAGGTCCCCGTCCATCCCCTCGGGCGGGGGATGCGGCCGCCTTTCCCGCAGCGTGCTTCCCGGACTGGGGCTGGAAGAGGGATTGCGGCGGGGAGCGCAGGCGACGGGCGGTGCGCGAGGGGGCGGCGAGAGGGACCCGCGCCCCGCACGCCCACCCGCACCCGGTCCGGGGCTGGGGCTCCGCGGGGGACCCCGCCCCGCCGCCTCGGGCTCGCGCCGCGCGCGCACGCGGGTGGGCGTGGGCGGCGGGGGCGCCGCGGGCCCCGGGCGTGTGTGCGCGCCGCCCCCCGCGCCCTCCCCCCGGAGCCGGAGCCGGAGCGGGCGGGCCGGCTCGCCGGGTGCGCGTCACGCGCGGGGCGGGCGGGCGGGCGGGGAGCCGGGGGTGGGGCCGCGGGACCGACCGGAGGGGCCGGCGCGGCGGCGGCGGCGGAGCCCGGGCCGGCGCGGGGCTAGGGCGGCGGCAGCAGGAGCGGCTTTGGCGGAAGATGGTGGCGCTGGAGGTAGGCGCGCCCGGAGCGGGGCTCCATTCCCGGTAGCGCCGCCTGCTCCCGCGGACCCAGCTGTCAGGCCAGGTACCACCGCCGCGGGGAGGGTTGGGGGGGCATGGGGGTGCCCGGCCGTGATGCCGCCGCCCCCGACGGAACCCGGATCCTCTCCGAAGCGCGCCCATGGGTGCAGAGAGGGGCTGCGTGAAACAATAGTGCCCGCGAGCGAACGGGGGCAGCCGGCGGCTGCATCCAGGGGGCAGCGCTTTGGCCGCCGAGCCGGCGGGGGAAGGGGCAGCGGGAGGTGGGAACGCCTGGGGTTCCTGGAGACGCAGGGCTTTAGGGGCAACGGGCAGGCAGGCTGGCAGACAGACGTGGCAGGACTGTGTGTGTGTGTGTGTGTGTGTGTGTGTGTGTAAGGTGCAGTCAAAGGGATTGGGGAGGGGGGACCCAAGGTGCTGGAGGGCGGGGAAGGCATGTCAGGCATCCCTGCTAGGACCCCGCATCCCTCCGCTGGCTCTCCGGGAGCCAGAGTGCCTGCTGGCAGGGATGGAGTGGGCAGGAGGCACTGGACGTGTGAGTGCAGGGCGAGCCCGTCCGGCAGGGGCGGGTTTGTAAAACCCCGTGTGAGTGTGTGTGTGTGTGTGTGTGTGTGTGTGTGTGTGCACGCACTCGTGTGGTTGCAGCCACGCTGCTCCGCGAACTGCGCTCCGAGCCCAGCGGGCGTGCGTGCGGGAGCCCCGGCTCGCGGTCCCCGCCGCCGGCTGTGGGACAGCGGTCTGTCATTCCTACCCTGCAACTCGAAGCTCCGGCTCTGCTCTGCTCCGGGCGTGTGCATGGCCGGGCGTAGAGGGATTCTCTCTTGCCTTTTCTCTGGCCTCTCGACTAGGGGATGTGGAAATGTGCATGTGGCGTTGGGCGCATGGCAGGGAGATGGGATCGTGGTTACTCACCCCTGTCTGGGCTTGCAGGTGTCCCTGGTTTTGCAGGGAGCCTCCATCCTGGGGCACGTCTCTTCCTCAGCCCCTGCTCCGTGAGGGTCTCCGCCGCCCTGACTCTGCAGTTTCTATTGTTTATCTTGTGTCTGAGCTCGAGGAGAAGGGTCTGGAATGGCCACAGTCCTCTCTCTCCATCCCCACAACTTTCAATGTCAGCTAGACCTTCCCACTCCACATGTGAACGTTGGGAAACCCAATATCTGAAGCAGGGTTGGGTCTTTCTGTTGGTCCTTGTAGAATGAACTCTGGAGGTTAGTGTAAAGAGATTTGGTCAAGGTGGAGGTGTTAAAAAAAAATAAAAAGGTCGTACTGAGTAATGTGTAGTACCCCATCTGTCATCGTCACCTAGGCAGGGCATCTTCCTCAGGAAAGGGGATACTTTATTCCTATTGCTTGAGACACCCACGCTCCCAGCTTTCACGGTGCCACATATCATTCGGGAACTGAAATCCCCCAAGACCCAAGGTGATGGGGTCCCGGTTGAGTGAACCATCCGGGTAGCCTGTGAATTTGGCAAATGGCAGGCCAGCAATAAGTCACTCCGTGGGAACCAGGACCAAGTACGGAGTCCAGATCCTGTAGCTGTTGGATGGTCTTTGCGTAATAAAGATAGGCTTGCGTGGGTTTGGGAGACAGGAAGGGAGAGAGCGTATTCCTACGTGTGCCCCACTGCAGTTGGACTTCCCGGCGCCTGTAGGTCTCCTGTGGTGTCTGTGGGAATGGATGCAGCTCTAATTTAATATATCAATACTTATTAAAATGCGGTGTGACTAGATGAACCTGTGTGGCACCTATTTGAACTCCAGCATCGGGAATTCCACTGCATTGCTGTTAGAATCCAAAGTGGCGGCTGCCCAGGTCCTATTTGGTAGCACTCAGAGCCACACGGATAAATACCCAACACATTAGTATGAGAGGCTCCTTTCTTTTTCTTAGAAAAAAAAAATTGTTTCATGTTAGCAAAAGTTACATGATATCATTGTTACCTTGAACATAATAAAAGTAGGTCTACCCACATGTGTTTCATTCTTCCCAGTCATCTTCTCTTTATTAATGATGATCGATAGGCCAGGTGCTCTTGAAACCGTGAACATTAAACATCCCTCTGTCCTTCACGTCAAACCTTCTACAATTTTAATGTGAGGTTGTTGGAGCTCCTCCAGGATTTAAGGATAGATTTATTTAAAAAATGAGTTTTGAATCTTAGTCCTTTACCTTCTTATTTGTTCTGCCAATTTCTTTCTGAGAAAAGTACTTAAGGAATTTAAAAGGCATTCTAAGAGGTTGACGCTTTTTTTTTTAAGTTATTGTGTTTATATTTGCATGGAAAATCCAGCGATGTAAATGTTGGACAAGAAAGCTTAAGAATATTAGACATTGCCAAGGTAAATAAGCTGGATAGAAAAAGAAGAATTATACAACAGCATAAAAACGGATGACTCAGGAATTAGTGATTTCCTTTCTCATGCAAATGTGATGATTGTCAAAGGCACTGCCTGGCTTTTCTAGAGGTTGGACTGGCGAGGTTATTGCGGCAGCCTGGATCCTGTAATTCAGTCTAGGACACAGTGGTACCTTCTGCTGTAGCCTGCAGCCAGCCATTTGCTTTAGATGGATGTGTTCTCTTTACCTACAGCAACACTAATGCTTTTCCTTTTCATTATTACATCTCTTAAAGAAGTTTGTTCTTCAGAAGACTTGGAAATAAAAAACATTAGGAAACTAACCTGTGGGGCCAAAAGGAATAAACTATCGGGGGAGATGGGACTTGTATTTTATAAGGGAAACGTGATTGTTGCTAAACTTGAGATAATTTCAAGCCTAAAAAATCCATAGTTAACCCTTTGGGTTACCATCACGAACTCACAAATATCTGTGAATTGCCTACTACATCTCAGGCACAGTGTACCTTTGGAAAGGATTTGGGAGATGTTAGGAGAGTTGGAGATTTGAAGAATAACTTAGATCCTGCTCAGAGGGAGTTCACGGTCTGGAAGGGGCGAGAGAGCATGTTGCATATAACTATCTATAAAAATGTTAGAAAATGCTTAAGAAGCCATATTTCTTGGGAGTTCACAAGATACACCAATCACTTCAAATGGAAGAATCAGGGAAGGTTACGTGGAAGAGATAGAAGGCTGAGCTGGATTTACACAAGTGGCGTTTGGGGTGGCAGGGAAGGAGGGGCAGACTTGGGGAGGCACCTGTGGTGGAAGGTGTGTGCCTGCACAGAGAACAAAGAATGGTGTGCTTGGGCTAAGCACAGGAAATATCCAGAGATGGAATAAGAGAGGTAATGAGGTGAGAAAGAGAGGTTCTTTCAAGATTGTGGAGCAACTTGCATGCAGATTTTATTCAGTAAGTACCAGGGAGCCATGGAAGGTTTATGAGGAGGAGAAGAAGGAGGGTTAACAGGATCAGATCTGTGCTTTAGAGCGATGAACTTACAGCATTGTGTTGGGTGTAATGAAATGGGAAAAGACTGGAAAGAGTGAGACCAGACAGACTGCAGTCAACTAGGTATAAGAGGAAAGGAGGCAATGGGTGTAAAGGGAAGGAGACAGACTCAAGAGACAGGGAGCAGGAATACTCTGAGCACTTAGCAGGGAAGTCAAAGGTCATTGTCAGGCTCAGTTGAGAGCATGATGGGGTCACTGTCAGCAGGTTCAAAGGAGGGTGAGAAAGAGGCAAAAAGAAATTTCATTTTAGGCATGGCAGGTTTGTTCAAGGGAAGGGACTAGAATACAGGTGTTGGTCTTTGGAGAGAGGTAGAGTTACAAAGAGAGGTTAGTAAGTCATCACTTAAGAGCAATTTTGATGTCTCAGGAATGGCCAGTAAAGGAAGGAAATGGAGTGAGAAGCAAAGAGTAAAAGTGGGGTCCTTGGGGGATGTCTGCATGTTAGAGGGGAAGAGAAGAAGAGAGCAATATTAAACAAGGGGCAGCTGAGAAAAAATGGTGGGCATAGTATGTTGTCATGGAAGCTAGGAAAGGTGAGGGGAGCTACTGATAGGAGCAAAGGGAAGCCAGCATTATAGGCATTTCATTTGGGCAGCTTCAGCAGGAGGCTGCAGTTTTGCACTCCTCAGGGAACTACTGGCCCATTCCCCTAAGATCACTGGAGGAAGGGGTCCAACAAAAGGAAGGTATATGCAAGCACAGTGAGGTTGGGTGACTAGGCAAGGTGCCTGTCAGTCAAATCTGGGAACAGAGCTCATTGGCCAGAGTAGGTGGAGCCACTGCAAGTGCATGAAAATTTGGGAATATGTAATCCCCTAAACAAAGGAGTTCGAATTCTTGTTCCACTTGACTCTTGGCTCATGGGGTCCTTTTGTTCCTGCTTCCTTGCATTTTCTGATGTTTCCTCCATAGCCATGTGGCCCTGTGGACTGACATGCAAGGTGGACTGCAATGGGGAACACAAACTATGCTAGCCTGATTTTAGACTGGACTCCAAATTGGAATGGAAGCTCTGGACACTAGCTTTTATTCTAGCTATTGAAGGCCCAGCTACACTTCTTCCTTGGCGGAACAAGGGGAAATGGGACCTTGGAAATGCAGGGACATAATTCCACAGGAATAAAACCATCTACAAAACCTCATCCTTTTGTGGGGTCCTTTGGAAATTTTTATTCCAGCAGTACACCAAGAACCCCACTCCCACCATCATTCATCACTCATACAGTGGGGGCGAGGTCACAACAAAGGAAAAACCATTGGCTCTGATCCCTGGCTTTCCCCCATTATCTTTGAGGGAGGTGGGAGTGGCAGCCAAGCCACGAGAGATGATGTACATGGACAACAGTAAAGACAAACTTTTTTAAAAAAAAATTAGTTAAATGGAGTGGGGGAAGGAGAGTTTGATGTGTCAAAGCAATGGCATATGGAGGGAAAGGAGCGTTTTTAGTATAGGAAGACTTGAGTCTACATTACAAGTAGAGGAGAAGAACCTATTGAAGGGAAGAGAGATTGAAAAATGTAAGGGAGAAGCTCACCTGCTGAAATGGAATCTTCAAGAAGATGGGAGAAGCACAGTGGATAAAGACAAAGAAAAGACTCTCAAGACAGAAGCATGGGATTTTTGAGGTGGAACTAAAGGAATGTGGCCATAGTATTCTAAGTATAATGTGGGCAAAAGAAAAGTGGGCAGATGAGGAGAATCTCAAAGACTGTGGAAGTGCAGCAGTGAATCAGTCAAGGGTGAATAAAAGATTATCACCCAATGATGAGGACCTTCTGCACTTGGAGAGCATGAGTTTAATTAGAGTTTGTAATTAGAGTTTGTCTCCTTCTTATGTAATTGTTGTGATAGTGAGCATTAAGTGTTCAGTACATTTGTGGCTCCTCCTTCTCTTAAATTTAATGAAAAGAAAAATATTTACTTTTAAAATGAGCCAAATAAAAGACTTTTTGCTGTGGAGCATTCCCTGTGACTATTCTCTCTCCAGAGTTGCTGACCTAAATAAATGAAGCTTATGGTAAAATAATGGAGAAAGCATACGTGTGTTTAAAAAGATGAGCTTTCCCTATTTATAACAGCAGGACATAGCTTTACAGTGAAGTATAAAGTCGATTTTTCAAAAGAAAAATCAAATATAGTGCCTCACCCAACAACATATCCATCAATAAATATTTGTCACATAAATACATAAATAAATTCATTTTTTAGTAAGGTAGGTATAGTAGCTAAGATCTAAAATTTCAGGATTTCTTATTAAAGTATATTTTATTGATTTTTTTTACAGAAAGGAAGAGAGAGAGATAGAGAGTTAGAAACATCGATGAGAGAGAATCATCGATCAGTTGCCTCTTGCACCCCCACACCCCACCGAGGATGTGTCCGCAACCAAGGTACATGTCCCCTGACCGGAATCGAACCTGGGACCCCTCAGTCCGCAACCCAACGCTCTATCCACTGAGCCAAACCAGTTTCGGCAAATTTCAGGATTTCTCATTTACACCGTGGACAGTAAATGAATTCCATCCTATGGCCTACACATGGGATGATAGGATTACATGATTTTATTTTTTTCATACCCGCTATGTATGTTGTAGTTTTACCAAAACCATTTTTTCTCATAAAACAACCCTTAAGTTAGGGGCTGTGTCGTGATTCCAGACGAGTTTTAGGAACTTCAGCTATGGTGAGTGATGATTTTGAGGGTCTAAATGATGAAGTCATTTACTCATTCTTCCAACAAATGTCCACTCAACACCTTCTCTGGGCCAGATACCCTTTTAGGTGCGAGGGATGCAGTAAGGTGCAAAGGGCATGCAAGGGAGGGTAAGTCCCTGCTGTTGCCCACCTCTTAGTGGGAGGAGATTTGAAAATAAATAAGCAAATATATTAATATGTCAGGTGGTGGTAAGTGCTCCGAAGAATAAAGCAGGGAAGGCAATAGAAGGCGACAACATAGGAGGTGATGCTACTTTACATGGGGCGATCAGGGAAGGCCCGGAGCAGAGAGCCGAAAGGTCCGAAGGGGTGAGCCATGCGGATAATGGGGGAAGGGCCTTCTAGACAGAATGTCAAGAGCCAAGGGCCTCGGTTGGGAATGTGCTTGGCATTATCCAGGAACAGCAGAGGAGCCACAGCAGTCCCTTGCATCACCTGGCTATGGACCTGATAGGAGGAGCAGTCCCTGAGGGACCCTGCAATGAGATGCTTTGCCCTTTGGTTCTGAATCAGTCGTCTACAAAGCTGTATCACCGTATGCCATTTTGGGGCTGACCTGTGTGTGCTGGGTGTGAGTCAGTGCTGCCTTTATAAAAAGATGCTCTCCTCAATCAGACATTTAAATTAGAAAGCTTGAAGAGTGGCTCTGTCTGGGTGGTGATGGAATACCAGGCAACTGGAAGTGCCACACCCTCTTCTGCTGTCTGCGTCTCCTTTAGTTATAGGGCTCCTTCTCTTCCTCCATGTCTCATGACCCATTCTAAGGAGTCCCATTCTGAGGCACTGTTTTTTTGTTCATCTGGGTATACCCGACAACAGAAAGGCTTTTTGCATTCGTATGGGATCATCGAACACTTACTGAAAGGAATGCATGAGACATTTCCAAAGATCCATGTACTTCAGGTGTAAAGAATGTGTGTAAAGCTCTTTTACTTTGATTTCTATGGACAGTCGTTTTTCAAAGAGAACACAACATAGCCACAGGATGCTGAAATAATGAATGCATGCAGTGCCCCAGACAAGTAGTTTACTAGTATTTGGGAGGTGACCCTAAGAAGCATAAGTGAGAAGGTAGAAAAATTAGATACATTTTTGAAGGAAAGAAAGCCAATGAGAGGTTGGCTTGCCCAGTTGATGTGGCTCAGTGGTTGAGCATTGACCAATGAACAAGGAGGTCACAGTTCTATTCCCAGTCAGGGCACTTGCCTGAGTTGTGGGCTTAATCACCAGGAGGGGATGTGTAGGAGGCAGTTTACCAATGATACTCTCTCATCATTGATGTTTCTATCTCTCTCTCTCTTCCTTCCTCTCTAAAATATATATTAGAGGCCCGGTGCACAAAATTTGTGCACTGTGAGGGGGGGCCCTCAGCCCAGTCTGTGCCTTTTCTCAGTCCGGGACCCCTTGTGGGATGGGCCTAAGCAGGCAGTTGGACATCCCCCTCACAGTCTGGGACTCCTTGCTCCTTACCACCTGCCTGCTCGCTGCTCCTTACCACTCAGCCGGCTGCTCCTTAGTGCTGCCAGGGAGGCAGCAGAGGTTCCTGCCACTGCTGCTGTGCTTGCAGGCCATGAACTCGGCTTTTGGCTGAACAGCACTCCCCCAATGGGAGCATACTGACCACCAGGGGCAGCTCCTGCATTGAGCATCTGCCCCCTGGTAGTCAGGGCACATCATAGCAACCGGTTGTTCTTGTCATTTCACCATGACAGTCGCTTAGGCTTTTATTATATAGATATTTTAAAAAGAGGTAAGCTAATGAGCAGATTACCACTGTGGGCAAATGAGGCTCCGTTCTGCTGGTCTTGTGTAGAATGAACTTATGATTGTGCACCAAGTTGTAGGCAACCTGGGATGTTTATCCACCCTTTTACATGGGGGCAGAAATTCCAAGCACTTGAAGGCTGCCATTAGGCCAGGCTCGTTCCAGGGGCATCAGAGAAAGCCCCTGGGCAGTTCAGCAGAGAGGCAGAGTGGGCTGGGGGTGGGGAGCTGTTGGTGTGTAGGGGAGCTGTCCACCAACTGTACTCAGAAGTGGGCTGAGGAGATATGAGGCAGGGCAGCACCAGCCTCTGTTTCACATGGCACAGAGAGAACAGAAGGAATTTTTTGATGGATGAGAATTGGCTTGATAGCATCTATTGGTATTTTAATTTGGGAATTGTAATGTAGTGCAATAGCGACCTATAGTTCAGTTCACTCAAGCCAACTATCGACAATCCTCAGTGATCTAGGATACAGATGACCATGTATAAAATACCCTCGGTTATAAAGTGGCCCCCACTTTTCCCAGGAGAAGGCTTTTAAAAAGATCTTATACCAACTAGGATAGACACATTTCCTCTTCAGCCTCCTCCTTGACTACTCCATGTGGACTGGTTAATGTGAAAAACACAGCAGTGGTTTATTTCATAAAGAAAATGGTTAGCCCATCATTCTGAACACTGTAATCATTTCTGTTTCTGACTTTTAGTAAATTTTGTAATTGGAGACCAATTCTGTATTAATGAACATGGACACCTACTTTTAAAGAAGCGGTTCAGTCTCTGTTTTGGACACGGTTAGACTTCATGATCCCTAGGGAGAATACAGTTTACACCATGTCCTAGCAATATGGGTAAGTGTATGCAAACAAACACACATGCACATTTACGCATGCACAAGTCACTGAAACAAAAGTTTTGAAAATACATGTCCTTCATTATATGTAATACACTCTGATATTTTCTATTCTCCTAGAGGCCCAGTGCATGAAAATCGTGCAAGAGTAGGCCTTCCTTTCCCCGGCTGCCGGCAGGCACCCAGGAGGGCTTCTCTCCAGCTGCCGGCAGGCACCTGGCACCCAGGCTTCCCTGGAAGCCCCAGCTTTGTCTGGAAGGTCACCCGGTCTAATTAGCATATTACACTTTTATTATTATAGATGTGGTTGTGGGTCCACTCAGCTGATTTCAGCACGAATGAACGAGTCCTGACACCCAGTTTAAAAGCACTGTTCTCTTGTGTCACATCCACCAGTAGAGCGCTTATTTCCATAAAGTGTGAAGTAATTTCATGTCAGAAGGGCTCCCCTCTCCCCCATTTGTCTCAGATTGTTAGCACACTTGGATATTCGGCAGTGTGGGTGTACAATGTCACAATAATCCTAAAGGGAAAAACGTTCTTTTTGAGTAAATATTTTCTTTCCAAAAGAAGAAATTATTAGTGTGGAAAGTGGGAAGTAGAGTAAGTTGAATGGATCAGTTCTTGAATCTGGTGGCTTTGTTCCCAGAACCTGAATGTTTCCCCTTGGGTCTGCCTGCCTGCGCACACTGGCCCGAGGGAGTTTGCAGTCAAATGGATTAACAGATCAATAACATTGGCCTCCTAAGCAGGGGTATATGTACAATATTCTTGTTGGATTTGGGACATTTGGTCTCCTGAATGTGGAGTGGAGGAGAGGAACCCAACTTACCTTTGATGACTTGCTCCATCCATTGCTCCCAGTCTGAGATGTTGAATGTGTGTCTGACCTAAGGCATGCCTTCCGCACTAGACCCAGGCAATAGCCGATAGACCCCCACCGTCAGACTGGGGTTATGTATTTCTGCGAAGGTGGTGGCCCATGGCAGGGAGGCCTCGCCTGTAACAGGTGGAAACTGAAACGAGAAAGTTAGAGACTAGGAAAAAAAAAAATCAACTTGGATCACAGCCAGATGGTTTTCTTTACTTTGGTGAAGTCTAGCTCGGGTTTTCCTATGTTCTCCTTCTGAAGAGCTTCCTACAGTCTGCAATGGGCTCGCAGGAACCCTCAGGTGGTTGAGCGGTGGTTTCTGATGATACGGTCACTTGGGTGGTAGGTGGTAAGTCTGGAGCCTGCTTAACTTGAGCTTGGTGAAGCCAGGGCTTGGATCCTAGTTTCATAGGAGAATTAGGGGTTAGTAACATGTGATAAGGGCTCACCCACATGGGTTTAAGTTGATCATTAGGACATTTGTTTTTCCAGGATTTTAAAGTCACTCCATCTCTGGGGTTGGAATGTTGTAATGGGACAACTGTGGGTACTTCATCCTGTTAGAAGAAGATTTATGAACAGCAGTTAAAGTTAATCCCAAGGATTACTTTTAGAGTGTCTAATTCTTTCGTCTTTGGGTCATGAACATTTCTAAGATTTTTCTCTAAGACAGGAAGAGAATTCCATATGATATTTCATAAGGACTCAGTTGGGTCCTGCTCCTGGGGGCTACTCCAATCCTGAGCAGGGCAACAGCCAATGCCATTTATGCGAGTTCTTGGCAAAGTCTAGCAAAGGTATAAAGTGTGGTGCGCCTTCTCTGATTTTCCAGTACATTGTGGCCTCCAGGAGGCGTGAAATTTCTTTTGTATTCCTGAATGTTGAGGAACTTTCTGTGTCACCGTGGCAATAAAGGCACTTCCATTGTCACTTTGAATAGAAGAGGACAGTCCAAACCTAGGAGTGATTTCTTTTAATACGGCTTTTACTGCTTCCGAGGTCTTCTCTGACCCGCACATCATGGTTTTGCAACCACGCCGAAGTTAGGAACCCCGATCTTACAAAAGCTAGCCATTTCCTGGGAATCCCCTGAGCTGTTGGCAGATGGTGGCATTGCCATCCTAGCTACAGCTTCCCGCCTGCCTGATAGCAAATTTCTTTGTCCTGGAGATAATTCAAATCCAAAACCATCCTAGAGGGCTAGGATATGTAGGCTTTCTTTTGGGAAATGTCACCTCTGTCCAACCAGAGAGTATAGGTATTTTTTTCAGGGGGTTCTTTTGCTGAGACTGGTGAAGGTCATCAACAGACTGGAGTGACTTGTCATTATGCAGCTGAAGGGTAGGGGCATACTGAGAAGTCTTCAGCAGTACTGTCTTTACCTTTAAAGTCTGGGTCCTCACATTCAAATGCAAACAGCTCTTGAGACTAGGGGCTCAGAGGTACCCAAAAGAATGCATCTTTTAAATCTAGCATAGAAACCAACAGAATTCCCTAGACAAGGTGGTTAGCAAGGTGTAGGAGTTAGGGACCACCAGGTGGATGAGGTGATGACGTCCACTATTTGGTTAATGGCCCACAAGTCCCGAACAAACCATTATTTATTAGTGCTTGTTTCTGCGCCAGTAAGATGGGAGTTAGAATTTAAAACTAAATATAATTAGTTGTAAAAACCCTCGGTTTCAGCTTTGCTGGGGCTGTGTAAACTGTGCCCACTTGCAGGGCCCTTACCTCATGGCTGGACTGATTAGTCACTGGCCTGGCTAATCTTTCCTCACAATTCTTTCCTGTTCTTTTCCCTTCCTGCCTCTTTCCCAGGATGCCACCCCCAAAACCCTGGGAGTGTTAGACATTCCGTTCAGTTACTTAATTCTCCATTTTAACCTAATGTATTTCTCCCCAAATGTGAAAATAGTTTTTACACCCAATTAACAATTTTTATTCCAAATAACTTGAGCGTACAAGAATCTTTTTTTTTTTTTCCCTGAGCCTAATACGTAGGGGAATTTTGTGCTAAAGGAGCTAGAATTTGTTCCACAGATGGTATGTCTTCATAGCATTAGTATGAAAGTCTAAGGCAGGGGTCTGCAACCTTTAAGACATAAAGAGCCACTTGGACCCGTTTCCAAAGGAAAAAAAAAAAACCTGGGAGCTGCAAAACCATTGCAACATTTAAAACAAATATAACGCTGCATATATTGTTTCTTGCCTTAATGCTATATACCGGATCGTGCAGTTAGCTGTCAATCTGAAGAAAAAAAGGACTTTTTCACTTAACAATGTAAAATATATTTTTGCAAATTAATAGCTAATTAAAATATTTAATTTACCTGGCTAATGGGATTTTTGCTCCTGAACCTCAGTGCACAGTGTCAGCACATCAGGGCTGTAAGACGTTACCTTCATTTTCACACGGGCTTGCCAGTTGTCGGAGCCGTGGTAAAGCTTCAAGAGAGCCGCATGCGGCTCTGGAGCCGCAGGTTGCCGACACCTGGACTAAGGAATCTTGTGTTCAGGTATGAGTGCATCCTTTATGCCTTGCAGGTTGTCTAAGATAAATACATCTATATCAGTTCCTGTTTTAAAACCTCAGCAGGTTCCCAATCCAGTGAATGAAAAACAAGTTAACATCACAACCACAAAGCACCAGACACTTTGCTAAGTACCATACACAGTTAACTCATTTGCTTCTATAACCACCCCACTTCCTCTTCAAACTCTTATCAGGAACAGATACTCTCAGTGACTAGAAGAAACATAGGTGTGACTTATGTCACAGAAATAGAAACAGGCCCCACAATTCCTGTCCTCAGTTTACTTTGTCCTGGGCCCCTACCCCACCTGCCCAGTAGGACTGGCTTGTTTGTGGTGCCTCTGTCCCATGGGGGACGTGTGTGTGTGTGTGTGTGTGTGTGTGTGTGTGTGTGTGTGTTACTGTTGCACTGACATCTTTCTAATCTCTACCCCATCAGGTGCAGGCTCAGGACAGCTGTAATTGGGGGCTGCCACTGCTTAGCTGCCATCCTTGAGCAAGCATCTGGATTTGGCGGAGCCTCAGTTTCCCCAGCTGTTAAAGGGGGAATGATGAAACCTGCTCTTTCTCTCTCTCTTCCCACAGAGAGTTGCTGGGAGGGCCGAACGCACTATAAAGGGTTACAGAGAAGTGAGACAGACGTGTCACTTCTTCACCGTGAGCTTGGGCAGAGGCGACGTCTCCCTCCTCTAACCAGGGGTCAGCAAACTAGGTCTGTATCACAACTCTGAGCTCTGCCCTTGGGGCACAGAAATAGCCACAGACATTACGTAAGCCAGTGAGGGTGGCTGCATTTCAATAAAACTTTATTTGTGGACACCTATGTGTCCACTGACATTTGAATTTCATAGGACTTTCTCGTGTCACAAATTTTGATTCCTCTCTTGCTCTCCCCCCGCCAACCATCTATCTATAAAAGTAAAAGCAAGCCTCTCCACACTTCCAGCTGCATAAAACCAGGTGGTGGGCCAGATTGTCTCACGGACCTGAGTTTGCGGACTCCCGGGTAAATGCTCACAGCACCCTACACCACCGGTTAGCAAGCAACCGCAGTTCACTTTGGACTACAGGAATGCTGCCCCCTTTATTCCATCTCTCTCTTCCAAAATATACACCCCACATACATACCTTCCAAAAATCTCCTTCAGCACTGGGAAGGATAGTAGCATAGAGCTAGAATCCATGTGCACACGTATGTATATATAGTATAACAGAATACATATTTATTAAATTAATGGAGATAATGAAATCTGTTGCTTTCTGTTATTTCTCCATCTTTAACATAAATTCTGCCTGTTCTTCAGTAAACCTTAGGGGATATTTGAATTAACTTTTTGTTATTAAATGTAAGGGCTTTAAGATTCATGCTTTCAAGTCCCCCATCACCTCATCAACCCAACCTCAGCCCCACCCACCTATTAACCAAAAAAGGAAAAGAATTGCATGGAAGAAGGGGAAAACAAAACCAACATTTCAGCATTAAAAAAAAGTGATTAGAGAATAACGGAAGTGGACAAACATTTAGCCTTGGCCCCTGGGGCTTTCCGTTGTTGTAGGAGTGTTGAGGCTGAGTGCTTTTCTGTCCCAGCTGCCAGCAACCCCACTATTTGCTGTGCTTTCCCAAAGATTGAACTTGGGGGCAGAACTCTGTGCATTTGGCTATAAAATAAAGCGGACCTGGAAAACTGAATTTTGTCTTTACACCGCATCTTTTTATATTGTTATTAATCCTCACCGGAAGGTATCTTTCCACTCATTTTTAGAGACAGTGTAAGATAGGGAGGGCAAGAGAGAGAAAAAAACACCTCAGTGTGAGAGAGACGCATTGATTGGTTGCCTCCTGCATATGCCCTGACCAAGGCCGGGGATCGAGCCTACAACTGAGGTATGTGCCTTTGACCGGAAGTGAACCCAGGACCCTTCAATCAGAGGGTTGACGCTCTACCCACTGAGCAAACCAGCTAGGGCTGCACCATCTCATTACCTGTGGTGCACGTATTTCCCCAACACGTGTCAAGGAATCACCTCCATCTCTGAAAAGCAAAGCCTCGATCACAGCTCCTGTTTTACTTCTGAATAAATATAAGCTGGGAATAGAATTATCAGGAAATACATAAATTGAAAATGCTCTTCTCAAAACGAGGTGGACACAGTTGGATGGTGGAATCACAGCAGTGTGTGTACGTGTGTTATTTTTCTAAACATTCTGAGACAAATATGTTTCTCTGCACTCTATCATGTGGAAATTATATATGTGGATGCACATGTGTGTGTTTCTAAGGGGTGGGAGGAAAGGAATATGCTAAAAAAAAAAATGGAACCAAAAATCATTGTTAGTTTATAATCCTTATTAAAATTGTGAAGAAAGGGAGCAATTCAGTCAGCTTTCGAACGAGCGCTTGACTTTTTTAGTCTGCCAACATATATTCATTTGCTGTAACGTGGACAACAAGATGCACAGCTGGTGTAAAATAAATTTATAAAGTGTGCTTTCAACTTGGCATAAATGGTTAGCGCTCGGTAGATGCTGTCTAGCCTGGAAGATGGAATGCTAAGCCCGTTTAGAAGTGCGCTTTACATTTACGTCCTGCGAGGTCTTTGAGGCCTGTCTGGGGAGGAGTGGAGGCTGAGGGGCTCAGGATTTCGTGCCTTATTATGTCTGAGCGGCTCCAGGTGAGACACAACGCATTAGCCGAGGATGGAAGACTGTTTCCAAAATTGCCCTTAGGGGATGGAGGCAGAGGGAACAGGATGGGGGTCAAGAATGGGGGGGGGGGGGGAAGCAGGCTTCACCAAGAACTGCAAGGTGGTGGGAGGTAATGAACCATCTGTCTGCAGTTTCTCACGTGGGATGAGAAACTCCCCTGGAAGCTGAGAGGCTGAGCTTATGAAGGAGCAGGGTGAAAGTTTCGTTCACTATGTTAGCTGCACGGTGAGTCTGACCTTTGCTTCTTTCTCTTGTAACCTTCCCCTTTCTTACCCGCCCCCTCCTGCTTTCTTGCCCCTGGGGAGTTACAGTGAAGCCCGGCTTGTCCCATCGCGTGGCCAGGTGGATGGCTCTCTTCCAGGCTGGAGCTTTGCAGCACACGCCTGGTCTCCGTTGGCTGTCCGTTGGCGTGTCGGGCTCTGACACCGGTGCCGCCTGGAGGTCTGCCTCTGTTGGCACGGCTCCTAGAGGTCTGGTTGGGCGCACTGAGCAGACGCTGCGAAGAGGGTTGGAGAGGAGGGCTCTGCTTTAGTGAGAAGCTGCTGCTGGGGCGTGTGGGAAGCCCTCAAACCTGGTGTGATCTCCAAGTCCTGAGTGGGAGCTCTGGGCTGTACGTGGGCCTCAGGGTTGTCCCCACCTGAGTCAGTGCGGTCGGTGTTTCATGCTCCCTGCCTGTCAGTTATTGGCTGAGGGCCTGGGGGTGAAAGGGATTGTGTGTGTGTGTGTGTGTGTGTGTGTTGGGGGCGGAGGGTGGGGTAAATTTGTAGGTGTTTGGCTCTTCCCATGAAAGAGCAAAGCTAGTGCTGCTGTTGGCTCAGCGAGGCTCTGGGCAGGACCCTGATATTGTCCACCAGCTGCCCAGAGGCTTCTCTCTGGGGCGGTCAGGCAGAGAGCCATCCATCAGTTTCACTGGGACTCCCCAGATGCTAGTCTTTTCCCCTACCCCCACCCCAGGAGGACTGCTGGCTCCTGGGGATGTGTGTGTTGCATGGAGCAGAGGGCTGGGATCCAATTTTCTGGTTACAATGAATCTCCTGTTTCCAGAGCCTTTTCCACTCATCGTTTGTTAGAGCTGCGTGCCTGGGGTCTCACAGTCCAGTCAGTTCCAAAGAGATGTGTGGAAATCTGTAGTTGGTGGATCTTCTCTGTGTGGATTTATGCCCTAGCTATGCCTTTTTATGCACTTAAGTGGGGTCTTGAGAGTAAAAGGGTACACATACATGTGGTCATTTTACCAACCTTTAACCACTCAAAAGAAAAGCTAATGTAGAATCTTGGAAGGAATTCACACACATTCACACACACACACACACACACACTTAAATAATTATATTCATGCAACTTCATGAAAATAGGCTAATAGTTGAGAATTAGCTAATCTATTATTATCTAGCAAAGTGTTATATTAGTCAAAAGTGTTCCCATGTTATCACACAAGAATTAATCTGAACAACTGACTAGTAAACAGAAACCTAAGTAAAACTTCGGCAAACTCCAAAACACTGTCTCCTTCAGGGATCTCAAAATAAAGAAACTGCCCTCTGTGTGTAGCAGGTTTATTGATGGATGAGGCTCAGCCCTGGAAACAGCTCAGCAAATAGCACTCATCCCCAGTTCTTACGTGCAGTCTTCCTAACACCTAGCAATCTTGTCTTGTCTTCCCCATTAGAATAAAAAGTTCTTGGGCAGGTCTCTTAGATTTTTTAGGTACTCTTAAAATGTGAAATGTTCAACCCAGTCTATTAATCACATAATACAGTCCAGAGTAATAATAAAAATTTCACATTTCCACCTAATTTTTGATTTTTCAAAATTATAATATCACTTGAGCATAGTGAAGAGCAGAAATCTCAAGTGTGCAGTTACTGGATTTTCACATATCTGATAAACCAGAGAGCTAGCACATGGATATAGAACATTTCCTGCCCCTGCCTGTCCTTTACCCCTCCCTCCCCCTCAGGTCCCTTCCCAGTCACTGTTAACCAGCAAGCGCCCTGAGAGGTAACCACTACCTTGACCTCTGTCACCATGCAGCAGTTTTGCCGGTTTTTAACTTTATGAAGATGGGATCCATAGAGTATTTAACCTCCGTGTCAGACTTTTTTGTTTAATATTAGTTTTTTTTAAAGTTATCTTTATTGTCGAAAGTATTACAGATGTCGCCTTTACCCCGCATTGACCGCCTCATCCCCATTCCCCCCTCCTCCATGGGCCTTCACTGCACTATTATCTGTGTCCATGGGTTTTGCATATATACTAGTAAATATAAGTGCTTTGGTTATATCCTTCCTGCCCCCTACCCCTACTTCTTTCCTCTGAGAATCATTAGTCTTGTTGCATGCTTCCATGTCTCTGGATCTATTTTGTTTGTTCAATACTATTTCCAGAGATTTGTCCATATTGTATTTATCAGTCGTTCATTCCTTTGTATTGCTATTGAGGAATTCATGGCATGACTATCCTGTGTTTACTTATCCACCTTTCTGTTGAAGGACGTTTAAGTTGTTTCACTGTGAACATTCTCATACATTTATTTTGGTGCACATAGGCACTCATTTCCGTAGGAATGGAATTGCTGAGTCATAGGACAGGTGCATGGTTAGGCTAGCAATACTGCCAAAGAGTTTAGTTTTTCAAAGTAGTTTTACCAATTTACACTCCGTATAGCAGGTTACCAGGTGGTGGTGCTTCCGCATCCATGTCAGCACTGGTATCATCCATTCAGCTCAAGCCATGTTGGTGAGTGTAGAGTGGTGTTAAACACATCTAGTTTTAAATTTCCGCTCCAGCAGGCTGCCTCTGTGGAACCCACATTATGACCACAGGAATCACCCCTGCCCCCCTTCCATTGGCAATAGAAGTGCCTTTTGCTGCAAACACATTCCCCCCTGTCTTTGACCTGGTAGCACTGACTAGCTTTTATATTTTTTGCAGCAAGATAGCAATACCCGGGTCCAATGAACTCCTGAGGACCTGTGTCAAGCTCCTGGAAAGTTGCTGAAGACTTCTTTATTTGGTGTATTAGTTTGCTAAGTCTACGGTCCAAAATACACCCAGACTGAGTGGCTTATCCAACAGAGATTTATATTTTCATAGTTCTGGAGGCTGGAAGGCCAGGATCAAGGTGTTGGCAGGTTTGATTTCTCCTGAGGCCTCTCTTGGCTTGCAGATGGCCACCTAATGGCTCTGTCCTCACATGGTCTTTTCTCATGGGTGCATGTTCTTGTTGTCTCTTCCTCTTCTTAAAAGGACATCAATCATGTTGGATTAGAGTTCCATCTTTATGATCTCACTTCACCTGAATTACTTCATTAAAGGCCCTGTCTTCAAATACAGTCATATTAGGGATTAGGGTTCAACATATGAATGGGGTGTGTGTGTGTATGTGGAAGGGTCAGGGGAAGATACACTATTCAGTCCATATACTTGGTTTGGTGGGTGTCCACTTTCCAACAACACATGAAGTACTCAAATGGCAATCAATTTTGTTATATAATATTTTTCCTTTTTCAATTATACAATAGTTGATATACAATATTATATTGGTTTCAGGTGTGCAACATAGTGATTAGACATTTATAATATATAACTTAGAAAGTGATCACTCTAATAAGTCTAGTACCCATATAACATCATACATAGTTATTACAATATTACTGACTATATTCCCTGTTGTACTTCACGTCTCTGTTATTGTTTTTATAACTGGCAATTTGCATATCTTTATCCCTTCTCCATTTTCACCCTTCCTCCAAACCCCCTCTCATCTAGAAACCATCAAAATGTTCTCTGTATCTATGAGTTTATTTCTGTTTAGTTTATTCATTTATTTTGAGTTTTAGCTTTCACATATAAGTGAGATAGTATGATATTTATCTTCATATAACTTATTTCACTTCACATAATACCTTTTAGGTCCATCCATGTTATTGCAAATGGCAAGATTTCACTCTTTTTTTTATGGTTGAGTAATATTTCATCATATATATATATATACTAGAGGCCCAATGCATGAAATTTGTGCATGGGTAGGGTCCCTAGGCCTGGCTGGAGATCAGGGTTGATCTGTGGGGCTACCGGCAGGGCAATTAACCGCCGCCCCCCCCCCCCCCCCCCGCATCTGCCTTGGCCCATCCAGGGTCTATGGGCTGGGGGCAGCCCCTGTGTTGAGTGTCTGCCCCCTGGTGGTCAGTGCGCATCATAGTGACTGGTCATTCCACCATTCAGTCGATTTGCATATTAGGCTTTTATTATATAGGATATATATGCTTTTTTTCATTTCCATTTGCATGAAATATCTCTTCATCCCTTTATTTTCAGTCTGTGTGTGTCTTTTGATTTGAAGTGGGTCTTTTTTAGGCAGCATATGTATGGTTTTGTTTTCTTATCCATCCAACCACCCTGTGTCTTCTGATTAGTGCATTTAATCCATTTACACTTGAAGTAATTATTGATAGGTATGTAGTTATTACCATTTTATTCTTGTTTTTTAAATCTTTCTTCTTCTTAAAGAAGACTCTTAACATTTCTTGTAATACTGGTTTGTTTGTGATGAACTCCTTTAGCTTTTTCTTGTCCGAGACAGGTTTGATGATTCTTGAACTTACTATAAAGAGAATCGCATATGTATTAATATGTGATTTAAATAATTCTTTTATTTAAATGTATGATATATATCCATGTTATTGTAGAATCAGTAGGTCTTCTCAATGCCGTGTAGTATTCAATTGTATACAGACATGATGATTTGTTTATCCAGTCTTCTGTTGATGGGCATCGGAGTCATTTTCAGTTCTTGGCTTTATGAACAATGCTGCTATGAACATTCTTGTAGTATCTTTCTGTCTTCATTTATACTTCTTGGGTATATACTTAGGAGTGGAATTTCTTGGTCATGAGATAGTTTGTGTCTAGTTGAAAACATTTTAATCGATTTTGTAAGTACCTTTCTGTTTGATGTCATCTTAATCTATACCCTTGACAAATCAAGGGTGGATATAGGTAAACATGTCTCACACAGAGGTATTTTTTTGTTGATTTTTTTCTGATTAATTTTATTGTCTAGGTCAGTTAATGGAATGTAATTTTGTTACTTTATATATCAAAAGTAAATGAGGCACATGTGAATTCACTGGGTGTGGAACAGATTATTCATGCATGTTTGAGGCCTGTTTTTGTCACACTCTGTTAAGAAGCCAACAACCATCCAGTAGTAGGCATTTTGTCTTATCCGAATCAACAAGGTTATGCATTCAGAATATTTTCTTAAAATAGTTTGATGTACAACAAAACAAACCAGTGCATATTTTAACTTTGAAAGTCATTGTTTTAAACATTAATTTAGTCTTATTTGAACCAAAATTTATCAGTTAATATATTAGCTAGAATACTATAAAGCAACTTTAAAAAACACCTAGTAACAATAAAATGACAAATATTTTTTTTAATATATTTTATTTATTTTTTACAGAGAGGAAGGGAGAGGGATAGAGAGTCAGAAACATCAATGAGAGAGGAACATTGATCAGCTGCCTCCTGCACACCTCCCACTGGGGGATGTGCCCGCAACCAAGGCACACACCCTTGACCGGAATCGAACCTGGGACCCTTCAGTTCGCAGGCTGACGCTCTACCCACTGAGCTAAACCAGTCAGGGCATGACAAATAATTTTATGTTGTTCATTATAAGTAATATAAAACATGGCTCAAAGCTCTTAACATACATTAATTCATTTAATCCTCACAACAACACTACAATGTATGCTAATAGCATCTTCATTTCACAGATGAGGACACTGAGGCACACAGAGAGATCCAGTGACTTAACTAAGATCACAAAGTCAGCAGATAACCAGGGTCCAAACTCTTTGCCCATCAAACTACTATATCACATGCCTTTTGCCCCTATCTCTCATCTTTCTAATTATTCATGGTGGGGTACTGTGGGAAGGTGCATGCCTGGTTCCCAATTCCCAGACGTTTTCTCAGTTTAGATGGAAATTGTAGCAGTTAAAATCCTTTAACAGATTTCACTAATCAGATGCCTAAAGGATGCTAACCTGCTGTCACTGTCTTTAAAAAAAAAAAAAAAAAAATCACATTAAAGAATACTCGCTCCTCCCTTTTTAAGCCCCGAGGTCATACCGGGGAGATCTGTCGGGGACTGGGGGGTCCTGTATGTCCCTCCATGTCTTCTGAGGCCCTGAAACACTGACCCTTGTATGACAAGAGAATGATCCTAAGTGAGACCCTCCTTCACCATTGTGATCTGAGCACTAACTCCTTTCTCAGGGTTCACCCTCGGTTGTGTTCATTCTCCACACACGTGCTAGGCATGGACAGTGTGCCAATCCTGTGCAGGCCTGAGGGTGAATGAGGGGTGGAGCCCTTATAGCTCTTTCTTCAGGGACTCACACAAATATCATTTCAATGGGTATGTGCTGTGTAGGAAGTGAGGGGGCATGCGTGTGAGGGGAAACCCGCTTCCCTCGGGGCCCCTCAGGAGGGGCTTCTCCGTGTGAGGGAGTAATTGAGGTGAAATCACTCAGGGAAGAAGGGAGAGGGTGGGCCAAAGCACTCTTGAGGGGAGGACATGTTTGGAGGGGGCTGTGGGGGCCAGCTGGTTGACCACGGAGCCAGAGCCAGGCCGGACAGGAGCTCCGGGCCACTCTTTATTCTGAGGACAATAGGAAGCCATTTAGTGTTCCCAATAGAGGAAAGACATGATCAGATTTGTGGTTTTCTATGGCAGCGGATTGGAGAGGGAGGAGAGGGAAAGCACATTTGTAATCATTTGCAAATTGGAAGGTGGTTCGCCCTCCAGACCACTGCAGAGCTCCCAGAGGGAGGTGGTGAGTTGGAATACCGCTGGCAGGAGACCTGGGAGAAGTGGATGGGCTGGGAACCTGTTTTGCAGGTAAAGCCATCAGTGGTTGGGGGTGGATTGGGGATGGGAGGTGCGGAAACAACAGGCATCATAGCTGACTCTCAGGGTTCATTTTGTGCTGCTGGAGGAATGGGGTTTCCAGTCACTGAGATAAGGGATGGAAATGGAAGATGACTAGATCAGAGGTGACTAGGGCAGAGGGGTGGGCAGTGAGTGGTGGAATCACTGACTTCAGTGTGCCTGCGAGACCTGTGTGTGAGGTGGGCACTTGGACATAGGCATTCAGAACTCTAAGGGGAGGTGTGGACTGGAGGTGATGCTAACCAAGCACCACGGCTTCAGAACCCAGACTCA
This sequence comes from Pipistrellus kuhlii, assembly GCF_014108245.1. Taxonomy (NCBI): domain Eukaryota; kingdom Metazoa; phylum Chordata; class Mammalia; order Chiroptera; family Vespertilionidae; genus Pipistrellus; species Pipistrellus kuhlii. Next base: position 30,543,504 of record NW_023425427.1, read on the forward strand.
CTAATCCACAGGGATGCCTTGAGTGTTGGTCCATCAAGAACTTTGGAAAGGCAGCATGGGTGAGGAATACACTGATTGGCCTGATTATTATGATCTCTAAATACATAATAATCTGGCCACTCAGTGTATATCCTATATAATAAAAGGCTAATATACAAATTGTCTTCTTGACCAGGAGTTCGACCAGCAGGCTGGTCAGTCAACCACCCATGTCCCCTCCCCGGGCCAGGCTGGCCGGACCCCTCCCACAAATTCATGCACAGGGCCTCTAATATATCTATATCTATATCTATATCTATATCTATATCTATATCTATATCTATATCTACTGAGTGGCCAGATTATTACTCATTCAGAGATCATAATAATCTGGTCGCTCAGTGTAGAACAGAGATCCTGGAGTTAGGCCAGTTGAGAAGCTTTCCCAAAGCTTCAGACCTCTCTGAACTGCCTCTGGAACTCCTCTGCTGGGACCCAAAAACCATAGGGCTCGGTGCTCCTAAAAGGAAAACTTCTCTATGGCGTTAAAAATAATTTTTACCCACCGTGAAATGGACAAATCTGTCGAAAGAACAATGCCCCAGCAGATATGGCTTACCAATTCCGAAGTACTATTTGATCAGTCTTTGTCTTTACGACGGATGCAAAGTCTGTGGGGAAATGTTTATAAATACGTCTACATGTAAACTTGGCTAATTAGTAAAGGTGACAGTATCAACGGCTGATGAAATGGAAGAGTTACTTTCAGCTCCTGAGCTTTCAAAGTATTAGGGCCGACTATGTACAGGCTTCTTGTAACTTCATTGTGAAGGGAAAGCCATTTATATGTCCTGACCCAGACCCTGGTTTAGCTCCTGTCCTTGTTCCCATCTGCCTTTAGCGTTGCTCTTGGTGAGAAATGATGAGGTCAGGGTTCTAATGGCCAGACCATGAGGAACCAGCACACAGAGGACTGTCACCCGAGCTCTTCACTTCTTGGCAGGTGACTAGCCCCTCACCTGTCCAGACACCCCAAACAAGGACCTCTGAGGTGACTTCCAGCTCTGACTCAGTGCGTAGAGACGCGTGTGCTGCAGGATTCAGGTCCACATGGCAGCCGGCAAGGCGGCCCAGCCTGGGCAGCAGCAGCCGAAACCCACTGGCCACACAGCCCTGACCTTCAGGTCTTATCTGCCTGCCCCAGCCCCTGAGAGGCCAGCCACCAAAACCGCACTCAGCAGCCTGCCCATTCTCTGAAAAAGGACTGATAATGAGCCTCATTGGTTATCTAAGCACCTTTGGTTTGATCTCCTAGAAAACAAAGGCTGTCAGAAGCATTTTATTTGAAGATTTTTAGACACCCAGTAGCATTACTCTACCTATTTTTGTTTATTTGTGTGTACTCAGATCTTTACATTTTGATAATGTATGTTCTGTTGCATTAAGGAAGCAACTCTTAAGGCAGGGTTAATGGAGGTTTGCTTTTCTGCTCAATGACCTGCATATCCGAAATTGTTTCTTTCACGACCTTGAATGATATCGTAGCATAAATTTGAGGAAAAAATTGTCAGGAAACCTGAGAAGGGATAGACTTTGGCTGTTGTTTACCCTGAAAGCTGTCAGATAGAGATTATATGTAATATTTGGAAGTTGGCTGGCTACTTCACTGGGACTTTCCATAAAAATGCACTTGCCATATCCAGCACTTTGCAAAGTGTTGATAAACTCCGGGAAGATGGGCATGTTTTTCTATGACTTGATTTTAAGAGTAATGACTTATGGAATTTAGGTATTTTATCTGAGGGAGGCAAGGAATAATAAAATAGCCGAAGAAGAACTGCAGACTTGAGATTCCACGACTTGCTTCCTTTCACATACTTTGTGAAGGAAATGGTTAAGATAGGTGGATAAGTCTCCAACAGACTCAGCTTTCTGAGCACAAAGAGCTGTAATCCCATTAAATGTCTTGCTGCTAATGAAACCTCAGGACTCAGCTTCAGACATTTTATTTGATGACATGGGTTTTATCCTCCGTTACTAAGCCACTGAATCCTATCCGGGGTTCTGAATATTAAGTAATGATGCATTTCCTGGCAAAGCAGCACAATGAGGGTGGGGGTGGGGGTGGGGGGTGCTGCAGGCCGGATTGGCAGTGCATTAGGGGTGGGGTGTGTTCCCCCCAGTTACAGGTGATTCAGAGGAGCTGGCCACTTCCCTGTGTCCCAGGATTAGGGCCTGGAAGGCACTGAGAAGCCTGAAGAAGTTCATCACAGGTCCCTGGGTGCCTGGCTGTAGCTGCAACCACTAAATCACAGACCTGTGTTCCCCTCCCAACTTGGGAACCGGACACAGAAGCAAAAGGCAGGAGACAAACGGAACTCTGTTACTGATGAAGCTCATTGGAAACTGTGCCTTAGGTGTGCGGCTGCCAAGGACTGTCTGGAATCTGTCTCCCTCACTCCCAGCCCTGCCACAGGAGGGGCAGGGAGCCGGGTAAGCTCACCTGTGGGCAGAGAGCAGACCAGGATGCATCCCCTGTGGGCAAACAGAGGAGGGAGGGAGGAGTGGTGGGAGCTGGGCATGCTCAGGACTTCCTCCCAACTCTCTCCCACACTGGACACACTCCCTCCCAGTCATTGTTGAGGAGTGAGGTGAGGAGAGAGGCCAGGAGAGTGAACTGCAAATCCTGAATCCAGGAATCCTTGTGGGAATATCTGACCAAAGGAAGGGAGTTGTTCCTAGGACATTCCAACGGAGGTGGAAGGTAAAGACCAGCATTCCTGCAGAAAGTAACCAGACATGTATCTGTGTGTTTTAAATAACTTTTTATTGTGCAAGAATTACATGTGCCTGGGGAAGAACTTACAAACCGTATCTAAGAAAAATGAAGGAAATCAATAGCACCCACTCCACCAGCCCAAGATAATGGCGGTTAGTATTTTGGTGTAATCTTTTCTTGTGCGTGTAACAAAAACACAGCATCTGTACTATTTTATAGCCTGCCTCTTTTCACTTAACAATATCATAAACAAGTTTTAATAAATCTAGAAAATGATGCCTAGAAGCACATCAAATAAAACCTTTTCTGTTTTCAGCTTACCGATAAGTTAGAGGACTTGCTTTCAATTGGTCGTAAGATTGGCGAATGGGTAGTAAAGTAAAATAAAACATTTACAGTATCAATGTGCAACCGTCAGGATTCTTAGATGCAAGCAACAGAAAGTGACTCTGAGTGACCAAGCAGCAATGTGACCGGGTAGCTCCTGGAATTGTTGGGAGAACTGGGAAGCGGGGCTGAAGGTTGAGCTTCCTGGAATGGTATCCAACACCAAGCCGCAGAGCTGGTCTGGCCAGAAAATGCCACCTCTCCTCAGCTCCAATGACACGTGACTTCTGGGCCAGAATCTTTTTGTTTTATTTTTATTGATTTCAGGGAGGAAGGGAAAGGGAGAGAGAGAGGGAGAAACATTAATGATGAGAAAGAATCACTGATTGGCTGCCTCCTGCACACCTCACACTGGGGATCGAGCCCACAATCTGGGCATGTACTCTGACTAGGAATCAAACCGTGACCTCCTGGTTCATAGGTTGATACTCAAACACTGAGCCATGCTGGCTGTGCCAGATCTTCTCTCTCCCCCAATTTTATTTTTTTAATTGTAGTTTAGATTTAATATTATTTTGTATTAGTTTCAGGTATACAGTATAATGTTTAGACAACCATCTACTTTACAAAGTGTTCCCCCCTGATTTTCCAATACCCACATGGCACATTCCATAGTTATGATATTTTGACTATATTCCCTATGCTGTTCTTTATATCCTCATGACTATTTTGTGATTACTAATTTGTATTTCTTAATCCCTTTACCTTTTTCACCCAGTTCTCCAAACCCCCACCCTTCTGGCAACCATCAATTGTTTGTTCATTTATTTTGTTCTTTAGATTCCACATATAGGTTAAATCATATGATATTTGTCTTTCTCTGACTGACTTATTTTACTAAACATAATACCCTCTGGGTTCATCTATGCTGTTTCAAATGGTCAGATTTCATTCTTTTTTTTTTTTTTAAAATATATTTTATTGATTTTTATACAGAGAGGAAGGGAGATAGATAGAGAGCTAGAAACATCGATGAGAGAGAAACATTGACCCACCGGGGATGTGCCCGCAACCTACGTACATACCCCTGACCGGAATCGAACCTGGGACCTTTCAGTCCGCAGACCGATGCTCCACCACTGAGCCAAACCGGTTTCGGCAGATTTCATTCTTTTTTAAGGCTGAGTAATATTCTGTTGTATATATGCACCACAGCTTTTTTATCCACTTGTCCCTTTGTTGTTGTTTTTTGGAGGGATGGGCACTTGGGTTGCTTCCATTTCTGGGCTATTGTAAATAAGGCTGCAGTGAACACAGGGGTGTACATATTCTTTAAAATTACTGTTTGGGGGGGGGGGCGGGGTTTCTTTGGATATATTCCCAAAGTGGAATTGCTGGGACATAGGCAGTTCCATGTTTAATTTTTTGAGGACCCTCCTTGCTGTTAGTGGCTGCACCAATCTGCATTCCCACCAACAGTGCACCAGCGTTCCCTGTTTGGACCAGGATCTTACCTTTAATGTAACTGCGGGCCCTGACATCACTGAAGCTCTCTCTGGGCCAGGTATTTCGCCTAACAATTCCACTACCACCTCTCCTGCCACGACTGAGGAGAGAGTGAGCTTTCCTTCTTCCCCTTTTGCATCACGAGGGCCTGCGCCTGCAGGGTTGTGTGGTTGGCAGAGCCCAGGTCAGATGCCTTTTCTTGAGATACAAGAGGAACTGGCCAAGCAGGTCTCTAGTGTTTTCTCTGGTGTTATGGGAGGCAATCTTGCTTTCTCTAACCTGAGCTCAAAAAATAGCTAACTCATCAAACAACACAGAATGAAATTCAGGCAGGGTGTAGCCAATGGAAAGAGAAATGTTTGGCTTCTGTCATGTTCCTGTGAGTCCTTGATTGAACTGGTGTTTTCAAATAATTAACCAACTTCCTATCCGGATCATGTTAGAGAAATTGACTTCCATACTGTTGGCTCATGTGGCTTGGGCAAGTTACAGTCTTTCTCGTCTGTTCATCCCATAGCTCAACGAGGATCAAATACAGTGAAAAATGCTTTGGAAACAATAAGGAACATAGAAACTATAGTTATCCCATCCCTTAACCAGTTTCTTTATATTTCCTTGGCAATCCAATCTCCATCGGAAACTGTTGTCTTGACCATTACCATGTGTCTCCTAATACACAACCTATAATAGTAACTTCTAGCTTGATTCTTTGGCAGCATCTGATGCCTTCCCCACCCCAACACCTAGTTCCATCCCATCACGTCTAGTCACTTGCCAATCCACATAGATTCCACCCCCCACACTCTTTGCCATATTATTTTCTAGGGGTCTATTTTTAGAGCTTTATTTAGGTCTTCTCATCTTCCACCCAAAACAATCATACATTATCATTCTACTTATTGCTACCAGTTGTCTTCTTAAAGCACAGATTTCATTACTTACCCCTGCTCCCTACTACACACAGAAACATTTTATTTCCAAGAGACTTCCACATTAGGACCCTGACTCTCATTCAGCATTATTCCATAGTTCTCAACAGACATCCCCAATATCCTATACTCGGACCCATTACTTGTGGTCTCCCAAACAAGCCCACCACTAGGCTTCATTCAGTGTGCCTTCCCCCATCTCCATCTGTCAAAACATTGTCTACTCTTTTATTTCTAAATCTCTGTTGTTTCTGTAGTAATTTCTCCTTTTTCATTTTTAAAAATGTCTTGATGTCCTGGTTAGTCTTAGCAGATGTCTGTGTTATCAAATTGTTTTAAAGAATCACCTTTTGGTTTTGTTACTTTTTTATTTTGTTTTTGTATCTTAATTATTTCTGCCTTAATTATTTCCTTCTTTTTATTAATTGGAGTTTGATGTGGGTTTTCCCTCAACTTTTCAATTTGAATACTTTGTTCATTTATTTTTAAATTTTGTTTCCTAATAAATGTATTTAAACATATAAAATTTCCTTTAACCACTGTTTTAGCCACACCTCCATATATATATATATATATATATATATATATATATATATATATATATATATTTTTTTTTTTTGCATGTAATGTTTACATTGTAATTCAGTTTAAATATTTCTCCTCTCCATTCTTCAGGCCTTTTTTTTTTTTTTTTTTTTTACATGCTACATCCTCCATCACACATCCAGAATCTGTTTTATTCTACTTTCCTTAAAGATTTTTTTTCCCCTCCTAGGTCCCTTCATATAATTTGCCTTATTAATTATCTGTGTGGATGTTTTAATCCCTACAATGAACAGTCTGTCCCTTGACAGTTCGTTTCTTCTGGCTTCAGCCCCAGAGCAGTGCAACAATAGTATGTATTTATTATTATTAAATTGTCTGGTACAAAGGCTCTTATTGTTAGCTCCCATGCACTGAATGATCATTCAGGAGTGCCAAGCCACACGTCACTGAAAAGTCCTAAGGTGAGTTTAAACAAGGTGAAACTCTTGAGGTTCCATCTAAGACATATCCTAGGTGGAAAGAGAAGACCCCGATGTCTGGACCTCTAGAGACAGACCTCTGTAGTGACAGCAATATGATTAAATGGCTAAAGAGGAACTGAGCTGAGTCTCTGATTGAGACAGACTTTCTTTTTGTTGTTGTTGTTGCACTGGCTAGGACCATCAATACTGAATAAAAGTGGGGATAGAAGTGTCTTTCATCACTAATTGTAATGTTAGGTGTAGGCTTTTCAGAAATGCCCTTTATCAAATTCCCTTCTCTTTCTAGTTTGCTGAGAGTTCTTTTTATTATGAATGGGAGTTTAATTTTGTGAAAAGCTTTTTATACATATATTAAAATGATTATATAGCTTTGATTTGTTAGTCCATTGGTATGGTAAATTATGTCAATTGGTTTGTAAATTTTCAAACAGCCTTGCATTCTTGGAGTAAACCCTATTTGGTCATGATGCATTATCCTTCTTTTATATTGCTAGTTTTGGGTTGATAATATTTTGTTTAGGATTTTTATATCTGTTGATGAGGGATATTGGTCTGTGATTTTGTAGGTTTTCCTGTTTTGGTATAATATCGTTGTCTTGTTAAATATCAGGATAATACTAGCCTCATATGAGTTCTACTCTTCTATGTTAGGGAGGAGGTTGCATAAAATCAATATTGCTTCTGCCTTAAAATGTTCAGTAAAATTAACCAGTGAAGCCACTTGGATCAAGAGTTTTCTTTGTAGGTAAGTTTAAAACTATGACTTCAATTTCTTTAACAGCCAGAGGGATGCTCAGGTTATCTATTTCTTCTTGAGTAAGTTTGGGCAGATTGTATGTCTTCCAAGTAATTTGTCTATTTTATTTACATTATCAAATTTATTGGCATAGAATTGTTGACAATATTTCCCTATTACCTTTGTAATGTCTGCAGAATTTGTCTCATATAATTTCTGACAGTGGTAATTTATGTTTTCTCTTTTTTGATCAGATTAGCTAGAGGTTAATGAATTCTATTCATTTAAAAAAAACCAAACAACACTCAATCTTTTGGTTTAATTGATTTTTCTCCTGTTAAGCTTTAATGCTCTGTTTCCTCACCTCTTAAAATCTATGCCCTAGCTCTAACCGGTTTGGCTCAGTGGAGAGAGCGTTGGCCTGCGAACTCGAGTCCCAAGTTTGATTCCGGTCTAGGGATATACCTTAGTTTTGGGCACATCCCCAGTAGGGAGTATACAGGAGGCAGTTGATGGATGTTTCTCACTCATCGATGTTTCTAACTCTCTCTCCCTCTCCTTTCCTCTCTGTAAATAAATAAAAAAATAAAAAATAAATAAAATTAATAAAATATATATTTTAAAAATCTATGCCCTAATATGAATAAAATAAAATCTCATTTTCCCCAGGAGATTCCCAGAATGCTTCTAAAGGACTTTTTTTTTTCATCACCTAAACACGCTATACCAAATTCTGGGTAAATAGAATATATTCTATTGATATTTACATCTATACCCAGAATCCAACATAAGTTGATCCAGCTTTTTTTTCGGGCAGAAGGTGATGTAGCTAGCTAAAAAAAAAATTTAAAAAAAATCACACGATTTTTGGAATCATGTATTGAAGCTACCACTTACTAGCTATATAGCCATGGGCAAGTTACTGCCTCTCTTCTGAGAAATAGGGATAATAATTATTTTCTCATGGTTATTATATAATACAATATATACAAAATGTTCAGCATGGAACCTGACATTTGTTAAGAAATCAATAAATAGTGACTCTTTATAATATTATATACGTTAAGTATTTTCAATTTTCCAAATATAAAACTCACATTATTAATATAATTTGCAAGCATCCATAGGGGTTTGTACCTCAGATAAGGATTACTTAAATTTGTTGTAAGTTTTTCAAATTTGCTTTATTTCCCAAGTGTGAGGGCTCACACTTAGTTTTATGGTTACCCAATCAAAAATAGTATAGTCGCTGAAACCGGTTTGGCTCAGTGGTAGAGCGTCAGTCTGCGAATTGGAAGTCCAGGTTCGATTCCGGTCAAGGTCTTGAACCTTGGTTGAGGGCACATCCCCGGTGGAGAGTGTGCAAGAGGCAGCTGGTTGATGTTTCTCTCTCATCGATGTTTCTAGCTCTCTATCTATCTCCCTTCCTCTCTGTAAAAAAATCAATAAAATATATTTTAAAAATAGTATAGTCTACAGTTATAATAATCTCCTAGAAATTTTTAAAGCAAATTTTTGTTTATGTATGCATATAGGATATGTATGCATATAGTATACATGTAATGGTTGTAGAAGTAGTACAAATATATACTGTACAAAATAGAGTGGCATCAAATCTGAAAAAAGTTTGCTATCGTTAATATTTTCTGTTCTGTCTCTTTTCTCTTTGTTAGTTACTTGTGGAAAAAACAATCAGGTGGACTTTCCTGTAGGATGTCCAGAGTCTGGAATTTATTAACTGTTTCTTGTGGTGTCATTTAATATGCTCTAGTCAGAACTGGATGCTTCATTAAACTCAGTTTCAAATTATTTATTGCAAAGCTGTTTCATGAGTGGCTTTCCTACATGTATTAATCTATTGGGCATTGTAAAACGATGGCATTTTAATTTTACCATTCTCTCATTTATTAGGTGGATGTTCTCTATAAAGAGAAATTTCTCATCAACTGTCGGATAACTCTGATTGTCTACTGACAAGGCAAGATAATTGCTTGATACTTTTTCTTGTTTATCAGTTTTCAAAATAAGGAGTTGGTTTGTTCATACCTGCCAGGGATAACCAGTGAAGAGAAGTTTTTATTGTTCCTCTTGACTTTAGTGCCATGAATTTAAATACATTTGATGTGTTTTAATTCATTACAGCTTGGCTGATAGGAATGCATTTAAGTTGGCTCCTGAGTTCTTTTCATATAATCCTAGTGGCCTTTGATGGTTCCTTTGCTTCTGGTATAACAATATGTTCCAGGTTCATCTTTTACATTTTCTGCTCCAGATCTGAAATCATCATTTCTCCTAAGAATCCTGGCTTCTTTTAATGAGAAATGGGAAAGATCGCAATCCATTGGGGCTACTCATTACTACTGGGTGACTCAATTTTTTAGGCCAATTTAATGGACAGAGTTGGGAACATATTTTTTTAAAAGACAAAAGACATTATAAATTCATGCTGATCCTTCCCATTCAAATTCAGCACCACAGGATTGTAACTCCCTTTTAAAAGAGAAACGGTTGCCTAGAATCACACAATTTTAGTGAGCTCCAAACCTCATTTAAGGATAGACAGATGAAAATGCTATAAAAATGTCTTTTAATTACAGACTGTCAGTGCAAAGTAGAAGGTTTTTACATTCATACGTAATAATTTAGTGCAAGTAACGGGAAAGAAGATTGGATTATCATAGAAATTAAAATCTCTATAAATTCTCCTGCAGCTCTCGGGACCCTGAGAATCGGGCATGGACCCTCCTGCTTGAGAATGCCTATCCTATGCCTAACACAGAGAATATCTCTGTTATGCTCTATGGCCTCATTAAAGTTTCCATGTTTTATCCTTTTTTCCATTAACTTGAAGAGCACCGAGGCATCTGCAGTAAAAGATTTTTCATATCGTGACTTAGACTGATTCTAAGATTATTTTTTCTAAGTAAATGGGAGTTTTAATCATGTCAGAGTCTTTTGCTGACTTGAAACCCGGGATTTTAAAAAAAATGATCTAAACAGAGAGGCACACATACCCTCACAAGCACATACACAAACCAACTTTTAACCTGAGACACATAAATGAAGAGTCGGCCATGGGCGAGGGCTTGACTCGCTTTACCGTGTATTCATTTGAGAGTGTTGTCCCTACAGCTAGATCCCTGAGCTCATTGGAAAGATGATTCTCTGTGCAGAAGCCTGAGTCGGTACTCAGCTCCTTGAGTTCCTAGAACTGCAGCTCACCAGTTGCGTTGTGCTTTGGAAGAAACAACAGCATCTTCAGAGGCTGCTAATGCCGCTCGGTGGTGGGTTTTGCAGGAAGGCATTCGTGGCGATGTCCTGATTCATGAAATACATGTCACGCTCAAACAGTACAGTCAGCCTGCTTTTCCTGAATTTTCTTCTTTCTCTATTCCTGTGTCCTGGCTCCCTTTCTCCTATGTTGAATTCCTCTTCTCTGGCTCTGTTACCTATCTTTTTTTTCCCCCCCTCCTGCCCCATGCCGCCTCTCACTCAGCAGCCAAACCACACACAGGGGGAGAGGCTCAGTGCTCAGTAATGACTAATGTGTGCTTTCAGTTGACTAATATTGGGTTCAGGCTAACATTAACATCAGCTGTTTAATCATAATATGTAGTCAAAGCTCAACCAATTACCAAATATTCCAAATATTTAGCCAGATAACCTTGTTATAAACCCAAATACTTGTCATTGACAGTAAATAAGTGAAGGAGAGAAATCCTGAGGGAAGCCTGGACATATATTGGATATACCTAAGAGTGATGGGCACACAATGTAATAAATAAATCATGTTCATAGAAATGTACATTTGAAACCTATAATATCTTATAACCAATGTCACCCTATAAATTTAATTGAAAATTAAAATAAAATAAGTAAGAAAAGAGATACACATAATTGGTTTCCATTCAGACTTTAGATGTACTTTTAGCATTTATGCTCCATATTCTGAAAATTACCTTGTATATAATTTTATATAAGCAACCTCATGTGGTTTGTCTTTTAAATTTTCATCCTATAAAAAAAAGGGGAAGAGAGAAAAGCCAACACTAACTTGTTTGAGGTGGAGTCACTGTTAATGACCCACAAACGAATGAACCTTGCCTTATAAAGCCATGAAGAAATTACAAAAAGTCTAAGAAATGTAATTAAAATGAACATAGGTGGAGATTAACACATGATGTTTTATGGCCCTGTAAACACAAAGTAGAAGAGGGCCACATTAGGCATTCTTTCTTTTTAATTCACTTTTATTCTAGAGCAATGATGTGAGCTCACAGGTGTAGAGATCTAATGGAAACTTATTTGCAAAAACATGAGCTACAGGCAGATGTAGAAAAATGGACTACGTCTCCAGTTCTGCACTTCCAGGAATTTTTAGTAAAGCTCCTTAGAAGCTCCCTATATAGTATAATAAGATTTTAGAACTTGTCTCTGTACTCTTTTATTTTATTTTATTGTATGCTTAAGAAGCTTCTCTGGTTAATAAGCTTTGCATTGCAGACCGAGGACATCTAAGAAGCTAACAGGTACACTTTGGAGTAGTTGACATACCCTTGGCTAGCTCTCTCTGGCACTCAGTATTTCTTCTGGTGATTGTCTGCAGAGAAGGTGCATTAGCAGAGAGCTCTGTAGCCAGACTTAGAAGGACCCTTATTCCTTTTCAGGATTGGCAGAAGAGGACTTGTGACCCTCATTTCTTATCTCAGTGAATTACTTTTCTATTTCTGACTAACAGATTACCATACACTTAGCAGCTGGAAACAATATACATTTCTTATCTCATGGTTTCCACAGGTCAGGAGTCTGGGAATAGCCTTGCTTGGTCCTTTGTTCATGGTCTCTCAAGACAGCAATCAAGGGTGTGTTCTCATCTGGAGGACTGAGTGGGGAAGAATGTGCTTCCCTGTCCCCGTTAAGTCTTGGTAGAATTGATTTCCTTGGTGCTGTATGACTGAGGGCCCAGCTTAGTTGCAGACTAGACATCTCCCCACAACTCTTTGCCATGAGGATTTCTCATCGAGGCTGCTTACTTTATTAAGCCAGCCAAGACAATCTCTCACTGTATAATAAAGTCATGGGTGTGACCTTGCTATGTTCTGTTGGTCAGGAGCAAGTCACAGGTCATATCTGCACTCAAAGGGAGGGAATTTCACAAAAGCATGAACAGGAGGAGGCAGGGTCACTGGGGTCATTGTAGGTAGGGTCTGTCCATTGTGCTCAGGTATCTCATTCTGACATTGGTTCTTTTGCTTTTTAGCCATCATGTCATGTCTTTCGCTGAAGTGAGTAGTGGCATAAAATGAAGGGATTTAGACTTTATTTTTTCTAATTGTGGGGCTAATTTGCGTTCCTTTCTCAAGCATCTTCTGTGTTGTGGGATCTCTCTCAGTTACTTTGGGTGAGGGGAGAGTCCCTGAAGATAATGGAAAGAAAACAATTTGCCCCTGCAAAAGGGAACGTTTGTCCCTTCATTTTATGCCACTGCTCACTTCAGTGAAAGACATGACATGATGGCTAAAAAGCAAAAGAGCATTGGTGCCTCTATCATCCATGTTTCACGAGGCACTAAGACGATTTTCACTTGGTTTTTCATTGCTTCACCCAGGAAAGTCCTCTGGGTTATAACAATGACTTAACACCCTGGTGGCACATGTACTGTCAAGGGAATTCTCGTCAGGCTGGGAGCTGGTCCAGGTGAATCAGGGAGCATGTCCCACCCACAAAGACTGTATTTGCTATAAAATTAGAAAGTCTGCCCTTCCCATGCAGGCCAGTTAAGGAAGGACATATTCCCCAGAGAGCTAGTTAGCAGAAGAAATGTTTTTTCAAAATCTGATGACTGAGAGAGAAAGGAACAATAAAAACCCCAGGGTGAGTCTGACTGCATTGAACTATAATGAACCTAAGGACAGTGTGATCTGATAACAACAACAACAACAACAACAACAACAACCACAACAAAGGCCCTTCAGTTTTTTAAAAAAGGAGTAATTTTGAGATATTTAAAAAATTCTCTCTCACATTGGAAGTGCCCATATTTTTGGTAATTATAATGTAGCTTATTTCTGTTTACATTTTTACTAATGACTTGGCGTTTGAAGTGCTTTAAGAAAGACCCACGGAGTGCATTAGCTGGATTCAGAATAAAGACCAGGTCAGCAGTGTGCAGCACTGCATGGAGGGTTTGGAACAGTGACTTCCAGGCACTTTTAAGTACTGACAGGCAGAATTACTGAGGGAGAAGTCTATAAAGCAAAAGCGCTATTTAAAATAATAATTCTGAATTCATCCAAGGTTTTTTATTTTTCCATTTCCTGTAAGTGCTGTTTTTCTCCCACAATGCCCTCAGGGTTATAAACTTTGGGGACTTAATGGCTGACATTAGCAGGTAACAAAATATGAGACGAGAAGTCATTGGCTTTTATGGATATTCGTGTGCCTTAGGACATGAACAGAAAATCAGAATATTTCTTTATTTTCTTTCATTTTTTTTTTAGGCTTTGAAAGCTTATGTTTCTATTCTGTTCTCTCATAGAGTTTTGCCGCATCTTAAAGAGTAAATTCGCCCAAACCAGTTTGGCTCAGTGGATAAGAGCATCAGCCTGCGGACTGAAAAGTCCCAGGTTCGATTCCGGTTGGGAGCATGTGCCTTGGTTGTGGGCACATCTCCAGTGGGGGGTGTGCAGGAGGCGGCTGGTCAATGTTTCTCTCTCATCGGTGTTTCTGATTCTCTACCCCTCTCTCTTCCTCTAAAAATCAATAAAATATATATATATATATATATTTTTAAAAAAGAGTAAATTCATGTAAGTGGCCCAAAGTGCCAGGTGCTTCTCAGAAATCAGGTGATAGAGAAAGAGGGCTGCAGGTGCCATCTTTCCCAGTCCATATATGCGAGGAGGTGCTTGTTTATGCATGTAGCGGACAGCACTTCCTTGCTCTCTTGTGTGTTATAATGACATCTGTGTCTCCAACGTATTAGAACGTAGAAATAGTGACTTGAGTTTTACTTACTGGATCCCCACGGTTGCCTTTTACATCATCCTGTAAAAGTGCTCACAGATCCTAAGGTACATTGGTCAAAGAACAGTTCCCATGCAACCGAAAAGCCTCCATGGCCCAAATCTGGGCCAGGACATCCGCTCTTTACCTTTTGGTAGACACTATGGCTGAAGCTCAGTTTGTCACCCACACAGCCACCTATATCACCAGTGTGCTTGCTGCCCTTCACTGGCCTTACAAGCTTGGGAACTGTATTTAGAATCTACCAATTGGTTCTAGAAAAATAGGAACCCCATTGGAAGGCTTGAACCAAAATTCAGCATAGCCTGTACTTAGCAAATTGCTTCTTACCTAGAATCACACTTACATGGTAATGTTTGAATCCCCACCCCTTAGTACCCAAGTTAATCCCCTTACCAAATAACTCGGGTAAAACTTTTTCAGATGATTCAGGTATATGATTGGGTTATACTATCCCAATTATGTTCTTAAGAATGAATCTGCTGAATTTATTTACAGAGAGTAATTTAGGCTGTAATGAAATTCAAGCCCAGTGGCATATGTTGCACTCTTGTATAGTCAAGGTCATGGTTGTGCATTGAGTCAAAATCTCTTAGAGTTGTTGGGATATGCTTCAGACTTTCGTAGCACATCTCTAATAATAATTATGGTTAATATTAAATTTTACAAACAACAAAAAGTCTGAATTATGTTTTTTAAAAGTTTATTTTATTGTTTAAAGCATTACAAATAATAATACATATGTCTCCTTTTTACATAGAAGCACAATTTGCAATAGCTAAGATTTGGAAACAGCCTAAATGCCCATCAGCAGATGAATTATGTTTTAACTAAATTAGTTCCAGCAGAGGACAGCAATTTAAACTAATTTGAGTCTATGAGTGACACATCTCTAAGTCCAGTTAATATGCTGAGCCCTAAAGTCAGGCAGCCTCACCATTTGCCATATTTACTTATCCAAGAAATATTTGTGGGCCTACTCTGTGCCAGGAACAGTTCTAGGTATAGGGGATATCATAGTGGTCAATACAGACAAGATCTCTGCTCTTATCAAGTTTACAATCCATTGGAGGAAGAAGACAATAAGCAGAAATAGAAATGTTCCAGAAAAATATCAGCTGGAGAAAAGTACTATGCAAAGAATTAAGTAATGCATTATGAAAAAGAGTGATTAGACAGCTACATTACAATGGACGTTCACGGGCAGTCTCACTGAAAAATACAGACTTTAAAAGGTGATCCCAGTGTCATAAAGGAATGTCCTGGGAAAGATGAGGGGAGAAAGCATGAGAGAAGGAAGAGCTGGTGGGCTTAGGTTGGGAAAAGGCCTTTGTGGCAATAGTACAGCGTGGCCCAGTAGCAGAGGGTCCTGACTGGACTGAGCCCCATACGGCAGAGAAAGGAATGTGAATTCATTTTAAGCACAGATAGAACCTAGATCCCTGGAATGTGACCTTCATAAAGGTTGTATGACGGCAAGAGACCCGCTAGGAGACAAGCACTGTGATTTGGTTGTTAGTAATTACTTATCTGTAACAAGAGCTGGCTGTGACCTATTTTTCCTTTGAAAAATGGAAAGAAGAATTTGGAAAAATATGTCCCAGTTCGACAGTCAAGAATTTGAAGCATTAAATTTATTGTTGATATCTATTTAAACTCAACTTCACATCGATATTTCTCTACATGTATGAAAACTTAAACTGTGTAGATTTTGCTTCATTTTAAAAATATATGTTTTTATTGATTTCAGAGAGGAAAGGAGAAGGAGAGAGGGATTGAAACATCAATGATGAGAGAGAGTCATTGATTGGTTGCTTCCTGCAGGCCCCCCACTGGGGACTGAGCCCACAACCTAGGCATGTGCCCTGACTGGAATCAAACCGTGGCCTCCTTGTTCATAGGTCAACACTCAACCACTGAGCAATGCTGGCTGGGTGACTATGCTTCATTTTAAAACCCTTGCTCAAGAACCAAGTTTTGGTCACACCCTTTTAATTTTGTTGGGAAGATTAATGTAACTTCTTGGAAATCTGACTTCAGTGGGTCACTCTGTAGAATTTAGAACACATTTATCCTTCCACTGAGGCAGGTCTAGTTCAAGTGAGAATGTGAGACCAAGTCTTTTGACCTGCTGGGCACTTCCCCTGAGCTCTGTGGGGTGGGAGTGGGGTTCCACGTTCCATTTTAGTGAGAACATCAGCAGGACTGAAAAAGGACCCTCCAGCTCTCAAAGGAAAATGCTGTTCTGTGGGTATTTTCCTTAGTAATTTATAAGAGAAGAGAATTAAAGAAATTATTGGAACTATAAAAATTGTTTCAAAATTGACTGTGTCTTGACCCCGTCTGAGAAAATTGATCGGTTCAGTAAGAATGAGCATTATTTGCTCTGTAAGAACGTGGGATGTTCCTCCCCATTCATACTTATGCAAAGCAGATGCTATTTAAAATTCTTGTCTTGTAAATCTTTGTTGCTCTTTCTTATATTTAGAGACCATTTGATTTTTGCTGAAAACTGGCTCAGACTTCACAGCACCCTAATTTGGGTCCCCAGGAGCTTTCTGTTTCTTATCTGGAATCCCTCAAAAGCAGTTTTGCCAGCATGTTCCAAATATGGGCTATAAATGAGTGAGAACGAAAGAAATGGATTATGATGATTTATGTATTACATTTCTGTTGCTTTATATTTCTAAAAATACAATCACATCTACTTCATGTCATACACAGGATATCACATGGGAGAGTATTATAACACGTGAAGGGAGAACCAGAAACATTAAGGGGACCAACCCAAGATCACAAAGCTAGCAACAACAAGACTGTCCACCGTTTTGCTTTTCATATTGTGAAGGGGGTCAGGCTGTGGGGCCCCCCCTCCCCCCCCAGTGTTGGCACCAATCACATGTATCCAGATGGCCAGGGAGCCTTGTAGTATGCAGGTACCAGGGCCCAACCCCAAATCTGAGTCTTATTCTTTAAGTTTGGAGTCTAGGAATCTGCATTTTTAAAGCACCCACCCCAGTTTAATTTCATATGCAATAAAGTTAAGAACAGTAGCAAATCTAGCCAGGGTCAGCCCTTGGCAAAATATGAGGTTGGGAAAATTATCTTTGACCCATGTACTTCCTGCTCTAAACCTTGGTCTTCCCTTCAGTACTTCAAACTTCCTATTTTCTTTGATCAAACCTCCTCTGAGAAGATGTGCGGGAGTTACAAGCACCACTCCTTCATAGGATTTCTACCTTTCAACAGATACCAAGTCTTAAGGGGACAGGAAAGGAAGAAAGAAAGAAAGAAAGAAAGAAAGAAAGAAAGAAAGGAAGGAAGGAAGGAAGGAAGGAAGGAAGGAAGGAAGGAAGGAAGGAAGGAAGGAAGGAAGGAAGGAAGGAAGGAAGAAAGGAAGGAAGAAAGAAGAAAGAAAGAGCGCGAGCGAGAAAGAGAAAGAGAGAGAGAGGGAGAGAGGGAGGGAGGGAGGGAGGGAGGGAGGAAGAAAGAAAAAGGAAGGAAAACAAAAAGAAAGAAAGGAAAGAAGAAAGAAGGAAAGAAAAAAAGAAAGAAAGAAAGAAAGAAAGAAAGAAAGAAAGAAAGAAAGAAAGAAAGAAAGAAAGAGGAAGGAAGGAAGGAAAAATAAAAAACATCCAAATCTATTGAAGAAGTGGAGGAAGCAGGTGAGAATAAAGGAAAATGAGGCCCTCCTTGCACCCATAGAACCACCTCTATGTCACCTCTTTCATTGCAGCCTCAGGACAGCTCTGAGTACAGTATGCACCTACGAGATGAACATTTCAAAACAACTGCAAATTGAAAATGTAGGTTTTGGGTGGGGTGCCTGGGAGCCTCTCTTGAACTTGTTTTCAAACTCTTCAAGTACAGCTTGACTATTTGAGCCAAAGATCATGTCAGACATTGGCCCTTTAGTGTTAAAGCTTGGCATTCTCTTTCTAGGGGGACCCCTTTGGGGAGTCTTCGGAGAGACCCCTGGCTCTGCCAAGGGTGTAGACACTTGAGTCCTGAGGTCATTGTTTCCGATTCTGTTGCTATGTGCCGGGGTTGCCAGAATCACAGCTGACCATGAGCTACTTCCCAAACATTAGAGGGGTTGTCATGAGCAGTTAGGAAATAATGTCTTGAATCTCTTGTGAAGCTAACAGGGAGAAGTCTTTTAGCTTGGCAGGCATTTAATTCCTGAGTTCTGGATAGGTTGTTCCCAGATGTAGAGAAGAACCTTTCTCAAGAGGATTCTGAAAGGCTGCATGGTATAAAAAGGTATAAAAACAGGGTTTGATTTCATTTTCACTGGCCTTAGATGGTACTGTTACTGAATGGCTTCACATGACAGAATCAACCGTTGCTTGTACTTCTCTCTGCACATGGAAGACTCATGAAAACCTAGCCATACCTACCTCCCCTTGTAAAGAACTAGACACAGACATGCTTAACTGTGTTTAGAGATTAAGCCTTCAGTGTATGATTCATTTCCTTGTTTCATTTTCTAGAGGTGATTTGGCTGAGACACGTGTAAGCCTTGCAATGCCTCTTACTCTGGGAGGTAGGAGTAATGGGCTAATTCAGCTGGGTCTTCATTTCATCCTTGACAGGAAGGATATTGACTGATGTAATGGATCCCCAAGTGGATGACATCCCTGATGTCTGAGACAGTCCCAGACTAATGGAACAGAGTCTCAGCATCTGGGCCATGGGAATGTGTGTTTTCTGAAAAGCTCCCCAGGTGGCTCCCTGCTCCTCAGGATGAGTAGTCACTGTACCAGGTGATATTTAAGGACCCTTTGGCTCTGATAGAGTAGGAGGCAGCATTTATCCTATTTGTGAGGTTGCCATTTGGGACAGAAGAATATGGTTTAGTGCTAATCATAGCCAACATTGGTGTTCCTATTGCTTTGTTTCTGCCAAACACCATGGTTTATTCATTAGTAGAAAGCAGATTAAAGATCATAAAACATTTGCCTGCAAAGGCTGCTGAGCCTAACTCACTAAAATTTCCTTATTATATTCATGAAGAATAGTTGTTATGTTGGCCAATTCTCATTTGTGTGCCAGGTATGCTTCCAAATATTATACTTGAAATATGTAAACTCATTTGATCCTCACAACCATTCTCTACTGTGGGACTATTTTTATACCTTTGTGCAGATGTGGAAACTGAGACGCAGGAAGAATAACTTCCCATGGTCCTTCAGCTAATAAGCAGTGGGGCCAGGAATTGAACCTGAACAGTCTGACTCAAGCCAGGGTCAGAGAGTGGCTGAAGGGCCCTGTGCAGTCCTTTATCCCCACTCCATCTTCACGGGGCAATGCCCAGGGGAGGGGTGAAAGTGTGCAGGCTCAGGCAGCCCGGCTACACTGGGCCACTGTGCTACACAGCCTCCCCTTGGATGCATGTTCATCACTGCTTGTCTGCTTTTACTCAGGATGTCTAGGCTGGTCGGTCAGGCATTACTCTAGATAGGGCAGCAAAGGGGTCACTGGTTTCCTTTGAAAGTTCTGTTTGGCAAATTGAGTTTGAGGAATGTCATGAACATTAGGCAAATTTGGGTCTCATGCTCAGAAGAGGAGATTTGGCTCAAAATAACCAAGTGGGGAAATACCAGAATAGGCACGGATGCTACCAGCAAGGAGCCAGGAGGCCAGGGAGACAGCTAAGGGCAGAGGAGCAGTCAGCGGTAACAGGAGAGACAGGAGGCTGTGGGTTCAGAGAACCAAGAGAACATTTTCTCAAATTAAGGATAAACAGGGCCAACGTGATGTAGTGTCAAATAAATGGAAACCTAGAGAGAAACAGTAGACTAGGACCTCATTGGAACCTTTCAGAAAGAAATTTTAGTTGTGTTTAAGGCCAGACAAGGTCATGTGACGCAAAGCAGTGTTAATGTGCTGTGTTTAATTGAACTAATTTGTGGAAACCTACATGAAGGTTTCCTTGTCTGTAATTAAGCCCTCCTTGCTGGTCATGATGATAACTACCATTTGGTGAATGCTTCTTCTGTGCCAAACACTGATCATTACCAAACATCCTACCCACCCCCATCTCACAGAGCAGCATGAGGGGTTATATATACATCTCACAGTTAGTACCAGGCAGGGTTCACATACCCGTTACACCCCAGCAACCCAACCTCATTCTGCCACCTGTGCCCTCCTGCTCCTTCAGCCTGCCTCTTCCTTTCCGGAACCTCAACCTCACTGCTGTTTGCTTGTGCAGCTCCTTGGTGTGGCCGGGCTGCCTGAGCCTGCACACTTTCACCCCTCCCCTGGGCATTGCCCCGTGAAGATGGAGTGGGGATAAAGGACTGCACAGGGCCCTTCAGCCACTCTTTGACCCTGGCTTGTCTCCTGGCCAGCCCTGCAAGGAAGAGGTGGTTCCTGGTCTCGCTTACAGTCTCTCGGGACAGTCTCTCAATCTCACCCATCTTCTCCACATAGCATGTACCTTACGGCCTCTTACTTTCTTCCTGAGGTCTGCTAATACCCGTGTACGAGGGAAAGGGAACTAGAATTTATGCCAGGCTTTGCCCTGGCTTACAGGATCACTTTTTTAAAACCCAGGAGACCATCCTCAGGGGAAGTTGCAAGGCACCAGTGCTAACGGCCAGATCTAATTTGGGGAGATAGAGGAGGAGGCCATGCTAGTTACGAGGAGCTGGTTTTGCAGAAGACAGACAGGGCTTTGAGACCAAGAAGTCAAAGGAAGACTGTTTTCAGCTCAGTATTTAATTGCTTGTTTTCGAGTGTTTGGGTCCTTTTGATTTTTTTCCTAACGTTCTAGAGATTTCATGTCACTTTTGACACAGAAATCCAAAATAAGAATTTTTATTTTTGCCAGGGAATTCTGTGGGCTGTGCAAAGAAGGAACAGAAACATTGCTATTTGTGTCATTAAGCAGAACAGTGTGGTGTGTGTGAGTGTGTGTGTGTGTGTGTATGTGTGTGTCACACTGCAGGACAGTCTGAGTACCTCTGTCAGTGTGAGTAATTAGGTCAGAACACATCCATAAAAGCCCAGAACTTAAGAGAGCAGTGTGTGTCAGGCTCAAACTTTCTCCCTAAAGCCGGTTTCTATTTCGTAAGCAGGTAAAATTTCCTCTTGGCTTTTCTGCTTGTCCTCATCTGAGCACAGGGGAGTTGGGAGGAGGCCTGGGCTCTAATAGCTGAGAGATTGCATTGTGCTCTCCGAGATGATGGCAGGAAAGATGCCGTGCCTTTGTATGGCTCCTGACGGTCGGCAGGGCTTGCCCATGTTCGTTATTTTGTTTGAGCCTCATGACACCCAAGTGAGATAGGTAAGAGAGATATTCATCTGCCCTTCACGGTAGAGTGAGTAGGGATTCAGAGAGGTTAAGCAATTTGTGTAAGGTCACCCAGCTAGTAAGCCGTAGGGCTGACGTAGCAAATGTGTCTGCCATGTTTATGAGCCTCCGGTTTCCTTCCCTCATTTGTAGAGCGCTCTCCAGGTCCTTGGCTGGCCCTCTCAGCCTCCACGTGCAACTCGGAGGGTTTGCTTCTGAAGTGATGCACGGGTACCTTCATGAACATCATTTTTCTTCTGGCTCTTTAAGATATGCTTTTCCTTTTCTTTACCCCTAGAGTGGGGACCTTTAAGGCTTCAATTTCTTTTGAATTGCCTCAAAGCAACAAATACTGTGTTTGTTTCTGTCAATGGCGACCCACACAGTTTTGAAGTCCAGTACGCTACCCAGGACGCTGAGGTACAAGGGAGCCAAATGCATCCACTACCAGCCACGAGCTGAATGCTTTGCCAGCTGCCCTACCAGCAGCATCTCAGTCCCAAGCCCATCATGAGAAACACTATTATCCTCGTTTTGTAGATACGACAATCCAAGAAGCTTGAGGCCTCACCTAAGGTCCCCCAGCTAATTAGGATTTGAATCCAGATCTCCCTGGCACTAATGTGTTTGTACATATTTTCGTCTATCATTATAAACAAAGGCTGAAAATATTTGCTTGAAACGTCTGATGACAAATCTTGAGCCTTAGCCTCTCTTGGTGTCAGTGGATCTGCCCTCAACGTAAGCCTTTTTCTGCCCAGAGCCATGGGTCACATGTCTCCCTCCACCTGAGTCTATTCTGTCTCTCAGCCTGCCTGGCTCTACCTGCCCCAGATCAGCCTCAGTCAAATATAACTGGTGATCTTTTCTTTTTAATTTTATTGTTTAAAATCTTACATATATTAGTACATATATCTTCTTTTTCTCCCCAATTAACCTTCCCCCAGCCTCCCCTACACCTTGTCGCATGCCCTCATCCCACCCCACCCCCAGTGTCTTGTGTCCATTGGTGTGCTTATATGCATGCATACAAGTCCTTTGGTTGATCTACCGTGTTTCCCTGAAAATAAGACATCCCCTGAAAATAAGACCTAGGGCAACTTTGGGAGAAAAAATTAATATAAGACACTGTCTTATTTTCAGGGAAACAGGGTATTTCCCTCCTTCCCCAACACTCCCCAGCCTTCCCACTGTAATTGACAGTATGATGCTTTACTGCCTCTGTATCTATTTTTTTATTCATCAGGTTATAATGTTCTTTATTTGTCATAAATGAGTGAGATCATGTGGTATTTTTCTTTCATTGCCTGGCTTATTTCACTTAACATAATGCTCTCCAGGTCCATCCATGTTGCTGCAAATGGTAAGAATTCCTTCTTTTTTATAGCAGCGTAGTATTCCATTGTATAGATGTACCATAGTTTTCTAATCCACCCATCTGCTGATGGGCACTTAGGCTGTTTCCAAATCTTAGCTATGGTGAATTGTGCTGCTATGAACATAGGGGTACATATATCCTTTCTGATTGGTGTTTCTAGTTTCTTGGGATATATTCCTAGGAGTGGGATTACTGGATCAAATGGAAACTCCATTTTTAGTTTTTTGAAGAAACTCCATACTGTTCTCCACAGTGGCTGCACCAGCCTGCATTCCCACCAGCAGTGCACGAGGGTTCCTTTTTCTCCGCATCCTCGCCAGCACTTTTCGTTTGTTGATTTGTTGATGATAGTCATTCTGACAGGTGTGAGATGATATCTCATTGCCATTTTGATTTGCATCTCTCAGATGATTAGTGACTTTGAGCATGTTTTCCTGTGCCTCTTGGCCTTCCTTCTGTCTTCTTCCTAAAAGATTCTATTTAGGTCCGTTGCCCATTTTTTTTATTGGATTAACTGGTGATCTTGACCTCCTTCAGACCTCCATTTTTGTTTGTCTGTTTCCATGGAATGGTTCATATCCTTCCTCTCATGATAGTTATTCAAGTCCCTGCCTTAACCTCCTTCTACATTATAAGCTTCTAGAGGTTTGGAACATATCCCACTTACCATTCATCATTACAGCATCTGGAACTCTGCCTCTCGCACACAGCAATATTATACTGTATCTTGAGTGAATTAAGTTGAATCAAGAGAAGCTTGGTGGTTCCTGGAAAAGAAGCTGGTGCCAGGCCGTGGAAGAGAAGGGCTGGGGATGCTGCACCAAGCTCAGGGATGGGGCTGTGTGCTGGTCAGAGTACTAAAATGGCCAGTGCGGGGATGATCAATATGTAGCACACACGCTGCCATTTCTGCCTCTCAGGCTTCCAGCAGACACTACCAAGCAATGAAGATAGCATTTAAGAAAATGAACTTGCTGCTTCTGTGCTGGTCTACATAGGTAAATGGGTGTGTGCCTCTATGTATTTAAGCTTGTGAGTAAAACATCTGGAGGTGAGAGCCCTAAGTATGTCAATATGCACCCAGATACAATCTTCTAATTGGCAAGAAAGCAGAATTCAAAAGGAAGGATAGTTGCACAATAGTGTAAATGTACTTAATATCACTGAATCACATACCCCAAAGTGGTCGAAATGGTAAGTTTTATATTATATATTATACCACAGTCAAGATAAAAAGACTGTAAGGCTCAAATATTTGGTGTTGACAGTTGAGTGGCTGAGTAATAGGAGGGGGTAGAGTTTTGGGGAGAGTAGAGGTATAATCCCATTTCTTCTCCGTTATGCTCTCATAGTCTCAACAATTCCCTAAGCCTACAGCAAATATGTATCATAATCTGGGTTGAGTTGATTATTAAACCATATTGCTGGCTTTTAAAGTGGGGCTGGGGTATAACCAACATGTATATGTTGATACTAAATATTTGAATCTAGAAGGGATATACTCACTAGATTAGATCCCTTTCTTGGTTATCCTGTGTAAATATAGTTCTCAGCCGGTTTCTCCAGTTTGGCCTATTGGTGGTATGTCTCCTCCTTCTCCCTCAGCTTTAAGCTCTCTACAGTCAGGATATATCAGTTGCTAGAATAAGAACCCATGAGGCATGAATTATTGTTACTTTTTGTTACTTCATTCAACATCATTTTTTCCCACTCCTCAGGACAGTGCCCAGCAAGAAATAAGCATAAACATTAAAAAAAAAACACACCCATACCAACAAAAAGGTATTGTTGTATGAAGAAATAGAATTGATAGCTGATTTGTTTTTATATTCATTATAGTGCTCGGCCTAGTCTATCACACATATAGTCCATGTTTATAGGTTAATTTGTTAATAAATCTAATGCTTTGATTAAAAGCAGATTTCACCCTCACTGGTGTGGTTCACTGGTGGAGGGTTTCTGGTTTGATTTTCAGTCAAGGACATGTATCTGGGTTTCAAGTTCATTCCTTGACCCCAGTTGGAACATGTGCAGAAGGCAACCAATTGATGTGTCTTTCTCGCCTCTCTCTCTCCCTCTCTCCCTCTCTCTCTCTCTCTCTCTCTCTCTCTCTCTCTCTCTCTCTCTCTCTCTCTTCCTCTCCTCCTCTCCCTCTCTCCCTCCTTTTCACTGTCTAAAAATCAATGGAAAATATATCCTCAGGTGAGGAGTAACAACAACAACAAAAACAAACAAAAAAGCAGATTGCAAACTAGAGTGGGTATCACCTATTTGCACACAAAAAGAGCTAAGTGAATATTAGTTATTAGCTTATATTGAGAAAATATTAAAACGAACAAAGAGGCACACGGTACAGAAAAGCCACATCTATGGAGGAGGAACAAAAGAAGATGGAAACAATAGATAATTGGGGCGCAGAGGTGGGAAAGTATATAATGGGAATATGACCAAAACCCAGTGTGGGTGCTCTTTCATTCAGTTTGCTCTGGGTAACTGCATGTAATTATCCTCTGGGTCTGGGTTACTGCTTCCGAGAAGGAAAAGACCTAACGGGCCTCTTGAGGATAATGTCATTTACATGTTCCTCTGTGCCCTCTTTTCCTGCGTATGATGAAGTAGCATGTTGGAAATACTATCGCTACGGAAACCAGTGCCTTAAATAAGACTCGCCCAAGCAGTCGTCCACCTTCCCTTCTCAACCTGTCATTAGTCCTCATCTCTGAATTTTCCTTTTAGCCCTTTGAATATCTTGACGTTAGCTGTGAATATTGGTTGTAGTACTCTCTCTGATCCACCTTCCCCACCTTTCCTTTTGAGTAATTTGTTAGTGCTATAAATTCAACAAATTACTGACCTGGGGGAGGGGACATGGGCGGTTGGCCAGCCTTGTGCTGGTCGAACTCCTAGTCGAGGGGACAATTTGCATATTAGCCTTATATTATATAGGATATACACTGAGTGGCCAGATTATTATGCGTTCAGAGATCATAATAATCTGGTTACTCAGTGTATATCATGAGTGCTTACTATGTACTTTGCTAAGTGCCGGGGACACCACAGTCCACAAAGAAGCCCCAAGTCCCAGATCTCATGGAGCTTGCAATTCTAGTGAAATTCATTTTGATTATGATTTCAAAAAAGGTTTAAGGTAAGCATGTTCTACACTCTGTGGGCGACCACCTTGCAACTAAATGCTGATGGGCTGTCCCAGGGCCCACATAGGCATGTGTGTTATTAGTGTCCTGGCATCCAGGGGTTTTCTTTAATAGAGGCACAAAGGATGGAGGTGAGCTAATTACAGATGCAGGCGCAGCAAGGCCAGTTGACAATGTGGGGCAGTGTTTGTGAAAGTGAGAGCTGCATGAATAGGAAGCAGTGGTTGGAGAATTGAGTCATCATATAATTGACAATAAAACGGGGAGGCCAAACGTGAAGGAACCAGACCACAGTAGAGAAATGTAATTTTAGTAATAAGTGTCAAGTTAATTAATGTGATTCATTTGGATTTTATTAGCCTTGTGCATTTGTTTGTATTATCGGTTATAAATTTGTTCTGATTTTATAGCTATGTAAGAGCTTAAAACATAAGGAATTTATAGCCTTATAATAATTTTTTTTTTTTTTACTTAGCCTGAGGGAGGCCTGAGATAATGCTTTTATTGTAAAGGAGGTCAGTTCCATTATTCAGGTGCAGAAACATTGTTATGGGAAAAGCTTCTCTGCAGGTGAAATTCTTCAGGAATATGAACAGTTTAGAAAAACTAGTTATACCCTTGATTTATTTAAAAAAAGGGAAAAAAAAGAAAAGGGCTGTAAAGAAAGGTTATTGTTTTTACCAAAAAACAAACAAAAACCAAAACAAAACAACCCTTCTGTATTCTGTTTTGCAATTGTGAGCTATTGTTTTGTGTTAGTCATGACTGAGTTGTCATAGTTTAAAGTATTTCTCATTAATTCTTTTTGGAAAATACATTTTTATTGATTTCAGAGAGGAAGGAAGAGGGAGAGGAAGAGAGAGAGATAGAAACATCAATAATGAGAATCATTGATCAGCTGCCTCCTGCATGCCCCCTACTAGGGATCAAGCCTGCAGTCTGGGCACGTGGCCTGACCAGGAATGGAACTGTGACCTCTGGTTCATAGTTCGATGCTCAACCACTGAGCCACACCAGTTGGACTCGTTAATTCTTTTAAAAGAAAAAAATTACACCAATGTCTTTCTTCCTCACTGTGCACCACCACTTTATCTACTTACACACACAAATGGTGACCTGTAACATCTGAATAACCTACACTTACCACTTGTTTACTTCAGATCCCAGGGCAACTGGAGTCTCTCTGAGGAGCATTACAGAGCCATCATAAGAGATTATCTCTTTATATTCATTAGCGCTTTCTGACATGTAATACGATGTGTCCGATCTTTTCTTCCAGAGTCCAGGCTTGGGGGCGGGGCTGGGAAGGTGGTTCTCAATTAGGACCTGGCACGATGCCCACACATAGAGTGACTGCGTGTCGATCCCCATTTGTGTGGTACTGTCCAGACTCCCTTCTGCTGTCTCAGCTCGTTAAATGTGCTCCTTTTCACTCTCACAAGTGTTTCATTTGGATGATAAATTATGAGGTCACTCCAATTACACGAAACCCTTTGGCCTCGTGGCCCGATTAGATCCAAACAAAAAGGCCGTTTCATAGGCTCAATCTAGTCACTAACTCTCTTTCTTCACTTTCACTTAACTATGTTTGAGTTTACACAACTGGGGAATGTTTAGGTATAAAGAAATGGAGATGTGTGTGTACCTGTGGGTAATGTCTCTTTCAGGAATTACAGCATGTTGATGATGGAAATGGCAGGGATCAGTCAGTTTGGAGCAGTGATTGAGCTTCAGCAAAACTTTTTAGGAACGCGAGCTGGTTGGGACATTTCCCATCCAGGAGGTCCAATCCTGCAAATCCTGTGAGCTGTGAACTTCTGGGACCTAAGCACACCCTGCCTTCAAAAATTACAAGTGAAATGGCTTCATTGTGTTCTGCCTGACACAGAGCTCTCTCATCACGTGGGTGGGGTCCAGAAGTTCTGGTTGGAACCTGCCATTTTGGAGGCCGATTTTGCCTTTGTCAGAAGCTTATTATTTGGGGGTTAAAGCTGAGGTCTGATGCCAGTGATTAGGCTCAGATGGAGGATTGTGGAAGGAGGCACGTGAGCTCAAGAGCAGGAAAGAAGCTAAGTTTGACCATGGCCCAGGCCATGCTTCAAGTCCTGCCTCTGGCTCTTCAGCTCTGTGGTGTGATTCTTGCAACACTCCCAGAGGAGCAGGAGCAGGAAAGAAGGGGAATCCTCACACATCAGTTTTCTAGAAAAAGTCATTTGATAAGGAAGATGGTTGAGTGGGTTTCGCGTATTTGATGGTGTGCGTGTCTGGGTTCTCCTATTTGCCAGGCTAAGCATATTGCATTTTCTGGCATGTGTTTCCCTCTCGCGGAATATACAAGTTGGGGCAAATGCAGGTTTACAGTTGTGAGTACGCAAAACACAGAGTTTATTCTTATTTTATTCTTTATTAATGTTTGCATCAGTTTCCTTGTGAAGAACTGTTAACCTACTTTTGACCCACCCTGTATATTATTTTTATTATTATTTATTTTAAATATATAATTGATTTTTTTTACAGAGAGAAAGGGGGAGGGATAGAGTTAGAAACATCAATGAGAGAGAATCATTGATCAGCTGCCTCCTGCACACCTCCTACTGGGGATGTGCCCACAACCCAGGTACCTGCCCTTGACCGAAATCACACCTGGGACCTTTCAGTCCACAGGCCAATGTTCTATCCACTGAGCCAAACTGGTCAGGGCTGTATATTATTTTTAATTCAGTGAAGTGCGTAGTCACTAGAAGAAAAGCTCTATCGGGAGAGCCTGTTTTGTCCACCTGTCTGTCCCTTGTGTCTACAATGCCTGGTGCTGAGAAGGTGCCCCAAAAGAACAGAATGAATGAATGCCACAGAGACAGAAAGCCGGTTAGTTTGTGTCAGGGGCTGGGGTGGGGGTGGGGGGGAGAGAAATGTGAGTGACTGCTAATAGGTACATGGTTTCTTCTGGGGACAATAAAAATGTACTGGAATTAGATAGTGGTGATAGTTGTACAACTTTGTGAACATAAAAAACACAGAATTATTCACTAAAAAAGATTGATTTTATGGAACATTAACCACATCTCATTTGTTATTAAAAAATAAAAAATGAATAAATTATGTGTCTTGTGAATAGTCATAGTTGGTGCTTAATCAGTAT
Source organism: Pipistrellus kuhlii (assembly GCF_014108245.1). Classification (NCBI taxonomy): domain Eukaryota; kingdom Metazoa; phylum Chordata; class Mammalia; order Chiroptera; family Vespertilionidae; genus Pipistrellus; species Pipistrellus kuhlii. The sequence continues at coordinate 30,572,786 of NW_023425427.1, forward strand.
AACTTTTGGATAAATGAATGATAGTTTTCAATGCCAAAATAGTCTAAGTATTTCACTTCAAGTGTGGTGTGGGTGTAGTCTCATGGCTTTGGTAATTACCAGCTAAAGTCATCTGAGCTTAGGAAGTTTGCAGCTGACTGTGGCACCTGGGGAGTAAAGGGAAATGGAACAAAGTTTGGAAAATGTGGTCGACTCTCTCTGAAATGTAGTTTGGTTTGTGAGTCAGAGATCAGAGTAATTGCCTGTCTGCTGAGGTGTTTTCATTCAAGCACTGCCAAGGAAGACTGCCGGGTGATGGTTTTTTAATATTGTTTAATATCGGAGGAGAAAGACCTCTGTCAGAGGCACTTACAGTTCAAATCTTTCCAACTCTTGCATTCTTTGTTCTTGTTAAGTCCGTTTAAAGTTCCTATGACTCTGCGACTCTTCAGAGAGGGAAATTGTTCAAAACAGATTAATGCTTTCACCCCAAACGTGTGGCTCTACAGTGACAACTAATCTGGGAGGATTGACCAGAATTGGTGTAATTCAACCCCTTACCAGGTGAGTTTTGGGTCATTCAAGCCAGCAAATGCAGGTATGGCGGTGGGATGGTTGCAGATCCCCCTTAGCACAAGGTCAGAGAGAATTCTAAAAATTACACCGGCCGTGTTTCAGGGGATGTCCTTGTATTATCTTTGCTCTGAGGCAATAGATATGAAATAAGTTAAGAGTGTTTACTGTTACGTGAATATTAAGTAGTATCTTTTATTCCGTCTGAAAAACTATGTTCAGAGACTCTGATCTCCTTACCAAAAAAAAAAAAAAAAAAAAAAAAAAAAGTCTGAGACGCTTTGAGTTTGGCATATATTAATGTTTTGCGTTTGAAACCTGTTCTGAAAGGTGAACATTCTCTCTTGTTCACATTAATGAGCTCAGTAGCTCGAATCTCTTTTGTTGTTAGAATATGTGATGCAGCTGTACGTAGTTATTAATTTTTCCTTTTCTTTGAGCTCTGAAATTATACTAAGGATTCCTGATTAGCTATAAGCTTTCCTATTACTACTCTTATCCAACATTTATGATTTCTAAATAATTTTGAGGAAATGTGCTATGCCCTTTATTTATATTACCTCATTTAATCCTCCCAACCGCCTTCTGAGAAGGGAGATGGGTTGGCATCCCTATTTTAAAGTCACACGTAGCTGATACAAATGTGGTAGAGCTGAATTCTGACTGTTTTCTCAGTGTGGCTTTCACTCACCTCTCTTTGGATTCCAACAAGAACCCTGCCGCCCCCATGTTACAGGTGGGGGACCTAAGGCACACAGCTAGGAAGAGAACACACAAACCAGGGTCTCCCACCCCTAGAACCTGGTGCTGTCTCTAGAGAGTCACTTTAGCCACAATCAGTGGCAATCATAGGCAGCCACGGCTGCATCCTCAGGCCCAATGCGATTTCCCCACCTCTCCTGCCAGGCGAATCTTGCTCTTTGCTCTTACAAGAATCCTGTAGCTTTTAAAGGCCCCCCCCCCCCCCCCCCCCCCCCGTAGAGCTGAGTCTCAGGCCCCCAAGCTGGTCCATTCATGCGTTCAGCACATACGGCGTGCCAGGCCCTGTTCAGGGTTCAGGGACCTAGAGGGGAGCCAGATGCTCTCTGTTTCCCTGTCCCCACGCTTCCCCACCCTCAACACACACCACAGCTTCCCTCAGAGGCCTGTAATACTCAGAGAGTGAGATACTGCACCAGGCAGATTTCCCCCGTCGCCAAGCTCATGACTTTAAATATCTTTAAAGACTTTTAACCATGTTGATGGGACTCTTTCCACAGTGTATCAGTCCTTCCGTGCCTTAGGTGGAATAGGCCAAACATAATTTCACCTTCCCCCCCAACCCAGGTCCTTGTTGGCCTGTAAATATTGATTCGCTCCCCCGGTAAATGGCTCTGAGCTGCTGCGTGTTCTTCAGCAGCCTCTGCTGTTTCAGCTGCCATTTTTCAAGCTGCCTTTATAGCCCTTTCTAATCTACTAGCTCTGGGGAGATCTAAGGAGAAAATCAGGTATTCTAAGCTTTGAACCCAGGCTAACTGGGCTGAAGATGGAGTGTCACAGAAGAGAAATGTTTGCCCTTCAGTCTCTCTCTCCTTCTAGATGTCTTGAAGTCCCCGTAGTTAGCTGGGCCGCACGGCCACCAGAAAGGGGAAGCCCGCATTTTGCAGCTTCCCTTGCAGATGTGAGTAGCCAGCATGACCGAGTGTTAGCCAATGAGATGCAAACAGAACCCAGCTTCTGGGGAGGGGGGTGTTCTGAAAGGGTGCCATGTACCCTTCCTTGTAATACGCTTGAGCACGGATGTGGCAGCCATAGCTCCAGCTTGAACCATGAGGAAAAGGAAAACAATTTGGGGGAGACGGAGCAGGAAACTTGACACTGGGTCTCAAGTAACAGGTACAGTCATGCAGCCACATCTGGACTTGACGTGAAATAGAAATAAACTTCTGTTCTTGTTCATTCACTCTTAGCTGGTGTCTCTGTTACTGGTAGCTAAACTCCATTGTAACTCATATACAGACATATTTAATGAAGGGATCTGGATGCCTGGAAAATAAAAAAGTTTCACATTAATGGTTAGAAAATTGTTGGCAGAACCCCAACATATAAATAGATAAAAGGGAAGTGGTTCTGCTTGGGTGGAGGTATCCACAGTCCCACTGGCTTGGTTTCCTTTCCTCTCTGCTGGGCTCTGAGGCAGTTCCGATCATGAGTTGCTGCAGAACACAGTTTGAAAACTGGTGTGCATGACATTCAGGTCCCTTCTCAAACTCAGATTCTGGGAGGAAACTAGAGCCATCCCCAAGACCACTCTGACTGTTGAACTCAACGTGGGATGTCTCCTTATGTGTCCTAGTATCGTTAGTGATCACCAGCCTGTGGATCCTGAGGGTCTCAACTCAGTGGGGATCTGGCTCAATTTAACCACAGGCTGGTGAACTTTTAGCAACTTCAACCATCTGGAAATGATGTGGGAACCTATAAATAAACCACACGTACCCTTGCATATGAAGGGAAACTGTTATCATCCAGCCATACCCTTTATTGCGTATGAGTCAGGGAGCTACCCTCAGACTGCTGGCAATGGACACAGAGTGGTGTTTGAATTGGAGAACCACTGGAATATTTTACTTTATTTTTTTAAGTATATTTTATTGATTTTTTTACAAAGAGAAAGGGAGAGGGATAGAAAGTTAGAAATATCTATGAGAGAGAATCATCGATTAGCTGCCTTACAGAGAGGAAGAGAGAGGGATAGAGAGTTGGAAACATCGATGAGAGAGAAACATCCATCAGCTGCCTCCTGTACACCCCCCACGGGGATGTGCCCACAACCAATGTACATGCCCTTGACCGGAACCGAACCTGGGACCCTTCAGTCTTCAGGCTGACGCTCCATCCACTGATTCAAACCGGTTTCGATGAGCCACTGAAATATTTATTGAAAGAGCGACACGCTCTGGGGAACAGGTTGGACTAGACAGTCTCAGAGGTCTCTGCCATTTTAACAAACCAAGATGCTATTAATAAGCAGAAGCCGGGATGAGGTGGATGTCCTTTAGCATGCTTCAAAGTTCCCCCTAGCACAGATTCCCATGGAAACCAAACCAGAAGGGAAGAGAAAGGAGAATTCAGATATTAAATATTTAACTATGAAAATATTCATGGAAAATATTTATTTAAATATGTCTTTAAACCTATTAAATATTGGATAAGCATTCCCTTGACTTACTGCCTGCTCGGTGGATGTTAGACCTCAGGCCAAAGGCAACATTACAGACCTTTCCTGGGTGCTCAGAGGCAGCTTTTGTACATAGATTATCTGAGCCTTAGTTTTTCATCTTGTTGCCCAGATTCTTACCTCAAGAGTGAACTGTAACAACATATGTACATAGAACCTATATTTTTATTATTAATGGTGTTTATAATAGTTGCCATGAATCATGTTTATGTTATGCCTGCCTTTGTATTCAGCACTTCATACAATATTTCTCATTTTATTCTTACAATTAAATTATAGGTGTTAATAGCTTATTTGGCAGGTGAGGAAATTTATGTGAAGAAGGGTTAGGTCACTTGCCTGACTAGTAACAGCAAAACATGATTCTGGCTTGTCAGACTCCATGGCAGTGCTCTGAACCTTCGTGTCCCCGCTAGAAAGCATTACATGGTGGGTTTGGGTAACACCTGGCCATCAGAAAAGAGTAAAAAATGTCAGGTGGGAAGCATCTCAGAATTCTTTGGGCTGTCAGTTCGATGAGCCTGTCCTATTGGTGTTTTGCTCACCAACAATCCCCAATATATATATATATTGATTTGAGGGAGAGACAGAAACATTGATTTGTTCCACTTATTTATGTATTCATTAATTGATTCTTATATGTGCCCTGACCCTGACATAACCTTAGGGTATTGGAGACAGTGCTATAACCAACTGAGCTACGCGACCAGGGCCCATTTTTATATGTTATTATAAGCTCCATTCATATCATAATCATGTATTAGTATCCCAATGATATCGTATTCACCACAATCACCCTCCCTTCATAATCTCATCCAGATAACTTTGTCATTCTTCTTCCCTTCTCTCACTCCTTAATTCCTCTGACATTCGTTGGTGTGTCTTCATCTGATTACCTCTTTCATGGGAAATAATTCATGGACATCAGGACTGTTTATTCTAGGGCTGGCTTGACACTGGCTCCCCAGAGGAGTTGGGTACTGGAGACCTTGACTGTGTCCAGGTTCCTGTGACTCAGTGTGGTTTGTGGATCAGCAGCAGCAACAGCAGCACCTGGGAACTTACTAGAAATGCAGGTTCTTGGGCCCCGCCCAAACCTACTGCATAAGAATGGGCATTTTATTCTTTAATATGTTTTTATTGGCTTGAGAGAGAGAGAGAGGAAGGGAGATGGATAGAGATATAGAAACATCAATCAACTCCTACACATCCCCTACTGGAGATCAAGTCAGCAACCTGGGCATGTGCCCTCATGGGGAATCGAACTGGTGATCTCTTGGTTTATGGGTTGAAACTCAACCACTGAGCCACACCAACCAGGCAGAATGGACATTTTTATGATAATTTTAGGCAAGTTGAAGTGTGAGAAGCACTACCCTTATCCATTGCTGCAGCCATAATAGGACTTAGATAGTTCCAGAAACTGTTTACAAGGGCAAAGAATAGGAAGAACCAATAGGAAAAAGACCCAAAGCCTGTGCCCCAGCTTAGGGCAGAAGAGAGCTGAGGCCTCCTCAGTATAAATAAGGAACATCAATGGATTTAATACCAGAAGAGCCAACACTTATCTTTTGCATAAATGCACTAAAAACTTTCAGCCCAACTTGGAAACTACTGAGAGTTATGTAAGAGTTGAATGTTCAAGGTCATGGAAGTCATTCAAGAGAGCTTCACTGAACAAAATTTCTTTTCCTAAGTAATGAGTCCTTCAGGGATAAAAAGAGCTGATGAAACAAAATATTTTCATTTTGAAAAGTAAGTGTATACTTTGTTTACTTGCTTAATATGTTTTATTTTAATCCTTGCCCTCTTATCTACTTTGGCTTTTGTGGGAGCCAATAGGAGTGTGAAAAAATTGACCTCATTTGAAATTTCCTTTCAACAAATGGCCAAGGCTTTGTTTTTCTACGCCACTGTCTTCTAAACTGGTGCATCAAATAATGCTTGTGCTTCAGGCATGTGCTTGCAAGGTTAACTTCCTATAATTTCTCCAAACACAGATTTCATCTATTCTCTGCTTACACTTGAAGAACCTCAGCTCATCACTGCTTCAGAGTCTCTTGCATGTTTGGTTTTTCACCCCCTTGTTGACGATTGTTGGATAACTCTTATGTTTATAATTCTTTAAATATTTTTTTGGGCGATAGTTGGATGAGATCTAAGCAAGAGACTTATCACACACTCCATGTTTTTTCCTATCCAAGCAACTGCAGGTCATATATGCATGAGAGTCTGATTGCTGATTTAAAAACCAAGTCTAGAAGGAAAGATTAAAAATGACAAAACAAAGATAAGCACAGGTATGTTTACATCAACTTCCAAATGTTGTGATAAGGACTTTCAGTGGGTAAATTTAAAAAATGTAATAGAAATTCAGACTCTTGGCTTTGTATTGTAAATACTTCAACTTCACAAAATACTATGCTACTATGCGAAGTAGACACTGCAGGGCTAAAGGTTAGGGTCTTCTGACAGAGATAATTACTCTGCAGCATTTGAATGACTAGTAAGCTTCATGTATGGCATTTCATAACACTTCTGGGTTGCAGGTAAAATGATATAACATTCCCATGTATATAGAAACCTTCAGGCCCTACTAAGGACTAGAGCCATATTTACAGTTTGGTTTTTTAGGTTCAAGACAACTTTAGTCTTAACAGTAAAAAGAAAATCTTAATTTAAGAGACCACTTTCTTTGCCACAGAAATAGTCAGCTTTGTGGATTCCTATGAATGATGCTATCATAAAACACTGTGACTGTAGGATATGGAGGGACTCTAGTTTCCTGTTCAGCATTCTAAAAAGGGCTAATTTAGGTAAATGGCTTTCTAATTATTGAAAACGACAAATGGACAAAAAATCACTCTTATAAGCAAGGAAATGTAAGCTAGTTAGAATTAATTCTGCAGTTAATTTCAGCATTGATTCAGTAAGGTGAGGACCGGTCACTAGCACTAAAACCCCCATCCCATCAAAGTCAGTTGGGAGACATGAACGCACATTACAGACCAGGCTTATTGGCACTGGGCGCGTAGTGTCGTTGGCAAGCATGGCCCTCAGCTTTAAGGAGCGCACTTAATTAAAGAGACTTGGCGTTTTACACATGAAGGCCTTTAAGAATGTTTGTGAGCCATCCACATTTGAAAGTATAAAATGTTATTTCACTGGAATATCTTTGTATTAATTGTGGATTCAGGAGAAGCACGAAAGCAGAAAGACAGTAATAAAGAAAAGGAAGACCCACAAGTGGAGGAGGGGAGAGGTAATCAACCAGGAGGCATCAGGACTTCAAACCAGAAGCATTCCCTCCTCACCCAGGCCTGCTTGGCCGCAGGAGGGAAGCATCACATGAAAGTTGTCACCTCCTCTCAGTTTGGGACAGAGGTACAGGGACCCTCCTGGAGCCCTGGTAATGATGGGAACGGATTTTCTTCAAGAATGTGTTCAGATTTGGGTTTGGCCCGACAATCTTTAGGATTTTAGTCTTAATGAGGAGTTTAGAACCAGATTTGGAGATTAAAACGTGCAGAATATTCTCTGCGCTGTTTAGCTGTCTGCAGTGCCTGCCAGGGAGCAGAACCCCACTTTCCCCAGTACCCACGCATGTCCCCTGCCCACTGCACCTTGGAAAAGTGAGGGTGGGCGGGCAAGCCTGTGTATGCTCTTGGCTACGAAAGGACTGGCACAATTAGTAGACATTAGAACACGGTTCTCTGTCTGGAAATTGAGGGTCATTATTTCTCCTTCATTGTGTGCGGCATCCTTTCGAGATCGCTTGGGGAGGGATTTTGTCAAACTGGAGAATTGTGATTAATGGTGAAGGCCTTGCAGAGCCAGCTGTGTGAATGCATTATCCTCACTCGTTTTCCCATCTGTGCACAAAATACCGCTCGGTTCCAGAGCTGGGAGGCCTTCAGAGCTGAGCCGGTTCAGCCCCGTTGTTTTTCGCTGATGAACAAAGACCCGGAGAGGGTACAGAGCTTACTCAGCAGCACACGGGGAGCCAGGCCAAAGCCAGGGCTAGCACCACGTTTCCTGTGTCCACAGGTTCCAATTCTCCTGGCAACCCAATGCTAGTCTGTCCACCATTCAGAGCAACAGCTCTCCCTGGAACCTCACTGTATCTCACCGAACTGGGCTCATCCCAGGGTGATTCTAAGATGGGTGGGAAGTGAGCCTCTCCAGGAGGAGCTCATAGTCTGTGAGGGAGAGAGAAAGATCGATGGCATATCTCATCATTAAAAAAACAAAACAAAATACAACCAAGACAGAAATGAGCATAAGCTCAGAAACACAGCAGAGGAGCCCTTGAGCCATCCATTTGAGCTGAGGCTTAAGGGATTGGCAAGACAGAGTCCCTGGAAGGAAGGAGAGAGGCCCATTCAGAAAGAGAGCAGCATGAGCCTCTCTGGGCCTTCCCGCCAAACCACTTTATGGGGAAGCAGTGTGATCTTCGTTTTCGATTCTGGAACCTCATTTCTCTTAAAATTGAAGGGAGCATACGAGGAGTGTTTTTGAAATACACTTTCCCTAATTCATCAAGTGGAAGATTGGCTTTAAGTGTTTGGCAGGAGAGAAATAGAAAAGCCAATCCCAGTTTGAATTGTTTGAGTCTGATCCAATTAGGATCTCAGATTTTCTTGCTTTTTTTTTTTTTTTTTTTTTTTTTTTAGCTCTTTTTGGAAACTATTTGAGTTTGGTGGGGATGGGCACAGGATGAGTTTTAATGTGAATGAACTAAAGACTGTCTCAGTAACCTGAAGGCCTGATTGAAAACCATTAACCAAATGAGCTACAAAATGAAAGCTGTATGCTAAGGCCACCCCACTTCCTTTTCTGATGACTTTGTGCCCTGAATCGTATCATGATGTACTTTACATACCCGTCTGTAGTGTGTCCTAAATGCCTGAGAAAGAGGAGGGTGAGCCAGTGGGTTGGAATCCCCTTGTTACATTGAGCTAAGGAATGAGGAAGTGAAAGAGCAGAGACAAGCAAACTAGAGTGGGAACCTTCTCTGTTTGGGTCTACTGAGCATTTTCTTAGTATTGGGCTAAGTGCTTTGAGAATTTAAAAAGTGAAAAGATACTGCCCTTCCCTGAAGCATCTTATATTCTAGTTTAAGAGACATGACCCACTTTGTGACAAGATCTCATACCATATATACCGTGTTTTCCCGAAAATAAGACATCCTCCGAAAATAAGACCTAGCTCATGGAAAGATAAGAAATCCCCTGAAAATAAGACCTAGCGCAACTTTGGGAGAAAAAAATTAATATAAGACACTGTCTTATTTTCAGGGAAACAGGGTAGTAGAACTCTACTATTTATTTATTTAGTAGCCATGCTACTGTTAACAAGGTGCCTTACCAAATCTAAGCCTCATCTTCCTCATCTGTGAAAATGGGAGTGCTAGCTTAGAGGTATGTGGTGACTTGACATGAGATGATCTTTGTAAAGCATCTCACACAATGCCTGGCAAATAATAATACATGCTCGGTAAACAGTAGCTGCCGTCATCATCACCATCTTCATGGTTTAGATGAACTAAGATCTGATGCCTACATTGACCTTTCCACGTAGATTTTTTTTGTAAAATATGTTTTTATTGATTTTTAGAGAGAGAGAGAAATGAGTACAAACACAAAAATCAGTCTGCTGCTTCCTGCACACCCCCTACTTGGGATTGAGCCTGCAACTCAGGCATGTGCCCTGATGGGAATTGAACCAACAACCTCGTGGTGCATGGGTCAAGAGTCCACACTCAACTGCTGAGCCACATGGGCCAGGCTCCACATAGATCTTTAACAGGCAGGTCAAACTTAACATGTCAAAAACACACACACAATTTGGTTCTTTTCTCATCTCACAATCTGATTAAATGGCATCACCATCTAACCAGTTGTTCAAGCCTCAAACTTAGGAGATATCATTGATTTTTCTCCCTTTTTGTCTTCCTTATTTCCAACCAACTGGCATGTTTTGTCTGTAATACTTCCAAAAGTATCATGAATTTGCCAACTTTTCCCCATCTCCTTTTGCTACCACTTTGGTCCAAAGCATCATTATTTCTTGCTTCAACTACTGGCCCCTCCTAAACTACAGAATCCCTGCTGTCAATAAGCTCCAGTGCCACTGGCTGCCTTTCTGTCCCTCCAGTATGCCTAGTCTTTTCTTTGCACTAGTTTTTTTTTTTTTTTTTTTTTTTTAATCTACTGGGAATGTCCTTTCTTCCTCCCTGTCCCCAGTAGCCTTTTTACTTACTTACTTTTACAAATTAGGCCTCTGTCCCAATGTCATTTTCTCAGTGGTCTTCCCTGATAGTGTCTCTGACTTTACCCTTCACCCTGGTTCTTATATCACAATACTCTGTTTTGCACTTTCTGGGACATCTTCAAGAGTGCTATGGAAGCACAGGGGAAGGGTGTAATGGGGAAGGCGAGGGGGCAGGGGCACCAGGGAGGAAGTACTAGATGAGCTAACAGGAAGTTTTTAGGAAATGGCTTGGAAGTGGCTTCTATCATTTCTGCACGTATTTCTTTAGCCTGAGTTTGGTCTCACAGACCCCACAAAGGAGGGTGAGAAATGTAATCTTCTTGTGTGCTCAGGAAGAGGAAACAGTGTGGGGACCTATGTCACCGACTGTCACACCTCATGTAACTGAGTCCACGTGTGCAGTTGCATTTAGATACTCAACAACACCGGGGTCCCTTTGTCCTCTCTCCATCACTGGGTTCTTCTTCAGTTTGGCCACATTCTCAGGCAGGCTCTCCCTTACTGAAGTAAGATGCATGCAGAAGCACCACATCTTGCCAACTACAGTGTTAAGCAGTGAGAGTCTTTCCTGCAAGCCCAACAGAAGTCGCACTGACTCTGACTCGGTCACCTTCCTAGCATGTTACCAATTATGATGATGAAGGGAATGTGGCCTCAAAACAATGATGTGTTCTTGCCTGGATTTGGGGGATCAGGGAGGCAGTTGAACCCCAGTGAGTCAGAGGAGAGATGGATATTGAAAGGTCTCTAATGGGACACAGGATGAATAGATGCCCTTGGCAAGTAAAAATAAATAAATAAATAAATAAATAAATAAATAAATAAATATCAAGCATCCACTATAGCAGCCAATACTTACAATTCTAAATACTCCTCAAATTAATCATAGGATCAGTGGACCACATTTTTCATTTTTAAAAAGATGTTTCTTCTTAAATTACCTCTGGCAGCAATGGCCTCTACTAGAAGCATATTATACAGCCCAATACTTATGAAAGTACATAGAAATTCCTGGTTCTTTCATTTCTCTTACTTTAGCCTGAATTTTTTTGTTGACTACAGACAAACCTAAATGATTTCATCCCAATTAAATAAGTGTTTTTTAATTGTTAGTTAAAATAGGCAGCGGGCACTTCCCTTAAATCACCCACCTCTTCTGAGTTCACAGACAATGCAGTTATAACTCATGACGAGGTTGAAGGTAATATTGAGTGGATGAAGTGAGGCAAGAATAGATCATCAGAGGACAGGAACTTAGAGTGACAGTGTTAGTAGGATTATCTACATATATACTGAAACCTTCCAGGATTATGATGACAAGGGAAGACCCAGAACCCAAGGAATGAAGCTAAGAGATTCTTGAATGATTGAAACAATGAGTTGTAGTGGACAATATATAGTTAACAAGATGAGTTTCAAAGCTGAGAGAGTTTAGGGAGCAAGGAGAGAATGGTCTGGAAGCAACTTTGAGAAGTAAAGATATCTACTGCTCCTCCTTGTCTAGGCAAATGAGGCTGCAGTAAAGAAAGCTAGCCACATTTGAGAACCTTACAGGGACAGCAGTGCCCTCATCAGATGACCAGGTTGTGACTAGAAAAAGAAAATGAAAAAGAATGTTCAGCAAGAGGTTGACATTGAGGTCCTCTGCCCTGAAGCCAGTTTATTTATGATTTCAGCTCATGGATGGGCTGAATCAAGGCTGACCTTGGATCAGTCAACCAGAAACCCCCTTCTGTTGATGATCCAACTCTCCACTTGATTCAGTAGATACAGTCTGAGCAAAGCAGATGTATCCCCTGCCTCATGGAGTTTACAGTCAAGTAGAGGAGATAGACATTAGTCAAATAATCATATAAATATCAAAACGTAAGCTTTGATAATAGAGACGTGCAAACGTTTGGAGCATAATACAGGGAGATCTGATTCTCAGTGGATTCTATGCAGAGGGGACAGAAAGACTCTAGTTGTCAATCTTGATACAACACCTTGGTGCTTGGTGTTAACCACTGCAACAGAGCCCTCGAAGTGTACTGATCTGCCTCTTTAATGGTTGTAATATGCAGGTGAGGTGTTGAGTGGTGGTTCCCACTGCTTGCTCCAGGAGAGATCCTGTTGAGCAGCCACAATGAGATTTCAGGAGCTCCATGGCAACAGAGCAAAACTCAAGGGCCAGGCAATCAGTCATTATGGCAGGGTTTCAACAGGAAGGCAGGCATATACCTCAGTAAGCCATCCAGAAACTGGCCCAACTTGAAAAGGCGGGCAGCAGTTGCCTGTCAGTAGCATGGCCTAACCCAGACTATGAAATGAGCAGGAGTCACATAGTCCCCTTTCCAAGGAGTACTAGAGTACTCAGCAGGTGACCAGAAGGGGCTTCGGTACAGAGATTACTAATAAACCAGGAATCTTGTCGCCAGAAATGTGTCCTTGGTTGGGAACCAAGTCTCACGAACATGAAGCCTGATTTTCAGAGCATGAGTTTATGTCAGAAATGGTCAAGAGGTCTGGGTACTGGGGTCTGGGTGTTATATCAAAGCTCTAGAAATCTCACAACCATCAGGACAGGACTGAGCTGTAGGGATCTGGTTGGGCTGTGCTTGCTGTCGGAGGTCAGGTGGTGTCACCAAGGCCTGGGAAGAGATTTGGAGGAGGGGAACCAAAGCCAGGGCTGGTTTGGTCTCTGAAGTGCTTCCTCTCTTTCCAGGGTTCTTGGCTAAGGCCAGCCTCCTGCCCTGGCAGGGATGGAGAAAGCTGGCACACATTCCCTCCACTGTGCCCAAGGCCCTTCTCTTCACCTCTTCTACTTTCATTCAGAGGATTCTGGCAGAGGACTGGGGTCAGCTAGCTGAGTGAGCCGATCTAATGTGTTATTATGGTCCAGCAGCTGTTATAATCTTTCCCCTCTACTTTCAGTATTTTCTGGAGCAGGTAATTTTGCAAATGCAAATTTGCTAATTAGATTTGGTATTATCACTACCTGACCTGACATGTTGTGTGCTTTTCTGCTTGCTGCCTACCTCGCCTGAAAGAGTGCACATTCCCAGGAGCAGGGACTTTGTTTTGTTCACCAGGGGGTCCTCCAGTGCTATGATCAATGTGTGTCACAGAATAGATGCTCCACATGTTTGTGGAGTGAACAAATGTGAATACATTCCCTTCTAAGAGGCGTGGCTAGCTCAATTCTATCCGTAGACACATTATACCCAAAGGAGATCATTCATAAGTTTGAGCTAGTTATCAAAGGGTTCTCTGGATATCACAGGTGAATGACAACAAACTCATCCTAGACAATAAATGACCATTCCTTTGTTTTCCTGGCTACTCCAACAGTAATTCAGGTTTTTATGTCAATTCAAACTTTGACCCGTTCCCCCCCCCCCCATTTTACTACAAGAAAAGTGAGCTTTCCTTATTTGTATTTATAACCAATGAAATGGATTTTACTTCATAGGAAGAGTATTTTTTTATTTTTAAATGGACTCATGATAAATATTGCTAAAATTTACTGAATGTGTACTGTGTGCTTGGCACTCTTCTTGCCATTTACATGTGCCAGTTAATCTTGATAGTAGTTGCACATGTTGTTGTTATTATTCCCATTTTGTATATGGAGAGTAACTTTTCTAAAGTCATATTCCTAATAAGGAGCCAGGAGTATTCTTACCCCCTAGACTATCCAACCATAATGGTACATCAATAAACATCACTTACTGAGTGAACAGAGGTTAAAAAAAACACGTGTCGACTGGCTTCTTAAGAAGATAAAATGAGTTAGTACATGCAAAGCACTTAGAACAGTGTCTGCCACATGGTAAGAATTCAGTGGATTTTAGCTATTATCATCCATCACCACCCGCTAGGGTCTCACAATATTGCATGAATATTTTTTTTTATAAATATCTCTATGTGCACATTGTTTTATATATATAAGTATAAAGAAGTAGGTTTACATAATACAAAAAATAATACAATAATCAGTAAATAATAATACAAGAATAAACTCTCTTGGGGAGATCCAAGATGGCTGCTCCCAGGTGAACACCTAGCCGCAGCCGCACACAACAATTTCAATAAAATACAACTAAAATATAAAACGGACATTGCCCAGAACTACAGGAAGGTTGACTGACTGGAAATTCTACAGCGAGAAGCAAGGAGAAAACCAGAAGGAGGCGCGGAGGAGCTGGAAAAGCCTAAGGTACAGAGACTCGGTGCGGAGAGGACGGAGCCAGAGAGGAGGGAGGCCAAGTGCCTGGCGGGCGTTCCCTAGCGGAAAGGAGATAAAACTCCGACAGTGCTGGGCCCCCGACTGCTCTGAACCCCAGTTCTAGGCCAGACCCCGGGGACTCAGGTTCAGTCATAGGGAGCCGGGCTGTAAGGTGGAACCCTGGGGAGAGGCGAAAGGAGGTCCCGGCGGCACGCACACTGCGCGCAGAGAAGGGATGGTCGGCTGTGCCACGGGATTGCCCTGATGGGAAGGAGACTGGGGCTCCAGACTGCTGTGAACGCCACCTCCAACTCCACTTCCAACTGAACTGAACCCCAATACCGGGCTCATTGTGGGAGAGCATAGACTGTTTGGCAGCAGGCGAAAATCGAGGGCACCTTTCTCTCAGAGGCGCCGGCAGCAGCAAGCACTGAAGGACCCGCGTAGGGCGGGCTGACGGAAGCCAAAGCTGCAGGCTCCACCCTGAAACCTCGTCCCATCTGTAACTGCGAAATGCGACAACAAAATAGATGACAAACGAAAGAAATGGAGGACAAAAAGCGTCTGGATATAGAGTTCAAATCTACGCTTATAAGGGTTTTCAAGAATTTCCTAGAAAAGACGGATAAGGCCTATGAGGATATGAAAAGAGATCAACTAGAATTAATAAGGAGTCAACAAGAAATGATAAGGGATCAACAAGAAATAAAGAGTACATTGTCTGAAATAAAAAATATTTTACAGAGTCATAAAAACAGAAGGGAAGATCGCAAGAATCAAGTCAAAGATATGGAACATGAAGAGCCAGAAGACACTCCTCCACAGAAGCTAGAAGGCAAGAGAATCCAGAAAATTGAAGATAATGTAAGAAACCTCTGGGACAACTTCAAGCGAACCAACATCAGAATTGTGGGGGTCCCAGAAGATGAGAGAGAGCAAGATATCGAAAACATACTGAAAGAAATAGTGACAGAAAACTTCCCCCACCTGGTGAAAGAATTAGACTTATAATTCCAGGAAGCGCACAGAACTCCAAACAAAAGGAATCCAAAGAGGACCACACCGAGACACATCATTATTAAAATTCCAAGAGCAAAAGACAAAGAGAGAATATTAAAAGAAGCAAGAGCAAAGAAGGTAGTAACCTATAAAGGAGCACCTATACGATTGTCAGCTGACTTCTCAATAGAAACCATGCAGGCCAGAAGGGAATGGCAAGAAATATTCAAGGTAATGAATAGCAAGAACCTACAGCCAAAAATAATCTACCCAGCAAAGCTATCACTCAGAATCGAAGGCCAGATAAAGAGCTTCACTAATAAAAAAAAAAGCTAAAGGAGTTCATCACCGCCAAACCAGAATTATATGAATTGCTGAAGGGGGTTCTTTCAGAAGAGAAAGTAAACAAAGATAAAAATTATGAACAACAAATACATAACTATCAACAAGTGAATCTAAAAACCAAGGAAATTAAAAAAATCTGATGAACAATATTAACTGTTGAATATAATAGAATCAGAGGTATGGAAGGGGAGTGAACTGACGATTCTTGGGGAAAAGGGGAGAGGGGGGCATGGGAAGAGACTGAACATAAACTGTGCACCTATGGATGAGGACAATGGGGAGAGGGGAAAGGGCAGAGGGTGTGGTGGGAACCTGGTGGAGGAGAGCAATGGTGGGGGGAAAAAAAGGAACATTTATAATAATATGAACAATAAAAACTTATTAAAAAAAAAAGAATAAACTCTCATGTACTCATAACTGTAAACCTACTCATTATATATATATATATATATATATATATATATATATATATATATATATATACTTTATAAACATATATCTATATCCCATCTAATAAAGAGGGAATATGCTAATTGCACATCATGCCCTTGCAAAGATGGTGGCACCCACAGCCAATAAGGAGGGAATATGCTAATTGACTGCCATGCCCTCAAATATGGTTGTGCTCACAGCCACAAGATGGTGGTACCCAGTCCCCTAAGCCCCACCAGGGCAGCAGGCATGTGGCACAGCTGAGCCCACCCCAAGCTCTGCACCTGCCTCTGGAGTCCCCAGTCACCTCAGCACCCCAGCCACCGAGGGCTGGCCTGAGGCACAGGCAAGCCTCGGGTGGTGGCTGAACAACCACCCAGGGATGGCCTGAGGCATAGGTAACCAGAGCCAGCTGAGGCTTGCGCTGCTGGCAGTGGCAGCAGCAGAGGTATAATGGGGGCGTCGCCTTCCCCTGATCACTGGGTTGCCTCCTGCCTCTGAGGGCTCCCAAACTATGAGAGGGGGCAGGCCGGGCCGAGGGACACCCCCCCCCCCTTCCAGTGCATGAATTTTTATGCACTGGGCCTCTAGTGTATATATAATAAATTTTCATTTGGGGTTGGTCAATATTTTCTTTCTCTGGCAGAAGTTGGGAGAGGAGAGCCAGTAACATTACATGACGTTTATTTAGCAAACATACAAGAAGGGAACATGACTCGCTGCTGGAGAGATGACAAATCTTAGCCACTCTTCACGTGACCTGATAGAGAAGCATTTTACAGTGAAAAGAAAGTGGTTGACATTTATTCAATGCTCTCTGTGCGCTGGGCACTATGGATCCTCACCATGTCCCTTCGAAATAGCTATTACGCACATTTGGGAGATGAAGAGAGGGAAGCCTGGAGAGGCGAAGTACTTGCCTAACCCCCACTCTCACCCCCACCCCCAGCTGATGAGCACAGGCTATAGAGCCGGTGCTTTTAATGATTCTGCAACACCACACATTATAGCATTGGGTGAGAAGAGGTCAGTGGTCATGAAAGCTGCCGCTATCTGAGGCTTTTTATGAAACGCAGGGCGTAGGTGGGATGGAAACCCTGGTAATTTTTTTTAAACTGTGTAATTAGAAATCTCTTTAAAAATGATTTTTTCCCTTTTAAATCCCATTCATTTGCTGGGTAATGTTCTTGAGCTGGCTCTAATAACACCATTTTAGTATAATTACTGAGATACAGGCACTTAAGATAGAATTCTTCAGAACAGTGTCTGATTGATGAAGGGTAATTTTGTAGTGCAGTAATAGGTTTAAAATAAATCCCAGTTGTCAAAACCATTAACGCCCAAGATTTCTATACAGGCTGGTTGTATGCATGTGTCTTCAATGCGTTTGCTTCATTCTTTCATTCATTCATCCATTCACCCAGCTAATATATATTGTGAGCCTACATAGGATCTGTTCTAAGTGAACATGAAAGATTCCCTTGCACAGACCTTAACTCTTATTGATAAAAGCTAAGGAAGCAATCTAAGGCAGGAAATTTGAGTGTTGGAGGAGCTTAAACCCCCAGTTACAAGGAGCCGCTAGAGGCAGGGCTGGTGAAATGAGGCCAAATGGGAACAGCCAGAATAGGAAGAAAAAGCTGAGAGGGCAGAAATAGAGAGGGTTTCAGAGGAGAGAGTGGGACGCATCAGTTGTATTTGCCCCATTTTCCCAGTGTGGGAACTGGGTTGAGGAGACTGGGGAGATGAGATGAGAAAGCAACATGATCCTGAGTAACAGGTGGCTTCCTTGAAATCTGCAAAAAACCCCACTTTACATATTTATCTCAAAGTCTGTGGTTTAGTTGATGGGCTGATGCTTTTACCAACTCATTGTCTGACTGTCCAGGGTGGAGCGCCACCAGTCCTGAGTGTGGGAGGGCTGTTTCAGAGCACTAGCAGCAGGTTGGGAAGTACAAGAATTCACTGCTGTATTGTACACTTAAAACGTGGTGAAGAAGGTGGATGTCATGTTAAATGTTCTCACCACCATTAACAACCAAAACGTGCAACTTCCCTTCTTTGTTTGGACCAAGCCGGTGTTATCTAGAAGCAGAGCCTCGTGACTGAAGAGCCTCGAACAGTTGGTTTGCCTTTCTTTGTATCTGATGCAGAGTGTGGTTCTCCTTGGTCTGTTAGGTGCTAGGTTTTATAGCTGCCCAAGGGCACTTTCAACATGCACACATCTGTTGCTAAAAATGTAGCTTCTCCATTTCCTTTTGTGCAAATAACTTGATAACCACGAAAGGAAGGGCCTCGCGCCTTTTATAAGAGTCGCACAGAGGGGCAGCGTGTCTTATCTGTAGTAAAGAACGCTTGTAGTCTATCTCTTGAGGAGACCTAACGTAAACCCTAAAGCCAGGACTCCTTTTTTCAACCAACAAGACCCTACCTGGTACATCCCTATTTCACAGGTGACCGCCTGCATTTCTGAGAAGCCAGGCCCTGTCCTTACTCTCAAATTGCCCTCAAGGAAACAAAGTTGCAGTGAGTGAGGTGACTTGACCCCAGTGAGGCAATAAGAGATAGGGTTTGCATTCAGATCTGCTGGTCCTCTCTCTACCCTGTTTATTTCCTAGGACACTGTAAGGAATATTCTTGTTCTAGAGGCCTTCCTCCAAACATTTAATATTTATTGAGTGCCTACTGTTGTGGTGGTGCAAATTCGAGTAAAGACCACTGGAGTCCAGACCAAATTAAAATTTAGGGAGCCTTTATTGCTGGCGGCGGCTGTTCTGCCTTCCAGACAGGGAGGTCAGAGAGCAGCCCCGACCCTTTGTGCGGGACCACCTTGTAAGCACATGAACTGCATCCTGTGTTTGCAGGGTAAGCAACCCAAGACAAAACAGTTTTTTCCCAAATAATGTCAGGGCCATGCTATTAATGACCATGTTATTTACAGGGTCATCCTGTTCTTTGGAAAGCTGACAATGTTCCATCTTGCAAGGCTATTTGGTGAGGTGCAAGGGGGAGGGGCCATGAGACCCTATCTCAAGGCCTGGCCTGGTGTCAGCACTGGCAACCCTGTCTGGGGCATAGTCCACGGCCTCTCTGTGGTGCTCAAAAATTCTTACTCTCTAATATTGCGTGCTGGGAACTGTTCTAGCCAGTCACGTCTCTGCCTTCTTGTTCAGAAACCAGACTCCAAAGGGTAAACTATGAGTCTCGAAGTATGGAAGTTCCATGCAGTCAGTCCTCGCCCTCACCCTCACCCCACACACACCTGAAGATGGTCTATTTTCCTAACAAAATGATTTTTCCCCCTTGCCTCCTGTAACTTCTTTGAAGGAATCAGGACTCTTTTCTTTTTTTCTGCCCTCACAGAAGTGTGGCAAGCTAAGCTTTCTGGAAGCACGAAGGTAAATGTCAGGGATGTTTTCTCAGGGAATCTGACTGGCTGATCGTATTTTTACTTGCAAGAGAAATAATAACCACGGTCGTGCAAACGTATAATCCCAAGGTGAGGAAATTGCAGGGCAGTGTGAGAGGGAAATGCATTTTGACACTCTTCCTTTGACTGATGCCATTTATGTGGCCTATTGTGAGCCTGGATTTGATTTAGGTCAGATGTACCAGGAAATTACAATGCTAGAACGGGGGTGGGGGATGGGAAGTTGGGGAGAGGAGGGCCTGGAGATGACGCCATTCACAGGGTAGTTCAGCTGTGTCACTGATGGGAGCCATCTTTGATCTCTGTCACCTGCTGCTCAGGAAATGGGTGACTATCAATTATGTAAGCTCTCAGAGGTTCGTAGAAGCATGTCAAAGAGGGATCCAGGTCAGAATACCCATCAGGAGACTAGAAAAGCAACTCAGCTTTCCTGTTTAAGGACAACTCGTCAGCTCCTAATGGGTCTTCATTCTCACTTAACCGCTTGAGAACAACCCCAGAATGCTGCCAAGATGACAGGGAGAGGGAGGTCTATGCGAGATATATGCAGTGGGAAGCGGAAGTACTTTATATAGCCCACAGGAGTCTGTAGGCTCAGTCAGGATGTGTCATGTGGATCCAGTTCTGTGGAGTGAAAAGCATCTCACGCTTTTTGGTTTTGAAAGGAGGCCCGTCAGCAAGTTTCCTAGGGCAGAAAATAACTGCCATCGTTGGACTTCACTGAGAGTTCTACCCAATCAGGGAGTCTCATACCACTGTGAAGAGGAATTTAGAGCTTCGCTAGAATAATCGGATATTAATTGCTGCCAATAGGACTTGTTGCCTTAGGGTTGGTCCTGACCACTGGCTATCGATTTTCACCCACCAGGCAAAGTCCTTCTTTTATCAATGCCTGTTGTCTAGCCTCAGGTCTTTGTCTTTCCAGATAATGGTGTCATGTCATAATGGTGTCGTGTCAGTGAGGAAAACATTGAGCTTTGGTGCTCTAGTCAACATGAAGGTTGCTAGGGCTTAATTCACAGTAAAGGAAACAATACTTGTTTGTTGAATATACACCCAGTGTAGGCATTGAGCTAGAAGCTCCCCCACCAGGCACCCTTAGTTGACATTGGTGACGGACAACACTCACCTATTATTCAGCCTGGATTCAGGCATAGAATCCATAGCAAAGGGCTCTGGCAGTCACGTCAATCAATGGGGTTTGGGGAGGCAAGATAACTCCCTTGTGCCATCTGGGTATTAAAATTAATTTCGCAAGGTCAGAGACCCAAGCTTCCCATCTCCTTTCCTGTGCTGGCCTGTATCTGCTATCCAGTAAAGTTCTGTTGTTAAACTGGGACTTGCATTTTGAGACTAGTACCCACAGGTGGGTGGGGTTATGTGTTTTTTATTTTATTTTATGGAAGTGAGGAAAAACTCCATGTAGGGCTACAGAAAGCCCAACTCTGGGTCACAGGCTGCTGATATAATTGGGCATACACAGCTATAAAAACCACTCTGGCTAATTGGCCTTTGAGAAATGGGTTAGAATGAGCAAGAATCAAATTAGATCTCCTTCAAAATTGGCCTTTTTCCGTGTTTTTTTTTTTTTTTTCTCCTCCCTCCTTTCTTTCCTCCTTTCCTACCACTCGCTTAACTCTCCCTTTCCATCTTATTCTGGTTATCTACAGGACTCGGGTAACATCATTGATAGAGATCTATGGCTTTGCTGTAAGCGCGGCAACAGATTTGGGGAGATGCTTAAGAGCAGTGGCTTGAAAATCATATCTGAGTCCACCCTCCCCTCTCATTAGCGGTGTGACCTCAGCCAATTAACTTCTTAGAACCTCAACATCCTCAGCAGTAACACAGGACTCACAGCAACATTGTTTTATTGTGAGGAAGGAAGGTGATTTTACTATTACGTAGATGATTATATTGTAAAATATAGCCCCTGCTTAGGGTCTAATATGGGAATTGTTCCAATTCCCAGAAGAACATGC
This sequence comes from Pipistrellus kuhlii, assembly GCF_014108245.1. Lineage (NCBI taxonomy): Eukaryota > Metazoa > Chordata > Mammalia > Chiroptera > Vespertilionidae > Pipistrellus > Pipistrellus kuhlii. Next base: position 30,594,226 of record NW_023425427.1, read on the forward strand.
TGCTGCAGGTGCAGCCAGTGGCACTCCTCATGTGGCTTTGTACATAATCACCACAGCGTGGAGATGAAGCTGGGCTGACGTTGGTCCCATCATGAGTGGGAGCCGGTGGTGGTAATATTGAGCTGCATGTTAACAAAACACTGAATTTTCTTAGTGAAGCTTATGATTTCTTTTAGCTGTACCCTTTTCTCTACAAAAAGCACATTGAAGCAAATAAAATTTAGTTATTCCTAGAACTCGGTTCTCTAATTCTCTTTAAACCATTGAAAGTATGGCTTTCTGTAAAGTACTTTGACAGCCAATGTGTCTCATTCATTCATTGATTCATCCATCTATCCATGCATTCATCTACTCATCCAACAAATAGTTAGTGCCTATGATGTGCTAACCTGGTTCTAGGTGCTGGGTATAATCATGTATACACAAACAGAATCTCTGTCCTCATGGAGCTGTATATATATATATTTTGAAGTTCTGATAAAACTGCATTTGTTAACATGAAAATATCCCATGGTAGCAGACAGACCCTATGGAAAGCCTGGAAGGAAAAGATCAGAGAGGGTGCCAGTGGTGGCCAGGGCTGGGGGCTCCCTGCTCCCACAAAATCCATCACATCTTCCACATAATAACATGGATAGTTGTTAGAGACAATTATAGTCAACTGATTTCTCAAGCTTTGTAAAGTTTTTTGTTTGTTTTTTTAGAAACTTTAAAAAATGTTTTTAAAGCATATAAACTAAAAAGAAAGAAAAGAAAAAAGAAAATGAAAAATCAATGGGCTTACTTTCCAGAAAGCCACTTCTACCCAGAAATTCTAGGTAAAATTTAGATAACGGAGACATCAATGAAGGTGAGAAGACTCAGAAAACCTTGGGCAGGGGATGGTCTGTGAAATGGGCCTGAAGAGGTGATTAAAAACTTCCACTCTAGATGCCCTAAGCTTCTCAAGCATAATCAGCACTAGCTCCAGAGAAAACCACTGTGTGGCCAGGTGTGCTCTGGCTTGGGCGACAGGGTCTGTGAGGACCAAGGAAACGTTTCGGGGTTGGGCTCTGTGTTTCCGTATACAGGGCCGACTCTGCTTCTCACGCTGTGCTGGGCCTTGCTGTGGGCTCCCTTGACGCTGCAGCTGGGATATTCTAATCTTGCTCGGTTGATTTAATTTCTCACTCTGGAGGGAGTAAGTGCAATCGATGTTTTATAATTTGCCTCTAGACTCCTTTAACAGTTACCTTCAGCACAGCAAATGGGAGGCACTTTACATCAGCTAAGAGATGCAGGGAGAGTGTTTGCACAGTCACTTGGGAGAAAAGGATTTTTCCAGCTGGGCCAGTTTTGGTGATTGTCTGAGTTGTTGCCACACAGGGATGTCATGGTGAACAAGTTCAGAGACATGGATTCCACTGTGTGACTATGGGCAAGTCACTTAACCTCTCTAGACATTTTTCTTAAGTTTTAATAATTTTTTAATATATATATTTAATTGAAGGGAGAGGGAGACAGGGAGATAGAAACATCAATGATGAGAGACAGAAAGATCACAAGAGTTTGGACTCTTGGACTGTGTGGGAATGAGTTGGCCCCAGTTAGAGATGAAGTTGAGAGGCTTTCTAGAATGAAACCAACACACACAAAGGGAGCAGAAGCTTGGGGGTGGCGTGTTTGGGCCAGTTGGAACGATTCATTCCAGCTGAAGCTAAATTTAGGGAAAGGATGGGCATGGGGGCAAGGTAATAATCACAACACCCTCCTCTAAGTGCCTTCAATCTGCCAGGAACTGCAGATCCATCCTCGCACCTTATTGAATCTGTGACCATGCTATGAAGAAGTGGCAGAGAACGATTCTGCCCAGAACATCCCCCTGCGTGCTGTGCTCTCAGCGCCGCCCTGAGGCTGCAGCAGTGGGCAGAGGTCAGAGCACCGAGGCCTTGGTTTCCACATAAAGTTGCTTGGCTGTGGGGCCAGGAGAAATTCAAAACTTGAGTCATAGCAGCCACAAATGGGAAATGACCTCCATGTCCTCACAAGAAAAGAATTAGGGAAAAAAGCTATGTCCATTCAATGGAGTATTGTGTCAGCATCAGAAAGATAGTTGTCAACACTAGGAATATGGGAAAATTTTAATGTAATATTTATAACTTTTTCCAGTGTAAAACTGACAGATGTTCATTGTAGAAACAGAATAATTTAGAACAGTGCTAAAACAAAACAAAACAAAACAACAAAAAAAACCACCACACTAATCTGCCATCCTCAAGTAACTTACCCCTGTGAACATTTTGGTACACTTCTTTCCATCTAGGTGTGTGAGTATGTGTGCACCTATGCAGAGATTAGGGTTGTAAATTGTATTGTTTTTTATTTATTATTTAACATTTTCCCACGCATGCCATCAAGTATTCTCAGAAAAGCGTAGATTTTAATGCCTGTATAATTCATTTTATAGACAAGTAATTCTTTAAATGCATAAAAGATGAGAATAAAAATTAGTATGGACTTGTGCCTAGAGCTATATAAAATGGGCCTAGGAAAACAGATAAACAATGCTGGGTGTGTGAGCTATTCCTCCTTTCATTTTCTCTAATGTGGTTATTTCTGTGACTTCGTTTTAAAATTTTATTTTTTTCAGTCCTTGGCATTAATGTACTCAACAGTGAAAATTTTTTCATCCTTTTATAGTTGACAAAATTACCAATTAATAAAAAAAAATGTGCTTCTGCTTAACATCCGGTCCTGGGATTGTGTGGGGGGGACAAGAGGAAGCCTCGGCAATGCCCTCGGTGGGCCACTTGGGAAGGCACTGAGTGGCTGGCGCTGTGGCCCAAGAGCTGCCTGCAGCATCCATGGTCTCACTCCCACCTGGGAGTCAGAGAATTACTCTCTCAGCACACACACAAAAAACAGTACAACCCAGAAGACACCTGTTTGGTTAGGCTGCTATTGTTCGTGTTGATTTATTGTCTAAAGGGCTTTTTCCCTCAGAACACTGTCACAGACAAACCAAGAGGGAAAACTGCGATTCTAATCAGAGGCCCTGGCAAGCCGGAGCTCTGAGAGGGAAATGTTCTTTGATCGATTACCTGATCGTGTCTGTAGATGGCCCCTACCACGCTGTGCAGGGAGAGAAATACAGACTCTGGCCCAAAGCACCACGGGTAAAGCTTGCTCCCTGGGTGAGAGGGGTTGGCACAGGGGGAGCGGGGCTGCTCTCTCGGAGCCTCTCCGGAAGTACCCTGAGGCTGCACACTGATGGGAAGGTAGGTTCCTTCCTATTACAGGGGAATTTACGTACGCCCCTTCTGGAAGCCATTCTCCCACACGTTATATCTGCTCACACATCTCTAAGTGCCAGAGAAACAGGTGTTTAAAGGGGGCCAAAAATATCTTTAAGAAGTCACTTCGACTTTAAGTCAGAGGGCAGACTATAATATTATAAACTGCCTTAAAATCATCCCACATGACAGTGAGAAAGCTCTGTACCATCAAAATTATATGTATTTGTCAGACCCCACCTATATTTCCAGCAACAACCCCAGAGTCTCTCCTCCCCTCAGACCAGTGCACTCTGCCAGCTCCAGAGCACACGGAGGCCCTGGACACCGAGTGCCTGGCACAGCCATTGCCCACGTGTGTGTCCTCGCCCCCCCCCCCCCCCCCCCCGCCAGCAAATACATCTAGAAAATAGTCTTCGTCCTTCACAACCCAAGGAAGATCGCCACTCTTCCAGGACGCCTTCCTTTAACTACCCCAGATAATAATCCTTTTTTTTTTTTTAATTATTGTTTAAGGTATTACAAATAGTAGCACATGTCTCTCTTTTTTTCTTCCACTGACCTCCCCCCTGCCTCCCCTACCCCCTGCACTTGCCCTCATCCCCCCACCCCCAGTGTCTGGCCTCTGTTGGTTGTGCTCCTATGCATGCATGCAAGTTCTTTGGTTGATCTCTTACCCCCCCCTAACCCTCCTACCTTCCTGCTGTAGTTTGACAGTTTGTTCGATGCTTCTTTGCCTCTATTTTTGTTCAACAGTTTATAATGTTCCTTATTATCCATAAATGAGTGAGATCATGCGGTATTTATCTTTCTCTGACTGGGCTTACTATGTCCTTTGCATTTCATCAGGGATTCTTTGAACTCTTGCCCTTGTGACATGACATTGTTGTTCTTTTTGTTCTTCTGCTGTGCCCCTCTCCAGCATGAGCCACCAGAGGTCAGGGCTTGGGTGTCCCTCTCATTTGTGTCCTCCCTGCCTGGCACAGAGTAGGTACTCAGCACATCTTACAGTAAATACTTCCATCTCCTAAACTTTAGGACCTAAAGCAAGCAAGCACCTCTTATTAGAGTGTGCTAAGGAGCCTTTCGGTCCTGAAACCTCAGCAGGTTCCCACTGGTCTGGATGCCTGCCCACCCCCTTCTTGCTAGAAGGAGAGGCAGTGAGTTAAGTGCCTTCTCAGAACCCTGATTAATATTTGCCGATTCTCTGTCTGAGAATACATTTAAACCTCTCCCTCCGTTCTGACCTACCTGGCAGGGGGTCAAGAATTTAGTGTCTCTCGCCCACAATGAAGATTGCACGCCTGGCAATGGGGCTTAATTATTTCTGGAGCTTGATCCAGGCTGTTCTTATCTGCCTCAGAAATAAAAAGGAGTCTAGTAGGTTTCTTGGGCGCCTTGGAATCAGTGTTATCCCGGAAGAAAGCAGGCTAATTGCCTCTCCATTGTCAGCCTGGCATTCACCTCTGCAGCAGAGTTTTATTTCACGAGAAGAATGTTAAGTCTGTGGGCCAAGCTTCCTGGTCCTCCATGTTAATATGATTTCTAGTGTTGCCTCAGTGTCCCTCCATAAGATTAGAGATACATGTCAGTATTTGTTCGGCGTTTTTTAAATCTCGGCACTGTTGGGATTTGGGGGCTGGGTAATTCTTTGCATGGGGTCTGTCCTGTGCATTGTAGGATGTTTTATAGACTGCCTGGCTTCTACCCACTAGATGCCAGTAATACCCCAATGCACACACTTACAACAGTAAAACATGCCTCCATATATTGACAAATGTCACAAGAAACGGCGGAGGACAGAATCATCCCCAGTTGAGAACCGTGAACACACACACACACACAGACACACACACACAAATATGCACATATAGCACACGTTCTCACACTCCCATATAGTCCTATCACTTGGCAAATTCTGTTTACCTTTCATTTCTTAGATGAAAGTCACCTTTTTAAGAAACGCTTCTCCGGTTTGGGGGTGTGATGTGGTGCCATGGTTGCGGGGCGGTGTGGTAAGCCCCACCAGGATGAAAAAGGTAGTCTCCCTGGAAAGGTGACCCAGTCAAACTTCCTTTTCAGGGGCAAGCGCCACAGGAGGTAGACAGACGAGACAGGATGTCGGTTCCATCGCTGAGTAATAGAGGAGGAAGCGTTCCATGTTGGCTCGTTCCCGTTGGCTCTTCTTGGCTGTGAGCGTTCTTTTCCGAGGCCAGACTTGGGGGACGGGCATGTCGTAGAGACTGAGCCTCCCTGGAAGCCCAGTTCTTGGTCTGCACCTGCTTCGCGGGAGGTGATAGAGCTCCTGGCGTTGCACTGCTGGCTGCACGCCGGACTCCATTCTAAGCCCTCCGCCCATGTGATTAGTCCTTGCGATCATTCTGTGACTAATATCAGCGTTTGACTCGTGAGGAAACTGGCCTAGAACGTCGAACACTCACAGCTGTTAAATGTGTTCAATGGCAGATTTCATTCTTGACCACCACACTGTGCTGCCTTCCAAAGGATTCATGGGTTTGCTTGTCGAGAAGCTCAGCTGACCACATCATGAAGTATTTAGATCCATGCCTTTTACATCCTCTATGTGACCTCTATGGGAAACAAGAGGGGCTGGAGAAAGCGAGGATGCACTTAAAATCCGGGTAGAAGTGGCCAGAAACACGCTCGGAGAAGGCTGGTTCTCCTACTGACTGCATGTGGTACAGTTCGTGCGTCCTGGCTGCATTTTCATATTAACAAGTAGAACTTGTAATTGGTTTTCTTCCATTTTGAATAGCACAGTAAAGGCCTAAAGCTCAGCACGCCCAGTAAGATTATTTCTCCCCCAATTTAACTTTGCAAAGGAGAGAGGGATCCCCCTGAAGGCTGGGAGAGGGCTCTGCTCCCCGTGAGGCATTTCCCGCCCTCTGTGGAAGTGTCCTCACAGGCCACTCTGACATGGGGCTTTGAGGAGTGAGCATTTTCTCTGGGGGCACGTGAGCCATTCTCGGGGAACCCCAGTGACCTGCTGCTCCGTGTCAGGGAGAAGCCTTCCTGTCTCTCCCACTCAGACAGTCTGTCCCCCACCCTGCACGCACGTGTCGTCTCTTATTTAGTGTGGTCGTTCAGCACTTTTGGCAAAAGGTATAAAACTACTCTTAGGGAGGCGGGGGGAATTTTCTGAAGGAGATGAGATGTGGAAGGAGCAGGAGGCCAGTCCTCCCCGGATTCTCCACACAAGCCCAAGGTCTTATGCCCTCTCTGGCCTCCCTTCGCTGAGCGATGCATCTTCCCTGCAGGCTCCAGGGGCAGAGCGGCTCAGGGTGGAGGAGGTGGAGGCGGTGAAGGCCAGCAGCTCATTCTGACATTCTGACAAGCCCTCCTGTTAGGGATCCCTGCATTAGTCAGGCAGACACTGGGGGATGGAGTTCAAACCCAGATTCCAAGTTAAGGAGGAATGTTGAAACTCAAAGGTTAGCAGCTTTAATTAAGTGAATGACTAAGTGGGGATGGAGGTGGGGGTGAGAGGGGGGAGGTGGCAGGAATTGCCTTAGTGTTGGAAGAGCGTGGCCTTCCCCTTTGCAGGTGCCAGTCTCTCTGGGGGGCCCCGTCTCTATCTGGCAGAGGTCTGCTCCTCCTTCCAGAGCCCACTCCAGTCATGTTTCTTCCGTGGCTGATCCCTCCTATGGGCTCGACTGCTGTGTATGGAATCCAATAAATACTTCCGTTGAATCAATGGATAATTCCATACAGGAATTTACACCGTGTTAATACTATAGCAAATGCTCATTATAAAAGAATTCAGAAAGTACTACTGCATATAAGCCCTTTAGTACTGATATTTATCCATTCACCATTCATTCAACAAATATTTCTTGTGCTCCTACTGGGCGCCGGGCATTGATCAAGCAGCTGGCAATGCAGGCAGGAACCACATGGACCGTTTCAGCTCTCGCCAGCCTTACACTCCATACAGTGAGGCAGACAGAAAACACAAAGCAAATGCCTGATGGCAGATGGTAACGTGCCATGAAGAAGCAGTAAGGAGGGAAGGAAGGTTTCGAGTGATGGTGGGTGAAGGGGTCCTGGTGGTGGTTGAGCCAGGCTGGGGCAGGGAAACATCTGAGCAGAGGCCTGAATGCAGCTGGGAGCCGGCCATGGAGTTCTACGGGTAATGGTCCAAGTAGGAAGCAGCGGGGGCAAAGGCCCTGATGTGGGAATGAGAGTGGCGTGTTTGAGAAACAGAAAGGACAGTTGTAGATGAGGTCAGACAAAGCTTCATTGGCCATGAAGAGGACTGAAATTTCTTTCAAGAAAGACGTGTACAGCTAGTGGACAAGAAAGTGACATGATCAGATTTCTATTTCTAAGAATTGCCTTCAGAGCATGTTCATCATCCTTCATTCATGCAGCACATTTCGATCACCAATGTGTGCTAGGCACTGTCCCCACGTACTCAGGAGTGGCAGGTAAAGACACAGTATGTGCCTTTAAGGGTGTGTACTCTGCTGTGGAAGCTACTAGACAAACGGACAGTTGCATTGCACTGAGTTGATATGATGACCCACAGGGTGGATGGCTGCAGACCCAGGATGATGAGACGCAGGACAAGGGCATGTCAGTGACATCCCTGCCCTGTGTTAGAGAAGCAGAAGTGTGTTGTGAGGAGGATAGATAACAGGAGGCCCACGGCAGTCTGGGGAAATAAGGGAAGGATTTTTAGGTTGCGTTCTGAAAGATGAGCAGTAGCTGGTCAGGCCAAGCGTGGGGTAGAGTCCAGATAAGTGCTCAGCACAGGGGCAGGGAGAGGAGAGCAGGAATGGAAGGAGGAGCATGATGAGAGATGGGGCTGGGCTGATTGGTAGAGGTCCACCTGTGCAGCCTTGAGGTCATGGCCAAGGCTTGGCTCTTTACTCAGGGAGCAATGGGGGAAGAAGCATTTTGAAGAAAGGAGGGACAGATCCGAGTTGTGTTTTAGAAAGATCAGGCTGGCTGCATGGTGGAGAACATTTTGGACGAGAGGAAGGACAGGAGGAGAGCTAAGTAATTCGTAGCCTGGATGAGAGTGGGCATTGTGGGTACGGGGCTCAGGGGTGGATTTGAATCCTGTGTAGAATACGGAGGGTGAGGGAAAACGACGAGCCATTGAGAAGTGCCAGGGTGCTGCTTTGGAATGGCAGGTATCAGTGCTATTTGTTGAGATAAATAAGTAATATAATATGGAAGAACTGCGATGGGAGAGAAAGGTGATGCGTTCATCTTTGAGCAGTTTGAGACAGCTGCAAGGAGATATCCAGCAGGCAGTTGGGTACCAGGATATGAAACTCCACTGAGAAATGTAAAGAGGGATGTATCTTTGGCAGAATTAGCGTGCAGGTCATTAAGATCATGGGGCTGGATGCCATCACCCAGGGAGAGTATGCAGAGAGGGATAAGGGAGGAGCACCCATACTTCAGACGGCCTAAGATCTCTCCTGATGTGTATTTAAATCTCAGGCCCATCACAACTCTTGGAGTGGCTGTGGGTGAAGTGGAGGCAGCCTGCTTACGGGTGGTCCCTGTAAAGGCGGCCTCCAGGATGACCCATGAGCGTGGGCCTCTGCCTGCCATGTATTTCTGGTCACCTTTGCATTTCAGTTGTTTGGAGGCTTTTGCAAGCGAGGAATCAATCTTGTGTTCTGTTTCTTCCTTCGGGATTAGAAAGAGTGTTTTACAGAGTTTTCTTCTCTTGGCTTTATGCCCATACCGTATGAGGAGCAACAAAGGAAGATGTGTGTTTTTTTTTTTTTCTTACCAACTTGGGCTGCAGTCTTTCCACTAAATTCACATTAGCTATATTTCTGGGGCAGAATGGGTGAATGGTCAAAAGGTATAAAGTTATAGTTCCAAGGTGAATAGTTCTGGGGATGTGACGTATAGCATGGTGACCCTAGTGAATAATACTGTATGTCTGAAAGTTGGGGAGAGTACACCTGAAAGGTTCTTACCACACATACACACCAACTGTAACTTTGTGAGATGACGGATGTGTTAACTAATCTGGTTACGGTGATCATTTTTGCAATATATGCATATATCAAATTGCTATATTGTACATCTTAAACTTATACGACATTACCTGTCAGTTACGCCTCAATAAAGCTGGAGTTAAGAAGAAATATTTCATATGGCTGGGAGAAAAGCAGACATCTAGGGAATCAGACCTGGCCACAGCAGAATTGATCATTCTTCGCAAGACTTGGTTGTGGTAATATTACCTATTCTGATTGCTCAGAATGAGAATCGACTTCGCTTTGCCTTCCTACCACCACTGAAGTCCGTATGGACTGTCACAGTATCCCATACAGTGCCAGGCACATTATAGTAAATACTTACTAAATCGCATTCACCACTATTTTATTGTTTTTTGTTATTATTACTCTCCTTGCATGCTTGACCTAAGGAAAGGCTCTTTTTATGTCCTTGGGACCAGCAGAGTCCTTGGCACAGGGTAGAAATGAAGTATTTTTTATTGGAGTCTAATCGATCCTATTAGTACTCTCTTCACAATTTGAATGCAAGCTCCTTGAAGATAGGAAGAATGTCTCCTACTCCTCCCGTCCCCCCTCCCCCCAAAAATCTAGCCTTGTTCTGAATATGTGGTAGTTATTTACTTGTATTTGTTTAAAACCGGACAGATTGCAGTCATGACCTTAACTTTTGTCAGCTGGAGAAGAGTGTAGAGATTATACAAATCCACATGGCCTTCCATCCCAGCAGCTGAAGCAAAGTCAGACCCATCGTATTGAAATGCACATCCGTAACTGTTGAATCTGATGAGAAAATGGGCCTTTCAAATGTTGCTGTCGAACACAAAGGCATACTCTTTGTTTTTAAATATTAATCTTTGATCAGGGTATTCATATTCATAACATTCTTGAAAGGAGGTTGTCATTCGGTGTTAACATCATCTCAGTTGTTGGTGCGTTTCAAAGCGTTGCCACGGGGACAGAATTGTGCTTCCACTGCTCTTTTGTTGAACTGCACTCAGGTATGAGTTCCATCGTTCAGCCGCAGGCCGTGCTCCTGGAGCTGAGAGGTGGCTGTTGGTAGTACAGAAGGCAGGAGCGGGTGCTTGGAAGGGAGACTGAATCCAGAGCTTGGGGTGTTGCATCTGATGTGCACTTTGTGTGGATAATGTCACTAGGAATGGAACACCACCACCAGAAAACATTCCCTTGCTGTCCAGCGAATGCCACCACACACACTTCATTGAGATTTGACTTTGAGGCAAGGCTGTACTATTTATTTCCGAAGTGGGTAGCTTGTGTTCCTGGACATTTTATCCCGGTGACTTTTACATTCACAAAAGTCAGTGGGTGCTATGGAGATAATCAGTCTCTGGCAAAGCTAGAGACCTACTGTTCTCTCATCTTGGAGAATGCTGTCCATCTGAGTGTCAGGAACCACAGGACCCCACGCTGTGCATGTAGAAAGCCTTGATTTCTTCAGAGTAGTCCAAAAGTTAATGGATGGATGGACAGATAAGTCTCTCTAGCAATTTTTAAAAAAATTAGAACCAAATAATCAGTGAACTCAAAATGATAGGAGCCAGTATATTTCTACCAATATTAGCCAAGCACAGTAGAAAAGGTTAATATATGGGTTGTTGGGTGTCATATTTGCTACCTTGCAACTCAAATATTGGCCAATATATTAACCTTTTCAAATTTTTGGATTTAAGAATGTTTTTTTTAATTTCAGAAAAGAGAAAGTGGATCTTAAGTTAGCTCTTGATGAAAACTGTGCTAATACAGAGACAACTTTTCATGTGGAATCACTTAAGAAGAGGACTTTTGATAACATCTCCTTTGTGGTGATAGTGAAAGAGAAATTTAATAGTAAAATCTTTTTAATTTCCAAGTCTATTTTGAATGCTTGGGGAAAACAAGTCATTTCTAACTGGAAAAATCACAGGCTAGATAGAGATATACTTTTTCTTAAACGTATAAAAAAAAAAAAAAGGTTTGTAGCCAAAGTGTAAGAATTTATAATCCAGATTTTAAGAATCTTGCAAATTTACATGACTCATGTGTACAGGATAAATAGGCTGGAGACTTGTGGGTGGAAAGGATTCAACTGACAAATAGACGGGCCCAGACTATGGGCCCCACTGAAGGCCAGAGGGAAGAACAGCTGAAGACTTTAGTATAGCGAAGTGACTAAATCCTGCTTAAAATCTAAAAGCAGTCACTTTCCAAGTAGCAAGGGAAACTTTGAATTTCAAAATAAATTTCCATGGTGTTCAAGTCTATTAAGACTCTTTTATCAGAGTAATTGCCTTTAACCTTATCATTTTTAATTTAGTGGTTTAAAAGATCATTATATTATACTAGAGGCCCAGTGCATGAAAATTCATGCATTGGAAGGGGGGTCCCTTAGCCAGGCCTGTCCCCTCTCACAGTCTGGGAACCCTCAGGGGCAGGAGGCAACCTGGCAATCAGGGGAAGGCAATGCCCCCATCACACCTCTGCTGCTGCCACTGCCAGCAGCGCAAGCCTCTTCTGGCCCTGGTTACCTGAGCCTTGGGAGGCCCTGGATAGCTGGGCAGCTGCCATCTGAGGCTTGCCTGCACCTCAGTAGTTGGTGGGTTGAGGGGACTGGAGGATTCTGTAGGTAGGTGTGCCGCAGGGTTGGGGAGACTGTGCCCATCTTGTGGCTGTGGGTGCTGCCATCTTTGAGGGCATGGCAGTCAACTAGCATATTCCCTCTTTATTAGATAGGATTTTAAAGGCCAAAATTAAACTTTACTATTTGAGAAGATCTAGTGTATTCTCTTTGCAATAGGCCAGGCTCACAAAACGGTGTTGGAGGGTGTTTTTTTTTTTTGCAATCCTTAAATTAATCTTCAAATGTTTTGGCTAAAATTCAAGTAGAATCAACAAAATCTGGGATGTTTTTAGTGTCAATAATATTTACACTCTTAGGTTTCATTTTCTCGCTGTACCATCTCAAGCCTTAAAAAATTGCTTCTGAATTAAATTTAATGCTCAATTTGACCTTACAGTAGCAAGCCAATTTCTTTTGACAATTCACAGAAAATACAATTCACAGATCTACTTCGGAAGTACAAGAAATTGGTCCAACCACTGTGCTTTGGGGGGAAATAATGGGGGGGAAAAACTAATTGAGAAAAATTATCACTTCCTACCAAAACAGTTGTTAGAGGCCAAATAGTATACAGTGGTGCCTCACACAACGAACTTAATTTGTTCCAGGACCAAGTTTGTTATGCGAAAAGTTCGTTATGTGAAACGCGTTTTCCCATAACAATACATGTTAAAAAAAATAATTCGTTCTATAGCATAAAATATGCTAAGATGACATAAAAAAAGATAAATTTTTTGTTATTATTTTTATTTAGATACATCATGATATAAAAAAAATATTGAGTTTAACTTAAAAGGACGACTGCCGTGATACGTGCGTGATTTAATTCGTAATGAAGAACGATTGCCGCGATATGTGCAGTGCTTAAGTTAAGCGCAGTGACTAACGACTGCCTGCAGTGCCTGCGCGGAAGGATGCAATACATCGGCAGCGATCGTGGAAGCTCGGGCAAAGCGGTCGTGGAAGCTCGGGCGACTTCGTTGTGTGAAACGAAGTTCGTTGTATGAATCATGAAATGAAGTTCGTTGTGTGCAGCGTTCGCTGTGCGAGGCGTTCTTTATGCGAGGCACCACTATAAATAAAAATTGTGGTGATCACGCTCACCTTACCAGATCCTCTAGACCACAAATGATAAATGAGCAGATCCACCTACATCCCAAACTCAGCTATAGTCAAGACTCCAGTGTATCTCTGGATAACACAGCAAATGGTGATTGGTTCATTATAAACCAATAATAAACTTTATGTATTATGTAGCATAAGTAGCTTTGTTCTCTACATGAGCTGATATTTAACTCAGGCCCCCAGCATCCTTTCATGAAGAAAAGGCACTTTCCTTCCTATATAACAATAATCCTACTTTTAGGATAGTACTAAAATGTCCCTAATGCTGTGCTATTCAAAGTGTGATCCTCAGACCCAGTGCTGCTTCTTACTGGTCTGCAGCAAGTTAAAGGAGCTCACACATCTTCACTGTGTAAACCAGCCCCATCACTAAGCACGCTGCTCATCTGTTTGTCACGGCAGCTTACTCCACAAAGGAAGCCAGAGCTTGGACATACGTTCTGGGAGAAGCAAAATGACAGAATTCTCTCTTAATGTTCTCTCTCTGACTTCCCAGGATTTTCTCTAAACTTTGGAAAGTTCTGCTCAGAGTGTATAAATTGTGAGAATGTGGCATTTTTGCTGAGCACTATTTTTAAAGAATAACTATATATATCCCACCTATACAGAGTGGGCATATATATATGCCTAAACGACCATTATATATATATATATGCCTAATATATATATATGCCTAATATATATATGCCTAAACGACCGTTATCACCAGTCAACCAAACGACTGCTCAGCTGGTCGCTATAATGCACACTGACTACAAGGGGGTAGATGCTCAACACAAGAGTTGCCTCCTGGTGGTGAGTGCAATCCTACAGCCAATGTACCATGACCGGCCAACCTCCCTTGGCCCCTACATCCCCCCACCCCGGCCATCCCGATTGACCTGGATGAGGACTGGGTGAGATGGCCCCAATGGCCCTGATCACTAGTCAGACTGAGGGACCCCACCCATGCACAAATTCATGGCACCAGGCCTCTAGTATTATCATATTTAGTTATTACTCAGTTTAATTCTTTCTCATGAAAGATATGTTCCTTTTTCTATGTAGCATCAAGGTATAGGCAAATTAATAAGTTTAATAACATCATTATGCAGTGCTTCATAATGTTAATGATTATTGATGAGTGCTTACTGAGGTACTGTGCCAAGTGCTTTATACTTACTAGCATATTTTAACCTATTGCAGGAAGAATTTTTATCATCCTCTTTTTTGGAGATGAGAAAACTGAGGCTCAGGAAAGTTAGACAACCTACACCCAGTATCAAACAGTGGGCCAGTAGTTAAGGCAGTGATTCCAAATCAGATCCATTCCCTCCAGAGCCCTGGCTCTTAGCCAATCTGATAAGTGATTAAAAAGTGAATTACCTTCAGATTCTGGCAACATGGTGAGCAAAACCCATACAGAGTTACCTTTAACTATAGATAAATAGGAAGATTGGCTAAAGTATATATTTTTTAAATGTCATCCTAATTGAAATCAAAAGAAACAGAATCACCAGTTGTGGGAAAGGAAGTGAAAGCTCAGAAGAATCAGATAAGACCCAGCTGGCATGGCTCAGTGGTTGAGCATTGACCTGGAACCAGGAAGTCACAGTTTGATTTCTGTGTACCCAGACTGTGGGCTGATCCCCAGTGGGGGGCAGTAGGGGGTGGAAGGGAGGCAGCTGATCAGGGGTTCTCTCTCATCATTGATGTGTACACCTCTCTTTTCCTCTTTGAAATCAATAGAAATATATATATATTTTTAAATGGATCCAGGTAAGAAAGCTGTGAGTAGGGCCCATGCAGTTACTGGATCTGGAAGGAGACCCCGAGCTAATTCTCATGCATGTAGAGACAGAGGATGGGACCAGTCAGACCTGTGCAAGCAGGAAGCTAAAACTTAAACCTCGTAGAAAGCTGAGATCCTCAAAAGCTACCCTTTTTTCAAAAAGGAGACTTGAAAAGCTTCATCCATCTAACCCATTTCATGTCCCGGGGTGGGGTCCAGATCTAGCATGACAGGCCCTCAGACCATGAGGCCTTTTGACTTTTGTCCATTCTCTTAGCATTGCCCAATGCAAATCCTCATCTCGATAAAAAAACACACGGAAATTTTAGAACTAAGAGAAAAGGAGCATTTTAAATAAAACCGGAAGAGGGAAAAGTAAATAACAGAGAAAAGGTCAAATGGGCAGCAAAGAAAAAAACTACTCATCTGGCAGCAAACTTCTTTCTTGCAACATAAAGATGAAAAGACATTGAAATATCTTCAAAAGCAGAGAAAAAATAACTATCAACCTGGGATTCTGTCCCCTGTAAACCATCACTTAAGGGTGATAATGGCGTGGAGTATACAGTGAGAGGAAAACTACTGATCAAAACAGTAATCTCACAAACATTACGTTGGGTGAGAAAAGCCTGCTGTACGATTTCCATTTGTGTGAAATTCAAAAAATTGGGTGCATTAATCAGGAGTGAAAATGTCTGAATAGTGGGGATGAGGACGGGAGACACTCTGGTGAGATAGAAATATTACAGTTCTTGATCTAGGTGGTTATTTGCTTGGGTGTCTGCAAAAATTCATCAAGCTAAACCCTTTGCATGCATGCACATTGTGTACCTCACTGTATTATTTTGATCCCCCAGAAAATAATACTAATACTACAACAACAACAACAACAACAACAAAACAAATCAGAGGGCATAGCTCTGGCTGGTGTGCTCAGTGGTTAGAGCGTTTGCCTGAACACTGAAGGATTTCAGGTTTGATTCCCGGTCAAGGGCACATACCTGGGTTGTGGTTTCTATCCCTGGCCCACGTCAGGAATTGTGCAGGAGGCAACCAATTGATGTGTCATTCTCACATCAATGTTTCTTTCTCTCTTGTCCTCCCTCCTTTCCACTCTCTCTAAAAATCAATGGAAAAAATATCCTTGGGTGAAGATTAACAACAAAAACCACACACACACACACACACACACACACACACACACACACGGGTGTGGGGGGGGAACATAATACAGATTCTTCAAGTTTGCTTTTAATAAATTCACTAGAGAATTGAGTTAGAACCCAGAGGATCAGAGTGGGTTATAATAATGAACAGTTTGGAAAGAAAGTGGTAAATAAGAGGTTTCATTTAAACAAACATTGACTAACAACAATAATCATGTCTCTGGGAGGTGGGGGTTAAAAGCAAGATGGAATTAAAACACTAGATAACAACCAGTGAGTGTGGTTAAGTGCGGTAGGTGGTAATTGAAGTTAAAACATTCTCAGATCCTTGCTTTTCTCTGAAGGAGGGTAGAAATGTTGATTATATTTGAGTGAATCTTAACAATTTAATGTAGTCACAAAAATCATAAAAACAGAGCATCTAACTTTCATATTAGTTGATTGTAAAATAAGAATTAAGGCATTCAATCTAATAGTAAGCAAGAAAGAGTAACACCAAAACAAGATAGAAAAAATAATGGAAGAAATGGGTCCAATTAAATTAGAAATTTTTATATTATAAAAGCCTAATATGCAAAGTGTCCCCTCAACTGGAAGTTCCACCTGGAATTCGACCAGGGCCCTCCCCTCTGCTGGCCCTGCCCACGCCAGCAGTGATGGCAGGTGGCCGGGGGGAAGGGAGGCCCCAGCAGGCAGCTGGAAGCCAGTAGGGACCCTACCCATGCAGGAATTTTGTGCACTGAGCCTCTAGTTATAGTATAGATGTAATTTGTTAACAGTGTACTTTTAAAAAAAAAATTTTCTTTTTATTGCGTTCAGAGAGGAAAGGAAAGGGAGAGAGAGATAGAAACATTAATGATGAGAGAGAATCATTGATCGGCTGCCTCCTGCACACCCCCCTACTGGGGGTCAAGCCCAAAACCCAGGCATGTGTCTTTGACCAGAATCTAACCTGGGACCTTCAGTCCATAGGCTTACACTCTATCCACTGAGCCAAACCAGTGAGGGCAACAACATACTTTTAACTGTTAGAAGACAAAGATTCTACCTATTATTTATAAGAGGGACTCCCGAACCAATTTACAGAAAGCCAAGGGATATAAAATGATAAATCAGGAAGATATTTTTAAAATGAGAGTCAATGTAACCACATTAATATCATGCAAATCAGACTTTAAGGCAAAACTATATTTTTAGGAATAATTCATCAGGAAGATATAAAAATTCTGAGCCTGAACCCTCAAGGTAAATAAAGCCAAATTTGATTAAATGACAAGGAGAAATAGACAAATTCATAGTTACAATGGGAGGTATTAACACACATCCCTCAGAAAAGTGATACCTTAGGAAAACAAAAAAGACCAAAGATGTGGAAGAGTTGACCAATACTATCAATGAATTTGATATTTTGAGTACAAAAAAACCCCCTCAAAAAACAGGTTTCATTTAAACAAACATTGACTAACAATAATAGGCAATAGTTAGGCAATAGGTAGTCTATGCACTTCATTTTCAAAATTGCAATGTATTAGGCCACACAAGGATGACCAATAAAGGGTAAACCAGACAAAGTATAAGACAGTGGTCGGCAAACTCATTAGTCAACAGAGCCAAATATCAACAGTACAATGATTGAAATTTCTTTTGAGAGCCGAAAACTGACTTCTGCAAATGGGCCATGAAGTTTCAATCACACTGTACATGCACGCCCGCACATGATATTTTGTGGAAGAACCACACTCAAGGGACCAAAGAGCCGTATGTGGCTCTCGAGCCGCAGTTTGTGAAGCACTGGTATAAGACAACTGGGAGTGTTGAGGCTTATGGCAGAAAGAAGAAAATGTGCCTTCTTAGTAAAATATATAAAACAAATGTGCTCTTGCAGTACATAGCCTCTGGTTTGAAACTTCTAACTGACTGAAACCATCCGAGACAAACATCTGCTGCTGCCTTTCGGCCTAGTTGCCCACCGACTGATCTCTGCCGATTCACAGACAGTTGTACTCATGGAAGGAATAGCTGTTATCAGTGAAAAAGACTGTCCCCCCCATCAGTCATTTTTAGAGTTGTAAACACTTCTCATAGGGGATAACAGGGCATGGTGGCACTGGGGTGGGGTGGGGGGGGCAATTGTTTTAAATTAGGTTTAAGGATTCTGTGACGAATTTGGGGTTATTCATTGTTCCTTATCCTCAGACGTTCACCTCAAAGAGAGGCTAAATGAAGTCTTTCTCTGAAGACATTGAAGAACAGACCAAATAATTCCTTTCCTGGATACAGTTAAGACTTGACTTCTCTACTGAACGCATTTAGTAAGTGCTCACAGGTTGTCGTGGCTGAGAGATTATGGGAGCCTGAGGAGACGTGGACACAGATTGTCCTAGTGACCTGGGTGAGCACAGGACTTATCAGGAACAGAATAGGACTCCGCTGGCACATCTAATTGTCTCACCTCATTTTTCCATGGTTTACCATTGATACTGCTCAATATCATGGACATAATGCCCTATGTTTTGCGTATCCTGCTAATGTGTTAGCGTGGTTAACACTTCATAATTCTGTGGCGTTCTTATCCCTTCATAAATGATTCAGGATAGCCTCTCATTTTGTTAGAGTTTAGCATCTCCTCTGTATTATCCTGTGCTGACCTAGAAATGCTACAGGCAGCTCCATTTTTAGGCAGCGATCCCTGAAGCGATCTGTGCGGTCTCCCACAGGTAACCTCCTTCAAGCTTGAAATGATTCCATTTATTTCTGCGAATCCCTGCCCCTGAGAGAATTTTAGCTGAATGTTTGCTAATTTCCTTCTCTGCTCAGCCTTTGCACACTAGATATCAGTCTGTCTCCAAAAACCCCCTTCACTTTTTTAAGTTAAGGCGTTGATCACCGAATGATATATCCCCTCGGTGCTTGGGGTTGCCACAAGAGGAATAAAACAACTAGTCACAGTTAACTTTACAGTGTAACTGGAGAACTAAGTCAACTATTGAGAGTGGCCATCACCCCTAGCTCTAAGGACTAAATAATACTCACGTTTGTATTTTTCTAAAAGTGCTAAGTATCGGTCCCTCTGCACAGAGTAATAACCTACAACTGCGCTTGGTCGCAGGTACATCAGAATTCTTACCACAGTAGAGGTTGTTGTGACTGCATTTACATACAATCTGACAGGCCATCCACCACAGTCATGCCCACAAAACCCTCATCTTGCATCTGTGTCCAGCATCTCTCTGGTTTCCCATGTTTACCCCTAAGATTCCAGTTTCCGCATGTGGACTGAACAAAGATGTAAACAAGCTTTGGCTTATTCTTGCCGACCGAAGAAGACCTGGTTTTGTTTCAGATCCAGATATATTTGAGGCAATTTGTTATATTCCACTGGCAACAGATTTCTGTGGATTGTGTGTGTTAATGGCTGCGCTGTAGAGGTTCCTATAAAAGACTTCATTCACTTCATTCTTCCAAGTTGGAGAATTACGTATCTAAATGCTTTTCTGACTTAGACTCAAGTGGCAATTTATGTTGAGCTATAAATATGAAAGTATTTTGGCTTTTCTGCTTTTCTTCTTCTTCTTCTTTCTCTTTTTCTTTTTCCACTTGACTGCTTCCTTGTTTTGGTCTCCTCCTTTAATTTTAGATTGAAACAGGCACCCAAGTCATGAAGTTTGACAATTAAATGGGTAGTACCCTCATTACATAAATAATGTGTGTAATTAAAAAAAATAACACTAAGAACACACTAGATAATTGGGCAGAGGGCATGAACAATTTCCTAAAGAGAAAATCCAGATGACCTGTATGCATTTAAAAAAATGGTCAGCTCATTAGTCATCACAGAAATGTCAATCAAAACAGCCATGAAGTATCCCTTCTCATCTTTGAAATTCTATTCTGGTAGGTTACTTGAGCTGTTTCTCAAAATTTTAGTTATAAAAAGGCACAAAGGACTTGGGTGTTATCTTATTAAATTTTGACATATATTGCAAAGTGTTTACTGAATTGTCACACCAACTATCTTCTCGCGCATGCCCATGTAGGGAGGAGATGCAGGTCTCTCTGCACTTCTGGTTACACACACATGATCCCCTCCTAAAGTGTTGCCCGCGATTGAACAGATCACTGCACAGCTATACAATGTAATACCTTCAGGCATGAAATGTATGTTTTGAAAATGTCACATAACACAGAAGAGATGCTTATGAAAAGGACAAGTGGCATGGTGAGTCGCCCCAGTCTCCACACTTCATGTAATCAAATAGGGTGTCAGGGAGAATGAAGGGTGTGTATCTAGCACCCATTAATAGCCAGAGTGATCATCCATTTCTTCGATTTCCATTTCATACAGCCTAAGGAATCTTTAAAACTTGGGTGAAATAGCCCAGGAGAATAGCTTGTTTTCTGTACACTGGAAAACAGTTGTGCAAATATTAAAACTTGCATCCTTGCCCTGGCCAGTTTGGCTCCTGGGTTTGATTCTGGCCAAGGGCATGTACTTTGGTTGCAGGCTTCATCTCTGGTCCCAGTTAAGGCATGTGGGAGAGGCAACCAATCAATGTATCTCTCTCACATCAATGTTTCTCTGTGTGTGTGTCTCTCCCTCTCCTTTCCACTCTCTCTAAAAACCAATGGGGGAAATATTCTCAGGTGAGGATTAATAGCCACAACAAAAAGCCACTGCTGCCTGCAAGAAACCTGGCTTGTCTCCACGCAGCATGAGTTTCTGATGTTGAAATGTTCTTGTCGGCAGTGGCTCCCTTACTTGTGAATATGTATTTCGATGATGGAGGTGTCTCCTCAGGGCACGTGCAAAGCATCAGAGTCACCAGTAGTTCTTCAGATCTCTTGGTCACCCTCTGTCCTGGCATCTGTTTATGCCTGTGACGAATTCACAAGAAACTGCCTCAGGAAGAGAAATGATTTTTCTGCAGGTGTCCTTACTACTGAATCCAGATGACTACAGAAAGCTGTCTTTGGGATCAGATTATTCCCGTGTGTGTGTGTGTGTGTGTGTGTGTGTGTGTGTGTGTGTGTGTGTCTAAAAATATCTGCTCTTCTCTGCTATTTTTAAAGGGTGTGCCTTATTCGAGAGGCAGTAGCGAAACCTCACAATTTTATTTTTAAGGTAGAAAAAATTAGACATGATGAAGTGTTTTGACGGCTGCGCACGGAAGCACCGAGGGAAGCTGTTCCTATGAGCACAGCAGATAGGTCTCTGCTGTATGTTTACTAGTAAGCTCCCGCAAGTGCTGGGTGCCTACGGGAGCTTTGAGTCAGTGTCTGTGCCAGTGCCTTTGGTGAGATGTAAGAGGTTTAGATTCCTCCTAATCAAAAATTGTGGATGGATCACATGGAAGCCAGTTGCATCTATATCCAATTCCTTAAGTTTGGAAGTTATGGTGCCTACTACTGTTATAAAGACGAGTGAGTGCAGAGATGACTGAGCACAAAGAGGATGGATGGGCTTTTGAATGGGACACTCTGAGGTCAAGTTCTGGCTCTGTTAGATGCTCACCACATGGCCTGAATCTACTGAGTTTGTTTCTTTTTTTCTTTTTCTTTTTTTTTAAAAATATATTTTATTGATTTTACACAGAGAGGAATTGAAAGGGACAGAGAATTAGAAACGTCGATGAGAGAGAAACATCGACCAGCTGCCTCTTGCAAGCCCCCCACGGGGGATGTGCCCGCAACCAAGGTACATGCCCTTGACCGGAATCGAACCCGGGACCTTTCAGTCCGCAGGCCAACACTCTATCCACTGAGCCAAACCAGTCCCGGCTAAGTTTGTTTCTTCACCTGAAATGTGGGGAAAACAACAGCTACTGGGCGGAGTTGTGAGGATGAAAGGTGCAAAAGTAGGTTTACTGTTGTGAGTATGCAAAGCAGTTTATTCTTGTATTAGTACTTATCGATTATTCTATTATTTATTTGTATTACAACTGTTAACTTACTTTTGCCCACTCCTATATATGTCATATATATGGATCAACATGTGTTAATTTCCATGAATACCCCCAGCATTTTATCAATACTGGATAAGTAGATACTTGAATAAGCTGTTTTTTCAAAGGACTTTATAATTCACCCAAATTGATCATGATGCACTTGGGGCTGCACTGCTAGGTGGGATGAGCTTTTCCAGATGAACCTTCCCACTACCCCTGGGCTCCTCAGCACACACCGGTGAGCAGCTCGGGGGCCCTATTGTTTCCTGAGACCTGGGAACGGAGCTCTTTGCACCAGAAAAACTAACGACCTCACATAGGATCCATTCCACACTTTCGTGGTCATTAGCACCACAATGAACCAAATATTTTTAATTGGATGCTTAAGAAATCTGAGTCAGACACTTTATCGAGTTTGAGAAAGATTTGTTCTTTTCTGCCAAGAACTTGCAATGTACAGTATCCAGAACAATCTATATATTTTTTTTAAAAATCTGTGCTTATAACTTAGAATTCTCAGTCAATTTTTTATGCCTCTCTAGTCAAGTCTTAAACCCCAGGAAGATCTGGCAAAAACATTGTCTGAGATGGAAACAACCAAAATATTCATCAATAAGAGAATAGATGAACCGATGTGGTATATTCATATAATGGAATACTTCTCATCAATAAACAATTCTGACCTTGAAAGGTACAACAATAGAACCGAACTTTAAACAAATGATGTTGAACCAAGGAAGCCAGACACAGATGAATATATGCTGTGGGATTTCATTTTTGTGAAGTCCAAGAAGAGGACTAATCTAATCCATGATGGTAAAAGGCACAACAATGGTTAATTCTGGGGATATTGTCTGGGAAGAGGCAAAAAGGAAATTTCTAGGATGATGAAAATGTCCTGTATGTTATAGATACAAGATATGTATGTACACCCCCCCACACACACACACACATACCTGGTCATCAGGCACTTAAAACCTGTACATATACAGTTTATAAGTTATACCTCCATTGAAAAAAACAAAGTGTCAAGATCAGGCACCATTTAGTTTGGGAAGAGAAAGTAAGGTGAAACTAATAAGAGGTTAACTTTTAAAATATCAGTGTTTCTAGGGTTCCACTTTTATAAACTCTGTTTCTATAAAAATAAATTTACCATTGAACTTTGATTTTAAAACTAAATAAAATTGGTCAACTCCCAGTAGACAAATGAATTGGATCCCAACTTTTTTAAAGTTTTAGCTCTGAAGCTGTTTATTATCTACTTATTCAGTGTTAACAAAATGCTGAGCATATTCATGGCATTGAACACATTTTGATTCTTTTTAAATTTTTATTTTATTGTTTAAAGTATTACAAATATTAGTACATACGTCTCCTTTTCCCCCCCATTGACTCTTATATATTACATATCCTGGCATAAACAGCACTTGCTTTAATAGTGAGTTCTAGCCCTAACATGCTGGGAAGTTTTGAATGTAGAGGTGACATTGATTTTAAATGTCTTTTTGGATGTATCAATATCTCCGTTCAGATAAAAGACCAAGTTGTGTTGTAAATTCATCTCCCCACCTTGGTTTTTGTTAAACTCTTCCATGGGCGAAGCAGCAGGAACCGTTAGTCAGAGTTGAATATGAGTGTGTGTTTTAACTCAATATAAATTAATTTTCCTACAGGACCTTCTAATTTTAGGTATAAAGGATGAGACATTTGTTGTTTCTCTGTTTGCTCTGTGGTATTCTTTGTCCAGGACTAGAAGAGAAAAACAGCGAATCAGGCAAAGTGGGGGTGAAGGTGGGGAATATCTAAGTGAGGCCTAAATAATATAATAAACATCCAACTTACAGAAATCACCTGAAAGGCAAACACCAATTCTATCACTTCATTTTTTTCCTTAAAAACCTTCATGAGGGTTGTAATATATGTAAACAATCTCCTCTGTTGTACTATTAACAACCTTTCATGATATTTTTTCCTTTTTCTTTCTAGACATTTTCTACCACATTTCTGCAGGAATCCCCATCCAGAGCTGTCTATCCACATGAGCTATGTGATCTTCCTTCCTTCTTTCTTTCACTCTTTCCTTCCTTCCCTCCTCCATTCCTTTCTTTTTTTACACTTTTAGATTTTTTTTTCAGTCGCAGTGTATATTCAATATTATTTCATATCAGTTTCAGCTGTGGGTGGTGGAAATATCAGGGGAAAGACATTGCAAAGTGCATTTTTGTCTGAACTATGTGATATTTCTTAAAATCTTTCTTAACAGTTCCACTCTGGCCTCTCAGCATAGATCACTTCTCCTCATGCCCTTGCCGCCCCATCTCTCTTCCACAAAACCATGCCTTACACAGAGCAGGCATTCAGAGTTTAGAGAATTAAGCAGGTGAAGAAAGAGAAAGCCGACACCTGTCTAAACAGCAAAGATTAAAAGAAAAATTGAAATGTCTCAAATTTATCATTTCACGGTACATAGGTTTTGTACTAATAAAAATTTCATGGAATCTTTCAAAAGCTTTGTCTCTCCCTGCCTTAAAATTTTCATAATAGCACATAATTAAGATTTTTGTTCCAGGAACAAAAAGGTCACCCAGACTTATTTACATAACAAAATAGTTTGATAGTTGGAGGGGGAAAAAAAAAAACAACAGAAAAAAGATTGATTCTGAAACTCTATAAGCTAAAATAGAAAAGTACACAGATTATATGACATTATGTTTAAAATATTAATACTCATTTTGAAAGCCCCAGGATCTGCTGGGAGCCACTGTGTGGCAGCATTACAAGCAGCTGTAACCTTGTCCCCTAAAATCTGTCACCAATGATCTAATAGCTGATCAGAGATCCAGCGGATTGTTTTTCCAAACATACTTTCTTTTCTCACAAAGCTGTATGTTTGATGAACATTATCTGAAGGCAGAATATGTCAACACTAATCTTCTCATAGCTGAGGATTTAGCATCACTTGTGATCAGGTTTTAAGATAGTCATGTCCGTAATTATATATATTTATACATATATGTGTATGTCATATCTATAGGATACGTGTATGTGCACATAAATATGCATCCACAGCAGTAGAGTATAGCCACACTGTGAGGTGTCCAATAAAGCATTGCCTCCTGGTGGACAGCAGTAAAACCTTCCTCCTTCCTCCCGCCTCAGCACCTTTGAACTTGCTGTTGACTCTGTCTACAGTGCTTTCCCCAGGTAACTGATGCTCACTTGCCTACCTCCTCTGTCTTCACTCTTGCTTCCTTTAACAGCCCTTCACAGTACTCACCGTATTATTGGGGTCACTTGTCTTGTGAACTCCTCAGTGAGATCCACAAGGGCAAAGATTTTTCTCTTTTTTTATATATAAAATATATTTTATTGATTCTTTTATGGAGAGGAAGGGCGAGGGATAGAGAGTTAGAAACATTGATTAGCTGCCTCCTGCACATACTGGGGATGTCCCGCAACCAAGTTACATGCCCTGACCAGAATCAAACCGGGGACCCTTCAGTCCGTAGGCTGACATTCTATCCACTTGATGGATAGAATGAACTTGAGCCAAACCAGGGAGGGAGACCTCATCTTTCTTATTCATGCTATTTCCCTAGTGCTTACCACAATGCCACACATATAACTGGAGTTCCATAAATATTTGCAAAATGAATGAATGAATGGAGAGTGACTTAAAGTTTATCCAATCTTCTAGCATAAACATGAATTCCCTTTGTATCATTTCTACTAAGAACCAACATTCGTGAATTAATTGAAGGGCACTTGTAGCACAATATAGGGACAAAGTGAGTACAGAAGAGCTAAACAAATAGAATAAGGAAAATAAATGATCCAAGGTGAATTGGAGACAGAGGAGCAGGACAATTGCAGAGAACAACTGAAAGGAAGGGAAGAAGAAGAAATCAGTCTGACCTGTAGGAAAAGATGGCTGGTGTCTAGGTGCTGCACCATTTGTCACAGAACTTATTATTTTTACTCCTTAATTTCTTAGAAATTAATATTTGTGTAGCACTTTTTTGTTTTAATTTATTTTTATTGATTTCAGAGAGTAATGAAGAGGGAAAGATAGAAACATCAATGATGAGAGGGAATCATTGATCAGCTGCCTCATGCACACCCCACACTAGGGATGGAGCCTGCACTCAGGGCATGTGCCCTGACCTGGAATTGAACCATGACTTCCTGGTTCATAGGTCAACACTCAACCACTGGCCACATTGGCGGGGCTCTGTGCAGCACTTTTGGTTACAAGTACCGTGTATGACATTTTGAAACAACTAAATAAATGGTTAGATTCATCAAAGCAGACCAGGTGAGGACTGAGGACGAGCCTATAACATAACCCAAAGATGATTCGGTCCAATATAGACAACACCATACACACCTCACCTGGTTTGTACTGTAATAACCACATCAGCAGGAGAGGTATAGTTATTATATTCCCATTTTTCAGATAAGAAGACTGAGTCTCAGAGCCTTTAAGTGGCATGCCTCAAGTTCATACGTCTTATGCATACGAGATACCAGATTTGGTGCCAGCTCTTTAGAATCCAAAGCCTATAATAATAATACATGATGGGAAAACTCAGTTCCAATTTTTGCAGCAATCTTGGGAAGCAAGGCACACAAAAGAAATTAGAAAATATATCTCCTTTGTCCTAATGTAAGCCTCCTTTCCATGTTGATATCCTCATCAAAGTGTTTCCTTTAAAAAAAAAAAACTTACACACGTATTTGAAAGGTCCTCTTGGTCTCTCTTCTTCCCACAGATACTGTGCTTATTGGTTGGTTAGGATTCGAAAGGTACTTAGCCCTGCATTTACCCCCTTTTAAAAATAATATATTTTATTGTTTTTTTTACAGAGAGGAAGGGAGAGAGATAGAGAGCTAGAAACATCGATAAGAGAGAGACATCGACCAGCTGCCTCCTGCACACCCCTTACCGGAGATGTGCCCACACTCAAGGTACATGCCCTTGACTGGAATCGAACCTTGGACCCTTCAGTCCGCAGGCCAACACTCTATCTACTGAGCAAAGCCGGTTTCGGCTGCATTTACCCCCTTTTACCACACCATAAGAGCTCACTTACAGGCCAGGGAGGCCACAGCCACGGAGGGGTTTGAGAAGCTGTGGAAGAGCTCAGAAATGAAAACATACAGACCAGGTCCTGCTGCCTGACAAACGTGGAGTTGATGACTCACTGGACCACGGTGGCAGGGAGAGACTCTTTGTGGGGTTTAGACACCCTTGGACAAGAGAGGGGCAGAGTTCAAGAGGACGAACACTGCAGAAGCCTGGCTGAGAGTCTGACTCTCCACAGGAGTGTGTACTTCAGCGAATACTGCCCTGCACACCGACAGGGCCCCTGGTCCTGTGCTGGGCGGTTGGACATTGACAGGAACGGCCTCGCCTCTTCTTCCCCAAAGCTGCCGCCGTCTAGCAAGGCGGCGGACCGCTGCCTTCACGATACCCTCTGTGCTCCGCCTTAATGACGAGATTGCAAGCAGCCTGCGATGGCCTACAGTGGATTGGGTAGGTGTCGGCCTACAGGTTACTCTGGAACTTAGAATTTGCTGTTTTTGTACACCTACCTGGGTAATGTAGACATTGGAGTCTTCTTCCTGAGATGCTCCTGTCTGCCCTCCTTCACCTTTGCCCCTGTCTGTCTACCTCTGTGCTTCTGTTTTGAGAGCTCTGGCCACTCCCGCCCACACTCCCACCCCCTTGAGCGCTTCAGAGCTACAGAAACCGCTATCCTGCCTCACCAGCTCCTGTAACAAAGGAGATGACAGCTACTTCAACTACTTCTCCTCCTGTGAGATCTGAAGTGGCCTTGTTTGCCCCAGAGAAAAGAGCCAGTGGGCTTTGAGGAGGTTGGGGGTCCCAGGGAGCAGATGGTCTAGCTGGAGCACCTCACACAAGACTGGCCAAATGGTGGTGGTACCCGCAGCCTCATCCGCACACACCCTGTCCTTTTTCTTTCTCTGCCAGGGCTTCATTTCTTCCTCACCCTTTCCTTCGTCTTTCCTGGCTCATCCACTTTCCCCTTTCACCCATGTCTTCCCACATGTTCTTCTCACCGGTTTCTGCGCCCTCTGGTGGTCCTAACAGGAACTGGGGGTGATGCAGGGGCAGAATTTGTACTTTAAGCAGGTGTTGCTTGACTAGTGCTTGTTTTAACTGATTGCATTCGAAGGTCTTTGAACCTGGCCTGCGCTGCCCTGTCCCATTCGTGCCGCGATCCCGCCGCTGAGCTGTCGCACCTACAGCCGCATTCATTCATTTAACTTGCCTGCCTGGCGCCCCGGCTGAGCTATCTGATGATTAAAACGTGGCTCTGATAATCCTGGGAGCTCATGCATCCCGACTGCCTTTCACCCTTTCGTGGCTCCCACCTGTTAGTCTGTCAAATGCTGCTCCTGTGCAAGTAAGCAGACAGTCACTGATAAGCTTGCTTAAAACACGATAAAACACTAAGAAGGGCTTGCAGCCTCTGTCAATCTGCTTGCAGTAGTTCCCTGCTGCTGCTGTAGCACTGATTCAATGGATGCATGCCCTTTCTTGCTCTCTGCCCTGCTCCCTCTGCTTGCCTGGAACACAGACATGATGGCAGGTGGTCAGGCTGCCGCTGGGAAGTGTGAAGATGAGGATCAAGCCCTCAGCATGGCAGAGTGGGAAGCTGGAAAGAGCCAGCCTTGTGGGTAGACATTCCAGCCCGGGACTACCTGCTCCTGGGTTTCTTTTATATGAGAGAAAAGCATGCCAAGCTGGGCTTGAAGAGGGGTGGAGGCAGGGGGTGCCCTGTTGCTAAGCATCTGAATTTAACTCCCCAGGGGTTTCTGTGCTCTAACGACTGGTTCTTACCCCAGAGACTCTCACAGGATTCAGAAGTGTCTTCTGGGAAATGAATATTAAAAAATATATAACTTTTACTTGATAATGAACTTAACTCAAGTGATTTATTTAAAAAAAAATAACTTCTAAATTGCAATCTCTTCCACATACTTCATATCATTTCTTAATCAGAACAACCCTATGAAGCCAGAGGTCAGCTAGCGGCACTGCCTTCATTCAGAGCTCAGGAAGCGGAGGCACCAATAGCTCTGGCAGCCTCTTACACAGCCCAGGTTCTTATTGATAGCTTTTGATTCTAAGCCATTTGCTCTCTCCTGATCCTCACTGTAATTCCTCAATGTTGTATTTTAAGAGAACCAATGGTTTCTGATGCTTATTTTTTTTTCCTTTTGCCTATTACGATGTGTATTTAATATGGAAAAACTCTAAGCTTATTCTTCTCAAAGCTCCCTCTCGAAGCTCATGTTCCTGAAGGAGGCCTTGGTCGTACCCACAAAGGATCCTCTCCCCGGGGAGGAGGCCCTGCCCTGGGAAAGGCTCTGTGACCCTCTCCCTCTGGGTTCTCTCCCTCCCCTCCGCTCTCTCCCTCAGTCTCCTTCCCTGACCAAAGCATGCGGGGCTGTCCCTTCAGCAGCAGCATCCCTGGGTGGGAACAATTCCTAGAGAAGCCGAAGTGAGGACAGAAAAGGCAACCCACCACCTGTCTCTGTAGCTGCTTCAAGGCCCCAAGGCAGATGGAGCCCTGACTAAGAATACCGCACTCTATCCTGCTGCTGCAGTGAACCAGCTGGTCAGAGAGGTTGCTGGGTTTACGTCTTGCGGGTTAACCTGAGACAAAGACAAAATGGTGGTTTTTATGAGGATGACACGGAATCCAGGCCAAGCACAAAAGACAGCTCAGCACAAAGGACACCCTCGCATTCAGATTGCTTTGTCTACCCAGAGGATTGAAGGAGTCTCGGTCCAGATTTTGAACTTAGAAAGGCTCACAGTTATCTTGTATAACTTCAAGGATCATAATACTTGAGAGAATGTGTAGACTGCTGAGGAGGGAGGGAGAGTGTGTCCCACCAGCCGGAGCAGGAGAGCGCTTCAAAGGCCTGCCTTTTCTCTGAAGCCGTGACAACTTTGACCTGCATCTTCCACATGTAGAAGCCTCTTTGTTGAAGGTCATTCATTGGTAAATTGACTTAAATATCCCATTTTCAAACTGGGTCTCTTTTAGCATTGAAGATAATGTCACATCTGTGTCCAAATGGTAAGATCCAGGACATTGAAAAATCTCCATCATGAATGCAAATTGGCAGAGGGCTTCCTATGTTATTCAAGGCACCCTGAGGATTACCAACTATAGTGGAAGCTCAGTCCCTGCCATGATTGTGTTTAGAATCTAAGGGGAGAAACAGAGTAAACACCTAATTTATACTAATAAAAGGGTAGCGTGTTATTAGACCAGACGTGTTCCAGACAACCATCCAGATGTCCTTCTGGACAAAGCCACAATGGCTGCCTGAGTCTCAGGCAAGCCACCGAAGGCAGCTGCCACTGCCCAGGACTGGCCTGAGGCTCAGGGAAGCCAGCCCAAGGGTCAGGCAAACAGGGCCCGCCAAGGCTTGTGCGGCCAGCAGTGGCAGCAGCAGAGGCATGTTGGGGGCATCACCTTCCCCTAATCACCAGATGGCCTCCCTCAGAGGGAGGCCAGAGGCAGCAGCAGCGAGGTGATAATGGGGGCAATGTCTTCCCTTGATGGGACCATCGCTTTCCACAGAGGGATGTCAGACTGTGGCTTAGGTCTGCTCCCCCTGAGCAGGCCTAAGCCATCAGTAGGACATTCCCCGAGGGCTCCCGGACTGTGAGAGGGGGCAGGCTGGGCTGAGGGACACCCCCACCCCCATCCCTAGTAAATAATAATAATTAAAAAAAAAAAAAAAGGCTCATGCTCTATGGCTCTTTGCAAGCATGTTATTTGAGTTGAGTTAGCAGATGTCTCCTACCCAACAAGGTCCTGTGTTCTTGTTTGGATTGGTTAGAATGATTGGTTGTAAGTAACTCAAGCTAGCTTAAGGAGGAAGAAAGTGGAGGCAAGAAGTATTAACAGAATATGTAAGTGTCTTATGGATCTCAGGAACATGCATCCAGTCATAGAAGGGACGGGGAAGCTAGCAAGCATCCAGGCCAGTGGTTGTTTATTTTTGCCGTACTCTCTATCATCCACCCTTTGTTTCTCTGTGTCAGCCGCCCTGTGCCAGTTAGCCCATCTCCCACCAAGCCCATTTGTGCAAGCTGGCGAGGGTGATTTTTGATTCTCCACATGAAGCTAACCCAAATTAGAATGGAAATCTTAATCCAATTTCTACATTTCTGCGAAGAAAACTGTACCTTATCATGGGTCAGGGGGATAATCCGACGATCGTGTGGATGATAGAAAAGCAATTCCAGGGAAAGGAGAACTGTGAGAAGCCGCCCAGAGACCCCAAAGGTGTCTCCCAGTCTGACTGGAGAACAGACCATGGGTTTCACTGTGGGCCAAGGCCCTGGGTGGGCAGTGGCAGGTGGGAAAGCAGAGACTCCTCTCTATTGAGGGCCCATCCTTGAAACCATCCACACAGATAACAAGCATTCTCCACAGACTGAATACACAGTTTCTCCTGAGCATATGGCCTTAGGTGTTTTCCAGCTGTGTGTAGCTGCTCATATAATTAACACAATTTAATTTTTAAAATGTGTCTCTGAACTAATTCTATCTTTTAGTAATCCCATGTCTTTTGCCATCACTGGGCACTGATAGTAAAGCTACCCTGTGTGAGAGTTGCCTTCATGCACAGTAATGGGGGACCTTTTGTGTATGTGAGCTGTGGACTGGGAGCCCTGGTGAGCAGCTGGGAGTGTTGGCTGGGATGTTCAACAGGAATTCTACACATGAATTTTACCTTATTAGTTCCCGTTCCATTTTTTCTTGTAATATCATCAATTTTCCCACAGCTGCCTTCCTGCATGGAAGTATATGTATAAATGTAATAAATTGTTAGAGAGCCAACTTATTATATTTGTATTACTTTCAAATCCTTGTAATAACAGGAACTGAGCCAACAAAGAGTTGATAAGGTCCTGTGCAGTGTGCCATAAGGAATTTTAATGCATGACTTGTAATTTGCATGGTGATTATTGACACATGAACAAATGCTTTTAAAGTATTTGAAATATCCCTTAAAGGTGCCCTAAGTACAGAAAGTACTGTTTGCACCATTTTACAAATCCGTCATGGATACTGCCAAGGGCAAGTTCCATTCCAGCCTAAAATTAACAGCAGCAATAAAATAATAGTCTAGAAGCTAGTATGATGATGGCAGGTTCTTGACACAAAGGCTCCACACTTTATAACTTTTTTTTTATTCTTGCAACAGATGTCGATACTATACCCACCCCTGTTATAGGGAAGGAAATGGAGTTGGAGAGGCCTGCAATTTTTGTCAAGTTATTTAGATCCAAATTAATGTGCTTTAACTGTTTGCAAAATACTCCCTTAAGTGGGAGAAATGATGACAGAGCGATCCAATGAACCTGGGGAAAATTCAGACATTGCTGGCCCATTGAAGAGACCAGATCCATAGCTTCATCATTAGGACCAGATCCTGGGGGAAAAACAAAACAAAACAAAACAACAACAACAACAAAAAAGGCTGCAAGTTCAAATCCCAGCCCCTCTGCTATCTGCTCTGTGACCCTGGGAAAGGCTCCCTGGTTTCCTCCACTTAAAGCTGAAGATGCCTACTTCCATAGCATTTGGTGTAGGGATTAAATAATATTTAAGTGAGTAGAAGAATCCCTGAAATATAGGAAATGCCTTCCGAGTGCTTTGGATTGGCCTGGGGCCTGGGTACTTGGTGTGTTGGCCATGGGATGTTGCCAGTGCTAATTCTGTGAGGCCGGCAGCTGCACCTGTGGGGCAGTCTGGAAAGGCAGCAGGCCACAGCCTCAAGCACTGCCTCAGCCCCATAATCATCACTTTCTAGTGGTTTCCAGACCTCCGTGTTCTGCCCTGAGTGGGGAACCAAGGCAACTGCTGGGAACCCAGGCACGGTGCAGGCTGCAGAGGGCAGGCCAGGTGAGGAACCCCGGCACAGCCCAGGCTGGGACAACTGTCAGGGGCATCCCTCCAATTAGCGGCCACCGCCCCTCTCAGGACCAACTCTTCCATGTAAAACCCATCCAGGGCCATTCTTAGAAACTAAAGAACCCTAACTAATTGGACAGTGCGAGAAGATTTTGGTCCAGGGACGGTGGCACGTTCAATGGAGTTTGCAGAGATCTGATTGCACTCCTGCTGTGCAGAGGGCTGCCGGGCCTGCAGAGCCTCTTCGCCTCCTTGAGCTGATTTCCCTGCAAGAACAAGGCGAGCTGGTTCACTTGCCCTCCCCTTCTGCCCCAGCAGGTCCTCATGAGCTCAGGACTATTTGTGATTCATTTTGATTTGGTTAAAAGAAACACAGCTACAGAATTGTGAGCGTGACATACTGTTTTTCTGTAATTCCAGGAGAGATTATCTGTCTTAAGTAGAGTGACCATTCAATTTGTCACCCAAATTGGGATGCTTTTGAGAATAAAAGGAAATGCGAAGCCTATTAAAATTGCATAAATTGCATGGCTCAGTGGTTGAGCGTTTGACCTATGAACCAAGAGGTCACAGTTCGATTGCTGGTTAGGGCACATGCCCAAATCACAAGCTTGGTCCCCAATGGGGATGTGGGGAGTGTGTGTGCAGGAGGCAGACAATGGATGATTCTCTCTCATCATTGATTTTTCTGTCTCCCTCTCCCTCTCCCTGCCTCTCTGAAATCAGTAAAAATGTATTTTAAAATTATATAAATTTTCTTAGAAGACGGTTCAGCAGTTTCTTAACAAAACTAAACATACTCTTTCCAAACATAGGATCCAGCAGTTGTGTTTCTTGATATTTACTAAAAGGAGTTTAAAACTTGTGTCTACACAAAAACATGAACATGAATGTCTATAGCAACTTTATTCATAATTGCCAAAACTTTGAAGCAATGGATAAATAAACAGTGCTATATCCAGACAATGGAATATTTCTTAGCACTAAAAAAAGAAAGAGAAAGAGATATCTAGCCATGAAAAGATTTGAAGGAAAGTTAAATACATACTACTAAGTGAAAGAAGCCAATCATACTGTATGATTCCAATTCTATGCCATTCTACAAAAGGCAGAACTGTGGGGACGGTGATAAGATCAGTTGTTGCTAAGAGTTAGGGGAGGGAGAGGATGAAAAGGTAGAACACAGGGGAATTTTAGGGCAGTGAAACTATCCTGTATGGTTCTATAATGGAAGATACAAGTTGTTATACATTTATCAAAATAAACACATCAAAATGTACAACACAAAAAATAAGCCCTAATGTAAACTATGGCCTTTGATAACAATGATGTCTCAATGTAGATTCATCTGCTGTGACAAAGTACCACTCTGGTGGGAGATGTCATAGTGTGGCAGGGGAGGAGGGAGGGTTATTTACTCATCTACTTTCTGCTCAATTTTGCTGTGAACCTAAAACTGTTTTAAAAAGTAAAACCTACTTTTAAAAATTACATAATTTTCAGGCATATTTATTTATTAATAAGTTTTATCATGAATAGATATATTTTGTTACTATGTCAAAAATAAAATTAGTTTTTATAAAAGTAAAAAAAATAAATTAAATATAAACTGGGATTGTCCCAGGAATCAGGTCTTATATTAGTCTCAAGCAACATATTCTGATTTGAAACCAAAAAGAAAAAGTTAGCATGTTTTTTAGTAAACTAGAGGCCCAGTGCATGAAATTCAGGCATTGGGGGGGGGGGGGTGTCCCTCAGCCCATCCTGCACCCTCTCATAATCTGGGACACCTCAGGGGCCTAAACTGGCAGTTGGACATCCCCTTAGGCATCCGGATTATAAGAGGGATGTCCAACTGCTGGTTTAGGCCTGGTCCCTGCAGGCCTGTGGGAGCACACTGACCACCAGGGGGCAGCTCCTGCCTTGAACGTCTGCCCCCCGGTGGTCAGTGCGCATCATAGTGATTGGTCAACTGGTCATTCTGGTCATTCTGTCAGAATGGTCACTTAAGCTTTTATATATATAGTTTGCTTTTCTATCATATATTTCTCCTTCTTTGGGGCACATGTGCTATCAAGCTTTCCCCTTTTTTTCTAGGGTTTTATTACTGATTTATTGAGTAACTCATACTGTACGCATACTCTACTAAGTGTTTTACATACATCAAGTTAGTCCTTACTAAGTAGAGGCTTGCTCTTCCATTCACTCAAACACCTATACAGGGCACTTGTTATTTGTCACATGCTGTTCCAGACCCTGGGAATGCAGCAGTGGTGGGGGAGGAAGGCAATAAATAAGTAGGTAATGTCAGGTGAAAAGTGCTATGAAGAAATTAGAAAAAGGTAAGAAATCTAGAAATATTAAATAAAATGAAGAAAAAGAAAATAGAAAGGTAAACAGATGGTGATGGGGACTGCTATTTTAGATTGTCAGAGAGAACTGCTCTTCAAGGTGGTGCTGAGGAGGCACATGAGGAAATGACAGGAATAAGCCATGTGACCATCTGGGGGAAGGTCATTCTAGACAGAGAGAACAGAAACTGCAAAGGCATTTTGGAATAGCAAGGACACCAGTATGGCTGAGCAAAGGCTAGCTGAGAGGGGCGTGGGATTCAAGGTCAGGGAGGCAGTGGTCAGGGTCACCCGATTGGATGAGGACCATAGATCATGGTAAGCATTTGGGATTTTGCTCAGTGGAAGACAGGAAACCACTGGAGGAGTTACATGATGTAATTTGCATTTTGGCGAGATTGTGGAGTCTGCAGACAGGTGAGGAAGCTGTTGAAATAGGCCAGGTAAGATTGGCAGGAGTTGCAGCAGAGAGTATGAGAAGTGCGTGGTTGATTCTTGATCTGTTTTGAAAGCAGAAAGAACAAGAATTGCTGACTGATCTGATATAGGATCTGAGAGAACGGATTTAGAAATGACACCAAGGTTTTGCCTGAGCAACTGCAGGAAGGGCAGTGAGGAGGACAGTGGAAGGAGCAGGTTTAGAGGAAACGTCAGAAGTTCACTCTTAGGCACAAAATTAAGGCGCCTGGCAGGAATCCAGGAGAAGAGGGCAAGGTGGCAGGTCGACAAGAGTTCAGGGGAAAGCCCTGAACTGGGACTATAAATGGGAGGACTGTCATTATGTAGGGCGTTTATAAGCTGGGTGTCTGCCTGAGATCACCTGAGGGGACAGGGTAGATGGTAAAAAGAAGGGTTGGAGGACTGAGCTCTTCAATGGGAAGAGGCCTGGGAGATAAAGAGGAGCAGCAGGTGGGGAACCAGAGAAATGGTATCTTGATGCCAGGAGAGAGAGAGGGTGTGATCAGCGGCATCAAATCTGCCCACGGTCAAAGCTAATGACTGCCAAATTTTGCAATATGGCACTAGGTGGTGATCTAGACAAAACCTGATTCAGAGGAGTGGTTGGGGTGAAAGCCCAACTGGGATGGCCTTTAGGCATAACAGAAGAGAAAGGAGAAACCAAGAGATAGGTTGAGGCATGTTAATAACCTCGTGCGTGGGGACCATCTTGTATGTGGCAGAGCCCGGATTCTAACTCCGATCTTTCCTATTCCAAATTCTGGTCATTTTATATAAGAGGAGAGAGTCCTGGGTCAGGAGACAAGGCATCTTTGACCCTAACTAGCTATGTAACCTTGAGAAATTCATCATTCAACAAATGTATGTGAGGTCCTACTGGGTGCCAGGCACCATGCTGGGTGTGAGGGACTACAAGGATGGATAACCCAGACCCCCTGGGCTCCAGCTGCACCCAGAGGGGCGGGAAAGAAAGTTAAGGATGGCTCTGAGAAAGGTGAAACACTCTAGTTCTTCTCATAAGACAAATGGGCAGGTTGGGTCAGGAAAGCCCTAAGTTCTTTCTTTTTATTATTTATTATTTATTTTTTTATTGTTGATGGTCTACATGCTTTTTTTAATCCTTGAATTCCGTAGATGAGGGATATAAGTGAATCCTTTCACCTACAGATTAGAAAGGGAAAACCAGCCTAGAATTCCCAACCTCTCCAGGGTATACCGCCGAGGTATTTTAAAGATGCCATCTGCTAATTAGAATTTTTAATTGAGAGAAATGTGTGCAGGCACGTAGCGTGCCATTAGAGCAGCAGATTAAAAGCGTCGGAAGTGGCCTCATTCACTTCCCAAACTGTTCAAATTGATTTTATAATTTTCTGCCCATGTAAGTGACCAGATCCCATCCAGATAAGCTGGGGAACTACTGGTAGATTTTAAGGAGATTACCCTCGTCAACCAAGGAGAAAGGTAAAAAACCTTTCATAGGAAAGATATAACCATGGCTACATGTAGAGAAATAGAAATTCCTTGGAGTTGAAGGGAATTACCAAGCTTGGTAAGGAGGCACCTGGAAGTAGCTACTGAAATCTGAACTTAAAAAAATAAAAATAAAAATAAAATCTGAACTTAAAAAAATAAATAAAACTAAAATCTGAACTTAAATAAAAAAATAAATAAAACTAAAATCTGAACTTGTATCAATTTGGATGACAAGACTTGGGGTGTGGCATCTGCTTCAACATAATCTAAGAGGAGGGCGCAGTGGGTCAGGGCATGGAAGCTCAGGACTGGCCTTCAATCGCATGCATAAGGCTTGCAGCCTCTCTGTCAAATGAAGAGAATAATTATTCTATTCCATTTTTCTCTCCATATATTTGACATTTTCCATAATAAAAATCGTTATATCATGTGTATTTCTTTCAACCAGCCATCTCAACTTTTTTCCACAGAAATAATTGTATCAGCCTATATGGGTATGTATCTCTGAGGGTGTTTATTGAAACACTGTATTGAAAAGCATGGAAATAACCTAATAATTATTAATACGAAAATGGTTATGTAAACTATTGATATATATATGTTGACATCATTTAAACAGAGTAAATTAAGAAAAACAATCTTATACAATATCAAAGAAAACTCACACCATCCACCTAATTCTTTATTCTTAAGTATGGATAAGAATCACCAAATACGTGGAGAAAACTTGCAGCACAGAACAGAAAAAGCCAGCCCAAAGGAAACGAAGACAATTGAGCAAACCAGACAAACAGTAGTATGTTCAGAGAGATCCATGAACTCATAAGGTCCATTTTTAAATTACATGAAATCAGATAATAAAAAAAGAATGGGTTCTAACAGATTAAAGATGAGCTACCCAAAAGTTCAACAGAAGGGCTTGGGGGAAATAAGCTGAGGATATTTAATAGAACACAAAGCAAGAAGAGAAAGAGGTGGAAATAGTAGAGAAAATATAAGAGAAGTAAAGGACCAGTTCAAAAGCTCTGATACAGTCACTAGGGAAAACAGAATGGAGGTTCCTCAAAAAAATTAAAAATAGAACTACCATGACACAGCAATTCACTTCTGGGTATTTACCCAAAGAAAATTACAACAGGATCTCGAGGAAATAGCTGCACTCCCATGTTTATTGCAGTATTACTCACAGTAGCCAAAAGATGGGAATAGGCTAAATCAAGAAAATATTATAGATACGTTGTATGTGTTTTTTCAGCCATGAGAAAGAAGGAAATCCTGCCATTTGTGACAACATAGATGGATCTTGAGGGCATTATGCTAAGTGAAACAAGTCAGACAGAAAAGACATACTGTGTGATATCTCTTTCATGTAGAATCTAAAATACCTTATCTCCTAGAAACAGAGAATAGAATGGTGGTTACCAGCGGCTGGGGAGTGTGGAAAATGAAGAGATATTGGTCACAGGAAACAAACTTCCAGTTATAAGATGAATGAGTTCTGGGATCTAATGTGCAGCAGGGTGATTATAGTTAATAATCCTATCTAATAAAGAGGGAATATGCTCATTGACCATCGTGCCCTCACATAGATGGTGGCATCCACAGCCAATAAGGATGAAATATGCTAATTGATTGCCACGTCCTCGAAGATGGCAGCACCCACAGCCACAAGATGGCAGTGCCCAGTCCCCTCAGCCCCACCAGGATGGCAGGCATGTGGCACGGCCAGGTGGCCATGTGAGTCCGGCTGCTCTGCACGCCTGCCTCAGGAGTCCCCCCCAGTTCCCTCAGCCCCCCAGCTGCCCAGGGCTGGTCCGTGGTACAGGCAAGCCTTGGATAGTGGCTGCCCAGCCACCCAGGGCTGCCTGAGGCTCAGGCAACCAGGGCCAGCCCTGGCTTGCACTGCCAGCAGTGGCAGCAGCAGAGGTGTGATGGAGGTGTTGCCCCCTGATTGCAGGGTCACCTCTCACCCCTGAGGGCTCTTGGACTGTGAGAGGGGGCAGCTGGGCTGAGGGATCCCCGCCCCCCCTCCCCCAGTGTATGAATTTTCATGCACCTGGCCTCTAGTACTGTATTATATACTTGAAACTTGCCAGAGAGTAAATCTTACATGTTCTTATCATCATATACACAAAGAGAAACAATAATAATATGACATAATGGAGGTGTTAGCTAACACTAAGGCGGGAATCATTTTGCAGTATATAACTGGATCAAATCAACAGGTTGTATATCTTACACTTATACAAAGTTATATATCAATTATATCTCAGTAAAGCTGGGAAAAGAAAAGACTCCAACATATGAGCAACAGGAGGCTCAGGAAGTAAAGCCAAAGAAAATGGCAGGGGAAAAGGAAGGACATTATCGAGGAGATAATAGAACATTCCAAAAACTGAAGGGAGATACAAACCTTCAGATTGAAATGGGCTACCAAGTGCAGAAGACAATGACTAATTAAAGAGTTAAAGCGTCATTCTCCTGAAATTTCCAAACATTAAGAACAGGAGCACTATATTGAAAGATACCAGAGAGAAGAAAACTTCAGGGGGATCTGAATTAGGCTAATAGCCAACTTCTCAGCAGCAGCCTTGGATGCTGGAAACATGATGCCAGCATGGGCCTCAGACCAGTGGCAGGATCACCATCTGGGGGCTTCTTAGCCATGCAGAGTCTCAGGCCCCATCCCCAGCCCACCAGTGAGCATCTGCCTTTTAGTAAGATGACTCATATACACATAAACAGGCTAGAACACAAAGGATGATGACTTCATCATATAAAAAAAATTATGAATCTAGAATTAATTCTATCCCCAATGACCAATTGAGTATAAAGGCAGAATCAAAGCACTTTAAGGCAAAATACAAAAAATGTACCATTCAGGTGAGCGATGTTGGTAATGGGGGAGGGATGCATGTGTGGGTCAGGGTATATAGGGGAAGTCTCTGTACCTCCCTCTCAATTTTATTATGAAGTTAAAAATCCTCAAAAGATAGTCTTTCCTCTTCTTCTTCTTCTTCTCTTCTTCTTCTTCTTCTTTTTAAGGCTAGTATTTAAAATTATATATGTAACCAATAAAAAGTATAATTTTTAAACACTGGCAGACAGAAGGAAAGATTAAGTGAGCTAAATGCTACGTTTTCATCTTTCATCATCTTTCCTAGCAGGAAGTCAATAGATAATGTCTAAATTAACTCAGTAAACTGCGATGTATTATGTAGAGAAAGGGAGCTAAAAAGCAGAAACAGGATATGTTTTCTCCCGGTCCGCAGTGATTTTTTCCCCAAAGCTGAGCGTTCATGACTTGTTTGGAGGCCCCACTGAAAGGTTCTCCTGCGATTGATGAGAGTAACACAAACAGAGTAACACGTCTTTATTGTAGTAACACATTAGAGGTTCATTTACTGGCAGCGACAGTCCAGGGCGGTTTATTTCTGGTCAGTGGGCAGCTTTCCTTCCCTTGGGTGAGTCAGAGATTCGGGCGGTTGGTTTCCTTGCAGTGATTCTGGTATCCTGCAGGTCTCAGAGCCTTACTCAGCCTGTGGAGGGGGCAGGAGAGCAGGGAAAAGGCAAACTCGCTTGGTCACTGACCCAGCCCAGAAAGGACTGCTCACTTCCACTCTCACCCCGTGGAGAGAACTGGTCCTGGCCCCATCGGGTAAGGTGGGCTTGGAAATGTAGTTCTTGCTGACCGTCTTACCTTGCGGAGGGTGAGCTCAAATTTTTGGTGACAACAAACCATTTCCGCCACATCCTATTCCACATCCAAATAGCCATGTAGAGATGGCATGCACCCCTTGTCCTCTCCTCAGAAAGGACATTGGATTCTGGACACCAGACAGTCTGGTGTCCTGTTGCTAGAAAGGATAGCATGTCGATCCGATTTGCCTGGAGTTGTTTGAATATTTTCAATTCCTTTCCCTTGCTCTAGTGTCTTTGAACCATGCGTCTTTTTGTAATTATTTCCTGTCATTTAGTAGATCTGTCCTTTGTACCATAACTAGATAGCATGTCCTCTTCGTAACGTAATACATTGGCATTATGGTGGAAGGGGATGTGAAAAGAGAAGAGGCAGCACGCTGCTCCCCACTGCTGGCTTCCTTGACACCCGGGTGGCTTAGGACAAGCCCTATAACCTCTCCACTCACTGGTGTCCTTACCTGGGAGAGAAGGGACTTGCTGGGCTTTGCCAGCCCTTTCAGTTTCAAACTTTTGTTACTTTCCAGTTCCATCCATCTGTGATCTGATAACAGTTGAGTTTCTGGAATGCAAATGAGAGGCCACGGCCTGAGTTATAAGCATAGTGACTCTTCCAGCCCTGTCCCTCCCCTGCAGTCTGTCAACATAGACCTCACTCCTGCATAGTGAGGCTCTCAGAGAAGCAGAGGCTGAGTAACAGTGTGATAGCTAGAAAGCCGGTGAGACATCTCCATCAGTGACAGAAGAGGAAGGCTGTGTGGGACTCAGCTTGTCAGTCCTAACACAAAGCTCTCCTCTGCAAGAAAGGTGATAGAGTCCCAGGCACTTCACAGTCCCAAAGCAGCCACCTCCCCATGAGGGAGGCAGAACTGGTTATTATTTTCATGGCTTACTTAGTTGTTTTTTGTTTTTTTTTTTTAATAGTTTCATAGTTTAAACATCAAAAAGTACAAAAATGTAGAGGATGCAAAGCTTTCATCCCACCCTAGTCCCCCATCTGCCCAGTTCTCCTTCCTCAACCTCCCCCCAAAAGAAATAACTACTGGTATTGTGTCATGTACATTCTTTCCCCCCTCTTCTGCTTTTGTGATGATTCTTGTTACTTTCTGTTCTAACCACATTTTGATTTACTGTGCCAGGGAGTTCTCTCTATTGTCTGTACAGAAAGCTCACCCTTTTATGTCTCATAGAATCCTATGCATAGCATATTTTACCAATTTCCCAACCTGGACATGTTAGTTGTTTCAGGTCTTTTGTGATCCCAAGCTACGCTTTAGTAATTTAAAGCTGTACAAAAGGCATTTCACAAACTGTGTACGAATATATATGTAATTTCTTCAGAGTGGCAAATTCAATGCTTTCAAATTACCCTTCATCGGCCGATTTTCTACATGAGGACAGGTGCTGAGAATGTGTGATGGCAAATCCATGTGCAGGTGTGATTTTCCTGAGTTGGAGCTGGCTGGGTGTGGGTAACACCAGGTCAGACAGGTTGGTACTGAAGTGGGCACCGACACAGTGGGCAAGCGGAACAGCAGCTCACCTGAGCGCGAGCTGGGAGAGTGAGGCTCGTGTGCAGCAGGCTGGGCAGTCACAGTGGCAGATGTGAGCCGGGCACCGCAGGGTCTGTGCAGGCCCTTTGTGAGCCAAGCCCAGGGTGTGGGCACCAGCTTATCGGAGGCTCTGGAAACAGCAGTTATACATGCATCACAAAACAGCCTTTGAGCCAGACTCCCTGCGCCTGTGGGACTCCTGCCGCCCACACCTGCATTCACAGGGCCTTAGAATTGGGACAATGTCATTTAAGCTCTAGTGAGGGGAAGAGGGACAGTTTCTAAAAGTAGAACAGCCTTGCTTGCATATTTTAAATAAGGAAATATATCTATATATCTATATATCTATATCTATATATATCTATATCTATATCTATATCTATATCTATATCTATATCTATATCTATATCTATATCTATCTATCTGTATCTATATCTATATCTATCTATCTGTATGTAAATATATATATATATATATATATTTGAGTATAATATATAATTTATTTACAGGGTGTCCTCCCAAATATATATGTACACTTTAACAGTGGGTAGCTCAATTTTGAAAATGAAATGTATTTTAATAAACACCGCCTTTATAATTATTCAATGTGTGTGTATACATTTTAGGGGGGACACCCTATATTTATGTTACATGGAATATATTTAAATATAGTACATTTACATTATTATGTGTATGATACTTATATAATACTAGTGGCTCAGTGCACAAATTCATGCACATTGAAAGGGAATTAATTAGAGGAAATATTTTAATATTGCTATTTGCTCTTTCTCTATATAATAGAAGTGTCAGAGATGAAAGAAAATTAGTAAAATGTATATGAAAATATCGATTGCCTTAAAGAGGGCTACCTGACTGGGATTTCATGATCAATTGTCTCACAGAGGGAGGCCACGCCCACCTGCCACAGCACCACTGGCTGGGTAGCCTGGCCTCCCTCTTTGGGGCAATCAATTGCGGGGCTCGGCGATCAATCATGGAGCCTCCCCATCCCCGATTGATTGCCCCGCAGAGGGTGGTCTGGGCCTCCCTTTCTGGGGGCAATTGTGGGGCAATGATGGGGCCCCTGACCAATTGCATAGCACCCACCTTGGCTGGCCTGGCGCCAGTGAGTGCCATAGCGTGGTCTTCCTGATAGTCATCCGGACAGTCGTTCTGCAGTTTAGTTGTTTGGTCGATTTGCATATTATACTTTTATTATTATAGACAAGCCTATATATCTCTACTTAACATATACATGGGAGTGGGCAAAAGTAGGCTTACAGTTATAGTACAAATAAACAAAATAAAATTTATAAATAATAATACAAGAATAAACTCTGGGTTTTGCATACTAACAACTAAACCTATTTTTGTCCAC
Organism: Pipistrellus kuhlii; assembly: GCF_014108245.1. Taxonomy (NCBI): domain Eukaryota; kingdom Metazoa; phylum Chordata; class Mammalia; order Chiroptera; family Vespertilionidae; genus Pipistrellus; species Pipistrellus kuhlii. The sequence goes on from NW_023425427.1 coordinate 30,638,025, forward strand.
CCCTGTATATTATTATAACATGCATAATATAAAGTATATTTTAATATATATAAATATATATTTAAATAAGGACATATATTTTTATACACTTTATTTATTAGAGCAGTTTTAGGTTCACAGCAAAATTGAGCTGAAACTACAGAGAATTCCCATACACCTCCATCCACACATGCGGTCTCCCCACTGTCAACATGCTGCAGCAGGTGGCGGATCTGTTTCAACTGATGAACTACATTGACACACCATCATCACCCAAAGTCCATAGTTCACATTAGGGCTCATTCTCGGTGTTGTACATTCTAAGGGTTGACAAGTATTCTTTATTCTTGTTCTTAGTGTTCTATTACCTCATTTAACTCTTCAGTCACTCTATACAGTAGCTGCTATTGTCACCCCCATTTAGAGAAGAGGAAACAGAGGCACGGTAAAATGAAGTGACTTGCCCGAGGTCCCATAGCTAGTGAGTGTTGGAACTGGATTGGAAGCCAGGCAGTCTGATTTGGTGTGTTTTTAACCACTGTGCTGCCTCTGACTCAATTCCCCTCTTACATTCTCTTTCCCCTCCCCACCTCTCCTCCAGGTGGCAGTAGAGGGTGCTCTCTGCTCACTCCACGGGGCTTCCCCATAGCCTCATTATCTGCTGGAGGAATCGGAGAGATTTGTGCTATTTTCTGCTGCAGAAGCCTTGGGTGCTGAAGGACAGGAGCCTAGGTTAGTTGTAGCCATGAGCATGAGAGTTACTGGTGAAGGGGACAGAAGGGAAAGGGAGGATGAGGCTGGGAATAATTGAGAGGGGAAAGGAGCAGGGACAGTGACTCTAGACTCCAGGTCCAAAGACACCTGAGATTAAAGGACAATGGTGAAGATTGCCGGAGGGAGGAACATGGGACCAATCCCCTTGGGAAACGCTGACCAGAGAGTAGACTGCTTAGTTCTGGGTCACAGCAACCATCAGCATTTTCACTCGTTCATTTCTTCGTTATTTATTATCTCCTGTTATTTGGACAGAAAGTTCTGATAAATAAGAGAAGCCCTGTGGCTGATGACGGAAAAGGAAGACGGGAAAGTTAAACGAATTAGGTAACTGTGTGATGAGCAATGCAATCTCTTACCTCAGTCTTCACTACGAAATCATCAGTAAAATCAAGACTATTTTTGTTTGTTTGATTCTTGTTATCCTCATCCAACGATATTTTTTCAATTGATTTTTAGAGAAAGTGGAAGGGAGGAAGGAGAGAGAAAGAGAGAGAGAGAGAGAGAGAGAGAGAGAGAGAGAGAGAGAGAGAGAGAGAGAGAGAGAGAGAGAGAGAGAGGTGAGAGAGAGACACACATGGATTGGTTGCCTCTTATGGGTGCCCCAATAGGGGCTGGGAATAGAATCAGCAACCTAGGTACGTGCCCTTGACCAGGAATTGAATCCATAATCCTTCATTGGGTGGGCCAGTATTCTACTGAGCCACACCAGCCAGGGCCACACTATTTTAAAAAATATAGAAAGTTTTTTGTTTTTGTTTTTTTTTAATTTTAGAGAAAAAAAAAAGAGATGGAAACATCAACGATGAGAGAGAATCACTGATTGGCTGCCTCCTGCATTCCCCACAACCTGGGAGCATGGGCCCTGACCGGGAATCGAACCCTAACCTCCTGAATCGTAGGTCTGTGCTCAACCACTGAGCCACACTGGCCCATTTATGCTTTTTTTTTTTTTTTTTTAACAAAATTAAAAAGAATTTTCTTTGGAGAAGCTTGTGTCTTCCCTCAAGGTGACTGAGAAGTTCTGGGTCCTAGAAAATCAGTTTTGAATTTTACTGATGTGTACATTTTGGGGCCTAAATGAGATCAGTTAACTAGAAGAGTGTAGAGTGCAGATACCATATCTCTTTACATTCTAGTCAGCAGGTCCAATGAACTCTTAAGAGAGTCCAGATGACCCATAAATAATTTTAAGAGAAAGTCATTTCCTTCTTTCCCCACATTGTGTTACTTTCCCTGATAACTTTCTATAATGTGAGTAATTAAGAGAGTTGATTATTCTGGGAGGCTTTGAATCAACTTGGGGTTTCTGGCTCATCAAATTCAAATTTAAGTCATCACCAGCATTGCTACCTAATAGTTGCTTAATAGATTCTGGGAGTTATGAAGTCATATTGTCAGGGAGCAAATCTTTCGGGATTCAGCTGTTTTTAATCATCTCCTATATATCAGATTTGGGGATCACTGAAAAAAAAAATGTTTGAGGTCTATGCCATCCTACTGCTGCTTTCTTGACCTGTGAATAAAAAGGAAGCTTGGAAACAAGAATTTAATTTGAAGCTTCATAATTAGGATCGCGGCTGGCATTCTGGTGTGAATTTTAAAAGAAAATGCCAGGGAGAGCTACAGCAAACTTGAGGGAATAGAAAGAAGCAACTTAACTGACTTTCTAATGAGCCAAATAATTTGTAAAAGTAACAATAGCAGTAAATTTGAGGTGATGTGGTCTCAAAGGAAGGAGTGCACTTTAATGAATTACTGTTCAGTTCATCCTTGGCTTCCTATTCACGTTCCCATCTCCTTTTGCGGCGTGAGGCAATGAGCCTCTGACAATGAACAGCTGAACTGATTTTAGAGATTTACTGTCTTTACCGCTATACTGTTGTGTCTATGGCTCTCTGTATAATAACAGAAACATCAGAACAATGGCTGAAATGGATTATAACTGGTGATTTAATAGCCCTGAACTGAAGGTAATGTAGCAACAAAGATAATAAACGAGGTGGGGTGAGCAAAGAAAGTTGTGCGGGGGCATAAAAAAAAAAGATTTAACGGGGGTGAAATGACAGAAAGAGAAAAAAAATGCCAAGTTTCTGTAACCCTCAATAAATATGGGTTATGTAGATATGTTTGATTTATACCAGGGGCATTTCAGAGAAACTCATATAGACTTTTAATTGGTTTTGATTTCCAGAGACTACCCTTTGAGTTTTCCACGAAATCTGTAAGAGTTCCCCTCTGAGTTTCCTTGATTGCCTTTAGCTTATTTCATGCATTTTATTGGAATGAGAAGAATAAATGAGTGATTTGATTGTTAACGTGCTCGACAGAGGGCCAGACAATAAGAAGTCTGCATAAATTCAGAATTTTCTCTCTCATCAAAGGCTGGGTTGTGATCAGAGCTTTTGGGTTGGCCCGTCTGAATTAATCCAAGGGGAGGCATTAATTTTCCTGCCTGGTTAGGTGGTAGCCACAATGACACAGATTTTAAGGTGGATGAAAGTAACCAGCCTGAGTTTGTATTAATCACAGAAGAATGCATTCATTCTAACGGCCTCCTGTCCCTCTGTTTACTCCTCAAGAATCAAGGCCTATGTGAAAGAGGTGGCCATTGGCCAAAACCATTTTTAAAGCCCTCTTTTGGAACTGACTTTGGCGCTTGACCTGGAGTCTGTTCAGTAATCTTGGCTGCTGCTGCACATCTTCAACCTTTTAGGGGTGGTGTGACATTGGGGAGCAGCAAACAGCATTCACAGCAAAAGATTTTGGGTGATAAAACTGGGTGGTATCCTTTCAGGTTAAAAATCAGATATGACTAAATATGACTATAGAATAGGAAAAACGATTTACCTGGCAGCTTCAAAGCTCTTAAATTAACTTGGAAATCAATTCCAATATAGGAGTGGCCAGAGTGTTTTGAGCAAAGGCAGTGTGCCCTTGGAACCTGTTAGTATAGAGTCTGCCAAGGTGACCAATCTAAAAGGGATTACACCAATGTAGATGTTTGTTTAAAAAAATCAGTTAAATCACTTTATGGGCTTAGTGAAATGTAATAGGAAGAACATGAGCAATGCGAGCCAGATGAGTCTACCTCCACCCCTTTCAGCTCTGAGTGACCTTGGGCCATTTATTCAAGCCGTCTGAGCTTCTGCTTCGAAATTAGCAAGTGGAGATCATAATTCCATTGGGTTAGGAATATAGCATGTAAAGCGCCGTTATATCCTGGCCTACACATAGTATAGGGGATGTGGTTATTATTTGATGGACTTATTTATATCCAATCTTATTTCAAAATGGATTTAAAGAAACGTAAGTGCTTGTTTTCTGTCCCTACATGGCCTTAATCAGGAAAGGGTAGCATTAATAAATGGATCATATACTCACATTATTTATATTAACATCATTTTAATTTTTTTATTTTTAAATACTATGTTAACTTTATCTGTTAAGTACTAATTATGATATGGGCAGAAAATGCACTAGTGACTGTTAAATAGCACATATACTAGTAAAGTATCAGATACTGTTCTAAGTATTTTATATATATCAATATTAATGTATCATCCAATAATCCTATAATGTAGGTAATATTACTATCCCCATTTTAGAAATTATAAAATTGGAGCATTTGCTATGAGTAAGTTATCTAAAGTGAAAGAGCTAGTAAGTGATGAAACCAGGAAGCCTGCACCTGTCCCCTTAACCTATCATGCTTCACTAAGTATTACTGAATGATCCTTTAAGGATAAGGTGACCAGACATTCCGCTTTTGGCGGGACAGTCCCAATTTTTAACAATTTGTCCCATGTCCCTCTGTTTTAAAATGCCGCGGGAGGCGGGACAATATGTTAAAAATAGGGACTGTCCCACCAAAAGCGGAACGTCTGCTCACCTTATTTAAGGATCAATTTGATATCTGAAGACTATCAAGCACCATTCATGGCTAAGGCTTGTAAATATGAATGGGGGCTAATCCTTTGAGGTAAAACATCAAATATGACTAAATATGACTATAGAATATTGAGAATGATTCACTGGTAACTTAAAATCCCACAAGTTAACTTTGGGAGCTGTTCCAATAAGGGAGTGGCCAATGTGTTTTGAGCAAAGGCCTTGAAACATGTGTGGAGTCTACCAAGCCTGTGAGAAGAATCAGGACCCACTCATCTGAGTTGACCAGGGCCAGAAGGCAAATTCAGTTGCATGAATGGACAAAAGTTCCGTTCAGCAAGCTATTCACCATCTTTAAGGGATAAGGCCACCATCAGCAAGTGGCCATTCAGATAAGCTGTTGGCATTCGTGATCCAGAAAATGGGGTATCCAAGGTGATGAGGCAGCTAACATTGGCGCTATCTGTCCATGGGGGACAACCCAAATCACAGGATAAAAGATCAGGGTCCAGACCCTAATTCTTGGGGGAGGAGCAAAGCTAGGTCTAACATTGGGATTGCATAGAGCCTGGGAGTGGGCTGAGCCTATAGCTGATGGACAGTAGAAGGTTAGTAGCCTCACTGTGGGAAGAAGAAAGGTGTAGAGCATGCATGTCAAACTCGCGGCCAAAGGGCCACATGCCTCTTGGCTACACAGAATCAGGCTGGCTTATCTGCCTGTTATGCTTCCTGTGTGGAGTTCCTCCATCAGTTCCCTGGATGCTGTGTAGCCTGGGGAGAGGCAGTGCAGTGGATCTGGGAAGACAGCAGAGTCTGGGCACCACCTTCATGATTTTTACTATTGCTATACTATTTCTTGTTTTGCACTTTTATTTAATTGAAATAGTTATTGATTTATTTCTTTGTCGTATACTAACATGAATATTACACTCTTGGTATCAGCTAAGATCCCAGTAGGAAATAGATGGGGCACTCGAATTAGGTGATATGCAGGGAGGCCAAGAGATGAATAGAAGGACTCTTTACAAAGGTATGGACTTGTGGGATCCCACCACCCCTAATACTCATAAGCCTGAAGTGGGGGGAAGGGGAAAGGGAGCTATCAAGTGAAACCATGTAGAGAGGGACTTTTGACAGGGGCTATCCCTTCCAGATTAGGGACATTGCCAGCCTGAGACAATCTTTTTTTTTTTATTGATTTTTTTACAGAGAGGAAGGAAGAGGGATAGAGAGTTAGAAACATCGATGAGAAAGAAGCATCAATCAGCTGCCTCCCGCACACTCCCCGCACACATACCTATTGGGGATGTGCCCACAAACATGATACATGCCCTTGACCAGAATCAAACCTGGGCCCCTTGAGTCTGCAGGCCAACACTCTATCCATGGAGCCAAACCGGGTTAGGGCCCGAGATAATCCTGTAGGGAGGGAACTGGGAGAATAAATATCCCATCCTCAGTCTCCTCCCTTTCTCTGATGTCCCATCAGAGCTCCCCATTGGGCCAAACCCAAACCGAAGCTCTGCCTCCTGAGGCAGCCCAAAGAGGCACAGAGCAGGTGGAGAAGGTACCGAGTGGATCTGGAGGGGGAAACTGAACATGGCCAGCTCACACATCTTCATCCAAGTGGGCTAGGGTCAAGGACAGAGCCCTCCCTCAAGTTGACATCTAGTCATTCAGCAACATTCCTTGGGCCCAGGTACTCAACTTACTCTGAAACTATTACCAATACTATCTGTCAAGCCATGCTTTACAGTTTCAGGCACAAAGAATATTAGGGGAAATGAAATTCCATTTTGCTGAGGCAAGATGTTCTGTGTGAGGAGGGTTTTTCTGACTGTGTGAGCCAATCTAAATGGAAAATGATTTTGAGGAGGAGTAATGTGTGTTCTGTATCCACGTTGGGTCCCATCCAGTATCACTGAATTTAACTTCCAAATGAATCAAAGGAGGTTAAGCTGTAATGAACTGTGTTATTCTTTCTTGTTAATAGATGCACTATGTTTAGAAGAACTGGTGATTTGAGTGGGCCTCCTGATGTCCCCTGGATTCCCTGTAGATGTTTCTCAATTGATCTACCTCCTGGAAAGAAAACATATTTATAGGGTAGGGAATATAGATAAGAATATCTGGATGTTCTTATGCTGTCATCCTTTTTTTTTTTTTTTTAATAAAACGAGAACCATTAATATTCTAGCCTATGCAGATTGTGTGTGTGTGTGTGTACACTACATCCAGGGTATAATCTTATTTGGCAACCCCAACTGTTCATTGCTATGGAAATTAACATATCACCACAGTCTCTGTGTCATGGGCAGCCCCCTCCGATGGCTTGGTGGCAGACGTTCTGTTGACTGGAACAGCATGTGTGCAGGTGGAATAGAATAGGCAGCAGTCTCAAGAAATAGGACTTTCCTTCCAACTCTACTGGGAGGAGATGAGGACCATTCATTAAGTCCATGGGAAGTAATTGTACTTCTTAAATATATGCAAAAGAATGAATACTTATATAAATGGAATCATGTTCATCCAAGTTTTTTTCAGGAGACAGGAGAGCTGGGAGTCTTCTTCTCCCACTTCTCCGCCCTCTACCTTCATGTTTTCCCCTACACCTGCATTACCTCCACCCTGGAACTCCCACACCCACCAACACAATACCCTTCGGCCTCACCACCTGGTATAATTCCTTTTGTTTTGTGTTTTTTTTTTTACATTGCATTTTGTCTTCAGTATGATCCTTCTAAAACTACTTCTCAATGTGTTAAAAGGGAGGATTTCCTGGAAATTCTTATCAGTGACTACTTAAGGACAGACCAACCAAAGTCATTTAGCTTTCCCTCCTACTAGCTCCAAACCAACACGAACCTCAGCTAACATTGTTAGACACCTGGATTCAACTGCTGAATGTTTTATATCTAAATGGTACACTGCAGTGGCGTTCCCACCCTTTGCCCCCCTTTTTCCAGTCAGCTGTGGAACATTCCAGAACCAGGGGTCAGAAAGCCACCTGTGCTTCACTACTGGCAGCCTGGATTCCCTCTCTCAGGGAATTCCCTACAGCAAAGATGCCACCCCCTCTCCTTGTTGTGGAGGGACTCCTGCTGAGGGGGCTGCCTTGCCTGTGTACTTCAGGTCAGCCAGCATTGGTGGAGGCAGAGGAATTTTCTTTGACCAGCTGCTCCTCCTCCTGCTCTCTCAGCCTCCAGAGGCACAGGGGTCATCATTAAGGACATTGATTGGATGATGGCACTCCTCTTGTAGGCTTTAGGCCCTAGGATGCTTATGAACTCACAAAGTGCAGGACCTGTATGAACAGCAGCACTTATGTGACTCACAAAGGTGATGCAGTTGTTGTTGTTTTAACTCTAGGCTCCTTTGGTAGCTTGAACCTATTTTTACTTTACATTAATCACCAGGTATTATAATTACTAAAGAGTCTGCCCTGGAGGGCTGGGACCATGAGTTAGATTTTAACTCATCTTGCCAAATTGTGACATCCCTCTCACAATCCAGGACTGCTGGCTGCCAACTGCTCACCTACCTACCTTCCTGATTGTCCCTAACCACTTCTGTCTGCCAGCCTGATTGATGCCTAACTGTCCCCTGCCAGCCTAATTGCCCTTAACTGCCCTCCCCTGCCAGCCTAGTCAGCCCTAATGGCCCTCCCCTGCAGGCCTGGTCCCTCCCAACTGTCCTCCCCTGCTGGCTTGGTCATCCACAACTGCCCTCCCTTTCAGGCCTGGTTGCCCCCAGCTTCCCTCCTCTGCTGGCCTGCTCACCCCTAACTGCTCTCCCCTGCAGGCTTGATCACCCCCAACTGCCCTCCCCTGCTGGCCTGATCACCGATAACTGCCCTCCTTTGCAGGCCTGATCCCTTCCAATTGCCTTGCCCTGCTGGCCATCTTGTGGCAGCCATCTTGTGCCCACATGGGGACAGCCATCTTGTGTGTTGGAGTAACAGTCATTTTGCATATTACTCTTTTATTAGATAGGATTCTCTAAATATTTTTGGATTCTTTAAAATCAGCTTTAGTATTCTTTTATAGATACCATCCAAAAAATTGCCAGGATGTGGGGAACAGTTCTCTCGTGTGCTCCCTATGGACATGATCACCAGTGTCAGCTCCGTCTTTAAACGTTTGCTCTAGGGAAGCTCAAGTAAATACCTGTTATTAATTAAAATGTTGGCAAAACCACAGCCCAAACTTTATTCTTGAAACCATGGCAATAAGTGAAATATAAGCACTCTGTGCGGGCTTGGGAGGGGATATAAGGAAAATGTACTCGGTGAATATAAAGCTCCCCATTACCAGACTGCATTATTGTAACAGTATTTCCCCCCCAAAGGATGGACTTCTTACAACTTTCCTTCCTATGATGTAGTGTGTGCATTTGCGTAGAAATTTCATTTCCTTTGAATCAATACATGTGCTAAGAGAGGGCACCATTCGTTGGTCAAATAAAGTTATAATGTAGAATAAACTGAAATGTCTTTCTAATGCATATAAAATAGAAAAACCTATTTTCACTGAAGAGAGTGATTTGGTCAGTTCCATACGTTGAGTATCATGAATTGTTGGCCATCCAGGTGCTTCGGATGGTTGTTACTGTATTTCTAACACTAACCACCCAGCGCTGACCCACCACAGAGGAACAGTACCCATGGGAGTGTTTGGTATGCTTAGTATCCCTCTGAGAACCCTTGTTTTGTGCCCATCAGACTTAGTTTGTACATAAGAGAGTTTTTAATCGGTTGTCTTTTTCAGAGAGTCCTTATAAAGGAAGCATGGGTAGTGTTCTTGTCCATGTGTTGTACTGAGTTGAATATCTGTTTTGTATTTTCCATGACCCACTCACTGGAGGCCACTTAACTAGGGGGCCCCCAGCGCTCATACTTGCCTCTTCTGATCAGAGCATTAACCATCCATCAAAGTCCGAATGGAAACTCACACTTGCTTTCGGATCGCGCTCTTATACCTAGCCCATAGTCCCTGTTCTCTGGTGGAAACGGGTAGATTGATTGGCCATGTTACCCAGTTCTGGCTATAATAGTAACTCACGGAATTTTAGATCCAGAGTGTGTGGGGGAAGTGAGCTAGTCCGTGTCTCTTTAAGTGTATTTGTCAGAGCGCTGGCCTCTAGGGGGAGAAAATGTTTCCTAGTCGAATAAGACTGAGAAATGCTGAATCCTGTGTCTCCATCCCCTTGAAGATTCACAACGAAACGGCAACTCGACTAGTAAGTCAGCATTTCCCAAACCTATTTGACCAGGGAGCCTCTGTTCCCTGTGTAACAGCCATTCACATACTGCTCTAGGAAACGAGTCCATTCTCCTAGTGGATGGAGGGCCAGAGAATGAAGCCATTCGTGGGAGTGGCCGCCGGGAATAGCAGGAGGAGAGCCCACGGTGGTGGACGGCCTCCCTCAGATGGGCTGCCTGTTTGCACTGATAGCCATGGCTTCAAAACATTGAGATTTTTTCCCCCCCTTTGACATTTATTTAAAGAATCGTTTCTAAGGTTACTTAGGATCCTAGGTTATAGAGGTTTAGCAGATAGATAGAAAAATGTGTCAGTCGGCCCATTCAAGTTAGCAGCACTCCTCATTCATCTGCATCAGAAATGGCACCTGAAGAGTTAGCCTCCTGGAGAACAAAGGCGCAGGAAGGAGGCCCTCGGTCGCAGGGGTGGGGGAGGGAGAGCGAGCAGCCAGGAAGCAATTAAACAAGTGGATATGTAATTAGAAATTACGGGAAACCCAGAAAACGAAGTAGGTGCTGTCAGAATGAGCTTACATCTGCAATCTTTTTTTTTCTTCTTCTTCTTCTTTTTTTTTTTTAATTAACCCAGATTCGGAAGGGATCGATTGCAGCTGTGTTTCTGGCCACCTTGGTGCTCCGCTAAGGACTTACAGCCCTCACCCCTTAACGCCCCCTCCTTTCCCCTCTTGTCTCTCCAGGCGGGCGAAGCACCATGAGCGCGCAGTGAGTCGGCCCAGCCTCTCTCGCAGCCTTCCCCGACGACGCCCACCATGAACCCCTTGGAGGGGGCCGCGGAGGAGGTGGAGGTGACCGACGAGGCGGCAGGCGGGGAGGTGAACGAGTCGGTGGAGGCCGACCTGGAGCGCCCGGAGGTGGAGGAAGAGCAGCAGCCGCAGCAGCCGCAGCGGCGGCACCATGTGGGCCGGCCCCCGCGCGCGCTCGCCGCCGTCGAGGACCCCCGCACCCAGCCCGGGGGACCTCCTCCTCCTCCTCCGGAGGAAGAGGAGCGCGGGGAGTGCCTGGCGCGCTCGGCCAGCACGGAGAGCGGCTTCCACAACCACACGGACACGGCCGAGGGCGACGTGATCGCAGCGGCCCGCGATGGCGAAGGCGATGGCGATGGCGGCGGCGATGGTGACCCGGAGCGCACGCCGGACCCCGAGGACGAGAGCGCCTACGCCGTGCAGTACCGGCCCGAGGCCGAGGAGTACACGGAGCAGGCGGAGGCCGAGCACGCCGAGGCCACGCACCGCCTGGCGCTGCTGCCCAACCACCTGCACTTCCACTCGCGGGAGCACGAGGAGGCGGTGAGCGCGGCCTACTCGGGCTACGTGTACGCGCACCGGCTGTTCCACCGCGGCGGCGGCGGCGAGGACGAGCCCTACGCCGAGCCCTATGCAGACTATGGCGGCCTGCAGGAGCACGTGTACGAGGAGATCGGGGACGCGCCCGAGCTGGACGCGCGCGACGACGCGGAGGCCGCTGCGTACCGCCAGGAGGCTCTGGGCGCGCGGCTGCACCACTACGACGAGCGCTCGGACGGCGAGTCCGACAGCCCCGAGAAGGAGGCCGAGTTCGCCCCTTACCCGCGCATGGACAGCTACGAGCAGGAGGAGGACATCGACCAGATCGTGGCCGAGGTCAAGCAGAGCATGAGCTCGCAGAGCCTCGACAAGGCGGCCGAGGACATGCCGGAGGCCGAGCAGGACCTGGAGCGCGCCTCCACCCCCGGCGGCGGCCACCCCGACAGCCCCGGGCCGCCGGCCCCGCCTGGGCAGCAGCAGCAGCAGCAGCGGGCGGCGGCGGGCACCGTGGTGGTGGGCGAGGCCGTGCAGCGGTACAGTAAGGAGAAGAGGGATGCCATCTCGCTGGCCATCAAGGACATCAAGGAGGCCATCGAGGAGGTGAAAACCAGGACCATCCGTTCGCCTTACACCCCCGACGAGCCCAAAGAGCCCATCTGGGTCATGCGCCAGGACATTAGTCCCACCAGAGACTGCGATGACCAGAGGCCGGGGGATGGAGATGTAAGTACGCGCAGCCGCGGGAGGAGACGAGTGTGGCCGTGTTTGTCATTGGGGGAATGACTGGGGAATAAATAGTCTGTGGAGATGCTAAAATGTGTCCACTGTAAGCCTCAAAACAGTTTGCACTTAAATGAGCGCCAGGGAAACACAGGTGGTTGGGAGTTCAAGTGTTAGATGAGCTTATCAGATCTGAGAGGGATTGCTGGGAACCAGTGGTTCTCAGCCTGCTCCTGGAAGGAACCCTGGTTCAGAAATGGATTTCTAGGCACACCGGCCCCCACTCACGCCCTCCCCGGCCTTCTTTCTCATTCAGAGGTTTGGGGTGGGGTCTGAACATTTGTCCTCCTGGTTGAATGAGGAAAGCCTTTACTGGGAAGGTGTATTGCAAATGGGAGAAAGGTACTATTGTAAAGGGGGCGTGGGAGGTAGAACTAGCAATAGGGTAATCTCTGACTGGGAGCTCTGCAGGAGACCCTAGGGTTTGGAAAAAAGGGAGTTTATTTTATTGGGAAGAGTAATCAATGCTGGAAAGGATGGGTATGAGGAAGTGGGCAGAAAGCATGGCAGATAAGAAAATGGTTTAACCTGAGAGGTTGTTGTTGAGGGGTTGTTGACTAGCCAGCGTTCAAGGACCTGGAGAAAGGAGGGAAGCTTAATCAAAGACTGGTTTACAGGCATCTTGTTCTGATGAATCCAGAGTTCAGCTGATCTTCTGTCAGGTAAAGAGTGGGAGTGTGGAGGTCTGTGTCTGACTTTGTCACAGGTACCAGCAAACAGGGAGGCACCTGCGAGTGAGTCTTAACTAAGTCATAGGAGGAGTTCTTCGTACTAAGCTGTTTCCAAAACACTTTGGTGGGGACCCCTATCTTTTGCTGTTCACAGGGCTCAGGTGAAGTTCGACGTGGTCACTAACTAGTTCCCAGGTGAGGCTGATCCGCTGGTCCCAGAACCACAGTTTGGGAACCACTGATTGAAAACAACCTCGGGCAGGTTTGGCACAGAGAGTGCGGCCTCCTCAGAGGAAAGATTTTGGAGGCCGTTCCTGCCAGGAGTTTTCACCCACCAGTTCCTCACTGTGGCTTTCAGCAAGTGCTCAAATTAAGGCACCAGGGTGTCCTTCTCACCTCACAGAAGACTTGCTTTTGGTTTTAAACCGAATTATGCTTCTTTGTGAAGAGCTACCAAAAGCTATTGCTGTCCATGTTGACATTTTACTTTCCATTTTTTGAAATAACCTAAGAAATTTGATAACGTGGCAAGCTTGGGTGTCACAATCTATTCAAAATAAACCAAGAAGACTAACTTTTGCCCCACTCCCTAGCTATAAAGATCCCCTTTCTGCTCCGACACTCACTTTCCATTCTCCTGAACATTTTTTAAGCAATTTCATTTAAAATGGGAGCTTGGAGTAAAAAGAAGGGTCAGGAGGTTAAATTCAATTTCATTTAGTTCTTCATGTTATGAGTGCGCTAGGCTGTTTCTCAGGATACCTTTTGGAGTGAGAAACCATTATTGGAAGCTGTTCATTTTACTTATACGGAAAGGGCTGTGCAGGTCAGAGAGGTATGGTTCGCTATGCCACCTCTTTCAGTAACAGTCAACACTTGCTGTCCGCTGATTAAGTCTCCTGCGCCTTTAAGGGAAGGCTGGGAATCTGTAGGAAAAGATCTTCGTGCTCACCCCACAGCAAGGGGGCAGCATTGCGTCAGCTAGTTCCATGATGTCCTGTATCTCTCTACCATTTTCCAGACTTCACATCCGAAAGGTTCAAAACAGGGGTGCTGACATGTATTTGACCTCCAGCATATCCAGGTTCCTCTTGGCTAGGAGAGAGGGACTGCAGCAAGCATTTTGCAGATGAAGTGGAAACGGAGCAGGTTTTCAAAAGTAGGGAGCTGGCAAGAAGCTGGGTTCTACCTTCTTTTAGAAACTCGGGAAGAGCTGCAGGAGCGTTAAGTCCAGATACTGGCCTCCTCCTTCAGCTCTCCCACATGCACCAGCTCCTGAAAATGACCAGCAAAATCGTGTTGTCCCTGCAGCCTCATGATGAGCCCTCAGCACACAGCCTGCACTCGGGCAGGGCCGGGGCTGTCTTCCTTGTGTTCATCTCTACTAAGACTAGAGGCCCGATGCAAGGAGCTAGGCCCCAGCCGCTGTGGTGGCCCCTCTGCCTCAGCTCCTAATGCTTCGGCTTCGCCCAGAAGGCCGTCCAGAAGGATGTCCTTCATCTGATCTAATTAGCATGTTATACTTTTATTATGGTAGATAACCACTTAATCCTCTCCTTCATTCCAAAGGTAGAATTAATTATAGAATATCAGGTGATGCTTTAGAAACCCATATTGTCAGAAATTAGGCTTGATGTTAAGAAGTTGGTAAGGCTTACTGGGTTATGAGTAGTTAATACCAAGCAAACCCCAAAACCCGAGCCTTAAAATATCCCACCAGTCAGTTGTAAGCCACTTAAATTTGTGTATTGTGCTTCATCTGTCATGTTTTTTTTTTTTTTTATGGGAAATACCTTCATTTGCTATTTCTTTGATGATATTATTTGTGTAGATATATACACATCCTGTTGATTTCTCTTCAGCATTAAGAAATATTTACTGCAATGGTAAAATATGTACACAGATAATAATTTAATTTAAAAAAAAGAAAGAAAGAAATATTTACTGCATACTCATTCCAGGTAGAAAATGGGGGGCACTATTAAAAGCAGTGTGGTCTGACGTCTGTCCAGGAGGTACTTGTTAAATCACTGCCTTTCCCTTCCAAACCAGATTACCTAAGTGGAGCCCAGTGAGCTGGGATTTGGGGTTTTTGCTTGTTTTCTGACTTGGTATTATATCGTTTTGTAAATTCTCCCTGCGGTTCTTAAGCATATAAAAGATTAAGAATCATTTACTTAAATTTCAAGAAAAGTATTCTCTGGGCAGTTTCCCCATATAATAGCGGTGGGTTTGAGACTTGACTACCTTTCATTAGCACGGGTGCGGTTTTAACAGAAAGGGCCGCCCTGCTGTGGTTATGGACAGCAGACCTGGGGAAGTGGCCCTGCAATTCTTATTCCAAAAGCAGTGCCTTCTCCAATTGGCATGACCAGAAGCTACTGAAGCCCATGGAAAAACACCTGTATTACCATTTGTCAGAGATAACTGCTGATAGCTCAAGCTGCGTTTAACGGGACTTTTAATTCCCTAGGAACTTGAGCATTTTCCTCTTCACTTGGCACAAGCTGGCATGTGCTTGCCGATGACCTGTACAGATGCAAAGAGAGGACTGCTCATTAGTGAGAACTTACTGAACACATAGGAGATGCTCCGCACTGAGGGAGAATAATTGTTTGCTGAAAATTTAAAAAATACGTATTAATCCTTTGCTTCTGGTAAAGACTTTCTCTGTTCCAGCTATGTGTTTGAAAACTGCATCCCAACGCCCTTCTTGAAAAATGTCATTAATGAATGCCCAGTTCTGAAAAGTTCCACCGCCTAGCCATCTCTTTCTAGGCAACAAAGGAGAGAACAGAGTCCTGGTAGGATCAGAGAGATGGGGGGTAGCAGTGCACAGTACTAATTGGATGGTGTTGGATACTTTGGTGTGTTTTGCAGCTTGAAATCGTGTTTAATTCCGATCCCTCTTAAAGCTACACTAAAATGGTAGTAAAATAATAAAAATATGTAAAACCACAAGCACCATGAGGCAGAGGAAACAGCAGCAGCTGAGAACAACAAAATTTGGGAACATTGGTGCTCCCCAGTATTTCCAGTTGTCCTCTTCTGCGGAGCACAGGGAGGACTGTACCATCCTTCCTTTTTTATTATTTTTTTATTAAGGTATTATATGTGTACATTTGTTCCCTAGATGTTAGGCCTGGCCCATGAAATAGGAGCAGTGAGCAGAGCTCTACCCTTGAAGCCTCAGGTCACAAGACTCAGAGCCTCTATCAGCCTGGGTCCTGAGTGACCCTGACGAGCTGGGATCCCTGCTGACCCTGCGAATGGGCAGTGTGAGAGAGGAGTCAACGTGGGGGAGGGGTGAGAGGGGGAAGGTTAGTGGTTTGTTACCAGAGCAGAGCCTGATCCATCCTGAGACATAACGGATAGGTTTCTGTTTCCTCTGCTGAGTGGCTGTAGGGATTTTGCTATGGACTCTAAGAAAGGCTTGGGAATTCAAGACACCAGACACCTCAGATGGCAGGAGTATGGCTGGGAAAACAGCTGTGTTTGAAAGTCTGTCATTAGGAGAGGTTAGATCCCTTGTCCAGCTCATGTGGGCAGGTTACCTCTCCTCCTCCTGTCCACAGAAGATGGGAGGCACTGTGAGGGGAAAGTGAGTCAGAGAAGCACCGCAAGTGGGGTCACTAGTCGAAGCTGAAAATGGATGAAGAGCCTTAAAGAACACACGCCTGCTGAGCTGCGAGACTCAGACTGCCTCAGAGTTCTTAGCTGTCAAGCTTAGAACCCACGCGGCCCCACAGTCCAGCAGCAGACGAGAATACTCCTCTCTGAGGAAACAGACCCAGGAGAATATACCTACAGACACTCATGTTTGGGGGTTCCCACACATAGCACCTGGCCCCCTACCAGATCACCCCACAATGAAGGTTCCTGCGTGTGCTTTTTTTTTTGGACACACAGTGAAATAGACATGGACATCCAAGGATCACCAGACATTCGAAGAACATCTCTAACATGAAAGACAAAAGATACAGAAAAAGCAAATGAAGAAAGGAACTTGGAGAAATAAAGGCAGTGCTCAGAGCAGAAGAAAACTATACTAGTAAAACACTTATCAATGTCTTCAGAAAGGAAAGATAATGATTATCTAAATTAGATTGCCTTTTTCTAAAATAAAATTTTAACTAAAATATATGACAGCAGAAATTTAAAATTAACTTTAAAAAATCTTTTAGTAGGAAGGGTAGAAGATAAAATAGAGGAAATCTTCAAGAAAGAACAATTAGGGCAAAAGGAATGAAAGTAGTAGGAACATCTATACTAATAAAAGGGTAATATGCAAATTGGTCAGGATGCCCTCACAATAATGACTGAATAGCAGGCTGTGTTGATCAACCAGACTGGTGGGGGAGAGGGGGAGAGGAGAGGGACAGTGAGGGGTGACCAGGCCGGCAGGGGAAGCAGTTGGGGGTGACCAAACTGGCAGGAGAGGCAGTTAGGGGAGATCAGGCAGGCAAGTGAGCAGTTAGGAGCCAGTGGTCCTATATTGTGAGAGGGATGTCCAACTGACGGTTTAGGTCCTGTCCCAGGGATTGGACCTAAACTGTCAGTTGAACATCCCCCAAGGGGTCCTGGATTGGGTACAGGCTGGGCTGAAGAAACCCCCCACCCTGTGCACGAATTTTGTGCACTGGGCCTCTCTAGTAGATAAATAAAATTGAGACATTATGAAAGATTATTTCCTAGAACCAAATGACATGAGATTTCCCCAATTAAAAGGTTCCACTGGGTACCTAGAACAATGAAATAAAAAGACCCACAGACATTTCAGAAAACTGTGGAAAGAGAAGATCCTGCAAGCTTTCAGGAAAGTAAAAGCAGGTTTACAAATGATCAGGAATCACAATGGTGTTGGACTTCTCAAAAAACTGGGAGACCTACATGCAGTCTAATTTCCAATTAAGTGTGAGGGTGGAAAAAAGATGTTTTCAGATATGTCTCAGAAAATGTCCCTCCCTACACCCTTTCTCAGGAAGCTACTAGGCAATTGTTCCCTCCAAATGAGAGCGCAAATCAAGGCAGAAGATGCAAGATCTGAGAAATGGGATCCAACATGGGAAATAGACAAAGGGACTTCCTGGGGTGATGAGGTCAGAGATCCCACATGACCGCTGAAAGGCAGGTCAAGGCAGCAGCCCATCCAGTGTGGCCCAGAGCTCAGGGGGCTCCATGGAGGTTTCCTGAAAGGATGGAAATGAAAGATTTCCTAATATGATTATACTGAGGGGGACCTTAGATAGTTTTAGAGAGTTTGGCATGAATTATTGATTAATAAACAGAGAACTGAAGGAATGGAAAAACAATTCAGTTCGTTTTCTCACTAAAAACAATTGTTATACAGGCAAGAAATGTAATAAAAGAAGGCACGTGTCTCCACAGGGAAGAGCATATACATAGTCTTCAGAGTACAAACACTGAATATTGACTAACCAAAAATTGTAATATTGAGAGGGTAAGGAAAGATGCATTAGAAATGCGGTAAATCCTAGTCTTTTATAGTAGAAGCCAAGTCTAAGATGGAAAAAATCGAGGTGAGTCAGTGTAAACACAATGTTTATGAGTATCATACATAGTAAATACTGGAAGAAATGCTAAAAGACTAAGGTGGAAAGAAATAGGGAAAAGGACCTCCATGTTTGCCTTAAACTAGACAGTATTATTTGACTTTTAAAACTATATTCATGTACTAGAGACCTGATGCTTGGATTTGTGCACCAGTGGGGCCGCTTGGGAGGGGAGGGGGTGCTGCAGGATGGGCTGAAACTGGCCCTCTGACATCCCCCAAGGGATTCCTGATTGCGAGAGGGCACAGGCCAGGCCAAGGGACCCCACCGGTGCAAGATAGGGGTGAGGGAGGGCTCCAAGGCATGTCCCACCTATCTCGCTCAGTCCTGGTTGGTTGGACCCCAGCAGCAAGCTAACTTACCAGTGGGACTGTCTGACCCCTGGTGGTCAGTGCACATCATAGTGAGTGGTTGAGTGGCCTTAGCATATCATTAGCATATTACACTTTGATTGGTTGAACAGCCTACCTGTCAATCAGACACTTGGCATATTTGGCTTTTATAGGATTTCTTTGCCTTAAATTAAAAATATAAAAGAGTTGGGAATCATTATTCAGAGATCACTCATTCAACAGAGGGATCCTTTTATTGTCACTGTCTGTTTTCTTAAAAAAAAAAAAAAAGGCAAACACTTCAGTATATTATATGTGCTCTTTTTAGAAAATGACTGTTTTAGTAGTTGTTATATGGTAAGGTAAATGTTCCGAGTTTTCCATTTTCATTTCATGGCTTACATTCCACACATCAGAGTAAAGAAGCAAAAACTAGGTCAGGGGCTGTGGCTGTTCTACTTAAGGTGACGAACCCTAATTGGAAAGTGGGTTTGCACTTTGACAATGCACAGCCTCATGCTTTTGGGAGCTGTGGGCTTGAAAACGAGCTGGAGTTTGGAAACCACTGAACACAGGTCGGAAAGTATCAGGAAGAATACCGACAACTGCAGAGGTCACATGTGGGTGCATTCACTGCTCCTCAAGTTTGTGATACGCATTTAGGTTCATGGTTTTTACTTTTAAAATGAAATGTTTCGAGATGCTTCTTTGCTGGGGTACATTTAATGGCCCATCCTACAATTTAGGATCAGCAGTGAATTGTCGTATCTCCGCCAATGAAAAGGTATGCTTGATGGAAGAGAATTTCGTTGTAACAAAAACAAAATGAGCCGTTTTCCCATGAACTGCGAGGACCTGATGTGACCAGGGGGTAACTTTTTAAGGATGTAATGATCTTCCTGTGACAACTTCAAAAGGAGAAAGCTTGACCTTGAAATCTCTCTTGGAGAGCAACTAATTCATTGCAATCAGAGAAAACAAGAGGAAGTTGGAGGATGAGTGCTTTTGCTCTCTCTTCCTGGGTATGAAGTATTGACTCCGATTCTTCTAACTCACCTTGACTGTTTCCCCTGTGGGTTCAGCTCCAGGCAGGCCCTTGTTCCCAGGGCTGGGCAGGTGCCTCCCCCACTGACAGCCGGCCATGTTGGATTCAGCAGAGCAGCCTGTCTGATGATCGGCAGGCACAGCAGAAGGCCAGGGCGCAAATTACTCTGTGCTCCGTGGCATGAAAGTACGTGTTGGGAAAGGTTTTTTTTTTAAACCCCCAGGCTCCAATCTTTTTCGCTTCACCTGACTCCACTCCCAAGAGGAATCTTTCTCAACTTGGTAATGGATCGTCTCTCTAGTCAGTGTCTATGTGAAACTGAGCCAAGAACGCGGCAGGGAAGAGAATGGACAATTTCGCCAGAGAGAATCCTGCTATCACTTTCCAGATAGAAATGCAGCCCACAGGGCCGCAGTTCGGGTGTCTGGCATGCTCTCTTAATAAGTTGGGGCTCAAGAAACTTCCCAGGAGTTTTTAGAAGAATTATGTCAGTTCCACCCACTGTGCTCTCGGGACGTTTCCTCTGCTAAGTGCACTGGGGCGACGGGAGGAAGGGAAGGGGCAGGGAGAGGAACGGAGATGTCAGAGATAATTGAATTCCATATGTAGCCCAATTAAATCCCGGGCCTGTGTAGTCCTGGGAAAATCTGAAGTGTGATTTATCCATGTGCGTGATTATCTTCAAAATTAGGAGAAATGCTCCCACTGCAAGTGCCGCTGGCAACATGTTTCTTACTACAAAGAAATGTCGTTCCTCTGTCCGCTTCCTCTGAAATACTGTTCACTGACAAGATTCCTGAGAGAGGGTGTTGTTTTAAAGTCCACCTCACCCTCCCGAAGAGTCCCGCTGGCAGTTTCTCTCTCAGGCTCTTACTACCTGCTGGGCCTGCCTGGCAGATCTCTTGAGTTGACCAGACTCTGCCAGCGGGACACCAGAAACGAACTGAACCAGGCTCAGAATGCATCAAACCAGATTTGAGGCCCACCTGGGCATTTTGACCTCCGTTCCCCAGATGGAATGGCTAAAAGTAGCTGGGTCCTGTGACCTAGTCGCCTTGGCCTGCCAGTCACTGTCTTGGACACATTTCACCGAGCTTTAGAGGGCGTATCATCCTGGGTGTCTAATGCCCTTTGTCTCAGGCAAACTTAAGGAGATTCCCCCGGGAAGTAATTTCCTAGTGTCAATTCCCAGTATGACTAGGCAGATCCCACTGGACTGAGACTGTAGGGCTCCTTTGGCTTGTAAGGATCACACACCCATACTTACTCACTAACCTTGTACTTACAGACTCAAAATATACTTCTGCTTATCCACACTCGCCTCCCTCCATACCACACTCTTACCACCCTGGCTCTCACCTCCAACCAGATCACATTTCCCCATTCAATATAGTCACGGACCCGAAGAGCATTTTTGGAAGTTGGATCTTGACCTCAGAATTTCTGAGGCCCAGTCAGAATTGGTAACCACCAACTTAAACTGTGAGCTACAGTTGAACGCTTGTGCCAAGAAGTGTTCTTTACTATATTATCTACTTGTCTTATATGCATTAGCCTGTTGCCTCTGGAATTCACTGTCAGGCTTTGAAAGCATAGTGTATTAGCCTCCTCTTGTATTCGAGTAAGTCACACAGTGTTGATAGTATGCTATTATATATAAAGATTTGCCCTCCAGTTGACCTGCTGCAGTTACCTTGAGTTGATCACCTGCTTTCTTCCTTGGCTTCAGTTTCCTCGTTGGTAAAATGAGTTATTCGATTTATCTTCCAGGATGACTATGGGAGAAAAGGGTTTTGCAGATATTAACTTCTCTATGGAAATGCGAAATAAGCATCACAAGTTTGATGCATTAGTTGCCAGACTTCCCCAAGTGGATCAGTCCCTAGCTGGAATATAATGTTTTCTTCGCATGTAGGGGTGAGAGTGAGGGGAGAGGTTTAGGACAGTTAGCTCCATTCTGTGTCCACCTGTGGCCTGAAAAGGACTAGACTCCATGCATCCTTATGGTCAAAGCTCACGTCACATGTAGGGTTGGTCAGTGGCAAGCTAAGTTAGGAGGAGTTGGTTGTTAGCACCCCTTCCTCACTGTCTCCAGGCTGGTGTTTGCTTTCTGCTTTCTCTGAAGCTCAGATCCCTCCCAGGCCTTTACTGTCCTGCCAGTCCTGGTTATGTACTCCCAATGACCTGAGCTCGCTGCTTCCCCATTAAGCACTAACATATCATCAGCCTCTGCTTCCAGAGCTGGAAAACTAAACTGCTAATTAGTGATAGTGGCAACATGCATGACCCCCTTTAGATAGCATTTACCTTTTATTGGTGTCTTCAATTTTAAAGCCCAATTGGAGAAAGTACTTTGAGGCAGGAAACCAGTGCAGCACTAACACTTCTTACTCAGAAACCAGCCACTCTCTTACTGAGAAGAAGATATTGTCAGAACTCTGGTAAGTGAGGGCCTGAGTTAACACCTGCCTCACTGAGCATGGGCACTTTTGTGCCCACCTTCTTTAATTTTGAGAAAGGTGATGTGAAGAGGGTGGAGGAACATCCTGGCTTCTTCTGAGCTTTGATTTCCCTGTCCTCTCTCCCCTCCCCTCTGCCCTGAAGTCAGCATCAGCCCACATGGATTTTTTTTCTTCTTACTGTTGCTAAGAAACTATTGACCAAGGTCAAGTGCACATACTAATTCATTAAGGCTTGTTAGCAACATCTTATCCTGTTGACCTTGTGGTTGTGTTGTCAGGCTTACAAGGGCGAGTGAAAAGAACTGCTTTACCGCTGGAGGATTCTGTGCTCCTGAAGGATTCTTGTTAAGCTCTTCTGAATTGAGAAATTTCTTCTTGCAAATCCACACCTCCTCAGGGAGTTCCAGCCGGCCAGTTTTCTTAGGGTCTGGATAGCAAGGGGTGGAGCTGAAATGGGATCTGAAGTCAAGCAGATAGACTTTAGGATGAATTTATATTGTGTTGGGGCCTGCCTTCCCTAAGTGGTTCATTTCCTAGCTGGAATATAATGTTTTATTTGCATGTAGGGGCAAAGGTGAGGGGAGAGGTCCAGGATAGTTAGCTCCATTCTGTGTCCACCTGTGGCCTGAAAAGGACTAGACTCCATGCATCCTTATTGCAGACGGCTCTCTTGGCTTCCTATGGAAGAATAGACATCCCAGGGTTGGCTCTAAAACCAACTTTGTTCTTTTATATGGTTCAGACTCTTTAGATAAAAGTTCGCTGCCCTAACTGGTGTGGCTTAGTAGGTTAAGCATTATCCCATGCACCAAAAGGTTGCGGGTTTGTTTCTCAGTCAGGGCATATGCCCAGGTTGTGGGCTTGATTCCCAGTTGAGGGTGTGCAGGAGACAGCAAATCAATGTTGCACTCTCACATCGATGTTTCTCTCTCCCTCTCCCCCCCTTCTCTAAAAATCAATAAAACTATAAATTAAAAAAGTTGACTGGCAGGCCTTTCAGGTCAGCATCCCAAAAACATAACCTTAGAACCAAAGGATCTGCTCCCAGGACAGCAGCAGTGGGCCCCAGTGTGGTTTACCCAGTAGACCTCAGAAACCGGTAGGACACTCTCCTTAGACAGGTGAATGGTATCAAAGGAATACCATGCTGTTCTCAACCACCCACCATGCAAAGTGCCATAAAGTCATTGGGTTATTATAATTGTTATAGTTGCTCCCTGCCAACACTTTGGGGGTTAATCAAGCACTGCTTACATACAGGACATTGTGAATAAGAAATAGGGTCTGGCCACAAAGCTCTGCTGCTTGTCATTTGTCAGTGAGCCAGAGGGAATTGTGACTACAGCCCCTACTCACAAGCTGAGAGTCTGTCTCACAATTTGTCATCCAACTCATTCAACAAACATTTTCAAGTTCACCTTATAACTCAGGCACTGTGCGGGACACCAGGATGCCGCAGAGACTGAGATTCAGGCTCTGGCTAGCATAGACACAGCCCTGGCTGTGCAGAGCCTGTGATCTACTGTACTTTAGGTGAGCCCTCAGCTAGGCCTCCAAGCTTCCTCTGCTCTTGAGGCTTTCATCGGAAGCCTTATTTGGTGTTTTGGCTATAGCTCTCTACTGCTGGGTAACACATTGCCCAGAACTTGGTGGCCTATAGCAAGCCACATTGATTTTTCTCACAGTTCGTATGGCCCAGAATCTGGCATGGCCTAGCTGGCTCTCTGCTTGTGTTTCTGTCAGAGGCTGCAATCAAGGTGTCACTGGCCTGTGGTCCTCTTACGGCTCTCCTGGGCAAAGACCTGCTCCCAAGCTCATGTGCTTGTTCAGATCCTCATGGGCTGTTGGATTGAGGGTCTCAGTACCCCATGGACTAAGGGCCAGAGGCATCCCTGGTTCTTTGCTCTGTGAGCCCTCTCCCACACGGCAGCTCACTTTAAAAAGTACGCAAGACAAGATGACCATAGTGTCTCAGAGCAAGATGGAAGCCACACTCTTTTGCACAGGGTGTGGCTACCTGGAGGGGTGGGGGTCGTTGGAGACCATCGAGAAGCCTGCCTAAGGGGTTTGGTACCTGTCATTACCTTTTGCCAGCAAAGAGCTGCTGAGCTTAAAACCTGAGGACACAGAAGCTGCTGGCCTTGTTCGCCATTCCCAACTCCAGGCCTGTATTTATTTGTCTGGCTGAGAATGGGCAGATCTGCAGATTCTGACATGACAGAACAAAGCTCAAGTGGTGAAAAAGGGAACAGTAGTGTGCACTAGCACAGAGCTGAGGCAGGTGGCCATGCCAGGGAAAGTTGAGGCTCAGGAGTGCCTGTGGGAATGGGAGAGAGGAGGGGTTGTCCTGAAGGAATAAGCATTCCAGGTGGATTCCTCATAAGGAGATGGATTTTAACTTTATTCTCAAGGGACTGCCAGGGTCAAAAGAATCTGCTGTCAAGACTCATTTGAAAGTTAAGGCGGAGGTTTTCAAAGTAAAGGTGTGCTGACGACCCCCTGACTTTTGGGGATGGGGTGAACTGGGTCACCATGTACATTGCCTTCACCCCCAGCAGCTTCATCTGGGGTCCAGCGCTTCTCTAGTTGACGTGTGTCATGATGCAAAACAAGTCGAGAGGCAGAGTTAAGGGGTCTTGATGGTGCAGAGAGAACAGAAGAGGACAGACCTGAGGGCTGGCTGTCATCCTGGTGCCTTGGTTTCTCCCTCGGGTGTGGCGTGTGGATCCTATTCTTTATGATCCCATCTCAACCATCTCCTTGTGGCAGATGAAGTTTTCCATCCCAGGTGTGATCCATTATTGATGAGGCATGGAGAAGGCAGTGGTGAATAATTAAGCAGGTTTCAGGTGCAGATTGAACATTAAAGGGAAAGAAAGAATAAAAGTAAGAGAGCCAGGGAAGAAAAATCCTGAATTCTATCACACCAATAGGACACTTTCTATAACGTTCCAGACACTTTCTATAACGTTCCAGAAGGCCCTGCAGTCTGTCTAGTGATTTTAATCTTGTGTGTAATTGTAGCTCTCTAGTTAATAACTGGAAAAAAAAATTGCATGCTTTCCACAGCAGCAGTGAAGATTATAGCAGCTTCAGCCTCTCTTGAGTGGCTCATGAATCCAAACCACATTTTAAGTGATAGGGGGCGAAATGGCTTCACCTATGAGCTGGGGAGAAATAAGTGATAGGGATGTTCAGTCTGGGAATCAAGACATTTTTCTACCATTTAAATAATAAATGGAAAGATGAAAGTGTTTTTGAGAAATTCACGCCAAGTACTGTGAATTAGGAAGGAATATCTCCTGCCCTGCTCACCCTTCTTGAATGGGGGCATCACACTGACCTGGATTGTAGTAGGTACAGTCCCTCTGCCAGCAAGAGTGGTCAGAAACAGTAGATCAGGTCAGGAGGGAGGGTGAAGGGTCTGAAGACGCCCTTCCTCCGATCCTGTTTCCCTCTCTGGCCTGCAGAGCTGTCCACAGCACAGGACCCTGTCCACCAGCACTGGCGGGTTGTCCAGCTGTCAGTGGTTCAAGTCCTTTGCTTCTCTTTACCTTATGACCCTATCACAACTCGTTAACTAAACAGGTGGACTCAGAGAGACCTGTCAACATGCTTAAGAGTCTGGTGAGACAGAAGGCAGAATCCATGGATTAGGACAAGTCTCTTGGATGCTCTGGGCCTTTCCTCTTTCATGCATCCACACACTTCCCCATCGACAAGGATCTTTTTTCCTGAAGCAGATTGGCTCTGGGAGAGCTCTCAGTCTGCCTCCTGTCTGCTGCCTTCAGAACCAGCCTGCTCACCTCTGTTGCCATGAGCTCCCTCCAGCCCACCTTCGCCCTTATTTCTTGACCTTCCTCTGGTCGGCTGAGGAACGGCAGATATGGTCCAGCTCTAGAACCCAACTTGGCCTTACTCATTGGTTTGGGTCACACCATGCTTGCCTGGGGGCAGCGGTCTTGTCTGTGTTTGCCACAGCCCGTCTTTGAGACTGCAATGCAAGGATGCTGAAGGCACTCGGCACATAGGAAGAGGCAGTGAGAGGCTACTCCTGGCATCCCATGTCCCCGGAAGCCCAGGCCCTAGGTGGCCACAGTGTTCCCTTAGAATCCCCAGGTGCATTCTAACACATGTTCGGAGAGACGCTTTTTCTCAGCTCCCGCCCCTTCCTTCCACAGGAGCGGGGTGCTTTTTTTTTTTTTTCCGCAAGTCCTATCAACTTCACAAGTTTAAAGTGTGTGAAAGTTTCTGGTAGCACCTTGGAACCTATTTTACTTCCCCCAGAAATAGTAGGTGTCGCTGCCAGAAGGGGTGGGCCAGCCCTTCCAGAGAAAATCAGGTGATGATGCTCGACCAGTAACGCATGCCTGCCCGCACTGCTTGGGCGGGGAGGGGTTCACGTGCGTGGGTCAGACACCCCGGGAGGTGGTCACGGCTCCTGTTACAAGCTGCATTATTGACGGGGGCATCTAACAGCACTGGAAACGATCCACCCGACCGGCACTGAGGTCAGGAGTCGGTCTCAGCTCCCAAGTGGATGCACCGGAGCTGTCCCCGCTGCCTAAAAAGCACCCGTGAAGATGGAGAATTTTTGGATGTACCAGCTTGAGTGTTACGAAGATGAGGTAGGTGGATCCTCAGGCTTCAGAATGATGTTTATCGCTTTGCTTTTTTCCTCCTAGTCCTGAGGATGAAAAATTCTGGATTTCTTTACCAGTTCTCTCTGTTTCTCTCAGTAGTAGCAGTAAATGGACAGAGCAGGAATAGATCAGGAGAGTGGGCAGTGTCCAGGACCGGAGAAACGTAATCAGGTTTGCCTGTTGCCTGGAAGACCCAGATAACCTGCAGAGGGAAAAGGTGTCTGATCACTTGGAAAGATGCCGTGCGTTTGCTTTCCCCGTCAGCGTTGGGTGGTTCCTCTCTGTGTTCTAATAGATGACTGACTTTGGGCGCTGTAGCTCTGTGTTGTGTCTTTTGCTTCCATGAGGCTAATGAAAATGCATGGAGATCAGTGCCTTGCACACTAGGAACTGCTTTGTTAGTAAATGAGGTGTTGGGCATAAGGTACCAGGTACAGTGCCTGGCACACAGAAAGCCCTCCTTGGTTGTCCTTCATTAGCTGGTGATGCGTTATGACAGCACATCGTTTGCATCTCTTAATACACACTAAGTGACGTGGGCCTTTCCTTTGGTCTCAGGTCAGGTGGCCCTGGAATGAACGTGCAGGCAGACCATCAGGAACTGAGTGGGCTTAGAGGGGGAAATGAATAACAGGCTCCCTCATTTGTTCATCCTGAGTTGTGAGGCATTCCAAATAAATGCTGTGAGGCTGTTTCTAAGGGGACAAGACAACCTCTGTTTATAGAATCAGCTTTATCAAATGGTAAGCTACCTCACTTTACAGTGATGGCTCTGGTTCATCGTTAGCTGGCCAGTTTTGTTTGGTTTTGCCTCTGAGAACATGGCTTCAGAAGCCAGGAGCCCCTGCGATGGTTATAAAGTAGACTATTTGTGTGGCACCCCAACAGGGAAAGAACCCTCTATTTGAGGACATTGTTGCAGTACAAGGCTCTCTGTGAGACATGGTGGCCCAGGTCTTAACCTGACAGCCCTTCAATGGGCCTATGGGACATGGGGCTGGGAATGGGACCACTCTCCCTGTAGGAAGGAGAGAATGGAAATAACTAGAACATTTTAACTGACAGTGGCCTCAAAATATTCTGTTGATATTAATTGAATTCATTATGAATGTGTATATAAGACAGTTCATTAGGCCCAGGCCATTATCATTTTAATGACATAATTATGCCCCTAGAATGCCTGTGCTCACAACCTTCAGGAAATACAAATGTGCATTGATAATATAGTTTGAACTGAGGATGAAAAATTATGGATTTCTTCACCAGTTTCAATTCTCAGAAGCACAAACATATCTTGGAACAAGGAAAAACCAATCATATATTTCTAATAATTCTAAGATGGACTAAAGCTAATTTAAAAACAACGTAGATCAGCAAGGAAAACAATGCATATTTAATTGAGAAAAGGGATAAAGCTGGATAACCCAATGCTCACAGTGGAAACACTATATGAAGACACGGGGACTAGAGAAGCCCCGTGTGTCCCCTGAAATGGAAGTTCCCAGAAGGACGAAAGCGTGTGCCATGGGCTGGCCTTGCTGACTCACCTGCCCTGTGTAGAAGGGAATAGAGCCAGAATGGTAGGCAGGGAGGAACTGAACTACAGTCCGTATGAAATGCCACCTTTGAGAACACCTGTTCCGGCTATGTCTGCAGTATGTTACAATCACAGGCGGATGCATGATTTGTAAGCAGGGTCTGCCAAAGGAGGGAGACAGACCACGATCAGGAACCAGTGAAGCGATCCATGCTGTCACCATGGACCAAGAGGGTGCTGTGTTCAGTGAAATAAATCAATCCGAAAAAGAAAATACCACATGACTTCACCTATGTGTGGAATCTAAGGAACAATAAACAAACAAGCAGAGTTCAAACAGACTCATAGATACAGAGAAAGAACTAATGACTGCCAGAGGGGAGAGGGGTTGGGATCTGGGTGAAAGAGGTGAAGGGACTGAGAAGCACAAATTGGGCCCTGGCCAGTATGGCTCGGTTGGTTGGGTGTCATCCTGTGCATTGAAAGGTTGCTGGTTCGATCCCTGGTAGGGGTTGTGCGGGAGGCAGCCTATCAATGTCCACTCTCATATCAATGTTTCCCTCTTTCTCTCCTCTCTTGCTCTGTTTTTAAAAATCAATTCAAAAATCTTAAATAAAAAAAAGCACAAATTGACAAATTGGTAGTTAAAAAATAGTCATTGGTTTCTAAAGTGGAGTACAGGGAACATAATCAATAATGTTGTGATAACCATGTACAGTGCCAGTTGGGGTACTGGACACATCAGGGTGTGGGCCACTATGTAAAGTATATGCTTGTCTAACCACTATGCTGCACACCTGAAACCAATATAAAATTTAAATGAAAATGCATCAATACCTAAAAAATAAAATAAAAGAATGCTGTTATTGAACTTTCACATTAAAAATAAAACCCAGCCAAAACCAGTTTGGCTCAGTGGATAGAGCATCAGCCTGCAGACTGAAAGGTCCCAGGTTCGATTCCGGTCAAGGGCATGTACCTTGTTTGCGGGCACGTACCTTGTTTGCGGGCACATCCCCAGTGGGGTGTGTGCAGGAGGCAGCTGATTGATGTTTCTCTCTCAACGGCTTTTCTAATTCTATCTCTCTCCCTTTCTCTCTGTAAAAAAATCAATAAAATATATTTAAAATAAAATAAAAATAAAAACCAGTGAAGAGAACTCTGAGCTGCATGTGGGTACGAATATTCAGTGAGCAGATAACGGAAACGTGCTCAGAACCTTCTCTGTCCAGAAGCCTGCTCTGTTTCCTTTTCCTGCAGTGCAAAAGGATTGGTGCTGTGCATCCTCCCATGTCTTCAGCACGCTGATTGAACTCCTGTTGCATATTTTATGGGAAATCCTGCATAAAGCACTTGGAGAAGAAAGCACGTACATTATTCATAACCCTTGCCTTTAATGGTGCTTATTACAATATTTGTAATTAAAATATGTTATAAATATTATATTTTTGTAAAATACAAAGGAAAACACGATGTTTCGTAAGAATGGCACAGATAAAAGACAAGCAATTCTCATCGGAGATGGCTTGCTTTCACTTGAGAATTGGGACAACTTCATGAAAGAAGTAACATTTGAAATAGGCTCTTGGAGGTTCCTGGGCCTGTGGAGTTCAAAGGAGTGTAAACGCAGGCATTGAGCGGAAACTCACAGGTGGGTGCAGGGAACAGGAAGTATTAATAGTTTATCCCTTTTCTCAAGTAAATATGCATTGTTTTCCTCACTGATCTAAGTTGTTTTAAATTAATTTTATTCCATCTTAGAATTATTAAAAATATATTATTGGTTTTTCCTTGCTCCAAGATATGTTTGTGCTTCTGAGAATTGAAACTGGTGAAGAAATCCATAATTTTTCATCAGTTCTATTGGCTTGACGATAGACAGTAAAACTAGAGGGGGGAAATGGTCAAGAAACTAAGGTCACACCCTGGAATGTCTTTAGTGCCAAGGTAAAGAGCCTGCGATTTATTCTGTAAGCAAAGCAGAACCACCGTCGTCATTGTTAAATGGAGGAATGACTTGCTCAGAGCTTGTTAAAACTGTGTTTAAGATGAAAGTAATTAGGTACTGAATGTGATGTCCATGGTTGTCAGTGTGGGCTGCTGTAATAAGATACTATAGAGTGGATGGCTTAAACAACAGAAGTTTCTTTCTCACAGTCCTGGTGCCTGAGAGGTCCGAGATCAGGGTCCAGTGTGGTCCCTGGGGGAGGACACTCTTCCTGGTTTGCAGATGGCCATCTTCCTGCTGTGTCCTCACATGGCAGAGAGAGGGGAAGCAAGCTCTCTTGTGTTTCTTCTTTTAAGGGCACTAATCCTATCACGAGAGCCCCACCCTCTTACTCCAGTTACCTCGCAAGGCCCCATCTCTAAACACCATCCCATTGAGGGCTAGGGTTTCAACCTACTAATCTGAAGGGGACACAAACATGCAGTTGATAACACTGGTGAAGCCAGTTCAGAGTTCTTGGTTGCTCAGGTCTCATTTAGTATGTTGGGCCAGTTTGGTGACCTAAAAACAAATAAACAAAAAAAAAAACAAAGCCCCTTATTCAGGTTCTTCATTCCACATAGGTGAAATTACTACAAGTCATGTAGTCCCAGATAGACTTGGTTAAAATGGTGTAATTTTTTAAAGAAGTATTTTCTTCTAGCCTTTATTGGAGTGAAAGTTTTGTCATTAAGTTTCCTTGGAGAAAAGGGACCAACATGTACAGGAACTGGTTCTGTGGAGAATCTTGCATAAAGATTGCAGCCATACACCATGTTATAAGTCAACAGGAGGAAAATGCATAGGCACAGGATTCTCTTTTGTAAATGGGTCACCGTAACAGCATCACTCTCACCACCCATATTCCAGAATGCTGTCTCGAGTGGCAGACAGTGGACATGCCAGCAATTGCCTACAGTCATTGTCCAGTCTTAGCTAGTGATGAGCTGCTCTTACCAATATTCCAGTAAGGGTCTGGGGACTTATAACTTAATTTAGAGTCTTTGTGGTATGATTTTTATAGAGCCTTTTGTGTGCTTTTTAATTTTACCCATGAATAAAATTTTATCAATAATAAGAAAGGAAACAAGAAGATGAGATAAAGAAAACATCCCCATGGGTGAGAGTTTTCCTTGTAAGCATTCTCCCAAAGGGGTAAAATAATTGTTGTAACCATTGGAACCTTAAAACACTTACCGACTATTGGTTGAGGGCTTGGTATGTGCTCAGGCACTGAGCTGATGCCATGTGCATGTTGTCACCAACGATTCCTCCTGTCAGCCCCAGGAGGTGGGTAATAACTGTTTTTCCCAGTTCTCAGCAACCAACGCCTCGATTATCTGTCACTGCTCTGAACCATTCTTCAGCTTTATCAGATTCTGTTTTATATTTATTTTTGCAGTATTTGCACTTCTCTGCAAGAAGTTTGCTGTTTAGGGCAGTATTTTTGGTTTTGCCTTGTAATACCAGATGGTCCCAGCAGTCAACAGAGACCAGCTGACGAAGACATGCACCAGGTAGATGCCAGTGTTTGGGGAGGAGGACTGTGGTGATGGGCACTGACATTGTGAGCAGCTGGCTCTGTGGCAGCTGTTTTTGTGCTCTTGTGACTTCTGCTTTCCTCAAAAACTCAGACAGTGACTGCACGTGTTTCTAGGTTTTTCTCCTCTGCTGGACCAAGAGATCTGGGGCGCAGGCAGGGATCTGAGCTCCCTAGATGCTGTTAGCACTTCTGTGTCAAATAAATGAATGAATGGGCCCTGTAGAACTCATATTTTTTTTGTGTCTTTTGACTAGAATTCCTCCAAAAGGCTTCCAAGCTCTCTGCACGCCTTTCTAGATCACAGCTTTGACCTCAGTCCTGCCTCAGGCCTTCGTCTTCCTGACAAGAACACTGTCCACATGGGAGGAGCCAGCCCCCCCCCTCTCCTTTTGAGATAATTCTCATTATCATCCCATCGACTTTTCCAGATTGCACTCTTCTCTTCAGCAGATGTCCAAGGGTGAATTAGGATTCAGGGAGAGGAAAGCCTCAAAGGGACCACTCCGTCCCTCAATCCTTTATCTCTTCCAACGCAGCAGGAATAGCTGGGGAGTAGTAGATTGTGCTTCTTCAAGCTAATGACGCACCCAGAAAACACCCTCTGGGCAGAGCGGGCTCCAGTCCCTGGCCCCTGCCCTGCTCTGCAGCGCATTTCTCACTTCCCTGCAGAGCTGTGCTCCTGCCTCCCTGTTTCTGTTTCCAGTACCTTCCCACCCTGCTTCTTGAAGACTGCAGTTTTCAGCAATTGGCGGAAACCATTCCCTTTTGCATGAAACACTGCCTGATACACACCCATTCCCTCCTGCAGGATTGCTCCCTCTCAGCCCCATGGACAGATTGCTATCCTAGCATGTGCCACCCCCCTGCCTTCCCGTGTCTGACTCCTCCCATTGTCCTGGAAGGGGTCGAGGAAAGGACCACCCCTGGTTGTTTCCCGCCCCGTGTTAGGAACACAGATAGGATCTGAAATCCTGTGGAAGGAATAAGTGAATAACAGTTACTCGCGTGATGCCCTTCCCCCTCTTAGGATAGCCTGAAAGTTCCTTCAGCTGCTGGTCTCACGCCTACCACCAGTCACAGAGGATTGGGCACCAGGAGGTATTCAGTCAGAATTTAAATGAATAATCACCTTTCCCTTTGGATGCGTTCACACCCTTAGGCTACCTCTGACGGAAGAACTATCCATCTCTCATCCTGGCATAGAAAATCCCAAGTTGTAAGGGAAGGAGCTAAGCTTGGGGAGATCCCAGGGCTGCCCCTGTGAATGTAGACCATGGTTATGGAGAATCCACTGGCACACAATCTGCAGAAGGAAAGCAGCTGAGCTCCAGGAGACCTCCTGTCATTACTCAGAACAGGGAGCTGTTGAGTTGTCTCTGAACACTACCTCCTGGAGTTGTCCATGTGGCATGCTTCTTTGTGAATTGCTGAGCCCACGTTTGCTTCTCACAACTGGCCCCATTTGCCTAAAATTGAATATCGATCACGTAACCCAGAAGGCCTGAGGCTCCCGACAGAGCAATGTGTAGTAACCATGTTTACTTTTGTAGCGTAGTTCAGTGGTTAAAATTATCCTCTAATGCACTCTTTGGTAGGAAAGAGCATTACCCAATTTTTGGTTTTCTCTCCACCTTTGAGAGCAGCGAGGCAGAGGTTGGAGGTAAGGGGCAAAGGGCTTTTCAAGCAGACGTTGGAGCTGCGTTGATACTAGCATCTTTGTTCCGGCTCCACGGAGGCTGTGTCTCTCCGAAGCATCTGTCCACCGTGGCTTTGTCGGCAGTGGGGTGGTGAGCCGTAGGCTGCCCCTCGGTGGGGTCCCCTCTCGTGTCGGGCCCGCTTTCTGCTTCAGAAGAGCTACGCTGGCGTTGAGGTCAGGGTCTTCTCAGGCAAAGAATATTCCTCTCATTCAAAATGGAGAATAACATGCTCTACAGAACAGCAGGGAGGTGCTGTAGCAGGAGAGGGCTTGCCATTGACCATTTACAAAGAAGGAAAGGGTGGTGGCTGATGTGCATTCTGTATCAGCCGGAAATCATGGCAGCGCTGCAGACTACATGGAAATCATTTATTCTGTAAATGTCGGCTGAGTGCCTACTGTTTATGCGACCGAGGCTCGGCGCTTGGATTACAACGGATGAATGAGACAAGACCCCTGGATGGGCGGGCGGGTGGGGAGGCGGGAGGGATGGCGAGGGAAGAGACACACATTACAAACCCCGGTGCATGCCATCAGGAGAGAACACACCATGAACAGAGTGGGACAGTTTCAGCGAGATGAGTGCTTTCAAATTGCTCATGGAACACAGGAGAGCAGGAGGGAGGACTCTCTGGATGGAGGTAATTAACTGCACTTGTAAGTTGGAGTCGTGGATGAGCTCATCTCTGTGCCGTAGGGTGGAGCATTGAGTGTCTGAGGGGTGTGGGTGCCGTGAGAACTTCAGTGAGGGTGCCTTTGTGCCTCTCCTCCAGGTGCTGTGATGGGTGCCCAGCGCTGGTCTTTCAGCCCTGCTGTGGGTTCTGATCTGCTCTCCCCCACCCCAGCGTCCTGTTTGGATGTGCTGTCCACTCACATCACCCTGAGATGATCTAGTGCCACGACGTGGCAGAGAATCCATTTTTAGATTTGCAGCAGAAAACCGTTAACGCTTTAGGAACGATGGGGCTCTCTGGGAGGGTTGCTGTGTTTTTAATGAAGGTGACACCCTGCCTCTCAAACCAAGTCATGAAAGAAAAGCCAGCTGCACCAGCTTTCCCAGGGACCAGACCCTTAAAATCCTTGTGACAGTGGAAAGCGCTTAGGGGGAAATAGAAACACATAAATATCTAAGGAGGCCCTTCAAACCTGAAAAATTGGGGAATTTTAATGGCATTAAATTCTCATGAAGACTTTACTACATAAATTTTGAGTAGGCTAACCAGAGAGCTAACTCAGCAAGTACCCACCAGCTCTCCTGGGCGCCGAGTGAAAAACGCCGTGTTCCTTCTTAAAGGCATGCAAGGCCGTTTCCTCGCACCCCGTGCCTCAGGGCCTGGCGTGCTTTGTGTCTGCTGTTACCCTGGGCTTTACTGCCCAGCTTTCTGCCCATGAACGTCTTGAGATTCAACGACCCTCACCTCCCTGCTCAGAATCAGGAGCACAGGCTCATGGGAAATAAATCCAGGCCTTGTAGCCATAGGCTGGGACCACACAACCTCTCAGTGTGAAGAATTCTGCATTTCACCGCATCTTCTTTCAACCCATGTGGTGCCTCTGTGTTTCCTGTAATTCAGACTTTTGGGAAAAGATCTCGTATTTTTTGTGATTTCCCATACTGCTTGCTCACTGAGGTCCCTCTTTTTAATGTGCCCCCTTCCCTCCTCAGCACCCCTGTTTTTGTATGGAACATTCTCGCTTTTCACACAGCGGTATTTTACTGCCATCTGTGCCTCGGCCTCCCTGGGGGTGCCAGTGCTACCACATCAGATGAGATTCACACAGCCATTGCTTCCTTTTCCCGGGACTTTCCTCCCCTGTCCACATCCCCGTGGTTCCTCGGAGGATAGATCCTCGTGTGGGTTCCCTTTTATGTCCTCCACCAAACATCACCAACGAGCTGTGAAGCAGAGCATTCTTGCTCTCAGAGGACCATCGCTACAGAATCCACAAGCATCTTGTGGCTCACCTGAAGATCCCCTTCTCCCAAGGTTTCAGGAGCGTGCAGAAGGCCCAGGGGCCAGCTAAGGAGGGATTCAGGGCCCGGGTTAGGCCCGTTCCTGCTTGCTTGGTCGTTTACTCAGCATGCATGCATGGAGCACGTGCTGTGTGTCAGGCACTGGCCTGGAGCTTCATGCTTCTGAGGCATTCACACACTGATGGGGGCCGTACTCCCTGACTCTGTTTCCAAGCCTTATTTTACTCATTAAAGATTTTTTACGTTTTTGAATCATTGTCGACATGGAATATTATCTTAGCTTCGGTGTCCAACGTAACGGTGCAACATTTGTGTACTTTCCTAAGTGATCACCACAATAAGTCTAGTAACCATCTGCAATCATCCATAGTTCTTACGATGTTATTGACAACACTCCCTGTGCCGTACACGCTATCCCAGGAACTGACTTTAGGAATGAAAGTCATATATCCCCTTTCCCTTTTCCACCCATCACCTACTTTCCTCCCCTCCGGCAGCCATCTGTTTATTCTCTATCTGTGAGTTTCTTTCTGTTTTGTTTTGTTCGTTCCATTTGTTCTGTTTTTCAGACTTCATATATAAGTGAAATCATGTAGTAGTTGACTTTCTCTGACATTTCATTTAGTCTCATATCCTCTAGGCATATTCGTTTTGTCACAAATGCCAATATTTCATTCTTTTTAAAATAGTTTATTTTTATTTTTATTGATTTCAGAGAGAAAGCTGGGGGTGGGGAGAGAGATAGAAACATCAACAATGAGAGAGAACCACAATCCCCAGTGGGGGCTGCCTCCTGCACGCCCCCCACTGGGGATCAAGCCGACAACCCAGGCATGTGCCCTTGATTAGAATCGAACCCGGGACCCTTTAGTCCACAGGCCGACGCTCTAGTCACTGAGCCAAACCGGCCAGGGCTATTTCTTTCCTTTTTATGGCTATTATATCATTGTGTGTGTGTGCATGTATATATGTAGGTGTATATATATCACATCTTCTCAAGCCACTCATATAAGGACTTAGTTGCTGCCATACGTTGGCTACTACAAACAGTGCGGCAGCGAACATGGGGACAGAGATATCTTTTTTAATTCTTGTTGTTTTTTCCTTCGGATAAATACTAGAAGTGGAATTGCTTTAAATATATCACTTAACAGAACGTTTGGACTTTTCTAAGGATAGGCATGATAATGCTGAAATTTCTCTGAATTTTCAGTGGTGTAAGTCAGAATACATTATATCTGAACCGACTAGGAAAATACAGGTGGTGCAGTTTCTAATCATCAAAGTCCATCCCAGCTACCTCTTTAAAAATACATGCTGTAATCCGCCCCCCCCTTCAAATCTTCTTGAGCAGGTGATCTTAATTGACATTTAGTACCCAAAATCTTTGTCCTGCAGTAAGAAAATATTTTAAAGCATAGACATGTGTGTATTTGTTACCTTTTTCACTTAGAACTTTAAGTTTGACTTTCAAAACTTGCTATTTAATTAACACTTGGCCTTAAGGTAAGGTGACCAGACATCCCGCTTTTGGTGGGACAGTCCCGATTTTGGACAATTTGTCCCAAGGTGTTTTTAAAAAGTCCCGATTTTCCAAAAATCTGGACTTTTTTAAAACGCCGCAGGACGAGGGACAAATGGTTGAAAATCGGGACTGTCCCGCCCAAAGCAGGATTTCTGGTCACCTTACCTTAAGTGGCTGGAGGAGCTGAGCTCTAAGGGCCCCTTCCCTTTGAAAACACGGCAGGAATTTAAAGGAAAGCTGGGCAAACCCAGGCCCGTTACATACAGAGCTTTCTCCCCACCGAATGCTGGGGGGTTGTGCTCCGCTGTCTCCCCCGCCCCTCCCTCCAGGCCGGGCTCCCAGCCCCCCCTCGGTTCTCACTGTTGTTCCGTTGCTTCTTCCAGTCACCCTCTCCGGGCAGCTCCTCGCCCCTGGGCGCAGAGTCTTCGAGCACACCCCTTCATCCCGGCGACCCCGCGGAAGGCTCCACCAACAAAGAGGTAGGGAGCCGCTTCCTTCCAAAAGCCTCGGGCCCTTCATCCTCCCTCCTGGTTCTGGCCTGTGCCTTTCTTCCCCAGCCTCCCACGGCGCTTCTGACCCCAAGCATCAGGGGGAGAAATTATTTTCTTCTCTCCGCTGTGGAATGGGGCGAGGAAGGACGTGACATCCACGGCTGTCTGTTTTCGTTGAGAAATGAAATAAACTCGCTCCTCAGGCACACTAGCCATAGTTCAGGTGCTCAGTGGCCACCCGTGACCAGTGGCCTCTGCGTTGGACCAGGGAGACTGTGGAACGTTCCCACCAGTGGACAGTGCTGGGCATCCACGCGTCTCTGGCAGCATCCTTCCTCGTGGCGCACGGGCCTCGGGGACCGTGGACTGACAGCTGCTCTGTAGCTTGGGAAGTGGGTTGATTTTTAAAATATATATATATTTTATTGATTTTTTTTTTTACAGAGAGGAAGGGAGAGGGGTAGAGAGTTAGAAACAACAGTGAGAGAAAGACATCGATCAGCTGCCTCCTGCATCCTCCCTGCTCATCCCCCCACTGGGGATGTGCCCACAACCAAAGTACATGCCCTTGACCGGAATCGAACCTGGGACCTTCTAGTCTGCAGGCCGACGCTCTATCCACTGAGCCAAACTAGTTTCGGCAATCGGTTGATTTTTAAAAGAATATCCAGTGATTTCCGGCCCGAGTGAAATACCTTTCCTGGTGACAGGGTGACCACTTGGCCTGGTTTAGCCGCGGTGGTTGCAGTTCACACCTGCTGTCCCACTGCTCACTGGTGAGCACCCTTCTCACTCCTGAAAGCAGTCTGTTCAGAGATCCGGGGCAGCCCCGGGAGGGCTCCACTCGTCCTGTCCTCTGGGGGAGTCACCAGCCACGTGTGACTAGCAAGCCTTTGACACGTGTGGCTAGCGGGCCTGAGGACCTGGCTTCTTCATTTATTCCGTTTCAGTGACCTTACACAGTGAGGGGCTCCTGGACACGGCAGCCCTGTAGTGTCCCTTTGGACAATGAATTGTATCATCCTGTCGCCTCCTGAGGGAGGCCAAACTGAGCTCTGGTGGGTAACATGTAAGCAAGAAGATTCTACTTGCTCCCACTGAGGTTCCTAGGGCTAGAAAGGGCAGGTGCTTTTCCCTGAGGGGCGCCACTGCCTTCCCCAGTGCCACTGTCTTTTGACACCCAGCTAACCGCCACCCCACCGCCTTGGCAGCCAGCATCAGGTGGACACTGGCCTGCGGCACAGTTCGTGTGGGCCCCGCTGGCTCTGACTACAGAGGCTGCCTCATCCCCGCCGAGGGATGCGTGAGGGCGGCCACATCACAGGACGAAGGATTGTTTCCCTTTCCCTCCTCTTGCTATAATTTTATGTTAAATTTTAACGTGAGTGGCAGATCACTTCCGAAGGGAGCCTTAGTTGAAATTTACCTTTAAAGTATCATCAAATACATATACATTTTCCATTAGATATTCATTCAGGGGAGAGTATATTTTTTATTAATCTATTCATATAAAACAGGGGAGGGGAACCTTTTTTTTCCTGCCTGGGGCCGGTTGAGTATTTATAACATCATTCCTGGGCCATACAAAATTATCAACTTAAAAATGAGCCATACAAAATTATCAACTTAAAAATGAGCCTGCTGTATTTTGTCAGACAATTAACTCACCCCTAACGCCTTGGCGGGGCCAGACCAAATGATTTCACTGGCCTTATACGGCCCGCGGGCTAGACATTCCCCACCCCTGATATAAACCAAACAAACATTAGAATTTAGATTTGATATATCCTTTGTCCTCCTCTGGTCTTGATCCTTAGCCCATAAGGCCTGAGGACTAAAGGAACAGGACTAATGGGGTCACAGTTTCTGCTGCCCCTTTATCCCATCGCTTTGCCTCATATTTCATTCAGAGCACACGGAGAGGAGAGAACAAATGGCAGGAAGGAAAGAGTGACAGCCGCAATGATCATAAAAACAGCATGGACATTTACAGTGTTCAGGTCCCAGGCCATGCCATCACAGATAGAATCTCATTTAATCCTTAAAATTACTCTGTGAGGCAAGAGTTGTTGTCCTTTGTGTTAGTTAAGGAAGCGGAGAGGTTGGATAATTTACCTGAGGCCCCAGGGCTCACAGCTGGTGGGGCCAGGATTTGAACCCTTCGTGCCTGTGGGCCCCTAACACCAGGATCGGCCGTCCTGGGGGTGAAGAGTGCTTGCAGGTCGCACACGGCGTGAAAGGTGGCTCGCCTGCCGTGATCCAGTCGTCAGGCCTCCAGGCTCTGCACGTGGTTAGTGTGGCCTGGAAAACCCCAGAGCGTTTGGCCTTTCCCTTGGATGCTGGTTTTATTAATTTCTGCATGTGAAGGATTAACTAATGCTCATCTCTGCCCCCATCTGAGAAAATAAAGGGCTAATCAGACTTCTGAATACTCAGTATTTGATTATTCATCAGCTATAATGAGCAAGGCAAATTTGTTAGTTTCTCGGTTCCTCTAGGACTTGGCACATGCTTCTACAGATCCGTAGGAATAATGATGAAAATGCTCTTTGTGTGCAATAATTAGCGATTCTTTCATTTCAGAAAATCTTTAAAAAAAATTACTACCCCCGAGACTAAAGAAAGCCAGTCACGAGCTCATGAATAGAGAATAGGCAAATGTACCAAATGCCCTCCATTGTAGCTCTGAATAAAACGGCAGTTTTTAGAGCTTTAGACTGAAGTCATTCTCCGGTAGTTTCTACAAAAATCTGGACACTGTCCTAGAGATTGGCATTCAGTAAAGTGCCCTGAATAGCCCAAGAAAATCTGCATGGGCTTCTTGGAGCTACCTGGAGGCTGGAGCATTTTGATTAAACAAAGTAAACCCAGATTACCCCAAACCTTTAGCGACGGAGGACAAGGACAGGGGGATGGTTGGGGAATAATCATTTGGGAATCTTTGGCCCTTATGAAGACACTAGCTTCCTTCTGCATGCCCCGAAGTTAAGAATTATTTTTCTTGAAACCATGGAAATAGACATACTTGGCTGTCGGCACTCACCTGGGCCTGCTGTCTCATGTGGATAAATGGAAAGTAAAAGTAACGTAAAGCACTATTGAACTTGGATTTCTCTTTCTGCCTGTCCCGATTCCTTGGCTTTCACTTGATGTGCATTTTTCCATTAATGTGTTAACCTTTGATTCCTGCTGGACTTGTGGCTTTAGTGTCTTTAAAGGTGATCCTTTCTGAAACCAGAAACCCACCCTCTTGGGTGGGAGGAAGCATTTCATCCCAATGGGCATGTCACAGCAGGCCGCTCTGCACAGTGTATTGCGTGATTAGTGTTAAATGCTTGTCATTGTCCTGAATCGAGTTAGATCCCTAAAATTAAGTGTCTTCCATTGCCTGCAGTTTTTGACAGAAGAATTAACACTACTACTACTTAGAATTTTGTGCAAATCAACTAACCATTCCTTTGCTGTTCCTGAAGTCTTCCAAGTGAAGATCACTGTACAGTCCTATGATCTGGAATTGTTTCCCATGACATCCCAGTCCCCAGGCCCTTCACCCCTCCAGCCCACCTGACATCCCATGGCTA
This sequence comes from Pipistrellus kuhlii, assembly GCF_014108245.1. Taxonomy (NCBI): domain Eukaryota; kingdom Metazoa; phylum Chordata; class Mammalia; order Chiroptera; family Vespertilionidae; genus Pipistrellus; species Pipistrellus kuhlii. The sequence goes on from NW_023425427.1 coordinate 30,679,074, forward strand.
CACCCTCAATTAAGTCAACCTGTTGAGCAACTATGCTCCACTAGACATCCTTTTCCTAAAATGCAGGTCTTTAAAAGGTTACCTAACAACTGGTGGAGTCTTGGCAATGAAATTTTTTAGGCTTTCTGAGCTTACCCCAAACCCTACTTTTTGCCTGTTTTAGGGACTCCTGCCTTTGACATTAGCCCTCCACTCTCCTGCTCACCTCACCCTGTCCAAGACAGATTAGGGACGGGTTTCCTACTCTCGTGCCACTCAGAGTTCCCTGGCATCCACTTTTGCAAGGAGCCGAACGGCCAGGAATGCTCCCCTGGAGCCAGCATTTACCCTGCTGTGCAGTCAGGTTCTGGAAGGTTTCCTGTTGGAACAAGGGTGCTGCTGGGAAATGGACTTTTGATCTGAGTTGTCACTTAATACACAAAATTCCAGGGCCTTTAATTTATTCCTTTGTTTGTTGTGTGCTTATTTTAAAGTAACACAGGATAATGGCATATATAGTGAAGTTTTCAGACTAAAACAAGTCACTAAGAGATGAAAGGAAGAGATAAAACTCCAGCAAATGTTTTTAGCACAGGGAGAGATCCCTGCAGCAAAGACCTGACATGAAATAAAATTCTCCAAGAAAATTTTTAATTTCGGTATATAATGATGTTGGTGCTTTCATTAATCAGCAGTTCTTACTTAGAATCTGAGATTCTTAAAAATACAAACTAAGCCCTTTTTATTGCGATTGTGGATAATGGATGTTGGTTTGTGGGGTATTTTTTTAAGCTGACAGACATCTGATTTGGAATGTAGGATTTTCAAATGACCTAATTAATATATGAGTGGATGGCTCTGGGCTCTGGGTAACGTTTAATAAGAAACGTGTGTTTATCTACACTTTACTTTCTGTTACCAAGAATGGTTGACAACTGGTTAATATCTGACACTGATGATGTATTTGTATTTTATGCTACATGGATAGTTGTATTAATGCATTTTTCATCATGCTTTGCCTTTTTTGAAACTTCTTTGTCTTAATTACAGTCAAGAAAAAGCTTGGCATCATTCCCAACCTACGTTGAAGGTAAGAGCTAAAAGGAGATACTGAGCACTGCGTCATTCATGAATCTTTTAGCACTGAGGGCATTGGAAGCACTGGGTTGGGAGATGATAGTAGAGAAGGAAGGCCGTCGAGCCAGTTAATTCACAGTCTTAGAGTCTTAGCCTAAAAGAACGGTAGCTGTGAGCCTCATAGACACCCTCCTCCCTGCCCTTGCTGATTCTGCCCCCGGAACCTGAGCGTGGGGGGTAGGGCCTTTGCCCAGGTTAGTAACGATCACATTGGATCTGAAACCCAAGTCTTCCCACTTCTATTCCACCGCAGGCTATTCAAGTGGGAATAAGCTTTAACTAACGGGGAGACATTTTGGTCCTCTTCACTTAAGAAAAAAACACAAAAACAACAACAAAACAAAATCTTCCCAATAATCCCCATGTCTTGCTTGGATGAGTTAGTAAAAAAAAAAAAAACATTAAGGACTTACTTTTTTCCAGGTACTGTTGTAAGCACTTGCCATGTAATAACTCATTGAATCCTCACACTGATCTTGTGAAGGGGGCTTTATCATTATCTCCGTGTTATGTATGAGGACTGAGGCATCCAAGCGGGGAGCAACTTTCCCTGGATCGCACCGTTAGCAAGTAGCAGAGCAGGCTGTCAGCCAGCAGTCCGACCGCACAATTCTCCCTGGGTTGTCTGCAGGGCTGCCACGCGTGGCTGTGCAGGTTATTCGCTGCATGAGCAGCCTAGTAGGGCCCAAATTCTGCCCAACCTGGCCACCCCAGGTTGAGGGCAGGCCACACATATACAGTGCCTGTTTCTTATTCACACAAAGGCACCCCAAGCTAGAGGTGGCAGCGACCTCCACCAGGAGGAGGGCAGGTGCTTTCTCGGGTAGGGTGGGTTGTCATGTCCTTGAAGGAGGATTTTCTGGGGCCAGACCATGCTCAGGCATCACTTTGGGGTCGTGGCTGGTCTTTGGATCCTGTGAGGGAACAACCAGTGTGTCCTACTGCCTGGGCACGAAACCTCTCTGAACCTTCAGGCCTGACGCCCAGAACCTGCTCCCGGGGTAGGTTCAGTGGCTCAGGTCCCATTCCCGAGTAACCTGGAGGTTCTCTGTGCCGTCGTCGTCAAGCTCCACAATTCTAGGAGAGCAGCTGGGGGAGTGATAGGAAGTTTGGAAACCCCATTCTTCATAGCTGTGCTCAGACTTAGCATTAACATGAGGTGAGTCTGTCTATCTATTTATCTATCAATCAGTCATCTATAGATAGATATATGTGTGTGCTTGTATGTATCCACACCTCATGTTAATGCTAAGCCTATATATAGTGTGTGTGTGCTTGCTCATCTTCAGAGTAACACAAGGGTATCACCGAAAAGAAAAACACATTCCAAAAGATCAAAATGAACCCTGTGATTCTTAGACTTAACATATAACTTTTGTTTTTTTAATAACACACTAAGCCTAAAATGCACTTACGAAATTAGTGCTTTTTTTTTTTTTTTTTGCTGAGTATGATCAAGTGACAGTGACATTTGATTATAATCAGTTTCCCTGGAGGATAAAAGGGATGAGATTATATCTTGAGTGTATAATTTGTTTAGTCCCAATATTTCTGTCTCCTGCCTTCTTGACATTTACACAGTCATTTAAATGTTGTTTGGATTGCTCTTAAACACATCTGCATATCCACACTTAGGAGGCCTCAAGAGGGAGCCTTTTCAGTGAGTAGAGCTAAATCAGAAATGACTATAATATGGTATTGGAAGTCCCAGCAAGAGGTGGTTAATTTTTCTTTTTCTTTGGCATTCGTTATTTTCACAAGCGAATATTTTAAAAGTGACTGTCCCCGATGAGATCTTCTTTCTCAGTGCCTCGTTGGCAAAAGTGACTGTGGTTCAGGAGCATCACAGGAGTTTGTGATGGAAGACTGGTCATCCTCCACATTTCACAAAACACAAGCTTGTCCTTGTGTTATTTTAGTTGGACTCCTGCTTCCCTGCTGTACCACTCCACTGAATATGGTCAGGAACCTGGATTTGTCCCACATCCATTGAAGTTTCAGGGTGAGGAGCATGTGGTTATTGAGAAGAACGGAAATTACAAGTATGGCAGTGTACCTCCCAGTGTTTGTCTAGAAGTCTTTCCCAGAAAGACCGAGAATGAGACAAATAGCAGGTTTCCTTATTTAATTACTACACAGGCACTTGGTGAAGGCATTTCCTGCAACATCGTTAATTCCTTTGTTTCAATCAGCACCTAGGTTTTAGAAAAAAATGAACAGATTATTTTAAGTCTGCCCCCTGATAAGTAGCTTATCATGGGAGGTGGCTGTTTAAGCTCAAGATGCGCTTCATCTTGAAGGATAAAAATGAAAACCATTTCAGATTAGCTCTCCAAACGGAAAGAGCAAATTGTTTCCATTTCAAGGAATCTAATTTAAGACCTGGAGGTTTTAACTGTGGGTTAAGATGTGTATTTTAGTCTCCCCGAATACAGCCTTCAAGCCAAAGAAAATACATGTTTTCACTGCAGAATTAGAATGCCTTTGTTAGTGCATCTGTTATAGAGTTAGTTATATATTAATCCCAGACGTGTTTTAACTTCAAATAACATTTACAGCAGATTATGGTTAGAGTCAGATACCTCCATCTTAATTATTTAAAACTAAGGTTGGATTTTTTCCCCCCTGAAACATATTTTTATTGATTCTAGAGAGGGTATGGGAAAGGAAGAGAGAGAAACATCAATGATGAGAAAGAACCATTGATTGGCTGCCTTCTGCACACCCCCTACTGAGAATTGAGCCCACAACCCAGGCATGTGCCCTGACCGGGACTCGAACCCTGAGCTTCTAGTTTATGAGCCAACACTTAACCACTGAGCAACACTGGCGAGGCTCAAGTTTGATTTAAAAGGTTGACCAAAGAAACAAATTCCCATTTTTCCCGGGAACTGATCTGTATGCATAAGCAGGCCAGGAACTTCGAGTCTCTAAATCAGCAGCATCAACAGCATGAGACAGCAGCTTCCGAGTAATGTTAGCTGTCTCCCAAAATTGGGGTCAGAGGCTATTATGAAAACCAAACATTCTGGAACAAATATCTCCATTTTTTATTTATAAAAATTTACTTCCCCCATCATAGATAAAATGGAGAGAGGAGATAGGAATCAGGAGCAAGTCAAGGAACTGCTTATTTATTTGATATCCGCTGGGTGACAGGTGTTGACCAGACACGAGTGCCAAAGATGGCATTGTCCTTGTCCCCAGAGCTCACCGTGTGACAGGAGGAACAGTAGCCTTCACGAGACATGTCATGTTCTGTGTTTACATAAATCTACACACCATTTCTCACAGTAAATGGTCTGGCTGTGAGAAATATAAGTGACTATAAGAAAAAATTGTTCCTATTATTTGAAGATGAGGGGTGAGTGGAGGCAGATACGGGTACCTCAGAATGCTCAGGGCCGGGGCCCCCAGGCCAGAGGTGAGCAGAGGGGAGGGGTGTAGGCAGGGGTTGGGCAGGCCCACCCAGAGTGACCTCACTCACCAAGGTGCCTCTGTGTGTTACAGTTCCCGGACCTTGTGACCCCGAAGACTTAATCGATGGGATCATTTTTGCTGCTAATTACCTTGGCTCCACCCAGCTGCTCTCCGACAAGACTCCCTCCAAAAACGTGCGCATGATGCAGGCCCAGGAGGCGGTGAGCAGGATCAAGGTGAGGGGGGCCGTGTGCTCCGTGGGGGCAGGGGGCAGCGGCGGGTACCCCCATACCTCACTGTCCAGTCCTGAGGGGAGAGGAGAGTGGATTGGGGGGACATTGAGGCAGGGCTTATGCACGTTCCTGCCACAGTTCTGAAGAGAAAGGATGATCTCTGAAGTGGACTGGTGTCCCGCACTGTATGTGTTGGTTGTTGTTAGGGGGCACTCTGAGAAAAAGAACACATGTGATCCTGAACTTCCTGAAGTTGACCTGACGAGGACAGATCTCATGTTGAGGAGCATTTCTAACGTGAGAGTTGCAGTCCTGTATTTCCACTGGCAGCGTGGTTCACACTAGGTCCTTTGCTTTTGAACCTGCTGGTCCTGCTCATGCTAAGCTGAACTGGTTTGCTTCAAGGAAGATGATCCCTTTGATCAGATCTGGCCTGGCTCGTCTGGACAAGTCTGAGCAAGGCCAGCTCTGTTTACACTAGTCTGAGTCCATCATAACCCGTTTGAGTCTGTTCCACCAAGATGGGCAAGGAGCAGGCCTGTGTTGCTCAGGAAGAACCACCTTCATCCAGTTTAAATCGTTCACAACCTGTTTGAACCAGCCAGACAGGTGTGAGCCCATAAGAACACAGAGCACTAGAATCTTCACCTGAAGCCAGACACACCTCAGGTCTACAGAGACCCACACAGTGTCATCAAGTCACTCCCGTGTCCTTAGGGGCCACCAGCACCCAGAACCGCTGGGCAGCCACACGGGAGCCACAGGGAGAGCATCCCTGTTGACACCAGCACCAGGTATTTCAAGCAAGACGGGATAGGGGTGGGCGCTCCAGGGTTGGCTGTATCCAGTTTCAGCTGGCCAAAACCAGTTCTCACCTCTAGAAGCCATTCGCGTTTTTCTATCTTCTCGCTCACACACTCACAAGTCTCGCCCTGGTGTTTGTGTGTCAGTGTGGAATGAGAAAGGAGCACGGGGAGAAGGCAGGCGCTGAGAGTCCTTGATTCTCACTTACGGACAAAATATTTCTTGAGCGTTCATGTGTTCAAGGTCGTGGGGGGTCTCTGGAGGAAGGGAAACGGCGAGAGTCTGACCCTCAAACTCAGCAGCACAAACGAGAAATGAATTGAGTAGCGAGGTGGCCCTGCCCTTAAGTACTCATCATTGTAGAGCAAACCCTCGCTGCAGCTTTGGGTGATATTACTCAAGTTTTGGGAGTTGGGATGTATAAACAAGAGAGTAATTTATAATTGCATCGTAGGTAGCCCAATGCCAAAATTACTGACTCGGTCCTGCCACTTTCACCCGTGTGTCAGGGACCCACTTCACCCCTCCGTCTGGGCAGCCCAGACCTTGTCTGTGTCTTAGAGACACTGCGCCCACCAGGCCCACTTCCGAGGCTTCCATGTTTTCTCCCATCATCAGCCTCTCCCAGGATGATTGACAGTAGGAAGGTCCACTCCCTTCAAAGGAAGTCCCACCTCCTACCCACAGAGGGACCTCTTGCCCCAGGATTCCCAGCAGGACAGCTCCATGAAAACATACCTGCCTGACCTTCAGACCTTTGTGCTCTTTCAGACTCAGCAATTCTATCAGGAGAACATCTGGTTCCTGTTGAGCTGCCCAGCCAAGCCTGGCCTCATTTCTTTTCCACTGTCACCCCTTCTCATAGAGGGGGGACATGGACACTGCCAGATCCTCCCACTGTTCTTAATCTAGGATCTCCCAGGCACAGCCTTCAAAGCAAGACCACAAAGCTCTCTGAGAGAACATGCTGCATCTCAGTCTTATTTCACCCAGAGCAGTGAACTCAGAAAACTAAATCGTCAGGGTCATAGTTCTGACACTTGTGTCCCACAGTCACCAAGCACGGCATGTTATGATTTTGTTGAATTAAAACTTGTTAAGTAGAACCCTGGGGTGCCAGATGGTGAGCAAAAGACCGCAAGAGAAATTAAAATCGATAAGTTATTGCTCACAGGTTTCGGAGGAAGGCCTAGAGGGGCTGTGTGGGGAAGTCACGGCAAGGCGAGGCGGAGAGGGAGAGAGGAGCATGCGTGGGAGCATGCGTGGGACAGGACCTGGGAACTTGGCTTTATTAGGATCAATTCACACCAAAGGAGTCAGGATTTGGTAAGCTCCTCAGGGTCTCACCTAAGGGGACAGAGGCTGAGGCCTGGAGGTGGGGAAGACTGTTGACCAAGGGCTGTTGGGGGGGTCATAGGAGCTTACTTTGCTTGTGCCTCTCTGGGCTGTTATCTAGGGAATGTGCCTGCATGAGGGGCCTAGTGTCCGTTCAAGGTCACTGCAGACCACTTGGCCAAACAAAAAAGATGCTGAGGCAGCAGGACCACCGAGTAGCTTAGCTAAGCTCTCAACACAACACTTAGTTTCCCAGCCTAACGGTGCTGTCAGCTTCCGGGGGCCGATGGGGGGACAGAGGCCTGGTGCGCCTCGCTCAGTGGTTCCAGGCAGACAGGGATCACCTCCCACAGGGGCGTTTGGAGGTGGGCGGGGGCACTTGGATTGTCACTGTGTCTGGGCATTTCTATTGGCTCTCGTGGGTCAGAGCAGAGATGCTGAGGCCTGCAGTGTCCAGGATGGGGCCACACGCCAAAGGTGTATCTCCTCCAGAATGCCTGTCGGGGAACACACCCAGGGCCCCCTTAGGCGAGTCTTCCAGAACAAAGCAGCAGTCCATCCTGAACGAGTACTGAAGACCCCAAAACTAAGCAGTGTGTTGCTTTGAGATTAGTTCTTTCCTGGGTTCTATCCATCAAGGTTTAAAACACATGAAGGGTCAGGTTTCATTCTGGGCATGTTGTTGATTGGCCTCCTAGATTGACCATCCTTGACTCCTACAGATAGAGTTTCTGACTTTCCACTGTGAGACAGACATCATACTCAATGACCCGGGGGGGGGTGGGGGGGGGGGAGAGCAGGCACAGGCACATCTCCCAGACATAAAGCAGGGCTCAGCACCACACCTACTATGACCCACAGACGCACCTCGTTTTATTGCACTTCGCTTCAAGTCTCACTGTTCCTTTGCACAAAAAATTAGGTGGCTTTGTCCATCAGAGCAAGCAGGATAGAGGCCGATTATAAATCCATTTTAGATCTGCCTAGGGTAGCGTAGGCATCTAAAGAACATTTATTTCTCCAGCAAGTGACTCTAGTGTGGAGGAATTCGTTCCAGAGGGGTGAGGTTACATGGTTACATGTCACGTATAGATATCACTTCCCAGCGTGCTGCTGTGCCTCTGCAGGAGCTGTTGCCTCTCACTTACATCGTCTGCCTTGTGTTCCTTCTACATCCATTCAAATGTCCGTCGGGCTGCGTGCCTTTGCACCAAGCCTGACTCTTTCTCAGATTGTAAGTGGAGACAGTGGCGTTCAGACTCATAGTTTATTTCTGCTCCCTGAAGGAAGTTACTCTTTGGGGGGGCACGCAGAGACTTGATCTGCTGCAGAGGGGGGTCAAGAGAACTTGTCTAAATCAGTCAGGATGGTCTCTGCGCTGCTCACACATGCCCAGATGACACTTTGTCTAAGGGCTGTGGTGCCATGTTCTCTCCTAAAGAGAGGCTGACCTGGGGGGGGACGAGTTTTGCTAGGCTGCGTCCAGAGAAAGATAGAGCAGAGTAAGGCTGCAGGTTTTACAGTGTCCATCCATCCAGGACACTGTTCAGCAATACCCTCACCATAGACAGATAAGTGATTTCGGCCTTGGTGTTCTCCCCTAAACAGAGGCAGAGGAATTCCGTCCTCTGGTGTCCAGTTCCTCCCTCCTCCCAGGGAGATCCCCTTGCCCCCTCTCTTCCCTCCACCCATGCTCTCTCTCTGCCCTGATGGGTGTTTGTGGCGCTATGTTGAGCAAATACTAGATCTGAAGCATAGGCTCCCATTTTGAAACAGTTTTAAATTTCTAACTGTTCATCGACGGTGGTATCTGTCACTCACCTAGCACCGACTGTACCAGTATACCAGCATTGAAATCGGTACTGGATTTATACCTGGAAGCATAAGAATTATGGTTTTCTCAATTTAACAAAGAATTTACAGATGTATTTGGCAAACGGGTAGAGAATTTGGAGTTGTGGTTTAGGCGGGGATTTTCTACTTAATGTGAAGAGAAAACAGAGGAATTTGGCTCAAAAAGCAAACTGTTCCAATGCAGGCCCCTGTGGTAGACTCGTAGGACATAAAGTCAACCAAGACCCAGTCCTTGACCTGGGGAAGCGTGCAGCCTAACAGGGCGTGAAGACAAGCGTCACAGTAACACTGATGCTGGGCGGGCTGAGGAGTGGAGAACTGAAAGGCTTTTCCCACCAAAATATGCGAAGTAAAATGCACCTAATGTAACAGCTGGACCAGGAGACATCTGCCATTCTTTTTACTTTTTTTTTTTAACCATTTTTAGAATCTCCCTAATGTATCCTTTCTGTCTTTGTTGTTCATTAACTTCTAGAGAAAATAATATCTTGGCAAGAAGCCCCACTAGAACTTAGGAATGCATTACAGCACTGGTTCTCAAAGTGGGATCCCTGGCCCAGCAGTACTTGTTGTAAATGCAGATTCCCAGGCTCTGCCTTAGTCAGAAGCAGGTGAGGGCAGGGTCCAGGAATCTGTGTTTCCATAAGCCTGTCAGGAGATGCTGATGTCCATATCGGAGAAGGGTAGACAGTCCAGGTTCCAGAGAGTTTACGTGTCCAACTGAGCTCTGTGGTGTCCTCCAGTCAAGCCGAGCGCCTCTCATGGACACGGTTCTGTTGGCACATAAGCTCAAGAAATGCTGCAAAGTAGGTTCTGTGGGATGCTTGCCCCTTTGGAGGCTCTGAGAAGTCCTGTGCCAGGGGATTTAGTTCGCCTTCTTTAACCAGAAGCTCCCATGGTTATTTGAGCAGAGATGCAGTATCACTGTGTGGTGCCTGTTAAATTAGTCTTGTTGCTAGAATTCTCTGGAACACATTTTGGGAGAAACTTCTGGAAAGAACTCTGCTTTTCATGCTGTTTGTATCTAGAGTGTACACACACACACACACACACACACACACACACACACACAGTGTGGGAATCACGCCTGAACCCTATCCAGTGTAGCCTTGTCTTCCTCTCTCTCCACTCCGTCATCTCCATGCCTCATTCCACTCTCACGCCCACTTTATTCTCTGCTCCTCAACCGGAAGATGGGCAGAGGCGGGGTGTGTGTGTGTGTGTGTGTGTGTGTGTGGCTACTGCCCCCTGCTGAGCCTCAGTAACTGCTCCATGTGCACGAAGAGCATGGTGTGTATGTTTTCAGTCTTTCTACCTTTGCGAAGCTCATGTGATTAGGTCACAAGTGGTGTTTTCACCTTTTTTTTTGGTCCATGCATTTTTGTAAGGATCATTCATTATCAATTGTCCCTATACCTATAAAGACTAGCCTGTCCCCCAAAGATCCGATTTTTCTATTGTTTTATAAAAAGATTTTCTTGAAATGTCAAAAATTACGATTTAATTATATAATTAAAATTTCTGTCCGTTTAGTTTTGTCCCAGCCATTTGGTTTCCCACCTAACTTAAAGAAGACTATGCATACATTATTTCATTTACTCCTCACAATTGAGGGGGGTGGGGAATTCTGTGAGGCTGGTATTATTTAACCCCCATTTTTGTTTTTAGATAAACAGAGGATTTGGTAAATGAAAAACTTGCCCAGATCACACAACTAGCAATTTGGAGTGTGTAGTGAGACTTCCAGTGTATAGTGAATCTGTGTCCTGCCACTTAACAGCTCTGTGACCTTAGGCAGGTTAATTAGCCTCTCTGTGCCTCAGTTTCCTCTTCTGGAAGATGAGGATAATGTTGTGCCTACCTCACAAGGCTGCTGTCAGCTTTTACACTGATGGTCCTGCAGCACTTAGAAGGATACTGTCAGCAGGGAGAAAGCTTCAATAGTTCGGAGGAGCCCTGGTATGAATAAGCTAGAGAGTCTTAACAGTTAACAAGCCGTACACATTGTGGACTGAGTGACTGAATGGACGGTGCCACCATTTACGTCCTTGCACACACCCTGCTGGGTGGTAAGCTGTAATCAATCCCAAGAAACACGGAATTTAAATGGATGTTGTCATTCTTGCTTTAGGATGCATGCTGGCTCTCAGACTTCTCTTTGCTACTCCAGTTCCTCATCCTGGCTCCGACCCCCTCTGTCATTTCCAATGTTATGTCTAAGTTTTACATTATAATTTGTTCCAGGGCACTTGACTGTCATAAGTGATTGAAAGATGGCATTCCTCTAAGAAGTGCATAAAATATTTTTTAACTTCATAAACATTACTTCAGAGTGCCTTTCATGAAACTCAGCCTGCCATTGGGATCCTCTTCCTTATCACCAGTTATAGCAAAACAACAACAAAATAAAACAGAATGTGGGCATTCCATTGGCGGCAGACGTGCTTTCCTTTGAAAGGACCCTTTCAGATCACTATTCCCTAGAGTGAAGCAGTTTGACCAATAATGGTTAGGTTTTTGTATCAAAAAATAAGGGAAATTCTTACGTTACTGCCATTTCATTCCACTTCACATCCTGTTATCTCAGGGGAAGTGGTAGAAAACAAACATTAGGATCTCACAGCAGTTGTTTATCATCACATTATAACTGGTGCCGCTCAGAACTTCCTGATTCCGTAAAAGAACCTGTGGTGGTGGACGTAGCATCGGTACCTCTGAACTTCTCGTGAGCGTCAGTCAGAGTGACACCGCAGGTGCTGCCTGCTGCCTTCCCATCGCAGGCTCTTCACCAGCACCACCGGGAGGAGCTTGGGTGGCCGTGCAGCCTGGGCTGTCCTGGGCTCCTGGGGGTAGCACAGATGAGCTCTTTGGTTGCTGGGGTGGCCGACTCATCCACCATGAGGTAGTACAGAAAGATACCTTAGTCATTAATGAAATAAGGTTGTGCTGCTGAGAGCAAAAGAGCTTTCTGCCAGGTGAGTACCAAGAATGGGAGAGAGCAGACTTCCTCCCACCCCATCACCACAGCAGCCTTCTGGTTTGACCATTGACTCACCATTACTCGTACAAGATCTTCGTGTGTATAGCAAGCCCTATGGAAAGCCAAGAAATTGCATCCTGATATACGTGAATTATAGCCATGTGACAGCAAACACAAATATAGTGCTTAATATACCAGGCATTGTTCTAAGAGCTTTGCGTGTATGTATCCTCAGAACAGCCCTACAGGGTCAATATTATGTTTATTCTCATTTGAAGATGAGTAAACTGAGGCACAGAGATGTTAAGTTGCTCACTCCAAGTCACACGACTAGTTAGGTAGCTCAGCCAAGATTTAGCTTCAAGCAGTTCAACCCCAGAGTCTGCTTTTATCAACTAGGCTTTTGTTTATGAGAAAAGAGGGGAATATTACATTCATTTCTAGGTAGGTATAGACTACAAAGTATCACACAAACTTAAGGCAAGAAGTATTACTAAGGAGGGAAAACAATAAAAGATCGAGTCAGTAGGAAGACAAACATCTTAAATATGTATGCACCTTATAGCTATGAACTGGATAAAGCAAAGATTGACAGAAGTAGTCATGGACAAATTCACAGTAACAGCTGGAGAGCTAAACACACTTCTCTTAATAAATATTAGAATAAGCAGACAAAAAATCAGCAAATATTAGAGTCGAACAATACTCTTGGTCAACATATTTAACCTAATTGACATTCATAGAATATTATCCTCAACAACTGCAGAATTCGTCTTTTGAAGTCCCCATGGCACATTCACCAAAGTCAGGGCCATACAGGCTAAGATTCAACAGATTTCAAAGGATTGAAATCAGGTATATTCTCTGTCCCAGTGGAATTAATTCAGACATGAATAACAAAAAGATAACTAGGAAAATCTCCAAACATATTATTATTAATAACACAATTCTGAGTGACTCAAGTTCAAAAAAGAAATCATAGTAGAAATTAGAAAATGTTTTAAATGATAATTAAATTGCAGCAAATCAAAATATGTGGGACACAGCTAAAGCACTGTGTGGAGGGAGCCGTAGCTCTAAATACGTATATCAGGGGGGAAATGTTTGAAAATCCACCATTTACGTTTTCATCTCAAGAAGCTGGAAAAAGTCAGCAAATTCAGCTCAGAGAAAATAAAGATGTAGGCTGAAATCAATGAAATAGAGAACAGGCATATAATAAAACCAACAGAAACAGAAGTTGATTCTTTGAAGACATTGATTGCAGTTTAAATATAAGATTGCAACTCAATAAATTTCTTTCCTCCTACTTCCCCTGCCATCTACTAAATTCCGAGTGAGGAAATCCATTGTCTACAGAGTGGGACTTTTTTTTTTTTAAGTCAATCTTCCCACAGCGATACTTTATACCACTATCCGTATTAGTTTGTCAATTTCCTTTTCAACTTTTGAGTCTTTGCGAATTCTTTTCTAACTGTTCTCCTGTCTCTGTTTGTTCCATGCTAAGCAGATGGCCCAGAAATTAGCCAAAAGCAGGAAGAAGGTGCAGTACAAAAAACTTCATCAGCTTGGTGTTATGCCTGTTCTTTCCATTTGTTTATGTTTTCCCTTTTTTATTATTTCGTGTTTTTGTTTTCTGCATCCAGCAAGTTTTTGTTCCGATTTCTTTTTTAACCGCCCCATAAGCCAACGTTTCTCAAAACTCAGTTGCCTAAAATGGCTGTTTTCTGTTGCTCATGAGTCATTTCATGTGAGAGGAACGGCAGGGAGCAGATTGGAGACGCTAAACCAGTCCTACGCTCATGTGAGAGTTCCCACCATTCAGGCATCGATGTGGCAGGGACGTGGGTCTGTCCGATGATAGTCATGTTTGATTTGCGGATTTGTCAGATTGCTGGATGCAAAAAAGAAAACTCGCTAATAAACCCTCGTGTGCAGAGTTAAGCCTTAAATGAGCCGGATGGATACGCTTTCTGTGGTTGTGCAGCTTCTAGATGCTTCTGAGCTACCCGTGGGACATGGGCGCACTGGGCTCTTTCTGAACGGGGCGGGCGCAGGGTGCTGCTTCTGTGTTGCTGTGTTGGTGTGTGCACACAAAGACCCTCTGACCAGAACTGCATTCAGATGCCTTTCTCTGCACCTGCTGGAAGCATGGTCCCCGCCCCGGGCACAGGGGCAGGCTGGTTTTTGCCAAGTTCCTCAGGTGTCAGCTCAGTTGCCCTTCTTCCTTTGATACGTTGGGCTTCAACAGCCTTGCAGAGAGGGCCACTGGCAACCCTCGGTCCCAGAGCCAAATCTGCCACAGCACGTTACTGCTTCTGGAGCGGAAGCAGCAAAGGGGGGTCTGTTTTTCCTTGGGACCTGCACATGCTAACTCTCATTCATGTGCCCACCTTCAGCTCTGACAACCTCATTCTGGAGTCTGCACTGCTGTTCTGGTGACTGTGTCTCGATGCCTGTGTATGAACTCACCTTGCTTCCCTCTTCTGGGCCAGAGGAATGGACTAAGCTCTCTCTCGGTGCATTTTTTCTTCTCAGGCTCCTGAAGGCGAATCTCAGCCAATGACCGAAGTGGACCTCTTCATTTCTACGCAGAGAATCAAAGTATTGAACGCAGACACACAGGTATTAGCGGGCTCCCACCTTTCCCAGGGATCAAGCTTAGCAGCGTGGCAACGCAGAGACCGTACCCGTGTCTGCAGAGCAGCTGTACACGCTACAAGGTTGTGTCTGCAATGCTGCTTGGGGTGGGGTGTGAGGGAGCCTTGGGGCTGTTTTCTTAAAGACAAAGGGAAAAAAGAAACTGTGAATGTCGTTTGATAATCTCATAGGTTTTTATCAGGAGATTTGTGACCTTGAACAGATGAGCCATTTAAAAACCTTTGTTTAAAATCACACACACACACACACACACACACACACACACACACAGTGCAACCATCACTTGCAGATTTAAAATATATATATTTTATTGATTTTTTACAGAGAGGAAGGGAGAGAGAGAGTTAGAAACATTGATGAGAGAAACATCGATCAGCTGCCTCCTGCAAACCCCCCTGGGGAAATGCCCACAACCAAGGTACATGCCCTTGACTGGAATCAAACCCGGGACCTTTCAGTCCACGGCTGACACTCTATCCACTGAGCCAAACCGGTTTTGGCCACATGCAGATTTTTATCTTTTTTTATTTTACCTTCCCCACCAGCAAGTCTAGTGGTTGTAAAACAATAGATATTTCTCTTCACCTGCCACAGGCCTCCTGGGTCACTCTGAGCCCAGGGAGCTGGCCCCGGGCGGGGAGGGCGGGGGCCGGGGGATGCACACACATCTGCCCGCAGGGTCTCTGCTGTGAGCACCGGAGCCCCTCCATGTGGAGCCCACGTGGCTGGGTTGTGGGGAGACAGACTGTCCCAGGGGGCACTGGACGGTGCCCCGAGTGACCGCCCTCTCCCTTCCCCATCCAGGAGACCATGATGGACCACCCTCTGAGGACCATCTCCTACATCGCCGACATCGGGAACATCGTCGTGCTGATGGCCCGCCGGCGGATGCCGCGCTCCAACTCCCAGGAGAACGTGGAGGCCTCGCACCCGTCCCAGGACGGGAAAAGGCAGTACAAGATGATCTGCCACGTCTTCGAGTCTGAGGACGTAAGGGCGCTTCCCCCATCTCCCTCTGGGGCCCTGGACTGCCTTTGGGTGGCCAGATTCTCTCTTTCTCAGGACCTAAGTCACATGTGTAAACAAATACTAATTGAGTACGTACTGTGTGTTACTCAGCCTCCTATCCCTTTTCTAAGGCTGGGTAAAACAGACAAGGTACTCCTGAGGGCCGTAGGGAGACAGAAGATAAATAGATAGATATACAAAGATATCAAACGTCCCGTTACCTAATACAAAGGTAGGTAACGGGACGTTTGATAAAGAAAAATTAAAACTAGGTCGGGATAGAGGGCCAGAGGTTGTTTCAGGGAGAATGATCAACCAAGTTCTCCCTGAGGGGCGAGATCTGACAGAGATCTGAGCAAAGAGGAGTGAGAGAGCCCGTGCAAAGGCCCTGAGGCAGGGGCCTGCTGATGGCAGCTTGAAGAAATTCCAGGAGCTCGAATTGCCGGAGCTTAAATGAGAGGCGAGAGGGAGGTGTTCAGCTCGGCCCCTGGAGGCCTGAGCGGGTCTCACCGGGGCAATAGGGCATTTAGGAATAAAGTCCTTGGCTGTGTGGGCTACCCTGGAGGCTACTGAAACATTAGGATCCCTGTTCACCTTCAGTCCTGGTGACAACCTGCTGCTGCTCCTGTCAAAAGCTGCCTGGCCCCATCTCTTCCAGCTGATGCAGTGAACAGAGAAAAGGAATGTTAACAGAGATGGGGCCCATCCTGCCATTCAGTCCTCTTCCCGGGGTGGGACTGGAAGTGCTGGTGAGGCCACCAGCTTCCAGCTGCATCGGCATCCAAGTGTCTCCAAAGCTGTGCAGGCCTTGGGAGCCCCCGTGGTTTGGAACTGCAGAGACCTAAGCCGGCCATGATGCTGATGTTTTACCTCCCCTTTCTACTTAGAGAAAACCTGTGGCAACCTTGGCTCCTTACAGAAGCCGTTTTTCCTCCATGAGCACACTCATCCAGCTGCAGGCGATTGCCTTCCTCCAACGAGCTGGGCAGAAGCAAGTGCTTTTCCTCCCCTGCCCCCCCCCCCCCCCCAGGAGTGGGAACTGCCCCACTGCAGCCCGGGAGGGGGCGCCCTCACACTTCCCGCACCATCGTCACCGCCTGGGTCTCTGGGCACGTCGCCCACTAGGCAGCGAGCTTGCAGCACCTGTCCCCGCCATTCTCCCTGCTGTTCTTTAACACCGAGGCCGGACATGCACATGGGGAGAAGGGGAGCCTCAGCGGGTCCTCAGAAAGTTCCCAAGGAGCCCGGTTTAGAACCGTAAGCCTCGTGTGTCCTGCAGGCCAGTGAAAAGGGGGGGTTATATCTGCTTACCGGGCCCAAGGCCCCCTGTACCCACATATGTACGAATGAGGAGCCCTCTGCCACCTCCATCTGGCTTGGAGCCCCAAGGCTTTCTTTTCCTTGGGCTTCCTGCCAGGGAAGATGATGACGGGGAGAATGCGAGCAGCAGGAGTTAGGACAGCGCGGACCTGGGAATCGTACTCGTGGCTTTCTAAGCACGGGACCTGGGAGAGCTCGAGGGTGAATCCTGCCTGCAGGTGCCGACTGTGTGGCCGCTGAGCTTCTGCAGGAGACTGTCCCCTCGCTGGGCCGCTGTGTGGCCGTGGTCGGTGTGGAGGAACACGGCGGCCTGTGTGTGCGCACGTGCACCCACGCGTGGAGGTCAGCCAGCCGGCTGGCCGCGTCCCCAGGCGCACACTGTCCAGTTCTCTGTCCGGTGCCTCCGAGCCCGAGGCGGCCCCTGCCTCCCGCCGGGGCACGAACCGCCAGATTCTCAGAGCGAGAAAAGCGAGCGTTTCTTTTCCATAGCCCGCCTCACAGAAGCACTGCCATCTATCTCCGTTAATTATTGATAGTTGCTTCTAAGCAAAAACGGAGGAAGGTAGGGAAAGGAGTAGAGATTAGAATTGTGTGTGTGTGTGTGTATGTGTATGTGTATGTGTCTTAAAACATCACTCTAAAGACTTGCTGGTGGTTTTCTACCCATTCACATTTCACTGGGACAGTCCCATGTGGTGGGCGGAGGGAGGGTGGACCCTAAAATCAGTCTGCCAGGACCCAGCCCCCCTCCCCCAGGCCTTCCCCGCCCCCACTGCACCTCCTTCCCAGGCTGTGGACAACTTAACCAACCGCTCAGCCTCCGCCTCCTGACCTGTCTGAGGGGATAGGAACACGGAGCCACAGTTCCAGAGTCCAAGGAGCGCTGACAAACTGAGGGACTTGGGGAGTCACTTTGCTGATAAACCTGCCCTGACCTGCCAGGAAGTCACTGATGGGGTTTGTCTCACTTACTGTGACTCTTGTACATTTCGCTGCAGGAATATTCCTGTGTTCGTTCACAGGACGCTTCCCCAGGCCCTAAAAGAGTTGTCATGCAATGCATGATAGATCACCCTGTTACTTTTCTAAAATCCCCGGTTTTCTAATTCTGAAGTGCAGAGCGGAGGAGGAGGGCCTGTGGACCAGTCATACTCCCACCAGCCATGGGCTTGCTGTGAGGGTCTCTGTAATGATCCTCGAAAAGACCTGCGTGCACAGCAGGCACGTAGGAAGCGCTCGGTTGCTACTGGCTACCCTGTGTCAGAATGTGGATGGATGGGTGCAGGGAAGGCTGTCACAGCGCGGCGCAGGAGAAAACGCGGAGGAAGCAGAGTTCCCGGCTCTGAGCCGTGTGGCCTGGAGCGGGATCCTTTGTGTCTCTTAGTCTCAAGTCTCCTCGCCTGGGAAAGGCAGGGCTGGACTAGACCAGGGTTCTCAACACACATCTCGATGCCCAGATGCTATCCATCCTGGAATGAAATGCACAGATGATGGAACCTCTCCTTTTGAAAACATTTTTACAAAGCAAAGTATCGCTATCAGTGTGACACCAAGGAGAAGCGGAAGGACCCAGGCTCCGTTCGCATTGTACTCACAACAACATGGGAGCGCCCGGCTCCAGCGCTTCCAGGAGGAATAGTGGGGTGAGGAGGTGCTTGCACCTACGTGACCAGTAAGTGCTGGTGTGAGAACACAGTCCTCAGCTGAGTATTGTAAATGCTCTGTGCCTGACGTTTTGAATGAAGGTAACTAAGAAAATATGTAAGTGGACAGACACAGGCACACAGGCAGGCAGAGTCACCCACAGGCCAGCAGATGTGCAGCTGACAGTGATGTGATTTGCTGGCAACCCAGGTACACAGCAGTGTTCATGCTGGTGACGCCTACTCCTGGTAAAGTGCTGGCCAGAACAGACTGTCGCTCTCCGTATACAGAGTGGTTGTGTTCTTGGAACATTCAGTGTGCGTAAAGAAGGTCTTTTGTGTTTTTATATAAAGTTGAGGAGTCCTGAAGTCAGATGATTAGACACAGGGTTACATGAAATGAACATCCAGTGGAATATTTGAAAATTATGTAAGAAATTGAATGACTCATCCGTGTGTAGGACTGTGTCTCTGACTCCTGCCTCCCAATTGCCCGTGGCTCCCTTGGGACTGTTGTCAAAACCAAAAATGGCCCCACTGGCCTAGCGAATGCCTTGGGCTCCGTGGTCCTGAGGGGTGCCCTCCTGACCTTCGTCTCCCCTCTCTGGCTGCCGTCTAGGCCCAGCTGATCGCACAGTCCATCGGGCAGGCCTTCAGCGTGGCTTACCAGGAATTCCTCAGGGCCAACGGGATTAACCCCGAGGACCTCAGCCAGAAGGAGTACAGCAACCTGCTCAACACCCAGGACATGTACAACGACGACCTGATCCACTTCTCCAAGTCGGAAAACTGCAAAGATGTAGGTACTTTCCCGGACGAAGCTCCAGGGAGCCCGCCCGGGGATGGGGTGGGGGCAGGGTAGAGAGAGCGTGCTGTCAGCAGGACATTGCGTGGGGCTCTGTGACTGAAAAATAGCAGAGGGCTGTCACTAGTGAGCCAGGGCCTCCAGCAATCCTGAGCTGAATCTGGGGTGGGCTCCGGGGGCAGACAGGACCTGCACTCCACCTTCCCCAGCCCACAGGTCATATTCCGAAGTACTGGGTGTTGGGACACAATTCAGCCCCTGTGAGGGGTGACTCCCATTTGGCTGAGGGTAGCTCTCCAGGGAAGGGGCCAGCCGTGAGCTTCAGCTGAGGGGGAAGGGGGTACCGGCCTGTGAAGGAGGCTCTGTCAGGCCCCAACAGCCACCACTACTGGGCAGGTTTGAGCATATGGGCGTCTGTGGATAGGAATGAATAAGTGCACACACTCTGGTGCGTCTTCCACCAAGTATCTGTCCCTTTGTGTGTGTCTGCAAACCTCGCCAGCCAGCACATCTCCCAAACCGACTGTCTCCTCCGCCCTGCCAAGGAAAGCCACAGAAAATGACACACACCTACAGCACGGTCTCCTGTGTGCATTCCCAGCCTTTTGGTGGTGATAACTTTAGCATATTTTCTCTCTCTTCAGCTTTCTCCTTGCAGAGAAGTGTTTCTGTGATGTATATGTATTTACTTTTAACTCAAGAATCTTCAATGTTGGAGGGAATCAGTGAAGCATTGTGGAACAGGGGAACCGGTGCATAGAATCCAAAAGCTATTTCTGGAAGCCATAACTCACCACCAAAGCTCTCACCTACACACACTCTCCCACTCCCGCCCTCCCCGGAGACTATAGGAAAAAACGACTCCGTGCCCCCGTGGTTGTATTGCCAAGCAGAGATTGCTGATGCGGAATGAGAATAACAAAGAACCTGTGGGCCCTATTGAGTCGTTCTTGCACATGCCGATGCCATGGAATCCGGAGAAGCCGGGACCCGTAGGGTTGGCGTCTCAGGGAAATGTCTTTCTGCTTTAGCCACAGCAGGAAGAGGACAAATGCTTTGGTTTCTGTCACTGCCCTGGAGGGTTGCTGATTCAGGCTTTCCAAGTGTCTCTCTCCTTTCAGGTCTTCATAGAGAAGCAGAAAGGCGAGATCCTGGGCGTGGTGATCGTGGAGTCCGGCTGGGGCTCCATCCTGCCGACCGTGATCATAGCCAACATGATGCATGGCGGGCCCGCCGAGAAGTCGGGGAAGCTGAATATCGGGGACCAGATCATGTCCATCAACGGCACCAGCCTGGTGGGCCTGCCTCTGTCCACCTGCCAGAGCATCATTAAGGTACCTGGGGATGGGATGGGATGGGATGGATGGGAAAGTCTGCTTTGAGGGCAGGCCTGGAGCGTGCCGGCAACTCAGCCATTAATATTTATGAGCAGAGTCCAAGTGCCAGGCACCGAGGATACACAAATACCAAAGGCCCGGGCTTGCACTCAGCTGTTTACATCAAGTTACTATTTATAGACGACTCTTGAAATTGTTTTTACATCAAAGATGGGCTCCTTGGCTCAGACACCATCAGTGTCTGGTACTGTGCCCATCAACGGGCATCACTAATCAGTCACAGCTCTCTCTGTTGTCTCAATGGGATTGTCCTCGGCTCCGTCACCCAGTCACCCACCAGGAAAGTGGTTCTCCATGGGGGGCTCTCCCTGGGAGACATACGGCGAGGTCTGGAGATAGTCTGTCACAACTAGGGAGGAGGACATGCTGCTGGCCCCTGGTAGGCAGAGGCCAGGGTTTCTGCGAGCACCCTTCAATGCCGGGGACAGCAAAGGAGCTTCACCCACGTGCCCACAGCGCCGAGCTGGAGCGGGCTGGCTTAGGCGGCTGGAAGTTCAGATGGGGAGAGAGAAGTCAGGAGAGAGAGAGGTCGGTGGGGGGCAGAGGGAGGTTTGTGGGGACTTGATCTGGATCTAGAAAGGTTTGGGGAGGAGGAGCAGGAAGTGGGGTAACCTGAGTGAGGGTTGGGCTGGGGCCTGGGTGGGAATAAGCAGGACCTCGTGAGGACTGGCGGGGCTGCATGCCAGTGCCCATGATGCACCCACCAGACAGTGCCAGGCCCTTAAAGAGTCATCCCCTCCCCTCCCTCCTCATGACAGACAGCGCATTAGGGAGGGGACAGCAAACACCTGGTTTGCAGATGGGTCATCAGAGACTCTGAAGGTGACTTGCCCTGGATACCCCCTCCCCACAAGTCCAGATCCTCTTCCACCCCTCCCTGCCCCTGCAGGAAGGAGACAGGCGAGATGGGGTAGGCTGAGGCCCCTGCGGGCAGTGGGACTTCCTCTGGCACCACACGCGGACTCACCCTCTGCCCAGTGGATCACACAGCGAGGTGGAAAGGAAGCTCGCTCAGAGTAGTCAGTGCTGTCTGAGCAGTTTCCTCCGGGAAAGGGTTTGTTTGCGTGAATAGCTGACCTTTGATGTCTGTACGTGAAGCGTCTGTGAAATCGGCAAATTAAAAGGCCGTGTGGTGATGAAAGAGGAGTCACTGGTGAAGATGGAGAGTGAGGACACCAGTGCCTCCATGCCGCCCTCAGCGGGGAAGTACCCAGTGGGCAGCCCCATTAGGACACAGCTGCCCTCCCAGGCGGCCCACGCACAGCTTTGTGGGAGGGAAAAGTGTGTCGGCTCTGCCACAGCGCCCCCTGGCTGGGAAAATGTTATCGCTGATTCCAGCTGGATTGCCAGAACCGAACGAAAACGAAAACGTTTAGTGGATTGTTATATTGTTTTTGAATTCTAGACAACACACCCTTTTGCCTGCACCTGAGTAGATGCTCGCTCTCCCTCCCCAACCCCCTGGGGGCACTGCAGGGAAAGCTCTGGGCCTCTTGGGGGCTTCCTGTTAGCATTGCTTATTTCTGTGTGTGTCAGTGCTCCCTGGACGGATTTAACAAGCTGCTCTCATTCACACACTTTGATTGGAATCACTTGGGATCTCGTTTAAAATGCAGGTCCTAATTCAGCAGGTCTGGGTGGGATTCTGGCTCCCGGATGGTGATCACCAATCCCAGGCTGTGCTTTGAGGAAAAAGCCTTGTACTCTGTGTCTGGCCACTTTCATGCATGCTGACCTTTCTCCCCCAATTATAGGAAATAGAATACGTTTCTAGAATGGAGTTCTAGGTATTGAATTTTTTAATTGCTTTCTTCCCTGGCTCTTATTTTTCCTGTCGTGATTCCCAGAGCATAATTGGTAGGCTAAGCATGTTCCAGCGGGCCTGCTCACTGCCTTCCCGGGCCTGCCCTTCTAGTTATATTTTCCTTTCTTAAACTAGAGCGCCGCTCCCCTTCCTTCCACAGGATCACCTGGTTCTGCTTGCCTGTTTCCATAGAGACCACACTGGCTTCTCTGTTCTCCTCTCCCCACTTCCCTACCCCTTCCCTCCCACCAGATTTCTTAATGTGCCGTACCATTCCACCGTTGTCATGGGGACGAAATGACCATTTATTTCCTCGGCACCTCTAGTAAAACAGCAGCTCAGAAACGCAAGCAAATGGGACCCAACGTGAAGCGTTGATTAGGAGCAGCCAAGCAAACGCGTCGTCTGGTGGCTTCCAATTGCCACCTCGCTAAGCCTCACCGTCAGCACCGTCCCCACCTAGAAATCCATTCACTGGGCGACAAGTCGGGCCTCTTACGTAGGTTCACCCTGAAGGGGGTGCACCGCAGCGCTGTGCACACCTCAGGTGGCTTTGGGGGGACAGCCCTTCTCTTGCTTTTCGTATGCTCTGCGAGGCACTCCTGCCCACCACAGACACACCTACACAGCAGGTGTAAACGTTCAGGCAGGTGGCTTCGTCTGAAGGCTGTGGTTCTAACGCACTCCTCTGTTTCAGCATTTTTTGCTCTTGCCTCCCACAAATTCCTGGTGTCATGGGCGTGATTGGGGGGGGCGGTAAAGGGAGAGAGGGAGGGAGGGAGGGAGAGAGGGAGAGAGGTAGGGAGGGAGCAAGGGAGCGAGGGAGGACTGAAGGGACTCCAGCCCTCTAGCTGCTCGGCCATGTGCCCCGAAGCCCTCTCCTGAGCTCCTAAGGCCCCACTCCACCCACTCCCAGCACCTAATACATTTCTCTGCACATTGCAAATGATCTATAAATACTATTGATTAAGTGAAGAAGAAAACGGAAGCACTCAAAGGGAAAAGAAACACACACGCATGAATGATGTCTGAGCAAAACCCTCCACCTACCTGTTTTTAATTTTAGAAATAGGTGTTGCTAAGCAAAGTGTGATGTCGGCGAACATATTTCGGAAAGAAAAAAAAAAAAAAAACACGAGAAGGGGTGAAATCAGAAATGAGAACTGGAGGAGACCGTAGTGGGTGGCACCGACTGTTCTGCCGATGAGGCGGCGGAGGGGAGGAAGGGGCACAGGGTGTCCGCAGCCCCACACCCAGGGCAGCAGACACAGGGCTCGAGCCCACGTCTCGGACACAGCGGAGTCCTCTGCACCGAGCCCCGCCGTCGGCAGCAGAAGCCATAACTCAGGGTGGACGTCGGGCCTGCTGACCTGCAAAAGACCAGGGAGACGCCCGCTCAGCTCATCGCCGCTGCACTTTGAAATGATCGTTTCTCGAACCAGAGGGGTCTCCCAGCGATGTCCCAGAAGCCCCGGGTCTGAGACGCTGGGAACTGCTGCCCGCGTGAACACCGAGTCACCGGGAGCCAAGTTACAGCCAACGGGCAGCTCAAGTCCCACAGAAAACAGAGCACTCTGTTCAGGGCACCGAGACGCCGGAGGTGGGAACCGGAACGGAGCCCCTCAGCATGCACGCATGGAGGGGACAAACCGGAATCGATGGAAGGCCGTGGAAGCCATAGCGGGGCCTTGGAGAACCCCCGCCAGGCAGGAGAGGCAGCCGAAAACACGGCCCACGCGAGGCTGGAACAAAAGGCACGGGTCACACGCTCCATACTCCGCCGCTCTCCCTGGCTCCTGGGTGGAGCCAGCCTGCCTCGTGGATGACACGGCTCCTCCCGTGGTCCGTGGAGGACCGGGATCGGGGAGAAAATGCCGTGGGTTTGAACCCAGACAGACCTGGGGTTGAATGTTCACTTGGGTGAACTTGGGGGTGTGGTTAGTAGCTCTGAGCCTCAGTTTCTTCTTTTATAAAATAGGCCTAGCGATAACTGCCGTTTTATCAAGGACGGGAGAAGGGACAGCTCTGCGGACCTCCAGGTCAGGCCTGGCAGGTGCCGGGGTTCGGGGACAGGTGGCTCGGCTGCTTTCAAGGTCAGCGTGGGTGCTGAAGGACAGCAGTCTCGGGGGCACTCACACGTGGTACACACATACAGATGGCTGACCGGGCATCTGGCCAGCCAACTCGCCCACAAGCCTCGACGCTGCAAGCCCCTGATCCCACAGAGCCGCTGGCCACAGGCGGCGGGAGTGGGCGCACATCGTTGGTCCCAGGCTCCTGGGCAGTGAGTTCATTGTCCGAGGCGGAGTCTGCACCAGCTGCTCTCAATGTTGAGTCTCACTGGGAAGACTCGCCAGCACAGAGATGGTCGGGTCCCACCCCTGTAGTGTCTGATGCAGACTCCAGACTCCGCGTTTCTCACTAAAGTGGAATTCCAGGTCTTGCAGCTGCTGGTGTGGGGGTCTCCTTTTTGAGGACCATGGGTCTAGCAGCGATCGGCAAACTCATTAGTGAACAGAGCCACATATCAACAGTACACGATTGAAATTTCTTTGGAGAGCCAATTTTTTTAAAAAACTTCTAACGCCAATTCTTCAAAATATCTGTGGGCTTTGATTGATTGATCCCTGGGCTCCAGGACTGGCCTCAGCCCATGGCAGTCCAGTGGGGCAGGTGTTCTGAGATGTGTCCGCCTCAGCCCTTGGAGCAAAGCCTGGGTGGGCAGGGCAGGCGCTCGCTGGGCAGAGCAGGCGGTCTCAAGATCTGGGAGGTAGACCCTGATTCCAGGGCTTCCCTAGCTGTGTCTGGCACCTCCTTTTAAGAGGAAGCTCACCGTTGGTGGTAGGACCTGGAGGAGCAGGTGACTTCCTGAGCAGACCAGGCCATTGCCGCCACGGCCAGGGGACAGGAGCATGGGCCTGAGCTCAGCGTCGCCGAGAGTGGGCAGAGACCCCTGCCTGCCCTGCTTTCCCAGCACCTGTGGGGAGGCTGATGAACTAATAGGCAGGGGGTGGGGAAGCAGGAACATGCGAGAGGGAGGGAAGACAAGCCTGACGCATCGGGCCAGGGGCTGGAATTACGACTCCTTTGCTTGAGTTTGCGTCTCGGAGAAAAAGTGTTTCCCGCTGTCTGTCTCCTGGCCAGGGCAGTTGGCCTCTGTGTGGCACAGACGACCCTTTCTTCAGGTCTCTGCACAGCCTGCCCCCAACGTGAGGACCGCGCCCTGGTCGCTGGTCTCTGCACAGGCCCCGCAAGGCTCCGTGTAAGGCAGGGGTTTCTCCGAGCCGAGGGACTGCGGGAGCTTGGGGAGCCCATGGAGTGATAGGTCCTCCCTGGGCTCCTGTGCCTCCGGTGCTGCCTGCCTGCTGCCTGCCTGCCTGCGTGGCCGCCACACCCACGGTGCTCTGCTCCGTTTCAGGGCCTGAAGAACCAGGCCCGGGTGAAGCTGAACATTGTGAGGTGCCCGCCGGTGACCACCGTGCTGATCCGGAGGCCGGACCTTCGCTACCAGCTGGGTTTCAGCGTCCAGAACGGAATTGTAAGTACAGCTCCACGCCCTTTTCCAAAAGCCAGGCGCCAATGTGACACAGTTTGCTATTTTAGTTTTAATTTTTAAAGCCGGTCCGTTTCCTGAAAGAATCCAGCAAGGAAGGGGGTGAATGAGTGAAGGCAGGCTCGGCTTCCTCTTTGGGTGGAGAATCTGTGCTTTTCTACCTGAGAGAGAGGGGCCTGCTCAGAGCCCTGGCCTCGGAGTCAGGTGGCCAGGCAGGATGGCCTCCTAGCTGGAGGGCTTCCTTCCCCTCTAGCCTTGGGGGCTGCCCCTGCCCCCACCCTTGGCTGATGCTGTCCCTGTGCCAGGGTGTGGAGCGCTGAGGGGGGGGGCACTTCAAAGCTGCTGATGATTCCAGCTCAGGCTGAGAACCCCGCCCCATCTGGAGGACTATTGATTTCAGAGAGGAAGGGAGAGAAATAATAATGAGAGAGCCCCCAACCCAGGCATATGCCCTGACCAGGAATCCAATTGTGACCTCTTAGTTCATAGGTTGACGCTCAACCACTGAGCCAGGCCAGCCGGGCTGTGCTTTGCCTTTTTAACCTCAGTTGGCACTTCGGGAATATAAAGTAATATTTGTATCCCTTGGTTGTCGACCTTAAAATAATACTTCCTTTTCTCCTCGTGATAAAACATACACCTGAACTTGACCATGTAAACTATTTTGAAGCATAAAGTTCAAGGGCGTTCAGTACCTTCCGTAAGTGATAGGCCATCACGCTTTCTAGAACTTCTCATCGCAGACAGAAACTCCCTACTCAGTGACCCTTCCTCTTGCCCAGCTGGCCTTTCTGCACTCATCGGCATTCTGGGTTTGGGTGGCCAATCTGTCCTCTGTAACCTCTTGATTTTCATCCTTCCAGATTTAAAAAAAAAAAAAAAATTTTTTTTTTGCCCCTCAAATTTCAGCTAAGCGTTGTAGGTAACCAAAAGTGTTATTTCAAGTAGTTTTAAGGTTTGGAAATACCCACGTGAAGATCCCCGCTGGAGGTGAAGCACCCAGCCCACGTTTTCTGACCTCTGTCCCTGGGTGGCGCTGTTTCCTTTTCGGAGAGGAGTGCCGGTGACTCCTTGTCGGTTTAGTCTGGCATCCTGTTTCTGTCTATGCTCCCCACTTGCTTTGTTCCTATTTGAGTAATATGAAAAGTTCAGATAGGATCAGAAGGTTCTCACTCAGTAGACGAGGGTCTGCCGTGTTCCAGAGGGGCCTGCACCTGAGGAACCTCTGGCCACGGGGCCTGGTGGGCTGCAGGTCTCCCAGGGCAGGAGGTGCGGAGGCTTTTATTTTCTTAAATATATTTTATTAATTTCCAAGAAGAAGGAAGAGGGAAAGCGAGATGGAAACATCAGTGATGAGAATCACTGATCAGCTGCCTCCTTCACACCCCCTACTGGGGATCGAACCAGGGACCTCAGGCCGCCACTCTGTCCACTGAGCCAAACCAGCTAGGGCTGCGTGGGCTCTTAAAAAGCGGCTCACCGTCTCGGTGACAAGTCAGCTTTATAAATTCAGAGCATATTCTTCTGGGGAGATTCCGAGTATTCTGGGTGTGAAGTGGAGGTGGCTCTCCCCTGCAGGGCCCAGCCCGGGACCCTCCCATCGAGGAAGCGCAGGCTCACTCCTGCCAGCCCACAGGCTCCGCCCTTCCGGTCACAGCCCAGCACCGCTGCCCTTTCTGGGAGAAGGGAGTCCAGTCCGGGCACTGAGCTGGGAAGGCAGCAAGAGCAGCTCCCCTCCCGCTGGCCACACTCTGGGACATGGAGTGGGGTTCCAGCCCCAGTTTGGCTCATGTCACTGTGACCCTAAAAAGTGGCTGCCAGCAGCCGAAACCAGTTTGGCTCAGTGGATAGAGCGTCGGCCTGCGGACTGAAAGGTCCCGGGTTCGATTCCGGTCAGGGGCATGTACCTTGGTTTCGGGCACATCCCCAGTAGGATGTATGCAAGAGGCAGCTGATCGATGATTCTCTCTCATCGATGTTTCTAACTCTCTGTCTTTCTCTCTCCCTTTGTAAAAAAAATCAATAAAATATATTTAAAAAAAAAAAAAAAAGTGGCTGCCAGCATTATACGTTTTGGCATCTGAGCCCCTGGCGATGGTGGGAAGTAAAACTCACCCGAGGCGCACAGGCTGGCAGTTTGAAAACGTTGGCGGCTCAGGGACAGCCCCCGCCCGCTCTCTTCACGGAGACCCAGCAGGATGAGAAGTGGGCAGGATTCCGAGTGCGTGAAGCCCAGTGATGTGCCACGCTCCCTGTCCCACGTGCACGAAGGAGCTGGCCGCACGGGCGCACAGAACCCTGTTTCCTGTGAAAAGCAGCGAGGCGATGGAGATGCAGGAAGCCTCCCCGTGGCAGCTTACCAGAGATGGGAGGCGAGGAGGAGGGCCTCCAGAAGGGACAGCTCTGTCCCCACCCAGCTCCCCGCCCACAGGGGTAACCCGGGCCTTTGACTCCCGCAGATCTGCAGCCTCATGCGAGGGGGCATCGCCGAGAGGGGAGGCGTCCGCGTGGGGCATCGGATCATCGAGATCAACGGGCAGAGCGTGGTGGCCACCCCGCACGAGAAGATCGTCCACATCCTCTCCAACGCTGTGGGGGAGGTAGGCGTGGGGCCGGGGCCGGGATCCTCTGCTGCCTGGAGCCTCGGGCCGGCCTGACCAAGCCCGAGTGCTCAGCAGCCAGAGCAGTCAGTCTGTCTGTCTGAGAACAGACTGGAGAGTCAGTAATGAAAGAGGTCCAAGAACATCTCCCTGAGACAAGATCAAGTCCCCTGGAGAGTGATTTGCTCATTTCCTCTTTTTTTTTTTTTATAAAGTTCTGTCCAGTATCGTAACTGAACATCTGTATGCATGACAAACTGATCACCCCTAAAAGTCTAGTCACCATCCATCGCCAAAAAAAGGAGAGCATTCTTAAAATGGAAGGAAGCGCCTGCAGGTGCTGACCGCTCCCGCCGCTGCCCTCCCCGCCAGCTGGGGTGGGGCAGGCGATGCCGGGAATAGCCCTCTGACCCTGATGAGAACAAAGGCACCTGACTGGGAAAATAAACCTGACCTGGTCTTCCCGGCTACCCTGTCCCTCCCCTCCTCCTCCTCCTCCCCCACCCCCCTCTTCACCCCCCGTTTTTTAGAAAGCCTGTGGTCATTACCCTTCCCGGAGGCAGGCTCCTGCTAGCAGTGGGTTTGGGAGGTATCTTCACACCCACCCCTGGCGGGAGGCACCCCTCTCCCCCAGCCCTGGGCCCCGAGCCTCCACGCCTACTAGCGTCTGCCTCTGCCCGCAGATTCACATGAAGACGATGCCGGCTGCCATGTACAGACTGCTGACGGCCCAGGAGCAGCCCGTGTACATCTGAGGCCGCACCGCCGCCCAGCGCATGCATGGAGGACTCTCCTCGCTTGTGGTTGTGTTTCTCGTGCTGCATCTGTGTGCCCTCTGAGCCTCCCCCTCGTGCCCTCCCTAGGTCTCACACAGGAAGGGGGGCCTCCGGAAAGACTGTGCTCTCTCTCGGCCTCTCCTGTTTACTTTTCAGCACCAGGAAGGATCTGTGTGCACTCCTCTGAGGCTGGAGAGCGGCCTGTATCCACCTGGTGTCTGCCCAGGACTGGACTGTCCCGAGGGCCCCCAGGGCCCAGGAGGGCTGGCACCGCCCGAGGGGGAATGCTCCCTTCCCAGGAGGGGCCGGCCTCTTCCAGGCGCCCGGAGGGGCGGCAGGAAGCTGACTCCGCAGTGCCTGCGAGCCCCTCGCTGATCTCCGCTCTCCTCGAGTGCCTGTGTGGGCATCTGCGGTCACAGACAGGCCCACCACGGACCTGGGTGCCCTCCATCCTTTCTGCCCAGGGTTTCTCAGCCACCTAAGGCCCCTTGTGTAGGTCTAACGTCAGCACAGCTGTTTCCTAACGGGAGCCCCTCCCCCAAGAATGGCACCCCGGGTTGGCAGTTCCTGGGACATCATTGTGTCCAGGTGGTCCTGAGGTGACACAGGTAGATGAACGTGGACAGGTGCCGTCTGCCTCCATCATGTCACCCACGGGTATGTAACACAGTCTCGCTGGCATTTATATCCTCCTCCTCCTCCTCCTCCTCCTCTTCCCCTCCACCCGGGTGGCACCCAGAGCCCCTGGAGACCCCCCATTACCTCTGTGTGCGACCCCTGGGCTGGTCAGCTCTGTCCTGGGAGAGACGCCCTTCATTGGCTCAGGCCCAGCCCTGCCAGCACCACCTTGGCTCAGTATTCTGGTGGCTCCCCTTCCTCCCCCACCCCTGCTCCACACGCGCGCAGACACGCAGACACACACACACACACACACACACACACACACAGGGAGCCTGGGGAGGTGGGACTGCTCACCTGGAAGATGGGGGCGCACGTGTGTCCGTGTGACATTCCTCCTCCGCTCAGGGCCACTAGGCAGGCTGGGACCTGGGAACGGCCGGAGAGCACACAAACCAGAGAACTAAGGGGACAACCGTGACCTCCAGCTACGCCCGAGTCCCCAGCGTGTTCCCCTCACTGCCCCGTGGGCCTGAGCGTGTCATCGCTGTGGAGGGTGACTTTTTTTTTTTTTAAATCCGGTGCCTCCTGTGTATGAGTCCCTTCTCAGTTGGGTGAAAATATTTTAATTTTATTCTGAGTCAGTGTTTACTTATTCTTTGGTCCAAAGAGCATTTTGTTTTCACGTGGACGGGGTGTGGCTTGTTGTTTTTTGTTGTTGTTGTGTTGTGTTCTTGACCTCCGCAGAGACGGGGAAGAGAGAAACTAATATGTTTTATAATGTTGTTAATATAGTCCCTGTTCTCTGCACATGGGATATTTACGTTGTGCTTGTGGACGAAGGAATGCGGTGGGCACACGTTGGGTAGTATGTATTTATAGATCCAGTGGGGAGGGGTCGCAGGGAGGGAGAAGAGCGGATATAAAGACGTGAGGACCAGGAGACTCGGACCAGACAGACAGCTGTGTTCCCTCTGTTCCCTGGGGATCTCTGTACCTTTTGAGTTTCCTGCCTCAGGTCAGGAAGGCCGAATGTTTCAAAGCCGCCGGCGGGCGGGCGCTGGGTGTGTGTCAGCGAGCGCTGGGAGAAGGGGCTGCGCTGTCCTCTGGGGGAGCCGGTGGGCAGTCAGGAACCACGGGTCCAGTTCCCACTTTCCAATTGTCCGGTGTGTGGTACTGTAATGAAGCACTACAGAGTCGTTAAGCTCGGCGTCCTCTGCCAGAGAGAGAGAGAGGTAAGACCTGGATGCAGCGGTATTGGTGTGTCTCAGGCCTCGGCAGCCTGGGAAAGCCCCCAGGGTGGCCGCGGGCCGCCTGCCCGTTCAGAAGCCGCCCAGATGGGCCGGGCCAGGAACTCGCTAGCTTGTCCCTGCGAGCCTCCCTGTAATCACAGTGACGTGTCTTTCCCCAAAGAGGGAGGAGAGTCCTCTCTACGCTGCTGCCCGGGAAACCTCGGCAGTTGGCCAGGGGCTGGGAAAGCCAACTCGATAAGCTGGCCTAGCGGAGGATCACAATATTCCCCACCACCCTCCTTCCTGCTAGGAGCGGCCCCCGCACGCACAGCGAGCACACGTTTACGGAGCTCGGTACACGGTCACCCGCTGGAGGGAGGAAGGGCAGTCCCTGTGGTGAACCAGGAGGCAGGGCCTTACCTGTTAGAAGCTCCGATTTTGAAAGCCCCCCCCCCGCGGGAAGTGGTGGTCGGTGTCCCCTGACGTTCTGGGATGAGTAGCTGTACATGTGACATCCGGACACCGTGTGCTGGGCAAGACCGTGTACCGAGCATCCCAAACACGGCCTGGGTGCAGAGCTGCTCCGTGAGGCATGCTGATGACTCGCAGCCAGGATGCACCAGAACCCACCCCACCCGCCTTCTCAGATCCGACCATTTCAGGGAGCCACCCTCAGCCTCGGGTTCCCAGGTGGAGACCCTTCCCCTCACCGTAGCGGGCTCTGCGGGGCCTGGGGAGTCCATCCTCAGGGGGATGGACTCGGAGGCCCTGCAGACAGCTCTGCTTTGTGAACACGACCCATGCACACCGGCCTCTGAGGGTCCCAGAGTAACCTACTACCTCCCCCATCGCTCCCGTCACCCCCACGCCCCGCCCGCACGCTGAGGACACCATCCACGAGCCACAGAGCCAGGGGGTGGCTGTCACCAATGTTTACAACCAAGGGCCACCTCCCCGCACACCTGTTCACGCTCCCACTCACACGCCCCTTGTTTTGAGATTATCTGCTCCTTCCCTGGTTTGGCTGACCTATACACACACACACACACACACCCTGAAGGCAGTGAGGAGGGACGGTGCGGGAAGGAGGTTTTGTGGACGCGCCCAGCACAGCCCCTCCAGGACGAACCTGTACTATTTGTTCTGTAAAGAGGATAGAGCAGAGCTTATTGTAAAAGCAGTGGGAGAATATAGTATTGTTATTTGTACCGATATCGTTCTTTGTATACACAGAACTCGATGATCTCTATATATAGATATAAATAAATATATAAATAAAGTATATATACACACGTGAGCCCAGAATGTGGACACCGCACCCACTGAATGTAACTTCCCCCCACAGTCCGGTCACTGGCCCCGCCCGCCCGCCCTCCCCTCCTCCGTGGTGTGCTGGGGGTTGTGATGTATTTAATGTGTTCTCTTCCTTTATTTAACGGAACGCTAATGTCTGTAAGAGTTGCTGCAACAATAAACAGGAACTTCACCTCTTGACCAGCTGAGTGTCTTACTGCTTGTGGGGAGAAGGGGAGGAAGGTGGGGCGCAGGTAGCGGGCAGATTTTCTCTTTTCCCCAACAGGCCACCTCCCGCCCATCCTGTGGCGCCTGCTGGATGCAGGCCTGGGCATTTTACCAAATGGGCGCATTCTGTGAAACCTACTTGGTTGTACACACGGTTTGTCACCTGATGCCACTGCTGTCTCCTCAGCAACTCCTCACGGGAGAGAGGGACCTCAGGTCCCAGGAGGAAGGGAAGCAGCGGTAGTGCCCTCCCCCAGGGAAGTGGCCAGCGAGGAGAGGCGGCCATGCGGAAGGGGCGGTTGCAGGGGACTGTGCCCGGAGGCTCTGAGGCACTGGGGATGGTGCGGATGCTCCTGAGGCCGGGTGGGATCTCGCAGTCATGACCCAGTGCTGCCGGGCTGCTGGGGATGCCAACACAGTGTCCAGCCCTGTTCCAAAGGCAAAACGCCCCGGGAGCTTTCTCCCCGGCTCCCCCGGGAAGCCCAGGCAGCCCTGAGGGCCCCGAGCTGGGGCTGCTGCCGTGAAACGTTCCCCCGGGCTCCCCATTGTCATCAGCACATCTGAACGCTAAGTCGGCAGGCCTGTGGAGTCGGCCTGAAGATGAGTTAAAGCTGCTGCATCCGCCCAGCCAAGAAGACCTGAGAAAGGGGCTGGCCACTCCAGAGCTCCTTAGGAGTTTGTTAGGGAGCTGAGAGACAGAGCGGAGTTTGGGGGAAGCAGACATCGGGCTTCTGCAGGAAAGGGCACGGAGGCCGGGTATATGCCTCATGTGGCGCAGGCTGCCGTGGGCGGGCAGCCATGTGGTGCGGGCTTGTTGAGAGCTGTGTGATCCAAGGCAGTAGCAGTGGGCCCACTACCCGACACAGGAACATTCCTTTCAGGTGAGACGCCCGCCCCCTCCTAGCCCCCTGGTGGTCAGCTTGCTTCATAAGAGGGCAGCTGTCACATGAAGTACCAGGAATCCTTTCTCCTAACTCGGCCCCTCCTGGCTCATTTAGAATCGAAAGTGACCCCCTTTTCCACAATGCTCTCTGGGATGGAGGAACAGAGATGTCCCGTTTGTGACACTGTTATGCCCAGATTTCGTGATCCCCAAAGACCACCAGGGAGCCGAGTCTGATGCAATAGCAAAAAGCCTGTATTCGGACTAGTCCAAGCTCTGTCCCACTTACACTGACAGCGGCATGGCAGAAGAGAGCGAGCTTCAACAAATCAAAGGGTTTTATAGGGGTCAGCTTTGGTTGACCCCGATTGGTTGGGTGAGGGCTAGGGTCCAGTTACACAATGACATACAAAATGGAAGATCCAGAGTTAGCCCCGCCCTGCCCTTTCAACATCAGCTGCCCACACGACAGACCAGGGGTGGGGAATGTCCAGCCTGGGGCCATATAAGGCCTGAGAAATCATTTGGTCTGGCCCTGCAAGGCATGAGCGGTGAGTTAATTAAATGTTTGCCCAAACACAACAGGCTGACTTTCAGGCTGATAATTTTGTGTGGCCAGAGAGCGATGTTATAAATACCAATGGCCCCTGGCAGGAAAAGGCTCCCGCCCCTGGGAAGGCCACACAGGAACATAAGTACACGTGATGGGGGGAGTCACCGCAAGGACGGCAAAAGGAACGGAGGGGCCATTTCCAGCAGGACGCCCAAGGGCCAGCCCAACACGAGAGCAGGACAAAGCGAGGTACTCAGCTGCTCACCCAGCAGGAGGGAATCAGCACATGAATGAGCCGTTACAGGAGCAGGCTGCCTTAAGTAGGTCACCTAAAGGCAACGCATGAACATCAAGAAGCTAGGAGAGAGACACAGAAGCATCGAACAGACTGCCAGCCCTCAGAGGCAAGGGAGGGGAGGGTGGGGGTGGAGGGGAAGAGATCAACCAAAGGACATGAATGCATTCACATAAGCATAACCCATGGACACAGACACGAGGGGGGTGAGGGCATGTGCTGGAAACAGCTGGGGAGAGGAAGGAGACACGTGTAATACTTTAAACAATAAAGAATAAAAAGCAGCAGCAGCTAGGAGCAAACCAAAAGGCGTTCGGTTGGAACCTGTAGGGAGGTCTTCTAACATGATGCTGGTGGCTCACCTCTGGGCAGCTGCTGCTGCTGCGGGCGTCTGAAAGGGAGGGGCTACAGAGAGACCTGGCACCCGAGCCGACAGAAGGGTCCCTGTGGGGGTACCGTGCCAGGTGAGGGTTGGTACCGGTACCTCTAGGTATCTCCCTTACCACCTGGGATGCACCTGTGTCTTTAGAGGGCAGGCTCCCGGGATAACAGGAGACTGAGGAGGGCTGAGGATGCCTCGCTCGTGGCAAAAACTACCCCAGCCAGCCATCTGGCACCTTCCGTAGTAAAGCAATCACTCCGTGTCCTGTCCGGGCATCAGTGACAATGGAGTCCGACGTGGTGGGGCTCACTGACCTGCCAGTACCTCAGGCCTGATGGCATCATTACAAAGAGGCGCCTCTTCCCCTCCCCAGGAGTGCCCATTGTCAGCGGCACCGCAGGCCTGAGGAGTCAGCCCTGAGAGGAGTTAAAGTGCCTCAAGCCCCTCACTACCCAGCCAGGGGGCCTTTTCCTAAGTCGTGTCTGCTGTTTCAGAGAAATCATTTTCCCTCTCTGTTCCTCCCGTGGCCTGAGGGTCACATGGCAAATACTACCTCGGCCCGGCGCCATTATTGGGTACCCATTGTTGGACGTCATGTCCCTGAAAGGAGGGCCTGGATCTGCGTGGCACAGGGTCCACCCGGTACTCAATGTCAATAACCCTTTGGTGATTGCCTTGTGATCTGCCCGTCTCCCAGGAGAAGCCTGTCACAGACAGCTGCTGTAGCTGCACCGGTGAGAGCACATTCTGGGCCTTCCTAGTTGGCTAGGGGCCAATATATTAAATCTATTTGCCAGACTTTTTCTGGGTTGTTGGCTTTATGCACATGCCCAGGTGGGCGAGGCAGCTTTCTTAGTTGCAAACGGGAGCCAACATGGC
Organism: Pipistrellus kuhlii; assembly: GCF_014108245.1. Lineage (NCBI taxonomy): Eukaryota > Metazoa > Chordata > Mammalia > Chiroptera > Vespertilionidae > Pipistrellus > Pipistrellus kuhlii. The sequence goes on from NW_023425427.1 coordinate 30,714,746, forward strand.
CATCTTTATTGCGGCTAAAACATCACCGGACTTCCTAGGCACAGCTGCTCGCTTTGCAATAGTCCACCCCACTTCTGCCCCTCGACCCACTTTTCTGACGGGTCCAGGGGGCTAAGTGTGCAGCTTGTGTGGGCACCCACGTTTTGATCTGGGCCAAAGCACCCGCTTCCAGGTGACTGGGGGCCGACACCCATAAGATCCACTCCGGGTCCCAGGGTCCGTCCCAGATCTCTTCCCGGGGTTGCTGGCCCCACAAGGGTTTTCTCAGTGGAGTCCACTCTTTTCATGTTTGGGACGAGGAGCTGCTGGCATTTTACCTGCCACGACCCCAGCGCCAGGCATATCTCCCCAACCAAACCTCTGCAGGAGCGTTTACAGAACCTGGGCCTGTACCTTCGTGGACTCATGGTCCATCCTCCGTCTCAGAGGTGATGGCGTAAGGAACCGAGTTTCCTGTGAAAGGAACTCGTCACCTGTCCACACGATGTCATGAACATAACGAGCTGCTGTCAGAGGGCAGGAAGGGGGAGTGATGCCCCATCCCCACCCCCAGCCGCCATCAGTGGCACTGGAGGCGGTGCTATGGAAACAGCCTGGAGGGAGCAGGAGGAAGTCCCTCTAGCCTCCCCAGGTTCCAGGTTAATCTATTTGCCAGTCTTTCACTGGGCTGTGGCTTTATGCATCCCAGCTCCGTGGCTCCTCCCTGTGTCTGTGGCTGTTGTTAACTTTCTTCTTCCCAGTTTTACAAAGCGGCAGGGCAGACTTCGGTTTCTATCGAATATTTCGGTATCTTGTTCCTCAACTCTCTCAGCTAAGTCAGTAGTCGAGAGGGAGGTGAAAAAAGTACATCCCTTCCCCATCCAGCTTCCTGACTTCCACCTTGAAAAGGCGCTGGTTACCAGCCCAACTGCCCTTAAAGCACTGGCCTCCTGGAGTGGCCATCCCGGCCTTTCCTAGCACAGAGGGCCAGGGGGACCAGCAAACAAGCTCCAGCCGGCGGCGCATTCCCGGCCCCACTCACACAGTGGGACAGCCTGGGGCGCTCTCCCAGGCCCCACACTCACACAGTGGGACAGCCTGGGGCGCTTTCCCAGGCCCCACACTCACACAGTGGGACAGCCTGGGGCGCTTTCCCAGGCCCCACACTCACACAGTGGGACAGCCTGGGGCGCTTTCCCAGGCCCCACACTCACACAGTGGGACAGCCCGGGGCGTTTTCCGGGCCGCACACTCACACAGTGGGACAGCCCGGGAGCACTCTCCAAGGCTCCACACTCACACAGTGGGATGCAGGCATCCAGCACACGGGCTGCCAGTCCCCACACGGAATCTTCCTCTCAGAGGCTTTTTTTTTCCTTTCCTTTCCCATGTCTCCAGCCTCCTGGCTGGCTCCCCAACTGTGAACATTTCCAGGGCCGGCCAGACACCTCAAAAGAAGGCTGACAACTCCAAAATCACATCAAGAATTTGTCAAGGAAACTTACCGACAGAAGCAGCGCCTGAAGAGCTAGGAGCTAGTGGGTTTCGGAGGGAAAGGAAGGCACGGGGAGGGAGCCAGGTGCTTGTTTAACTCAGCGCAATCCTGGCAGTCCGCAGCTTAATGGCCACTCACCTGGGCCAGAACTTTCCTTCCGGGTGGCAGGCCCCCCTCCTCGGGTGAGCGAAGGCCTGCGGCTTCATCACACGGCGACAGTCACATCACATACTGGAAACCATCCCCCCAACAGCTGCTAAAGGCCCAGGAAGCAGAGCTTGTACCTCGAACCCCAGGCCCCGTCCTTCCTTTGCCCCCTCTCACAGAAAGACCCAGCACACAGGTGCCTGCTATTGAGTGAAATGGGAGGAAAACACGTTTCGCTGATGTAGGGAGAAGCCCCAACGTGGAGGCTGATAGCCGGTCTCCACAGCGCCTACACCTGCAGGGCACTGTTCCCAGATTAACTGGATTAACCCCAGAGCAGCTCTAAGAGGCGGATGCCGCTGTTAGGCCCATTTTATAGACGAGGAACTGAGGCACCGAGCGTGTAAGGACTTACACTGATATTTCCAGTGCCCTGTTCCATCACGGATGGACTCAGCATCAGACTCCCCTTCCTTGGCTCTTACAGTGCTTTCCCCCAATTCCTACCTTTGCAAACTACAACCTCCTATTCACCCAAAGCCGCCCACCCCCAGGTGACACCGGGGGGACTCTGCTTTCCCACCCTCTCTGCACATGACCTTTGGGAAGGCCACAGGCCTCTCTTCGTCTGGGTCCCTCAGCCAATCCAGTGCCTTCATTAGGGGCTCAGTATTAACAGTGAGTGACGACCCCCAGGCACTGGGTTTCCTCAAACCCTCGGGCCCATCCTCCCAATCATCTACAGACCTCAGGACACAGCTCTCTGAAAAGTCCTTCTTCAACCTCTCCTGCTGTCCCCAGCAGGTCTCACCAGCCAGTGAGCTCATGAGGGGTCCACCCTCCTGGCCCCTCAGAGGGAAAGGCGAGGTGCCCTTGCCCCTCTTTCAGCAGTGCCATGAGCCATTCGTTTCCACCCACCCGGCCAGGCCCTCATTTGCATAAGATGATCACCAGTGATGAATTTCATACAGGGGAGGGCTCGGGAACCCCCACTTCACAAGTGGTTCTCTTGGGGTTCCCCTCCCTTGGCTTGCGGTAAGAGAACGGCTTCTCTTTCGTACCCCATGGGGAGGAGGGGGAGTGAAGAGCTCCTTTCCTGATGCCTACACTCCCCCAAAGGGCAGCAACCCTCTGTGGTCCTCACATGTCACCAGGAGGAAGTGGGATCGGCGGCTGGTGACACCTCTCAGCAGGCTCCCTGAAGGTTCCCGGCCCCCGTGGGAGATGACTGTCCCCTGTGGGTGGTGTCTGCCCCTTTGGGTGAAACTGCCCTCACCCCTGGGTGGCGGTGAGGTGAAAGACATGGGTGATGATAAGAACTCTGAGGCTGTGCTCGTGTGTGCCCGCGAGCTCATACACACACACAAGAGTTCATCATGCTCAGCTCATACTCATCACCTCCTCTGAGCGCCCATTGCTAAATCACCCTTTTTCAATGAGGAACCAGTTTGGCAGGAGCTAGGATTTGGCGCCCTCTGCTGGAGTGACATAAGAAATGGCAAATGCAGGTAGATAACCACCTAGAATCCCAGGTGAGGCAGTGAGGCAGGAATCTTAGCCACCAATCTAGGATCCTTTGTTTTTCAGATAAGAAAAAGAAAGTCCTAACAATGGCAGGACTTGCCCAAAGCCACATAGTAAGCCAAGTATCACTCCTCGATCAAAGGCAAACAGAGAAGGAAATGGAAGTAGCACTCCTTGCTCAGTCCAGGCCTGATCACAAAAGGCTTTGGAGAGCCTGCCCTGCAGCTTATCCACAGGGGGTGAAGATGGGTGTGCAAGAAAGCCTTCCCTTCCTGCTGCTTGGCTCAGATATTTAAAAAAAATCTAAGGGGAAGAATCCATAAGAAAATAAGGTAGGACACATCAGCCGGGAGCCAGGAGGGGAGAGAATGGGTCTCCACTGACCCCACCCTGAGTTCCTGACCCTTCCATCCAGGGGCTCTCCCTGAGTTCCAGGGTTAGAGGGTCACAACCAATCCGGCTCAGAGCTGGCCTGTTTCTGGGCTGGGATTCTATACCTTGGACACTGGAAGCAAGGGGATGCACCAGGAGTCACAGCTCACCTGGTGATACGTTCACATCAGCCAGGGGTTGCCTTTTTCATGGATGTGAGATATTGATGCCAAAACCCCCTAAGCAGAAATGCCAATGCTGCCCTTGGACTGGCGCTTCCCCAGCCAGAACCAGACCTGCAAGTCTACGAGTGTCCCACGTTGGAGCCAGCACATCGGGGGCCGGGCGGGGGGCAGGGGGGTGCTTTCACACACCCCCAGAGGAATCAGCACCAGTGACCCCATCCTCTTTTCTCCCGAAGGCCCAGCCTCATGGTCCCCTGCCACCCTCAATCTCTGAGCCACAAATAGAGTTAAGTTGTTCCTGAAAATGAAGAAACTAACAAAATATTGTGTAGAAATAGAATTCTTAAAAATGGACTCTAAATCTGCCAAGAGAACCAGCTCCCTATTGAGAGAGAAGTCTAGCCATCAAATGCCTTTTACTAACCAAAAGCAAATTCAATGGTCTTTGGTAGCAAGTGGAACATTCACTTTCTGTAGATTATGGTCATTTGGTCAGACAACAAGCATTTATTTAGCCTTAATTCTGTGCCAGGAGCTGGGAATGCTACAATGAACAATACAAAGTCCTGCCCTCCTGCAACTTCTGTTCTAACAGAAGAGACAAAAAGCAAATAAGTAAATGGCAAGTTTCTATTAAGTCGTGATGCATGCTGGGGAGAAAAATTAAACAGAGAACATCAACAAACAGAACAAATCTAGCATTGCATTAAGAAAATATCGCACCATGAATAAATAAGATTTATTCAATAATGCAAGGCTGGTTCACTGTTAGAAATCCACTAATAGCATAGTTGACTTTTAAAATCTAAGGGGGAAAATCATGATTATCTCTATTAATGCTGAGAAAAATTCAACATCTCTTCACACACACACACACACACACACACACACACACACATAATAAACACACCCAAGAACTTAGGAACACAGGTATACTTTTTAACATGCTATTGTAGAATATACAATATATATCATTTCATTCTAAAGAAGAAGCATCAAAGGCATTTCTTTTATGTTCAAGAATAAAGGAAGGATGTTCACTAATTCTACTAATGCTTCAACATTGTTCTAGAGATACCAGCCAATGCAATTGACAAGAGAAATCATGTCAAGTCATAAGAACTGGTGAGTTACAGTTCTGGAAGGACGCACAATAAATGTTAGTCGTTATTATAATTTTTAAGCGACACATTGGTGGTAATGTTCCCATTCCTTAAGAGTCCCTATGGTGGGTTTCCTTTACCTTCCCATAGCCCCATGCTGCCATAGAAAACTGTGTTCCAGAAAACTGAAGAAGAACAAAGCAATACTTAGAGAGATGGAGTTACATTTATTACATGCGGGTCCAGAGGAAAATTGTATCTCAAATTTTGGGCCCAAACATGCAGGAATTCTCCCTATTTATATGATTCTACCCTCTTTGTCTCCAAAATATGGAGTGTTTCCAGCCCCCTTTTGCAAGTTCTTAAAGAGCCAGTGTGTACTGGGGCCTTGAGACCTCAACCAGAGGCCTGGCCCGGCGCCAACACTGATGACCTTGTCTGGGGAAGGTTAAATCCATAGAAGCCAAATAGCAGGGTTAAAATTTCAAACAGCAGTTTTCATACAAGATGGATGCTTCACAGGAAAGAGATTATGTTATGACAGAAGGCAGAAGACAAAGGTAAAGAAAGTCCTAGCATTCTGACATCTGCAGGTTGGGCGCTCTTAGGCAAGTTGGGCTACCTCTCTGGACACTGAGCGCCTCACCTACAAAACAAGGGGACGGGCCGCTGTGCCTTATGATTAGCAAACGAATTCTAGCAACTCTCTTTGCTGGAGCCTTTCCTGCCTGGCAAGTCTCCCCGCCCCCATCGTGAAACGCTCCTTCTGGATCAGAATGTATGCCCAGTATCTAAAGATGCCAGAAAAGCCTGCCTACACCTGGGACCCACAGCCACTCTGCAAGAGAAGAATGATGATTCATTCTGAATTTTGGCCCTCGCTCTTTTGTTAGGGCAAAACATGGGACATCCTGCTCGCTGTTGCGATAAAGAGCATTCCTGCTGAGAGGGTGACACACCTGAGGCCCGGGACTCAGTGCGGCAAGGGGTTCGCATTCAGAAGAAGAGACCTTGCTCAGATTCTGACAAAGACGCTCTCCTTAAACAGACTTGAGACTGGCTCTCTGAGTCCCTTTCTGACCGGGCCCTGTCCTTGGTCTGCTCAGCCCGATTTTAGCAGGATTCCTAAGGGGTCAGCTTAGTGAAGATCCCCCTCCCTTAGTATCTGGTCACTTTTGTTAAGGAGCAAAATCCAACCAGATAAAATGTGAAGATCTAATTGGCTTTATTAAATGACTCACGAATCGGACAGCACCCAATCTTAAAATTCATATGTTAAAGCCTTAATCCCCATCGATCAACAGAAGCGTGCTCTGAGGGTTGTACAAAATGAAAGGTTTCAATAGGCAGGAGGGGGATGGGACAAGAAACCGAAGAGTGGTAAGATGGCCTCACCTTATGGCAGTGGTCGGCAAACTCATTAGTCTGCAGAGCCAAATATCAACAGCACGACGATTGAAATTTCTTTGGAGAGCCAAATTTTGTAAACTTAAACTTCTTCTAACGCCACTTCTTCAAAATAGACTCGCCCGGGGCCGTGGTATTTTGTGGAAGAGCCACACACTCAAGAAACCAAAGAGCCTCATGTGGCTCGCCAGCCGCAGTTTGCCGACCTCGGCCTTAGGGGAAGGCAGAGTTGGTCTATCAGGCAGATGCCTCCCTGGAGCCGACCAGAAAATGTCACTCACTGGTCGAAAACCCCACCCCTGGGAGAGGCTGAAAGCACAGCTAGGTTAGTTGCTAAGTTTTGGTTTGGCGACATTGTTTAGCAAGTGACTGCATTTCGGCCTGTTGTTGCTTTTTTTAATACCTTCAATAACCAAGCAAATTCTTCATCCCCCGACCCTTAGCCTCCCTTCAGCAAGAGTCTTGTTGAGTCGGTGAAGCAAGAATCCCGCTAGCACTGAGGTCTCCTCTTAATTATTTGCCCCCCACGGACCCCAGACCCTGCTGCTTGGCTCTAAATCTTCACTTGACCTTGTTGCACTGGGACTTGCCTTTTAATGTTTGTGCGGTTTTTGTCTGCCCCCTCTCCCCGCTCAGCATTCCCTCCTCAGCATCTGGCCCTCTGCCTACAACTCTGTAGTCAATCAATAGCTGCTGAATGAGAGGATGAGGGTTCCTGCAGAGACGGAGATGGAAGAATTGCGGTGCCTTTGGCCCCAGACCTGGCTTCCCTTGGGGAGGCCCCGGGGAGGAGAACCTGGTGAACAAAGATGCCCTTGTCCAGGCCCCTGGCCTCCCTGTCCCCCTCATTGTTCTGTCCTGCATCCTGCAGCCTGGGGGAGGTGGCTGTGTACTCCTTTGTCCTGCTTCCTGGTTTCCTCCCCGCTGGGTGGAGGTGCAGCTGCCTCCTCCCCCTGCCATTTTCCCAACCCCCAGGGCACATGTGTCAAACACAAGGCCCGAGGGCCAAATCCGTCCCGCCAGGCCTTGCAATGTGGCCCGCACCGCGCTGTCATCACTGCACTCTGCTGCATTTCCATCACAATGACAGTTTATGACTGTTCAGTAAACCATTCGGCCCGCGATTTAGGCTGGATTTTAGATTTTGGCCCCTTCTCTGATTGAGTTCGACACCCCTACCCCAGGGACTCACCAGAAAAGCCTGGACCCTCACAGTGCGTGCTTCTCTATGAGGGGAGCCGGGGGCGCAGAGGAAAGGGTGTCTGTCCGTCTGTCCCTGCCCCCTCTCCCAGTCCTCTTCTCAATGCCGCCAGGACTAGCACACACAACGGGCTCCAGTGAACCTGGGACACTCAGGCTGGAGTAGGTCCCCGACCATCGGCACGGAGTGTGGGGCCCAGACCTGGCCAAGACCAAGTTCAGATTAGGACGGGGCTCTGTGATATTAACTGGGTAGAGTACCGTTAAGCCTGTGGGATCTAATGATTTTTGAAGGGGGTTGAATGAATGATCAAGTCACAAAAAGACCTGGAGGAAACTTACATGCATACGCAATACTAAGTGAAAGAAGCCACTCGGAAAGGGTCCATACTCCATGATGCTCACCACTACACTGCATTCTGGTAAGTGCAGACCTGTGGAGGCAGCAACAAGTTCAGTGGCTGCCAAGAGCGAGGGGGGAGAGAGGGAGGAGTAGGTGGAGCACAGAGGACTTGGGGGACAGAGAACTACTCTGTATGGTACTACAGTGATGGATACATATTACATATTTGTCCAAACCACTAGAATGTGCGGTACCCAGAGTGAACCCTAATGTAAACTTTGAGTGATAATGGCGTCAATGCAGTTTACCAATTGTAACTAATGTACCACTCTGCTGGTGGGGATGTTGATAGTTGGGGAGACCATGCATGTGTGTGTGTGTGTGTGGGGGGGGGGGGTAATATGGGAAATCTCTATGCTTTGTTTTGCTGTGAACTTAAAATTGATCTAAAAATAAAATCTCTTTAATAAAAAGGGGTTGTATTTTACATTTTTTAATTACTAATATATCATTTTCCTGGTAAATCAGTGCTATGCACTGAATGCTTATGTCCCCTTAAAATTTACATGTTGCCAAAACCGGTTTGGCTCAGTGGATAGAGCATCGGCCTGCGGACTGAAGGGTCCCAGGTTCGATTCCAGTCAAGGGCATGTACCTTGGTTGCGGGCATATCCCCAGTGTGGGGTGTGCAGGAGGCAGCTGATCGATTACTCTCTCTCATCGATGTTTCTAACTCTCTATCTCTATCCCTTCCTCTCTATAAAAATCAATAAAATATATATATTTTTTAATTTACATGTTAAAGCCTTAATCCCCAATGTGATGGTGTCTGGCCTACTGGCCAGTAGCCATGACACATACTGACCATCAGGGGGCAGATGCTCAATGCAGGAGCAGAAACCACAGGCATGGGTGAAACATGGAACTGACTGATGAATCTCAGAGAAAGGGGGAGGAAGATGGGGGAAAGATGGGAAGAGATTAGCCAAAAATCTTATATGCATACCAGAGGCCTGGTGCACAGATTGGTGCACTGGTGGAGTTCCTCGGCCTGGCCTGCAGGGATGGGCTGAAACTGGTTCTCCAACATCCCCCGAGGGGTCCCGGATTGCGAGAGGCCACAGGCCAGGCTGAGGGACCCCACCAGTGCACAAATCCGTGCACCAGGCCTCTAGTTTTAATATATTATCATATATATATTTTTAATTTTAATATTCCTTAAAATCTGAGAAGCAAGACAGAAATCAGTTTCCTGACTTCACCAATACCTTCAGAGGCTGGAATTACATAGACCATTTCCTTGGCTGCGAGGTCAAATCTTCAAATCCTCCTGCTCTGGCTCAGCCTTTATGTTCTTTCCTCTTCTGGTTGTTGCTGGAAACTTCCCTTTCCTCGGGATGGCTGAGACCACCTCCATGACAGGCGCCCACCTGTCTCCCATGAGCCTTCCACAGCAGGTGGTGAGGTCTGTGAGGCAGCTGGAGGTGAGCTAGAGGAGTTCGGAGGGAAGGTGGAAAGAGATGCAGCTGGGGAAATGTCCTCCTGCAGTAAGGAAAAAACAGAAGCCTAGAAAGACCCAGCCTGGGTGGAGGAAGGCCAGTCCTTGTCTCTCAGCCCCAGAGGAGGAATGAATTGGTGGGCTGAGAACCCTGGCTTGACCCTGAGACACTAAGTCGGGGGTAACTAAGCAACCATAATGGAGAAAAGCAACCAGGCTGGCTACGTGGGTGGTCTCTGGGTGTCAGAGAGCCTGGGCTTGTCACCCTGTAGACCACATGTGTCAAACACAAGGCCCGCGGGCCAAATCCGTCCCGCCAGGCCTTGCAATGTGGCCCGCACCGCGCTGTCATCACTGCACTCCGCTGCATTTCCATCACAATGACAGTTTATGACTGTTCAGTAAACCATTCGGCCCGCGATTTAGGCTGGATTTTAGATTTTGGCCCCTTCTCTGATTGAGTTCGACACCCCTACTGTAGACCACATGTGTCAAACACAAGGCCCGCGGGCCAAATCCGTCCCGCCAGGCCTTGCAATGTGGCCCGCACCGCGCTGTCATCACTGCACTCCGCTGCATTTCCATCACAATGACAGTTTATGACTGTTCAGTAAACCATTCGGCCCGCGATTTAGGCTGGATTTTAGATTTTGGCCCCTTCTCTGATTGAGTTCGACACCCCTATTGTAGACCCTCAGGAAGGACGGGGCTTACCTCAGGGAGTGGGCCAGCCCCAGTGGGCAGCCATGTGCTGACAGTGGGGACTTCTAAAGAAATGGAAAAACTGTTCACTAACGTGGGGAGTTCGGTATGTGAGGGTGAGGGGATGAGAACAGAGAGACTGTTTTTGGGGACCTCCACAAACACATTCAGCCAGGGAGGTGGGCCGACCCCAGTCCCCTCATCTGCACACCTGCCTCCACAATCCACCCCGCACCCCAACTCAGTGCCTCCCAATGGTCCTTCCCTTCCCACGTCTCAGTCCCCTGACCTCATGCCAGTTCCCACTCTGCGAAGTCCGTGGGCTTGGAGCCCAGGAAGTCTCTGCTTCCATGAGCCAAGCGCGAAGTCTTAGCAACCACTTCTCAGAGACACAAGAAATGGCAAACGGCTACTATTTGGAAGGCTGAAAATCAGAGCGGTTTCTGGAGATGGGCTTCTGGCTATGAAAGGCATTACTACCTTGGGCAAGTTACTGAGCCTCGTTTTCCTCGTATGTGAAATGGGGACACTCACAGCTCCCCCCTCAGGCTGTTGTGAGGGTGAAATGAGACTGTAAAACCCCCAACACAGGACTTGGAGCACAGGCATCCTTGTCCAACTCCTCACCTCCTGGAGCCCATATCCTGACCTAAACTGGCCTCCGCTATGCCTGGTGATCTCTTGAGATGTAAATTAAATCTGTTACTCCTGTTGAAAGCTTTCCCATGGAACCTCATGTTAGCATAAAGCCCAGCTTGAGCTCCTCCCCTCACTCAGGGCTGCTTCCACAGCAGCCGCTAGTGCCGGAGGCCTTTGCCTGGGCTGTTCCCTCTGCCTGGAACACCCTTCCCTGCTCCTCATAGTCAGGTCCAGTTTAAATGCCATTTCCGCAAAGATGCCTTCTCCAACTGCCTCCTTCCTTCTTAGCACTAATGCCCGATCTGTAATCACTTTACTGATTTATTGCCCTCAGTCCCACCACAAGGCAATGCCATGAAGCTGTTCGGCCAGGCGCCCACTGAATGCATAAAGGACATGTTGTCATGAATGGGGATCGGGTGCGTTGGAGACAAAACTGGCCTGGTGGCCCGCCCAAACCTGACCACCACTGCCCCGCATCTCCGTAAGGTTGGGTGTGGCCCCGTCCGCACACACAAACGTGGTACACCGAGTCCAGAGGTCCAAAGTGAACGTTTTATTCTCAATTCTGCCTTAGCCATCTCTAGTTCTGCAAGCATGAATAAATGGAATCAACATTTCGGAATACTCCCCCTAAATGTCTGTCATTACAATTTGTCACTGAAAAAGTTCCCCGTTTTTCCTAAGGGGAGTGACTGCAGGGCGATCTACGCAGGGACTTGATGATGGGAGCATGGGGGCTGATCATCCGTGCTTCATGCCAGCCCGGCTGGCGTGGCTCCGTGGTTGAGCGTCGGCCTAGGAACCGGGAAGTCACCGTTCGCTTCCCGGTCAGGGCACATGGCTGGGTTGCAGGCGATCCCCAGTGGGTGCGTGCCAATTCCTCTCTCACGGAGCAGTGTGTGGCCGCAGAGTCTATCGACAGCAGCCCAGAGACCTGCCCCCAGCGACAGGGCTGGACGAGGAAGAGAGCCACTAGGTGGTGTGTGGGCGAGGACTCATTAACCTACTCCGGGGAGGGTCCGGCAGGGGGGAGGATTGCTGCCTTCACAGCCTCCAATCTGATGCACCCAACCCCCAATAGGCCTGAAGAACCCTCGGCCAGCAGACAGGTGAGCCGCCGTAGAGCGAGGACGGGTGTCCTCTGAAGGGCCCCCCTTTCAGAGCAGTTCCCAGAGGGGGGACCCCAACCCCCACCCTGGACGCTGCACGGTGAGGAGGGGATCCTTCCTTCCTTCCGGTCCCCGAGGTTCACAGGACGGTCTCGCGAATGACGCCGATGAGGCTGTGTGGCCGCTCGGCCGCCCGCCGCGGCCGCCTCTCCACTCGGGGCCTCCCGGCCGCCACGAAGGTGCTCAGGTCCCCGCAGCTCCGCAGGTGCAGCACGCCGGGCTGTCTCCGCGAGGGCGGCAGCTGGGCCCGGAGCGGGCTGGGCTGCAGGGGGGCCATGATCTTTGGGAGAAGGAAGAGGGTGGGGAGAGGTTACGCTTCACCAGAGGCCCTGGGTCTGCCTCCTACGTCCGTCCATGTGACGTTTAGTTGCCTTGAGAAAGAAAGGAGGGCGTTCTCCCAAAGTGGAACCCACGTGGAATTCCAGAGAGGCTTACCATAGTGCCTCTTTCCTAAAGTTTCTAGCACATTCCCCAGATGTCCTATGGTTTCAAAGGTAGCCCTGCCTCACTTCTCTGACTCAGCTATTGCAATGTCTTGCTTTATACCCGGGGTCGGCAAACTGCAGCTCTTGAGCCACATGCGGCTCTTTGGCCCCTTGAGTGTGGCTCTTCCACAAAATACCAGGGCCTGGGCCAGTCTACTTTGAAGAAATGGCTTTAGAAGAAGTTTAAGTTTAAAACGTTGACTCTCCAAAGAAACTTCAATCATTGTACTGTTGATATTTGGCTCTGTTGACTAATGAGTTTGCCGACCACTGCTTTATAATGAACACTGGTCATCACTTTCCCCAATTTCGCTTTGGCCTCCTGGGGGCCTGCACATCACAGGAAGGGGCGGGAGCCTGTCAGAGACATGGGTTCCCAGCTCCCCGCACACGTGAGTGAGGAGTGCGGCTCAAGCATCTGTACTTGCAACAAGAACCCAGGCGACACCAAGGGACTCACACATTTGGTGACTATGATTTGGCCTTGCAGGCAGGTGATGTGCTTACAAAATGTCAACCAAAACCAATGATGCTTCTAACTGATCAAATAGCCCCTCAATAAACAGCATAACAACCAATCCAGTTTATTTGTAAAAACTCTTCAAGAACGTTTCTACTGCTGACATCATAATATGACTATTTTGTAAAAATGACAAAAACATGATAAATTCCTCACCCAACTGGGATGGATGAGGAGAGAGCTGTCCAGTACATGAAAAGTCTGTGACACTGCACAGTCCGTCTATGACCCACAATACTGTCAGTGCCCTGGGAGAAGCCGGTGCTTTGTTACCACCCATGTCATAGAACAATCATTGGGATGACGTTTTGTTTAGTTTGTACCTTTCAGAACTGTGTTTTACTCTCACCCAAGGACGAGATTTTTAAAACTAATTTCAAGAGAGACAGGTGAGAGAGAACATCGATTGGTTGCCTTCCATACAGGGATTGAACCCACAACCTAGTTATATGCCCTGAATGGGAATCAAACCCACAGCCTTTGGTGCACAGGACAGCGCTCCAACCGAGCCATCCGGCCAGGGCCCATTGTGAGACTTTAAGGTCATTAAAAAGTTAACCCCCCAAAGAGTTATCAGATTTGCTAACATTCTATGATTCTGTATTTAAGGCCTGTCTTGCTTCCTAAGTAAGAAGAAAATTCCAACATTCATAACTATTGTTACGTGAAGTTAGTTAGGAGAAGTGGTTTTGAATTGGTGAAACTTACAGTGGATCTAAAAATGTGTTCTAATAACGTAGAGAAAGTGAAAATGTGCAAGAGCTGGGACGGCTCCAGTAGATGGCCCAGGTCTATTCCAATAGTCCCAGCGCCTGAACTTTGACCCAGGCCCAGTGAATGTTGTGGCGACAGCACCTGCTGTCCTTCCCCCCTCAGTGATGTCCCAGAGAGCAAGCCTGTGCGGAAGGTCCAGACCACCTCTGTGGCAGATGCTCCGGCTCTTGCCTCACCAGAGCTCGGCAGCCTTCCAGGGACTCCAAATGCTCGCTCCTGCTTAGTGGGCCACTGAGACCGCACAGAGGAAAGGAGGCAGGGACTCCCGGACGGAAATGTCTCCCCAACGTGGGCTACTGCCTAGAGCCTGACCCAGGGCCACGGGCCAACCGCTCTTTCAGAAAGCAGACAAGAGGGACCCTGGCTCATGCACCTCTTCCTGCGAGGAATCAAATTGCTCCTGTGCTCCTAAGGGACTGCAGAGACTCTGCCTGTGGCTTCTGTTAGAAGCGACCAGGAGATAGAATGGGGGAACAGAAAGGACAGTGAGAAGGGGATTGGGTCAAACTGCCTTGGAATTTCACCCGGGATCCTGGTGCTGGTAATGACCTGAGCTCTGTGGCCAGGAAGTGTCTGCTGGCACTAGATGCACGCAGCCAGGTAACAGGGCTGCCTTCGCCACCACCCCACGTACCCAGAGCAGTGCAGAAAACGCCCCCAAGGTGACGGCTTTTAAAAGAAGGTCGGTAATGGAAGATGTGGCCCAGCCCCAGTTCTCATCAGAAAGCAAGGCCCCTCCTTCAGGAACACAGGAGCAGGACCATCTCATGCAGCCCTCCCTGACACCGAAGAGGATGGTTCACACGCCACCTGTATCTTCTCCCTGTGGCTTCCCCTCGGCGGATTGCCTGGTAGGTTTTAACCTCTGGAAAGAAGGGTGTGTGTGTTCCATTCGGTTCTGTCGGCTTGGATATCTTGCCAAACATTTCACAGGAATGGGAACAGCTCTCAGAATCATGCCTGTATTAAAATTCAGGCATGTCCGTCGTGGCCAATGGGCTGAGAAAACATGCCGCATGCAGGGACACTTTCAACACAGGGAGCCAACTGCTGCATGTGCCCCCCACTGCCCACGCCCCCTGCTTTTGGCCCCAAGCTGCAGCCGTGGCTTTTTCCAGGCGCCCAATCCCAGAAAAAAACGGTTCCTCTTCCTTCGGGCCAAGAAGGCTGGGGAGAGTCACCCCGCCTGAAAAGAAAGTGCTCCGGCTTCCTCTCCACTCACCCTTCCCCCCAATCCACCACTTCCGGACCACATTTCCCCTGATACAGCGACCGTGAACTTACGGTGCCTGGGGCAGGAACTCGGAGAGGCCGTTTAGGCTGCTGTGGAAACAAGTGATGTGACTCAGACCGGATCACAGCATTAAAACTACCTGCTCCAGGAAGCTGGCACTCGTGATGGCCTCCTCCATGTGCTCCTCGTCAGACTTCAGCACCGACTTGATGTTCTCCACGAGCTCGTGGATGTCGGGCGTCATGGCGCAGGAGGACTGCTCCAGGAACCGGGCCACCAGCAGCTTGGTGTCCATGTAGGACTTGTAGTCGATCAGGGACTGCGGCCTGCACCTGGCCGCCCTGGGCCGCACGCCCCTCCGCAGGGTCACCGCGGCCAGCTCCGGCCTCCCCTCCGTCTGGGTGGCGGCTTCGCAGCTGAGCACGGGCGCGGCTGTGGGCAGACAAACACACGGGCCCGTTGGCCACGGCCCTGCGGACACGCGCCTGCGTGGGAGACAGCACGGGCCGCTGGAGTCGGCGCGGGAAGCACGTGACGGATGCCAACAGCCATGCGCGTCTTGCTTTTCGTTTTGCAAAAGGAAACACACACACACACACACACACACACACACACACACACACACACAAAACCAACAGCTATGACATGAGCTTATTTCCCGATGTCGTTCCAACAGGATGTGTCCGCGACCCGTTTCATTGTGCCACGGGAAACACTGCCCCTGCGGTAAAGACAGGCGATCGAGATGGGCATCCCAAGTACAAACCACAGCGGAGCAGCGGGGTCATGGGTGATGGCCGATGTCTGGGATGGGTGGGCAAGCGGACAAAGCGTGGCTGGCTGATGGAGGAACGTTCAAGGGGGAGGATGAAGGAGCCGCTGAGAGGCAGGGGCTGAGGGGAGACAAGACTCGTGGGATGAGGGGAAGGCTCTGTGCACGGGGACTGTACCTTTGTCCTAACCATCCGCCAGGGCACTGCACGGACTCGGTATCAGTGCTCGCACCGGGGCAGAGGGCAGCACTTTACGGCTCACGGTTACAGAAAGAGAGATCTAAGTGCAGGAAAACCAGGTCGTTCCAGATGTCAGCAGTGGGCCTGGAAAACCCACCGCAGGCTCTCACTTCCACAACTACCTGCTTCAGCGAGAAGGAAGGGTGCAGGGCACAGCGGCGCCTCAGGCGGGTGAAGGGGGATGCAGGCCTGGCTCCCGCGTGCTCAGAAGCCGGCCAGCAGCCTTCGGTGCACGCGGCCCTGGAGGTTCCAGTCTGCAAAGGTCTGCTAAGCAGGATCTGAGAGTCAGTGAGGAAAGGAAGCAGAGGGTGGGAGAGCAGGTGGAGGGCAGGGAGCACCCTCGTCCTCTGGAGAACGCAGCCATGAGGATCTGCAAACGGTGGTGAACAGAGAGCGGTCCTCCTGGGCCGTCACAGGCATGTCACGGAACCGGGACCTCCCAGGAGCACTCCCTACGAACACTCGGGTGTGAGGACCGGGACCACACCAGTCCCCTGAAGGCAACCTGGTCCCACAGGTAAACACGGGTCCTCATCACCCCGGCAGCGCTGCAGCATGGGAAGGGATTCTGGAAAGACCTCTCTGAGCTGTGCAGACAGCAATGTTCCCGTTGAAGCCGGCGGGTGACCAGCAAGAGTCCTCAGCTTGCCAGGGAGGGCAGCGATGGCAGTGAAGTGGGGCCTGGGAGCGGAGGGCCGGCTGCCCGCCTGCTGGGGTGGCAGCGGCATTCAGGAGCGTGGGGGAGGGCGGGGAGGTGGCGGGCCTCTTGGTGAGAGGACAGGAGAGGAGTGCTTTCTGGTTCCCACACAGTCAGTGGAGACTGGGGCCCACAGCACAGGCCGTCAGAGGGACAGGAGTGGGATGAAGGGGCGGTCCAGGCCCGGAGAAGGCGAGGTGAGAGCAGGAAAGCGAAGGCACTGGTGAGAACAGGTCACCGAGAAGAGCCGGTGCACACAGGATTACAGTTTTTCATTTTCTTCCTTTCGTCCCTTTATTTATTTATTTATTTTACAATTTTCTACACTGAAGACATATTTGGAGATGTTCAGGCATTCATATATTCAAATAATATCTAGACACAAACAAACTCAAAACAGAGAGGGAGGGGATGAAGTGTTTCACTCTAATCCAAAGTTCTTAAAACAAGGTGGGATTTAAATAATACAATCATTCGTACTCAGCAAAAAGACAACTAATATTAAATTATAGAAAAGGGAATACAAACAAGACCTCCCTCTGACTTCTCCTGAGAGAGAATATGTATTCCCACACGATCGCGAGAACGTAGAGATCAGAGAGAGGCTGGCGTTATTTCCTTCATGTAGTACCTAGCACAGCGTTGTCTGCAACCAAATGCTTTTGATGACAATGATTTAAGAAGAAAAACACCCTTGCCCGCCAGTGTGGCTCAGTGGTTGAGCATCAACTTAGGAACCAGGAGGTCAGGGTTCCATTCCCAGTCAGGGCACAGGCCCCGATTTTGGGCTCGATCCCCAGTAAGGGCCATGCAGGAGGTCATGGATCAATGATTCTCATCATTGATGTTTCCATCTCTCTCCCCCTCTCCCTTCCTCTCTGAAATCAATAAAAATATATTTTAAAAAAATAAAATAGCCGAAACCGGTTTGGCTCAGTGGATAGAGCATTGGACTGCAGACTGAAAGGTCCCAGGTTTGATTCCAGTCAAGGGCATGTATCTTGGTTGTGGGCACATCCCCAGTAAGGGGGTGTGCAAGAGGCAGCTGATGGATGATTCTCTCATCGATGTTTCTAACTCTCTATCCCTCTCTCTTCCTCTCTGTAAAAAAAAAAAAAAATCAATAAAATATATTAAAAATATAAAATAAAATAAAAACACCCCACCAGCTTAAAAGATGGGGGCAGACGTATATCCCTAATGTGCATGTAAAATATCTTACTTTCTCAAGGCATCTCTTGAACTGCAGGGCCCAGGGTGGCCGGAGCCACCTGCCTGCTCATGGCCCCTGGAGGTAAGTACGGGCTCTGCGGGAGCCTGGGGGGCGGCCTCACCTCGCTCTGCAGAAGGATGGAACACAGGGTCGCTCTTTGACCTTCTCATCGTGGGATGGCGGGCACTCGGGCTCCTCCCGGGACGTGGTGGGTCTGCGTTGGCAACGGAAGTGGATGCGCCTTCTTCTCCAGGTGTGCTAGGAATGTTCCCACCTAAGTTTGTTTTTTTTTTTTAAAGAGAAACAAAAATTATTTTTCCAGCTGCAGCCCTCAGAAATTTGGGCAGGAAACACCTGTGAGCCCAAACCTGCTGGGGCAAGAGCCACACGGTTGACAACATTTGCTTAGGCGGCCGGCCCGAGAAGTTTGCTTCCCGGCACTGTGGGAAACGCTGCCTCTCCGAACCCCCACGCCAGGCCTCAGACAAACAGAACCTTCACCTCCAAACAGTGAAGCCCTGCCAGAGTGTCAGCTTTTCCTAAAGGGGCTTAGTATCTTCTCCGGTGACACATCCTGGTGAGAGAGAGGGTGTGCATTACCGCACGATCGCCTTGGCATGGGAGAGCTCCGAGCCGTCTCATACCGTTCGGGACAGGCTTGTTGGTGGAAAATAATGCCTGCACAGGTGAGGGGCTGCCCTGTAAGCTGCAGACCAAGTGCAGGCAGAGGGGTATCTGCAGGGTGGGCCATGGAACTTCTGTTGAGCCAAATTAAAGAGCCAGTAGCCACTAAATGCATCCGTGAAACCACTCTGGAATCGGGTGACTTCTGCTCGGGGAAATAAAAATCACATCATTTGTGAGCCTAAGCTGGGGCTGGGGAACATTTTTAAGAAGTGAAATAATGGGGGAACATATTTGACAATGATAGATCTGATAAGGGTTAATATGTATAAGGAACTCATACAACTTAACACAAGGAAGATAGCAATCCAATTAAAAAATGGGCAAAGGACCTAAATAGACACTTCTCCAAAGGGGACATACAGATGGCCAAGAGACATATGAAAACATGCTCAAAGTCACTGATCATCAGCGAAACGCAAATTAAAACGACAATGAGATATCACCTCACACCTGTCAGAATGGCTACCATCAACAAATCAACAAAGGACAGTTGATGAGGATGCGGAGAAAAAGTAATCCTCATGCACTGCTGGTGGGAATGCAGACTGGGGCAGCCACTGTGGAGAACAGTATGGAGTTTCCTCAAAAAATTAAATATGGAACTTCCATTTGAACCCATGATCCTACTTCTAGGAATATATCCTAAGAAACCCAAAATACCAATCAGAAAGAATGTATGCACCTCTATATGCATAGCAGCACAATTTACAATAGCTAAGATCTGGAAACAGTCCAAGGACCCATTAGTACATGAGTGGATAAAAAAGCTGTGGTATATTTACACCATGGAACACTATGCAACAGTAAAATAGAAGGGCCTCTTACTCTCTGAGACAGCATGGAGGGACCTGGAGAGTACTATGCTAAGCGAAATAAGCTAGTCAGAGGAAGACAAGAATCACATGGTCTCAATAATAGGTGGAATCTAATGAACAAAATAAATTGAAGTACAAAATAGATCCAGAGAAATAGAACCATGGAACAGACTGTGGGATCTCAGAGGGAAGACGGAGGTGGATGGGAAGAGATCAACCAAAGAAGGTGTATGCATATATCATAACCCTTGGACACAGACAACAGGGAGGTAAATGCCTGGGGCAGGGGGCAAGGGTGAGCTAGAAGAGGTCAATGAAGGAAATGGGGGGGGGGGGGGGAGACATATGCAATACTTTCAACAATAAAGATTTTAAAAAAGAAACAAGAAATGGAAGAATTACAAACATACTCAGGAAACAAGAAATGGAAGAATTACAAACATACTCAGGAAACATGAGACAGAAGGTGAACAGGTCAGAAACCCAACTCCAAATGGCACTGCTGAAAAACCACCTCTGCCTATAAGAGCTAAAAGCTGATCCATTATTTATCACCATGTGCAATTTTGTCCTGGTGGACAATTTTCTGGGACACTTAAAACCCCTCCAAAGAGAGAAAGCTGCAGCAATGTCCCCTTAAATTACAAAGATAAATACAAACCGACTCTACTACTTACTGAAGGACTGGGGATCAAAAATCTCTGCCTGTGACGGCAGCATGACCTGAGCATGATCTCACAGCAAATCACCCTGGTAAGAAATGAAACGCTCCTTTTCTCTTCAAAAACATCTCATTTTTAACAGAAGAAAATAAAATTCTTAGGTTGGAAAACACAGGAATGCCAAATTAAACTCTAATGTATTTCACAGGTCCCTGAGAATAGTCTGACAACTCCTAACAGATTCTAGGGATATCTGTATTTCCGGTCAATGTTATCTCCCACTTGCAAAGGCCGTATCTCCAAGAATATCTGACCTCCAACAAATACCAGAGAGATCATTATTTTATCATGTTTTAACTTACTACCTCACGGGTGTGGGCAGTGACCGTGTGTGCATTACCTTGAGTCACTGGCACGCCGATCAGTTCCATCGGGCTGGTGGCAGCCTCTGAACCCTCTGATATTTGGAATGAAGACGTCTGCATCACAAGAAAAAGAGAGGAATATTGGTTGATACTCAACTCAAGCATCATCTGGGCCCAGGGAGCTTAAAAAGAATCTGCTGAGCAAAAGATCTCCCATTGCTCTCTGTACCCAACGCGGCTTTTCCTACTTGCGGTCAACACGCCAAAGCAAACCCGCATGGACAGTACCTGCTCCCGGTCTGTCTCGTTCACCACAGCTTCGTACGGAGGCGGGGGGTCCAGAGGACAGAACACCTCCACGCCTTTGATTCTCGCTCCATATATGTGCGGCAGCGGGATCACGTCAGGACCGACCATCCTGAGAAAAGCATGTTGGCATCAAGAAGCACGTTCTGCACACAGGCCAGCTGACCCGGCGGCTCCCGCACGCTGGCCTTAGCCCCTGGATGCTTATCCTTAGGCAAGTGGCAACGCATTGTGTGCAATACCATTGCTCCTTTAAAATCCATGAGGCAAAAAACAAACAGCAATCCCTGAGACAGAGAGCAGATGAGTGGTGGCCAGGGGCTGGGGGGAGAACGGAGTGGGAGTGGTCGGTGGATGGATATAGAACTCCTTGGAGGTGAAAAAAAAAAATGCTTTAGAACTAGATGGAGATGATGTTGCACGTGAATGTACTAAGTGCCACTGAATTGTACATTTCCAACTGGTTAATGTCACCTCAATTAAAGACAAAATTAGAAACACGGAGAAACTCAATTATTTCTGACACGGCACCATTCTTACCTGGGTTTCCCTAATGTCTGAATCATGGGAGACACTCACGACTTGTTAAATATATTTGAAAGGACACATTTTTTAAATAAAGCGCACCACATCAGAGCTGAGACAAAGCAGCACACAGCGGAGGGAGCAGAGCGCCCCCTCCTGAAGGTGGCCGAGCACCGAGCACTGATGGGGCGCCTGCTGCATGCCGGGCACTGTGCATAGTGTCCTGTGGGTGAGGGATCTTTGACAGCAGAAAACAAATGCAAAAACCCCACAAGCTTTCCTGCCAGTGTGCACAGAACACCACACACACACACACCCCTATGTAACAAAGAACCTACATTTTAAAATAACACTTAAAAAACTGAGCTACCAAGCAAAATAGAGGCAGACTCATAGACAAAGAACAGGCAGACAGCTCTTGTTGGCAGTGGCGGGCAGGAGGGAGAGAGGATTGAGCAAAAAAGAATAAAAAGAGAGAACTCGGGACATGGACAACACTGTGGTGAGGGCAGGGGTTATGGGTAGAGGTGGAAGAGGGGATAAATAATGAAAATATTAAAATATTAAAAAGAAAAAAATATTAAATTAAATAATAGTTAAAAATATATGGAAATTTGTACCTTTTAAAAAATATCTTTAAGTTGATTTCAAAGAGGAAGGGAGAAGGAGAGAGAGAAACATCAACGATAAGAGAGAATCATTGGTTGGCTGCCTCCTGCACGCCCCACACTGGTGATCAAGCCCACAACCCAGGCCTGTACCCTGATTGGGAATCAAACCTTGACTTCTTGATTCATAAGTCAACGTTCAACCACTGAACCATGCCAGCCGAGCTGAAGTTTGTACCTTTGAATGAAACTCCCAGTTATAAAATAAGTCCTGGGGATGTAATGTACAGCATGGTGATTATAGTTAATAGTACTGAATTGTATTTGAAAGTTGCTAAGACAGTAGGTCTTAAAAATTCTCAAGGATGCATCAGCTAACCAAACCTATTGTGGAGACCATTTGCCATATATATAAATGGCAAATCACTATGTCTCACACCTGAAATTGTATCCAATTTCAATTGTACCTCACTTTTTAAAAACAGAGAGAAGACCCCAAAAACCTATATTCAACCCATGGAGTATTGGAGGATGAAAAAAAAAAAAATAGGTAACAGCAAAGTTTAACATCTGTTCTTGAAACGCAAACACGGACACACGCTGAGGAAACGAAGGAGAGGACGCGCTCTGGAGCCTTGAGCGCCGGCACTGCTGCCGGGAAAGGTGCTCTCTGGAGGTCACGGCCGGGGCCCATTTTCAAAAGTGCAGCGGGTAGAGGAAAAGAAGTTGAAAAAGATGTAATGTCCTTTATCCCTGACAGTTCAACTTATGGAAACCTGGGATGTAGAAGAATGAGACTTCTGCAGCCTGAATTAAAATAAAATAAAAATAATAAAATAATAAAATAATAAAATAAAATAAAGCAGAAATCTCTCCCCTTTTCCCCTTGATCTTTGTTCGGAAGGAAGACTTGCCATCCCTGCTTGACACCGGATTGCATGGATAGCGCAGCTCAGTATGTAGCACATGCTGTGTCTAAAGAGAGGCACCAGCCTGGAAGGTCTCTCCGAGGGGCATTGTGGGGGGGGGGGGGAGAGGTTCCTGGGAAAGTTACCAAGGAAGGGAGATCAGATTCTCCCTCCGAGCAGGACCTGCCACAATTCCTCCCCAACGCTCCAGCGCAGCTGAAGCTGTTCCACAGCTACAAACGCCGAGCAGGACCTGACTGCCGATGCTCTCCGGACCGATGCGCACGGTGACCTGTTTACTCCATGGGCCTGGGCACCCCCTCCTGTCCTCTCCTCACGCCCTAACCCCAACCTCATGAGCTGTCTTCTAGCCCTTACAAACGTCTCTCCTCAGCCAGCTCTGCAGCGTGTCCTCACTGCTGGGCCCCCGCCTGGAAAGTGAGGCCCTGTCTGTCTGCCTGTCTGTCTGTCAGCGCTGGTGGTCCTTGTTTTATATTCCCAGCCCAGTGGCTACCACTATAGACATTCACAGAGAAGAAAGGGCTTCCATTTTAGACCCTAAACTACTTTTATTTTCTACAAGAAGAAAACTGACAGAGAAGAAGGGACGTACTTTATCTAAACTGACAAAAACGAAAGCAGGAATGGCCTCTCTGGTTGTTATTAAAAGGGCCAGGAAAGCCTCCTTTTGATGGGAGATGCTGCTACAGCGGATGCAGAAGGAAAGTCCCCTTCCTCGCAGGCGGCTTTTCTGCATTGATTCCCGTTTCCCTCTGTGGGTAACTAGGATCTGTGTGGGGGGAACGGGTCTGCTCTCTCCTGACAGGTTTCTTCCTGATCCTTCCTGGCTTCCACCGGGAGAGATTTCCAAGCATGGCTGGCCCCAGCCTCCCCTCTGGGAGTTCTGCTCTAATGGGGGGCGGGAAAGGCGGGGAGTAGAGAGGGGAGGGGAGTTCTGCTCTAATGGGGGGGAGGGTAGAGAGGGGGCATAGTTCTGCTCTATTTGGGGGAGGGGCACAAGGCAGCTGCAGGCTGTCAGTGCCTCCCCTCGCCCAGTGCACAGCGGGACTGAGGACTCCGCCAAAGGAACCGGTGCCTTTTGGCTGAAAGGAAACCCTGTTATATCTGGGAAAGATGATCAGATTTTCACTAAGAATGAGTGTCTTTAGAAAACTGCTGCCTGATAAGGCAGAGGCAAGATGAAGGGCTAAATGTTCCTTAAGAGCAAGGAGCATGCCAAGAACATTCTAAACAGAGCGACTAACAGGGACAGAGTGCAGTGGAAGCTTCTCACTTCTGGAAGCTGTTTTATGGCCACGTTCTTGTTACAAGCCTCTCAGCGGCCCGTGACCACGCGGGCGGAGGAAGGGACTGGAGCTCGGAAATGGCAGAGGAGCCACCCAGGGTCACCCCTTCAGGAGACTCCGGAGCCTGGGCTCTTCCAAGTTCATCCCAGAGTCTCCAGGAAACCTTCTCTGCTTCGTGCTCCTGAGCCCTGAAGGTGAACAGGGAACCCAAGCAGATCGTGCAGAACATGATCCTACCAATAGGCCTCGAGAATGCATCCGAGGGGGACACAGCAACTGATATAACCTTGACCAAAGCCTGACTGTCCTCTGTGCCCTGGGCAAGCTGCGTGCACCTTTTCCTGGGCACACGGTGGGAGCGCTGCTGCCCCTGGAGTGGGGAGCCAGGCAAGGGTACCCTGCCCAGCAGCCGAGCCCTGGGTCAGCCTGAGGGTGGGTTTGGAATCTCATTAAGAAAGCAAATGGCCCAGCTGGTGTAGCACAGTGGTTAAGTGTCGACCTATGAACCAGGAAGTCACCGTTCGATTCCCCATCAGGCCACATACCCGGGTTGCAGATTCAATGTCCAGTAGCGGGTGTACAGGAGGCAGCCAGTTGATGATTTTCATCATTGATGTTTCTCTCTCTCTCCCTCTCCCTTCCTCTCTCTGAAATCAATAAAAACATGTGTGTATATATATATATATATATATATATATATATATATATATAAATTTTTTATTTTAAAGAAAACAAATAGGTGGGCTTTGTCTTCGATTTTAAGAAATGCCCAGGTCCACCCACCTGTCTCTCCCCCACTTCTTTAATGTTCTCCAGCAGGTGACATCCAGGTCCATGTTCCCAAAATACAGGGTGTCACAAAAACATATACTGTATTTTTCGGACCATAAGACGCACTTTTTTTCCCCCAGAAGTGGGGGGAAAAAGTCCCTGCATCTTATGGTCCAAATATAGCCTACACATATACTTTAAAAAAAAAGTTTTTTTACTTGCCCAGCTCTGTGTGGTCTCTGTGTGCTTGCCCGGCTCTAGAATGGTTCTAAATGCTGCTGTTTACTTTACAGGGTTGATTACATGTGTTTATGACTGTGATGTTGGGTTTTAATGCACATAAAATATTTTAGGACACTATTTGTTTCAGAATCTTTTTTTCTTCATTTCCCTTCTCTAAAAACTGGTGCGTCTTATGGTCCGGAGCGTCTTATGGTCCGAAAAATACGGTATGTGCACTTTGAATAATTATAAAGTCAGTGTTAAACTACATCTTTTTTTCAAAACTGAGCCATCTGCTGTTAAATGAGTACATTTTGGGGGGGCACCCTGTAGTCTAGAGTCTCCTTTCTGACCCCTAGCCCCAGCCCGTTTCTGAGAACGGGGACGCCCCGGGGTAGTGGCGCTGGGGCACAGCCCCCTCCCAGACGGCACATCGATTCACTAGGTAGATGGCCGGCGCTTGGACAGCAGCCCGGACTGCAGTGGGGCCTCTGTTTATGACAGTAACCTGAGAAGCCCTTTCTCAAGGAGACACCAATGCATGTTGTATTTATAGAAGTTAAATAAATAAGCCTCTTCGGAGAGGTCACAACACCTAACAGGAAATGGGGAGCCTCGACTGTGTGAAAACACTTAACACAACTGGTCATGGAAATTTTTAAATAACATTCATCAATATTTTGCCTGCCTGCTTACAAGAAAAGTTACCAATTGGGGCTAAACATCTAGCATCTACAAAGTTGATTTATACTGAGAATCTAGCAAAGTTGATCAAACTTAAAAATATCTCGGAGAGCATATGTATAGAGAGGTGAATAAATTTAGCCATTTTAAAAAAAGGAAGTGGGCTGACCGCTGAGATGGCGGGATTTCGGAAATGGGAGCGTCTTCCCGTGGAGATGTGCTCTAGGCTCCAGGCACATGGTGCGGGCCCAGCAGTGTCTTCTTCCTCACCAGCCTGTTTTGCTTGAACCTCCTCCCCCTACGTTCCTTCCAGAAAGTTCTGAATAGCAATGCCCTTGATGTGAAGTGTGCCTGTCTTCTTCCAAACTACATTTGGCCAGGGGCTGTCTCGGGACTCAAAGGGACAGATCCAGAGATGCATGTATACCCTCCTCCAAGAGTGGCAATGCCTACCCTGCTCACATGACTGTGGAGGAGCAGGGGGGAGGACAGAAAGAAAGGGAGGAGAAGAGAGGGGAGGGGAGGAGGGGGGCTGCCCCACAGGCATACCTCCAAACCCAAGCCCACATGAGTCACTCTCTCTTTCTGCTGCTACAGGAAACTAAATCTGTCTGTGGCCACTTCTTGGGTCAACCCAGCGCTCACCCATGGCCTCAAGGGCCAAGGAAGTCTTCTGAAGAGGGCTTTTCTCGCCCACACCATGAAACGCCAGGCAGCTTACCCTCCCATGAGCCCTCTGCAAGCAACCTGAGATTGGGCTCAGCTTTTAGCAAATGTGACCTAACGTGCACAAAGAATACGGGTTTTGTGGCTGTCTCTATGGCCCCTATAATTCTGGGCTCATTTCCTAAGAGACTAAGGAGGCTGTCTTGGCCCCTGAAGCTTCAAGGGTTCAGTTCCTCGGGCCACCCCAGCCCATCTGACCCGCTAGCATCCTCCTGCTCTGGCTCAGTGGTCATCTCTACCTCCACCTAGGTAGGTGGCCAGGCAGGGGTCTGGGGGTGGGGTTTAGGTGTAACTCTAACACAGGAAGAGAGCATGAACAGCATCTGGAGTTAGCTCCCCTTGGCGGCCTGTTCCAGGGTCACGTTTGGCTGCCTCAAGCACTAGAAAATGGATTTCCAAAAACCATGCCTGGCACCAAATGTGACAACCTTCCACCTGTACTTCAGAGATTAAAAATTTAAAATTCTTGGACCTCTGACTATCAAGCTACAGACACTCATCTTTCTGTAGAATTCAGAGCTTCTCTTTGGAAGCTCAAATATATTTTGTTTATCCTCTAAGTTCAGCTTAAGATCACCTTGTCCAGGACGCCAACCCTGACCCGCTGACTCTTCAAGCTCCCTGTGGCCCACCAGGGCAGGGTCCTTCCTCCTCGGGCATGTAAATCCTCTCCTCTGAGCGCCACTTCCTGGGTCCTAAGCACACGCACTCTGCAGGGCCTGGGCTGTGAGCTCCTCCGTATGCAGAGGGAGTGGATCTCACTCATTTTGGATCTCAATAACTCAGCACAGTGATTAGTTAGTAAGCCACAGAATGAATTAAATGTTTGTTGAATAAAGTCATTTCTTAGAGAGTTACAATTCTAGCACCTGGTAACAATCAGAGGAAGGGTTACAGCATTTCATTCTTTAAATAATAATTCCTGAGAGTTAAGAAACAGATAATCAGCTCTAGCTGGTTTGGCTCAGTGGGTACAACAGGGTCAGTCTGTGGACCGAAGTTTCCCAGGTCAAGGGCACATACCTGGGTTGCAGGCTCCTCCCCAGCCCGGGCCCCAGTCGGGTTGTGTGCAAAAGGCAACCAACGTGTTTCTCTCACATTGATATTTCTGTCTTTCCCTCTCTCTTCCATTATCTAAAAATCAATGGAAAAATATCCTGGGGTGAGGAGATATATATATATATATATATATATATATATATATATATGAAGAGAAAAAGGAAACAATCAAATTTGGAGCTAGAATTTGAAAACGACAGTAAGCCTAGTGTCTATTTTTTTTTCTAGACCAGAGAGAATTGATTAATAATTCATCACTTTTTAATGGCTGGGAAGAACTGCATGATTTGGGGACCTGCTGATGGTGTTATAATGAACATCAATTTGGCCTAACTGAGCGCGTTTCCAAGGCAACGCAGCTCTCAATCATGTCAAATTACAGCCGTTATCTCCCTGGGTGTCAGTTTTCCTGGGAAGCTAATTGAAATTGAAAAAGTATATCCTTAGGTCAAGGTCTGACTTTTCTTTGGTTTCATGCAGTTTATGAGAGAGAGAGAGAGAGAGAGAGAGAGAGAGAGAGAGAGAGAGAGAGAGAGAGAGAGAGAGAGAGAGAGAGAGAGAGAGAGAGAGAATGTGTGTGTGTGTCAAGGTCTGACTTTTCTTTGGTTTCATGCAGTTTATGAGAGAGGGAGAGGGAGAGGGAGAGGGAGAGGGAGAGGGAGAGGGAGAGGGAGAGGGAGACGGAGAGGGAGAAACGGAGAGGGAGGGAGGGAGGGAGGGAGGGAGGGAGGGAGGGAGGGAGGGGGAGAGAGAGAGAGAGGAGAGAGAGAGAGAGAGAGAGAGAGAGAGAGAGAGAGAGGAGAGAGAGGAGAGAGAGAGAGGAGAGAGAAACGGAGAGGGAGAGGGAGAAAGGGAGAGGGAGAGGGAGAAAGGGAAAGGGAAAGGGAGAGAGAGAGAAAATTTTTAAATCCCCCAAATAGCACAACCTGTCCAGATTTAGGAGAAAAGTCCAGAGCTCCAGTCCTCAAAACTAAGAGCACCCCCCAGAGAGCCGGGTGAGGTGGGGCTTAGGGACGGACCTGCGGTTCATCCGGGGCGTGCACGAGTAAAACGTGGCGAAATAGGAGGGGGGAGGCACCGGCGGCACGAAGTCGTCGGGGTCTGGGATGCGTCCCTGCTCTTCCACCTCCTCGGCGGAAATCTGGGATTCATCCTAGCGAAACAACACCGCATTAGTCAGCAGCCTGCACCCCGAGAGGAGGCTCGGGGAGAGAAGCAATCTGCCCAGGAAAGTTCCGCAGAACCACAGCGGCGGTGCCACCGCACAGGGACTTACGCTGCAGGACCTCCTGGCCGCAAAGATCTGGACGTAGCGAAGGGCAGCGGCCACCAAGCAGACAGTGGTGGTCAGGGCGTTCAAGGCACACAGCGCAAAGAGGACTTTCTAGGACAAGGAAACAGAGAGTCCTTGAAAGCAGATGACCAGGTGCAATATAAACACGTGTAAAAAGAATGAATAACACTGTCCCCATAGGAGAATTCTCATTAGAAAATTCATGAAAAGAAATTACACAGTAAAGGCCCCCCAAAATGCTGGTGATGCCCAGCCAGGTGGCCCAGTGGGTTGGAGCATCCTACACCCAGAACGTTCTGGGTTCGATTTCCCAGTTGGGGCACATACCTAGGTGGCGGGTTTTATCCCCAGTAGGGATGGGTACAGAGGAAACCAATTGATGTTTCTCTCTCTCTTTTTCCCCTCTCTCTCTAAAATCAGTGAACATATCCTTGGGTGAGAATTTTTTAATGCTGTAATTATTGTGATTCACACAATGATTAAAATAATTTAAAAATGTATCTCAGGAGCTTCCTGTCCCAGAAAGACCAGATACTACACGATTTCCCTCTGCAAGCACCAGGACCCTGTCTGGAAACACTCCCTTCAGGAAAGCAGTGAGTTTCTCTTCTGAAGTTGGAGTTTCCAGTGGCATCAATTCCCAGCCTCCCCTTCCCACAGCCTTGCCCCTGGACAGCTTGCCGCTGCATCTGTGGCCGCTGCTTCTATTTCAGGAGCTGCTGGCAGCGCTGCCCAGGGCACACAACTAGGACAAGGGAGGGGGCAGGCCGCCCGGGTGTAAATAGGGCTTCTCTCCTCGGAGCATGCATCTCAGAATAGCAGCAAAGGCGATTCCAAGTTTTTGTTGCCACAGTCCTGGCTCCTCAGTGGGGCTTTCCCTACGCTAAGTCCTGGCTCAGGAAGTTTGGGGGTGACTCAGCCACCAAAACTCCAGAAGCCAAAGAAAGAAGCCGTTTTTACATCCTGCATAATCCAGAGAGCTGGCAGCTTCTTCCTCTGCCCAGAGATTCCTCCTCCCCCCAACACAAACTCCAAACAAAGTTCTAAGGAAAGAAAGCCATGAGTGGTAGCCAAACGCTAGTGCCTCCCAGCTCACCAACTGATCTTGTCACTCCCTGGGCTGATGGGCCTTAAGGCAGGACATCATTTTTTATCCAACCCCCTTATTAGGTTAATAACCTTTATTAAGATTAATTTTGTATTCGTCTTCAACTGGGTTCATTTGGTTTTAATCTCTTTTGCTTATTATATAATAGTTGTTCCCTATTAAACAAGAGGTAAGGTGCTTGAATTTCTCCTGTGTCTTCTGGCCAATATCTCTCCTAAGTGTATGTCCCAGAACAATAGCACTCAACAGCCCACAAGACTCACTTACACCTAGCTAGGAGCATCAGAACAATGGCAAATGGGCAAGCAATTTAAAGGGTTTGCTGAAAGCTACCTCATGTGTGTGTATGTGTGGGTGTGTATACTCCTTTACATTTTTTTACTATTTTATAATTCTTGAACACAAAGAAAGCCGTCCACACACAATGTAAGAGACACACAATAATATGTGACTCTGTGTTCCAGTCTCTGAGTCACCGATGAGGGGTTGTTCACATCTGTTTTCAGCAACACAATTATTTGAGGGCGATAACAAGTAACTTTGCTTTTTCGGGGCTCTATCGTGTTTTTATTGCTGGGATATGGAATTCGTCCAGAATACCTTAAGTAGAAGATGCACTGCGCTACAAGGCTGAACCGGGAAGAGCTTCAAGACATTTTCTTTGTCTGTGCATTTGGCTGGTTGAAATTCTTCACAACAAAAGCAAATCTTGCCTTCACCTAAGTCCACCTTAAGGGGAAAAAGGCAGAATAATAATTGCATCATTAATAAAAATAAAAAAAAATACACAGGCTACACCATGAGCACCAATCCTACAGAATGAGATAAGGCAGAGTTTCGGATCAGGCAGAGTCTGTATCAGTCAGGACAAGCTCTGGTATGCTGTGCTAACAACCAGCCCCCAATTTCCAGTGGCTTAACCAAACAAGGTTATTTCTTGAACATACCACATGTCCATTTAGGTCAGCAGGGGGCTCTGCTCATCAAATGAACTTAGAGACCCAGGTTGATAGAGTATCTACCATCTCAGGATTAATCATTGCTGTGCCAGAGAAATGGAGAACACAAGATAAATTGCACATTGGCGCTTAAAGTAGGGTTGTCAGATAAAATTGGAAGACACCCAGTTAAATTTGAAAAAAAATAATAGACCATTTTTTAGTATAAGTATGTCCCAAATATCACATGAGACATGTTTATAGTATACGCTATTGGCTGTTTATTTTACATACAAATTTAATTAATGTCCTGT
Organism: Pipistrellus kuhlii; assembly: GCF_014108245.1. Lineage (NCBI taxonomy): Eukaryota > Metazoa > Chordata > Mammalia > Chiroptera > Vespertilionidae > Pipistrellus > Pipistrellus kuhlii. The sequence goes on from NW_023425427.1 coordinate 30,745,747, forward strand.
CCGGTGTTTTCATTTGCTAAATCTGGTAACCCTAGCATAAATCTTCCTCTTGGCGATGACACTCAGCACTTTGCCTAATTTGTCCCCACCTAACTCCAAGAGGGAAAGGAAGCTCAGTTTACTGTGTGCCTGTAACAAGCAGATGGTACATTTTGGTGAACAGCAGCCCTAAACCCTGTGCACTCAAAGAGATCTCTTAGTTTACATCTTCAATGTTTTAATTATTTGAAGTGATAACTTCACTGATAAAAAAAAAAAAAAGTTTCTTATTGAATGAAGATTTTTACCCTCTAGCCACAGTAATAAATTTCATGATAGTTTTGAAAATTAGGAAAAATTTGACTAGTAAGCTAAAGGAAAAATTCTACTACTGGATTACACTTTTTATTTTTGTTTGGTTATAGTTTTTCTTTTTTTGCAAATTTATATACACACAAAATTTGCATACACAAATGTTAGGCATACCATTTGAGGAATGTTGAGTAAGGCATTTACCTGTGTAACCCAAACCCTATCAACACAGACAGCGTGACCATGAGAGTATGCCCCTTCCCCATCAATCCCCGCCCACACCCTTCTTAAGGCAACCAAGTGTTTGATTTTTTTCGACACAGATTAGTTTTGCCTCCTCCAAAACTCCATGGATTCCTTGTCCTGAAACCACATTGAAAGGGATGCATTATTATATCAAACACTGATGCCCGGATTTTAACGTAAATGCTGCCTGTGATACAAATAATTAACAGCCACAGTTACCTTGATGGACTCCATCATCTGTCCATTCATTCCCATTTGGTTTCTTTCCTTTCCTCGTTTGTCCACAGAGACGATCTCAGCAATGTCCTCACACCCAAGTTCACACCCCACCACACACACACACACACACACACACACACACACACACACAGGCACTGAGCTGTCTGTATGTGAATTCTTCCATTCTCACAATGTTGAAGATGCATCCTACATTCCTGCCTTCGAAGGGAAAACCACGGTGGCTATTCAGACAAGATTTCTCCAGGCTGAGTCTATGCGGGCTGGAACTTTCCTTTCCTCTTGGGGATCAGTGGCTGTCTCTTGGTCCCACTCCCATAATTAAATTCTGCAGGGAAATATTACTCTCAAAGGTCTTCCTCCTTTAAAGTCTCCAGCTGGGAGCTTCCTGTTTCAGTGCAGGCAGCACTGTTTAGTAGTAACAAACAGGCAGCGAACAGAGATGATACATTCTGTGCGTGTCTCCATTCTGCCCACGTACACAAGGCCTCTCCTCCCCACGCAGGACCCCAGCTCACTGTTTCCAACACCACACAGTATTTCTTGTGCTTCTGTAATTCTCAAGATCTTATCAAAGGATTATATCTCCCTCAGGTAAGACGTCATTTTATAAAGTCCTCTCTTCCCACAAGTCCATTCTTGATACAAGGCATTCCGCTAAGAGAGAAGCCAGGCCTATATGGGCTACACACACAGCTGCATTATTCACACAACGCCCGACATTCAAATATACAGAAACCTTTGGGGTGAGCCAGTGTGGACGGCAAAATTTTCCAGATGTATGAACGTTAATCCCTTTAAACAAGACTATTTGAAAGTTTAATCATTCTGCAAATAATAATGAATATCAATGACTATGCCCAGATGGAGAAACCCGAAGGCTCTGTGCAAAATGATTCTAGACAACCATGTTCTCCTGGTCCTGATCCTTCACCTCTCCTCTGCCCCAGGTTTCTAAAAACGTACCTAGCTTCTCCTCAATCTCTTTAACCTACCCACCTACCTTTCCCCAAGCCTAAGTGAACAACATTCATTCTTCAACCTTGACATTGGCTGTTAGCACTCCTTCCTCCCGCCATCAACCAGTACTGTGGTTCTCAGCCCTCGCTGCACATCAGAATCTTCTGGGAACTGACTAAAAAGTGGCAATGCATCTTTAGCAGCTAAGGAACTGCCAACTAAAGTAAGGAGGAGCTCTCACTTCAGTCCCAGGAGACTGGCAAAAAATGACAGACACTTGTTGCTGGAGGAGGGTCACTGGAGAAATGTGAGCGGAAGCGCTTTATTACAGGAACTGCTATATATTTTAAATTAAATGTATTTATTTAAGAAGATTTTTTTAAGAAGTTAGACATACATTTATTTCATAACCTGTGTGAGTGTGTGTGTGTGTGTGTGTGTGTGTGTGTGTGTTTACTCAAGAAAAATAAAACCAGACCCACAAAAAAATAACTATACAAAAATATTTTTGAAAAGTTCAGAGATGGTACAGGTCCACAACCTCTTATACTCAATTCTGAAACCTTGAAAGTTTCTCTTACAGCCGCTGTCCCAGATTGCACGAGGGTACTACAGAATAAATAGTCTATACGTCACATTTATCTTCTAAAAGTTGGGGGGAAAACTCTGAAATCTGAAACACCTTTGGCCTCCAAAGGTTGTAGGTGAAGGCCTGCTGACTTGTATTCTGATAATACCCATTTTTCCTCTTTAGATGAAAGCAGATAGATACTGACAGTCAATCTACCAGTCAACTAATGATGCACTGAATTACTGGGGTTTGGGATCCTGCTGGCTGGCTCCTGCCCAGAACAAAATAACTGACAGCCTGAGTGAAATAATGAGCAGACAGCTTCCTTTTACCAACGTCAGGTTTCACTTTAGGAGCTGCCTGGTGGATCCATGCTGCCAGCTAAACACCGGCACCCAATGGGAGCCGGACAGGCAGGGTCAGCCCGGTGCACGGTGGCGTTTCGGGACTGCTTACCAAGTCACACCTGGGCACGCTGGACACAAACTGGGCCCCTTGGCAGCCCAGGATGAACCCGGCTAGGTTTAAGAGGACACACACCACGGAGAGCAGCACAAAGAGGTTGACCTGAAATGGCAAGAAAATAGGCGGTTAGAAAAAGATGGCAGCTAGACACAGAGAGGGTTTTCTCTGAATAAAACAAACTCACCTTCTCTTCCTAGAAGAAGCATTATTTTTTAAAAGTCAGACCATGGTTTTAGTTTTAAAAACTTCCCCCTACTTTTTAGAATGCGTAAAATATGCTCAGGAATGCCAGTGCCTTTCAAATGTTCTCAATAATGTCATGTCCCTATTTCCTCCCCGCTCCCCTTTTCAGATAAGGGAGTTCTGCCCCTGTCTTTTATCTGTGCAATGCAATAAGCAATAGTGATGTTCTCCTTGAGCCGTTGTTATTTTTCCTGAGGTTTGCAGAATCAATGATAAGTAGACAAATGGAGAATTCTAGAATATAAATGGGACCCAGGGAAATCAAGAAGCTCAGAGCCATTATTAGCCAGAAACTGTAGTAGACACGTGAAAATAGAGATGAGCCCTTGCCCAGTTCTGTGTGACTCAGGCTTCACCTCTCCTGATAAGACTGGAATTTCCCTCTGTTGCCCCTCAATCCCTTCTCCCAATCAGCGGTCAGACAAAGCGGCACCAGTAACCACTGCTGTATCTACCACATCATCAGAGGCTTTTGAAAAGAAAGCACACCACTAATCTTCATGACTAAGGCTTAGCAGCAGCAGATATAGAATGGGTGAGAGTCCATCACCCAACGCTAGACCCAAAACTGCATCATTAAAATCTTAAGTCCAGCTCATCAAATGACTCCATTTAAAGAGTCAACAGGCAAGCCCCAGACTGGGAGAAAATATATCATGCCTATGTTGAACAAAGAATCTTTTCCAGAATATACTCATTACTCCTCAGCTTAAAACAGAAACCCAAAGTAAAAATTGGGCAGATGCTTTCTCCTTCCCCTACCCCTCCCTGCCCTAGGCATGTTGCCATTAGCTAAAACAAACAAACAAACAAAATTGGGCAAAAGGCTGGAATATGTATTTAACAAAAGAAGATAAACTGGCCAATAAGCGCATGAAAAGGTGTCAACATCATTAATGATCATAAATGCAAATTAAAACTATAATGAGATACCACTTTACACCAACAAGAATGGTTAAAATAAAAAAGGTGGACAACAGTTAAGTGTTGGTGAGAATGAGGAGCACACGGACACTCAGACATCTCCTGTCTGGGTATAAAACATACCACTGCTTTAGAAAACTGTATTTCAATTGCTTAGAAATTAAATATAAATCTCCCATGCAGAGGAATTCCAAATAATTGATGGGGATACTCTACCCTCAACTCCCTACACCATAAATGTGGACTGAAAAGGAACAAGGAGAAGTAACTTCCAGGGGAGAAACCTGACAAACACAGTATCGACCAGGTGACCAAGGTTAACATCACTAATACGTCCTGTTGGTGGTATGCACCCTTCACATGATACGATGAAAATGGTGTTCTACCTCTGTAGTCTTCCTCCCCAACATTCATGATAACCTCCGTCTGTTCATGAAAACAAACAGCCGACAATCTCAACTGAGGCATGTTTCTACCGAGTGCCTGACAAGGACTCCTCAAAACAGTGGAGAACATCGAAATCAAGGAAAGTCTAAGAAACTTTCTCAGACATGACAACAAATGTAACAAGGTGTCCTGGGTGGGATCCTGGACAGAGAAAGGACGTTAGGTATAAGCTAAGGAAACCTGGAGAGCATACATTTTAGTTGATAATGATGTATCAATATTGGCTCATTAATTGTGACTCATGAACTCATTCATTGTGTCAATAATAGGGAAAGCTGAAAAAGGGGGGTCATTGGTAACACTCTCAACTGTAAAGATTTAAAAAATAATAGGGGAGACTGGGTATTAAAATATAGAACCTCTCTGTACTATCTCTACAAAATTTCTGTAAATCTAAAACTATTCTAAAAATACAATTTTAATTTTTAAAAATATGACCTGCAATTTCACTCCTAAAAATAGACCAGAGAAATAAGTGCAACTGCCCACAAAAGGACTTACAGAAGCTATTTACAACACCTTTATTCATATTAGACCAAAAAAAATAAAAACCCAAATATCCAACAACAGGAGAATAGACAGTGGCATACTTCGAGCAATAACTTGAACCATAAAAATGGGGAATTCTGAGCAAAGTTATCTGAACACAACACAATGACACTGGGGAGGTGAGTGAGGACAGGACACCATGCTTTTCTGAAGTAGTTGAGCGAAAATGAATGTTTCTGATTGACCCCCCCCCCAGCACCATGGAAACCACAAAACATAATAAATCAGTCACTCAAAAGCCCAGATTCTGGCTGCTTAGAACCTGTTTGGGAGCTCACTCAGGCACTGACTTGGTTTGCCTGTGTGGCTTTAATCCTCAGATCCGAAGAGAACTTACTCCCGTGACACCTTACTCCCAGAAACTTGGCAGGCGTATCACCAACATTCAGACTGCTTCTGGCCGGCAAGCCAAGCACAGGCCCACTGCTGCACACAGAACCAGCTGTCTCCCTTTCCTCTCAGAGACGCTAAGTGTCAGATTTACTCAGGTTGTGCCTGTCCTGGAGTTAAAGTGTTTAAAATATGGGAACATTTATTTCCAATCACTTTTTCAATGGGAAAGGCTTCTTCCTCTCTCCACCAAAGACAGACACAAATCTTCATCAGTTAAAGAACAGTTTCAAAATGAGTCATTAATTCTGGTGAAAATGTACAGGTCTCAGAGGTTACTTCCCGTCTCCGTACGAGTGTGTGTGTGTGTGTGTGTGTGTGAGAGAGAGAGAGAGAGAGAGAGAGGGGGGGGGGGAAATTCTGTCCTACCAGGGCTCTTCGCCCTGATCTCTTGCAACTCCTCTTCCTCCCCTCCCCCACCTTTCATCTCCCAGGGCTCCCTTTCGGCTCATCACCCCTCATTTCTTAGGGAAAGTGACTTTTCTCATGAGCTAAGCAATCAGGGCGTAAGAAAAAAGGGGAGGTCCTTCACCTGTCTGGCTCTATAATTCCCCAACACAGCTTAGCTCTGCCATCCCTAAATTAACATGTTCTTGTCAGGAATGCGACTGCTACCAGGAGACTAATATCCGAATGGGAATCTTAAAGTAATCAAAGGATGACATGACACACCAGATCTGCTATACAAATCAGGTGGAAGGGTCAGGAATGTGGGCCGGTATGACCCTCAGGAATCGGCTGGCAGAAGGAAAGTTGGATTTGAAGATAAGGAAGAAAACAGAAAGTTAGGTTTAAACAAAACTGCTGATATATGCTTCTTAATACTCTCTTTACTCCATTATTCCTTTTCTCCTTTTCTTTGTACTTCTCTAATTTGTGTTCTGGTCTTGCTTCTGGCCTCTTCTCTGCTGTTAACTCAGCAGGTTAAAGAGTCAGACCTTATGATTCCCCAACAATGAAGATCACAGCTCTTGAGAACAACCTCCGAACATGTCTGCCATGAAGTCCTTCTCTCTCTGTATTCACAAGCTGTTCACACTGTATGTGAAGTCCAATACATACAATGGAATATTCTCCAGTCTTAAAAAGGAAGCACTGACTCATACTACAATGGGAATGCACCTTGGGAACAGTATGCTAAATGAAATAAGCCAGACACAGAGGAGGATTATACTTATACTAGAGGCTCAGTGTACGAAATTCATGCACTCGGGGGATGGAGGGTCCCTCAGTCCAGATTGTGAGAGGGCACAGGCCAGGCCAAGGGACCCCACCAATGCACAATTGGGACTGGAGAGAGATGCGGGAGGTTAGTCCAAGGGGAGGGATTGCAGAAGGGCTCCAGGGTGTGTCCGGCCTGCTCGCTCATTCCTGATGGGCTGGATCCCAGCAGCAAGTTAACCTTCCTGTCGGAGCGTCTGCCCCCTGGTGGTCAGTGCACATCATAGTGACTGGTCGACCAGTCGACTGCCCCCCTGGTGGTCAGTACACGTCACAGTTAGCGGTTGAGCGGCCTTAGCATATCATTGGCTTATTACGCTTTGATTGGTTGAATGGACGACTGGACACTTAGCATATTAGACTTTTATTATATAGGATGAGGTCAAATTCATAGAGACAAACAGTAGGATGGTAGTCAGTTGGGGAGGGGGGAAGGGAATTATTGCTGAATGGGTACAGAGATTTTATTGGGGATTATTCAAAAAATGAATAGTGGTGATAGCTATACAGCACTGTGAATACACATAATGCCACTGAACTGTACACTCAAAATGGCAAAAATGGTCATTTTTATTTTATGTGTATTTTATCAAAAATTTTAAAAATCACACATAAAATTAAACAAAAATGAAAAGAAAGGAAGGAAAAGAGATAAAGTCCAATTTCTATTTCCCTTCCCCTTGATTCTAAGCTGGCCGTAGGAACTTGTCTGATCAACAGAAAGTGGTGCAGGTGACATTCTGGGACACATAAAGCTACTCTGTAAGAAGCCTGGGCCTCGTGGGCCACCTGGGTCCCTGGGCCACGTGGGCCTCCTGGGCCTCCTGGAACACTCTTCTGGAAATGAAAAAGAAGAAGAAAAGAAATGAGGAGGAAGAGGAGAAAGAGAAGAGGAAAAAGAGAGAGGGAAGAAGAAGAAATAAACCGATGTGACTTATCTCTTCATAAAAAAAGAGTGTTTTAGAACACTAAAGACACAATAATCAAAGGAAATGACTGAACCTTGACTGGACCCTATGTTGTGTTTTTTTAATGGAACTAGGTTACACAGGTGTATTCACTTTTTGATGATACATCAATCTGTACACATTTGCATACAGAAATACACACAATTCATACTTTAGTTAAAAAGCTTTTTGATTGCTGAAACTGGTTTGGATCAGTGGATAGAGCGTCCGTGTGTGGACTGAAAGGTCCCAGGTTCGATTCTGGTCAAGGGCATGTACTTCGGTTGCGGGCACATCCCCCATAGAAGATGTGTAGGAGGCAGCTGATCGATGATTCTCTCTCATCGATGTTTCTAACTCTCTATCTCTCTCTCTTCCTCTCTGTAAAAAATCAATAAAATATATATTTTTAAGAAAAGCTTTTTGATTAAGAAAAAGTTATACAATATTTTGGAGTGACTAGGGAAATTTAAATAAGAGCTGTATATTAAATGACATTAGGGAAATTACTGATCATTTTCTTAGCTGTCATAATGTTATTATGGTGAGATAGAAGGTCTTATTTTTAGGAGAGAATGCCTCCTTAAGAATATACACCCTAGCCAGCCGGTTTGGCTCAGTGGATAGAGTGTCAGTCTGAGATCTGAAGGTCCCAGGTTCAAGTCCAGTCAAGGGCACGTACCTTGATTTCGGGCTCATCCCCAGTAGGGGGTGTGCAGGAGGCAGCTGATTGATGTTTCTCTGTCATTGATGTTTCTAACTCTCTATCCCTCTCCCTTCTTCTCTGTAAAAAAAAAAAAAAAAAAAAAAAAAAAAAAAAAAAAAAAAAAAAGATAAAATATATTTTAAAAATAAAAATAAAGTTTTCAAAAAAAAAGAATATAGAGGTAATGGTGGTTAAATGGAACTGTTGAAGACATTTTTATAGTTGTGATGCACAATGTAACTTAAATAAGTGTTTTTATCAAAGTATTCCTTCAATAAAATGTGTATAGTTTACTGCCCATGATGAGCAAAAAATAAATACTTATCATTGGGCTTATTTGACTGATTAGAATGAGATTCAATGCCCATATCATAAGAGTTCAGTTAGTTCCAGTGCCAGCTTCACCCTGTTAGAGTGAGTCACATGCAGGGAGTGTGAGCATCAGGGGTGGCTTATTATCCAGTCTGCCTTATCCTTAATCTGTTCACAGATATTTATTTACTAATGATTTTTTCATAAGAGTTATTGGATAGGAAAATGAAGTGTTTGCTCTTCATTTACTAAATATTTGTAAACTCGAGTTTTTCAACAAAATAAAATTCCATTGTTTTAATGTTTCTGGAGGGGGAGGGGAGGAAGAATATAGGGGTAAAGTACCATGAAATCTAAAACTTTGAAATACTTCAAATTAAAATCCCTCATTTACGTGCAGACATAGCAAATATAGCAAAATGTTAACAGCTACAAAATCCAAGTAGAAGGTATATGAGAATTTGCTGGGTTATTTGCTCAATAGTCCTGTAAGTTTTAGACTTTTCCTGATAAAACATTGAAAAAAATATTGAAGAGACCTTTTTCAGGTGCACAAGTAACAGAGTAGAGAGAGGTATTTGTCTACCAGCTCCTACTACCAGTGAACATCTTTCTAAAACAGCCGGATAATCTGCCTGGAGGTGCAAAGTTCCCAGTGGAGTATTCATTACAGAATCAAATCTTCTTTTTGGCAAAGCAGAGTCATCTGTCTGTTCCTCTCAAGCACACCCCGAGATAAAGCCGAGCTATCACAAAGGCCCCCTTGGCGGCACAGAGCTCCAGGCAGCCCTCCCCCAGAGGGGCCTGCTGTGGAAGAGACCCACACAAGCAAGGCAGTGATGAAGAGCGTGCACTCTAGAGGCAGATCAACTGACTCTGCACCCAACTCTTCCACTTCTAACTATGCAACCGTGGGCAAATGACGTAACCTCTCTGTGCCTCCGTTTCTTCAGAATGAGGACACTAGTAACACTTCATGGTTTATTGGGCTAGTACGTGCATCTCAGTTATGCGTTTTTTATTATTACAGACTACAAATATTACCAATCTAGTTCTTAAATCGTAATTAGAATGGACAATCACAGATCCACAGACATTAAAAAACCAAACAGCACAGAAACACAAGGACCAAAGTATCAACCAGAACCGCTGACGCCCTCCCCACCACCAGGGAGAAAACATAGATTACTCAGAAAGTACAAAAGGAAAAATGTAAATGTATTTAACCTGTGTCTTCAAAGGGATAAGGGAAATCACAGCATGCATAAAACAAGAATAGCTGCTATGTAAAAGATAATCAGAGATCCAAAAATAGTTTCTGAATATCAAAAGATAAAATTATCAAACTCTCCAATGGAATGGCAGAAGAAAAATTAAGAAATTACCTAGAATATACATATAAAAGACAAAGAAATAGAAAACGTGAGACTTTGAAAAGTTAAGAACCAAAGAGCCTCAATTCATGAGGTCAAACATCTGATTAGATGTTCTAGGGACAAAAAGAGCCGAGCAGGTTGAGGGAAGGAATTAATCAAACAATTTTAAAAATTGCTCAGTGTGAAGATGTCTTCAACATAAAAGAAATCCAATAATGGATCAGAGACCTAGATGTAAACTAATACAATAAAACTCTTAGAAAAAAATATGAGGAAATTCTTCGTGACCTTGGCTTAGACCAGCCTTCTTAAAGATGGTAGTACAGCCACAACAAATAAACTGGGTTTCAAATAAATAAACTGGGGCAGATGACGGTGGCAGCACACCATGGCAGCTTGCAGGAATCTTCCTGCAACGGCTTCCTAGTATTATATAATTTCATTTACTTGAAATACCCAGAATAGGTACATTTATAAAGACAGAGACTGCATTAGTGGTTTCCTAGGACTGGGAGGACTGGGGGGAAATCAAGAGTGACTGCCAATGGGCCCAGGGTTTCTCCGGGAGGAGATGGAAAGGTCCTACCAGTGTTGGTGGTGACTTGGCACTTGTCTGTGAAATCCTAACAGCAATGGAACTGTACACTTTAATTGGGTGCATGGTATGTGTGGTATGCCAATGCTATCTCACTAGACCTGTTAAAAAAAAAATTAGCAGCTAGATGATCTCTGGGATCTTTTTTGTCAGTAAGAAAAAGAATTGAGAGTCATTTAGAAAATCCAGGGTAAAATAAATAAATCTGTATGTCAGAGACACGGTCCGAAGCTGAGCCAAATTAAATGTGACATAATACTGAGCAGACGATAGAGAATCAGAAAAAAAAAAAAAAAAAAAAAAAAAAAAAAAATATATATATATATATATATATATATATATATATATATATATATATATATATATATATATGGATTTGACCGGGCTGCTCAAACTGTCCTTTGAGCGACAGGGCTTACGGTTCTTTCTCTCCAGGCCCGATCATTCTTCCTGGTGCTGCAGTAACTAATCCAGCTCATCCTCTGAACAGAAGGACCCTTGGGATCAACAGAAAACCACTTTGCTCTCTTCACCAACCTTCATCAAGCCCACTTTGCAGGGCTAGTTCTTCCTGAACCCTTCGATGAAACTGGGGTTTGGGCCTGTGACTTCTCTGGTCAGTATCTGATACAAAGAGTCCTTCCTCACTGCAAGCAACAGAAAGCCTCATGTCAGCAATACCAATGGCCAGACCTGTGTCCTGGTCAAAACTTGCAACCTCAATTTAAATTTCAGCTCTTCTCGTCAGGGGCCATGTACGCCTGAATGGGGAAAGGCAAGGGAGCACTGCAGTCTTCTTGATTTTCCTGCTTTTTGTGTCCACTGCTGAACCTGCTAGCCACAGCCCTGTCATTCAGAACTGGAGGGGATGAGGGGGAGGCCAGGGCACGATGGAAAGCAAGGTAAGGGCCAGTGAGAGTTCACTTGAGAGTTCACTTCTAGCCTCGGCAAGTGTTAGGCCAACCTTTCGAACCGCAGGATTAGAGGATTGCTCCCAAATGGGGCTTCCCATGGCTCCTCTGAGACACCCGCTGTTGAGGCTGCAGTTCCCGTGGCTTTGGCATCGAGCTGAGCAGGCTGCTGTCTCCTCACTCCCCTAAGAGGCTCTCGGGAGCAGGATCTTAGCTTATGCAGGTCTGCTCTCTCTTGCATCTGTCAGTTGGAAGTGTACATCTTGGGCTTGGTCTGGGAAAGTACATTTATTTCCCAACTGCAGTCTTTAACTCTGAGGCCATAGGGCACTCCAGTCAGACCTCTCAATCCCCCCAAGCCTGACCTCAGTCCAGTCAGACACCAAGGGACCCGTATCAGGTCAACTAGTGCCTCTCTTCAAGCACCTCTCGCCTGGGGGAGATGGAACTCCAACGTCCCAGCAGGTCAGTAACTTCCTCCAACACATTTGTCTCTTTAATCTCTAACGTGTTTATAGGCTGGGGGAAGAGATAAACGAAGGGTTGCAAAACTGATTTTTACCCAGAAGCTTTGTGCCTGGACAGTCTAACACACGCTTAAATGTGGGAGCTACTGACATCTGTTATGTGGCAGCCTCAGGTGAATCTGGAAATAAAGAACCCATTGCTAACTTCCTGGTACAGGTGATGCTATTATTTGTTTTTTACTATTTTAGAAATAATTTATGGATGATGTTGAAATGGTATAACATAGTTTAAGAACAAAGTATAAGCATTAAAACACTGCCAATATAAGGTAATGGTGTTGCTGTGAAAAATTGGGAAGTGGAAAGGGGGAAAGAAATAGAGATAAGCGCTGATTCCTTCATCTAATAAAAGAGAGGGTCAAGATATACTTTACAAAGTTGATTTAAGAAAGAGAAGTTTAGTCCTGGCCAGTGTTTATCCATGATTAGAGCATCAGACCTCACACCAAGGGGTTGTGGTTCAATTCCTGGTTAAGGGCATGTACCTGATATACAGGTTCCATCCCCAACCTGGTCAGGGTGTATGGGGGAGGCAACCAGTCAATGTGTCTCTCCCACATCAATGTTCTTCTCTCTTTCTTTCTCCCTCCCTTCCTCCCTCCATCCGTCCCTCCCTTCCATTCTCTCTTAATTAAAAATATCCTGGGTGAGAATTAGCAACAAAAGAAAAAAAAACATAAAAAATAAATAGGAGTTTATAATATTATTTAAAATTATAAAGTCATCAATAGGGGAAATCAAAATAATTTCCAAAAACAGGAAAGGAAGATAGACGGGAGTGCTGAGTGTTACAGATCCCTCACTTTAGCAAGATGGGGACAGCCACCAGGAGCACTAAAACTAGCAATGAGTTTAAATGGTTAACCTGGAGAGTGTAATCAGGTTTGGATGCTAGAAGAAATGCACTAAGGTCTAGTTATTATTTTTTAATATATTTGTATTATTGATTTGAGAGAGAGAGAAAGGGAGAAGGAGACAGAAATATTGATGAGAGAGAAACACTGATGAGCTGCCTCTCAGGATTAAGCACGCAACCTGGGCATGTTCCCTGACTGGGACTCGAACCGGTGACCTCTTGGTGCATGAGCATGATGCTCAGTCCACTGAGCCACACTAGCAGGGCTCATTGTTCTTCTTAATAAAAGTAAAAAGGCTTATGAGTTTTCCTTTCTAAATAAAAAGGTCATTTCCTCTTAAAAGGCATTAAGGAAATTATAAATGTCACAATGTTACTATGATGTGTACATACTAGTATATGTATGTGCCATATATATGTTTAAAATATATACACAGTGTGTATTATATAAAAAAATATTTTATATATATAGACATAAAACAAGTGGTGACTTATTTATTATGCCCCAAATCACACAACTAATAAGGGGACCCCAATCAGATGCAGGTATTATTAAATCTATATTCTTTCCCCTCAACATATATATAATACCTGCTAATACTCAATATCCATTTTTAAACTATTCCTTTCTCTTCAATAAAGAGCACTACAAGGCAACCTTCTGGTGTCCTCATGGAGAAATGACAGCTAGTAAGACCCAGTTCCACCCTTACCCCAGCCTCTTCCACCCAACACTTTCCACCCAGTCAAGCACTCACAGTGAATGAATCTAACTTGAGAACCCACTGGACTTTTCATTCTTCACCTGAGTTACCGTAAATAACCAAATGTTTAAAATGAATTTCCTTATTGTTTGAAGTTTTTTTTTTTTTTTTTTTGTTTTTTTTTTTGTTTTTTGTTTTTTTTTTTAACCTGTTATAAAAGTAACTCCTGGAGGAAAAAATATCACAGTCCTATAGCAGTCACATTCTTGATTATATTGTGAACAACAGAAACTAAGTTGTGCTATGTAAGCAGAAAAGGAATTTCTTGTGAGGCTATTAGGTAGCTCACAGAATCCACAGGAACCAGGATCAGAAGCTCAGGAAGGAGCCAAGGGAAGCTGGGTGCTGGGACCTCTACCAAGGTCACTCCCTGGTGGCCAGCCTCGGACACCGGTTGCCTCTTTTCCTTAACGAATTCTCAGCTGCCTGGCTATTGTGCATCCGTGGCTCCAGCTTCAGAGTCCCGGACAGGAGTTCCGTGGTGGGAGGTCACAGGCACTCTGGCCGCTGGCATTTAGAAGTGTAAGCATGTGGGTGTTCCCCGACTCTCCCTTCAAGGAACAGTAAGATGAAAAGCACCCGAGTGGCTCAGGAGTTAACTGGATCCCCAATGGCTTTGCGCAGCAGCCCACCTTGCCAGTCTAGCTCACGTGGACTGTTAGATGAGGGGTAGGGGCCATTTTTTAGTCTCTTTGGATAATGAAGCTCTACCCTAAATACTATATATAATCTTGATGTTATGGGAGAAACTGATACATAATATTTTTAAATAGTTCATTTACCTCTTCCATTCTCAGGCCAGAGTGCAAACCAACAGGGCCCCCAGCTGATAGTAAACCACATATGCCACCCAAAAACATCACCAGGCAAGAGCCCTCATTCTTGGTGCTATAGAATATAGGTGTCCTTGTATCAGCTTAAAAGTCCTATTCTTCCCATTATTCCAAGGACAAGAAAAAAGTAACAATAGCTCAAATGACTACTTCCTAAGCAACCAAAATCATAGGCAGAATGTCTGGCTGGGCTTTCACAGTGGCAATGCTTGCCAAATGTGCCACCAAAGAAAAATATTTTATCAAGACAATTTCATTTTCTAAGCGAGGTGCCTAGACAATACAAACATTGAAGTCTTTTCTTGAACCGAGTCTGTGATTTCTAAACATTTTATTAGAATAAAAAGGGAGCTGAAATCGGTTTGGCTCAGTGGTAGAGCGTCGGTCTGCAGACTGAAAAGTCCCAGGTTCGATTCTGGTCAAGGGCATGTACGTTGGTTGCGGGCACATCCCCGGTAGGGGGTGTGCAAGAGGCAGCTGGTCGATGTTTCTCTCTCATCAACGTTTCTAGCTCTCTATCCCTCTTTCCTCCTCTCTGTAAAAAATCAATAAAATATATTTTTTTTTAAAAAAGGGAATAATATCTAGAAGAAATAAAAACATCCTTTTAAAAATGGGAAATGTGCCAAAACAGGTTTGGGTCAGTGGTAGAGCATCAGTCTACGGACTGAAAGGTCCCAGGTTCAGTTCCGGTCAAGGGCATGTACCTTGGTTGCGGGCACATCCCCGGTGGGGGGGATGTAAGAGGCAGCTGGTCGATGTTTCTCTCTCATCGACATTTCTACCGTAGCTCTCTATCTTTCTCCCTTCCTCTCTGTAAAAAGTCATTAAAATATATACTTTTTTTAAATGGAAAATGTCGCTGAAACCATTTTTGGTTCAGTGGATAGAGTGTCGGCCTGCAGACTGAAAGGTCCCAGGTTTGATTCCAGTCAAAGGCATATACATTGGTTGCGGGCACATCCCCGGTGGGGGGTGTGCAGGAGGTAGTTGGTCGATGTTTCTCTCTCATCAATGTTTCTGGCTCTCTATTCCTCTCCCTTCCTCTCTGTAAAAAAAAAAAAAAATCAATATATATATAAACTTTATCTTTTAAAAAAATAGAAAATGTTTGCTCTTGATGGAAAATCCACAACCTAGAATACTCTGCATGCATGCACATGTTAAGCATGTATAAATGTATGCATACCCTAGCTCAATCCCAATCATATTAAGAAATAGCTGCCAACATTTGCAGACTATTTTCCAACATTCTTATTTTTGTTCTGGGCACATGAGTATTTTATCATTATAAGGAAGAGAACCCAATGAATGAGAGCCACCAATTCTGCACTTGAGTTTGAAGGAACTAGGTCAAACTGACCCTCGTTAATTCAAAGGAGTATGAAACCTGAGGAACCACTGAAACAATTACCAAAGAGGGAGCACAAAGGTAAGTGGTTCTCAAAAGGAAGTAAGGATTCAAGTGTCCCCAACTGGTGTGCACCCAGCAGCTCACACCGAGCACAGCATGCCTCCCAAAGGGGCCTGAAAACACCAGCCAGCCCCCTCCGAACCTCCACCGCCAACATGCTCCCCCTAACCCTGCAGTTAAAATGGGAGGAATACAAAGCGCCAGAGAACAAAAGCAAGTGAGAGAAATGTAAGACAAAAGAAAAAGAGAAACTGAGAACTGACCTAGGACCTACATTTCTCATTGACTCCCAAATTAACTCCAAGGCCAACAATAACCGTATACGGAGCACATTGATCCTGTGGATACAGGATGAAGAAGACAGACAACACCTTCACCCTCAGGGAGCTGACTATGTCTGGGGGAGACACACAGTCACTAGCGGTCCACAGGCACACAGGCTAATGACAGGCGGGTGAGGCCAACAGTCAGGGCTGGGACCTGGTGAGGGGCAGGATGGTCAGGGAAGGTCTCTTCCCAGAAGTGATGCTGAGCTGAGCCCCAAACAAAAGAAGCCAGCCAGGCACACGGCTCGAGGAATATCAGGCTTACGTAAGTCAGTCTGGCTGCGTTAGAGTCAGAAGGTGCTCCCGTGGGCAGAGGGTGGGACACCAAGGGAAGAAGGGCTGACCTCTGACCAGCCATGCCTGGGTCTATGAGAACACAGACGAGGTGCCCACTGGCTTTTCTCATGGAGCCCGGCCTCTCACACACACAAAAAAAAACAACAACAACAAACAAACAAAACACCATCCATTGGTGCATTCTCTAAACTCAGGGATAGGTGGGGATGGACAAAGAAGTATAGTATCGACAAAGGGTGGTGGTGGTGGTAGAGTCACCCCTTGGTGTCACAAGATTATCCCATCTGTTCAGAAGACTTACACTCTGGAAAAATAAGTGATTTGCACAGAGTTATACAGCCTTTAGGGGATGAGATAGGACTCAAATGAGGCGTGTGTGACTGACATGTCTAGTTTCTTTCATCCTATCACACAATCTTTCATCTTTTAACATAACAAAAGCATTTGGCACAGGTTATATGATATACTATTAAGATTCACGTGGACTGAGGATTTCTCCATTTATGATATTGACTAAGGTTCAGATGATCTGTTGAAATCCTCAGAAAGTTTTCCTGGATAGAATTCCTGTCAATTAATTTATCTTCTTTATAAATGTATGCTAATTATCATTTCAAAACAATTTCTGCATGACAAATAGGCTCCGAACTGATGGTAATCCAGAAATATGACAGAATGCTACTTAGCAATTTTAATTGATAGGTATTGTAGACTCTTCATATGTGAAAACAGTATTTACTGATATTAACTAAATTAACTTACTACCTATCTATATACATAAGCCTAAGAGACCAAACGACTGGTCGGCCAGTTGCACTGACCACCAGGGCTGCTCTGGTGGTCAGTGTGCTCCCACAGCCAGCCACCTCCTGCAGTGCCCCTGACCCGCCCCCGCCCAGCGACCTGCCAACCTCCGCAGCCCCTCCCCCTGGCTGGCCAGTGCCCCCTTAGGCCTTGTTCGCTGCTCAGGCTGAGGGACCCCACCTGTGCATGAAATTTGTGCACTGGGCTTCTAGTTAAACAGAAAAAGCAGAGCACAACATAGGATGTACAAACTGGTTACAACTTTGTGACCAAGTACATATACTTGCCAACAAAAATGAGAAATAATGTTTTAAAATGTAATAAAGAGTCTTAGCTGGTTTGGCTCAGTGGATAGAGCCAATGGACTGAAAGATCACAGGTTTGATTCTCATCAAGGGCATGTACTTCTGTGGGAGGCAACTAATCAATATATCTCTTTCACACTGATGTTTCTCTCTCTCTCTCTCTTTGCCCCTGTCCACTCTCTCTAAAAATCAATGGAAAAATATTCTTGAGTGAGGATAAATTAATTAATAAAATGTAATACATGAGTATAAAGGTCATTTTTATTTAAAGTTGCTTGAGCCCATATAATAAATGTATAGGGCATCTTTCCAAAAGAAAACAATGTTTAAAAATTAATGTATTAAAGGAGTGCTTTCTTGTTTTGTTTATTTACTCATTCTTTATTGTTGAAAGTATTATTGTCCCCTTTTCCCCCCATTGATCCCCTCCAGCCCGTTCCCCATCCCAGCCCTCAGTGCCCCATTGTCTTTGTCCATGGGCCATGACTATATGCACACCAGGTCCTTGGTTTATTACCTCCCACCCACCCACCCAGCCTCCCCTGGACCTTCCCTCCAAGATTCCGTTCTCTGTTCTATGCTTCCATGTCTCTGGATCCACTCTGTTCATCAGATTATTTTATTACTTAGATAAAAGGAGGGCTTTCTTAATATCTAGAGTACATACTCATATTCTCTTCACCTGGTGGAATTTTTAAAGTATAAATAGCATTAGAGATTTTCTGATTTTAATTTAATTTAAATACCCAAGGTTTCTATTACTGAGTATTTCAATACTGACCTCATAGAAAAAATTATTCCTATAACCAAATATTATTATAAACACTGAACACCATCCAAAATTCTTCTGCAGAAATTGTAAATGTAGGGAGTTGTTGCAAAACAAGCCTCAGGCACTGGTAACATCTGCCACAGAACTCATCCTTGTTTCTGCCTATCCTGATGACATATTAAAATGTTGCCTTAGTAATTTACTCCTTCCAGAAATAGTAGTTTCACTAAATGCAATAGATGGGCTGGTAAAATGTCACTTAAATTGTCTTGTGGGCCTGAAAACTTTTTCTTTCTTTTTTTTTTTTTTAAGAGAGAGTGGAAGGTAGGGAGAAAGACAGAGAAAAAGATCCATGTGAAAAAGACATATTGATTGGTTGCCTCCTGAACACGCCCCAAACAGGCGTGGGGATTGAGCCTGCACTAGAGGCATGTGCCCTTGACTAGAATCAAACCCATGACCCTTCAGTCCAAGGGCCAATATTCTAACCATTGAGACAAACCAGCTAGTGCGGCCTGAAAACTAATTTTTCAGGACCATCAACACAATACAGGACTCCATTTTTCTTTTTGCTTTTTTAAAAATTTTATTAATTTGAGAGAGAAGGAGAGAACATTGATCTACTATTCCACTTATTCATACATTCATCAGTTGACCCTTTCATGCATCCTGAATGGGAATCAAACTGAAAACTTTGGTGTATTGTCACAAGGCTCTACCAACTGAGCCACCAGCCAGGGTACAATCTACTTTTCTGATTTTATCGTATATTGTGCTTCTTCTCCTTGTAGTATTTAAGAATCTAATTAGTTTGTATTTATTATCCACACCTAGCAAGCACTGGTCTGTTCAAGATAAACTGTTAAGTATATACGTAAAATGATGAGAAAATTATTTAACCCTATTTTAAACTGGATGGGAGGAAATTCTAAAATGAAATGTTATATAAAAAATTTTTTTAAGTATAGTTCAAATTGAATTTCCTAGACCTTGTACTTAATCCTTGAATGTTGGCAACTTCATTAGCAATGAAGTTAAAACTCATCAATATATGTCTATCTATATATATAAAAGCCTAAGCAACCGTTATGACCAGATGACCAGTCAGTAGTTATGACATACACTGACCACTAAAGGGCAGATGCTCAATGCAGGAACTTCACCCTGATGGTCAGTGCATACCCACAGCCAACCTCCCAAAGTCCCTCTCCCTGGCTGGCCAACCTCCTGCGGTCCCTCCTCTCCGCCAGTCAGTCCCAATCAGCCCTGATAGCTGGCCAGGCCAAGTGACCACACCCATGTACGAATTCGTGCACTGGGCCTCTAGTCCTCTATAATAAAACCCTATTATGCAAATCGGCCAACTGGCAGAACGACCGGTCACTATGACACACATTGACCACCAGGGAGCAGATAGTCAATACAGAAACTGCCCCCTGGTGGTCAGTGTGCTTCCACAGAGGAAGCACCGCTCAACCAGAAGCTAGGCTTATGGCTGGTGAGCACAGTGGTGGTGGCGGGAGACTCTCCTGCCTCCGCTGCAGGCGGGCAGTAAGGAGCAAGGAATCCTGGACTGCGAGAACCTTGTACCGTGAGAAGGATGTCTGACTGCTGGCCTAGGCCTGATTGCTCGATCGGGCTTAAGCTGGCAAGCAGATATCTCCCAAGGGGTCCCAGACTGCAAGAGGGTACAGGCCAGACTGAGAAACCACCCCCCTCTCCCAGTGCATGAATTTTGTGCACTGGGCCTCTAGTATTATCATAAAAATATATTTGTGTGATAAAGAGAGAATATAGAAAATCTAAGCAAAGAAATTTTGAGATTGTCCAAGCAGAGCATTATAACAATAAAAAAATTATGTATTTATGATTAATATTGAGTTTTGCTTCAAAAGAATATGGAGGGTTGGGGAATGGGTAAAGCTGAACAAGACTATCTAGAAGTTAATATGCAATTATTAAAGCGGCTTATTGGTACAGAGAGTTTATTATATTATTCCCTTCACTTTTATATCTGTTAAAAAATTCATATTAAATGTTTTTTTTTAATTATATCCTTACAATAGATCTAATTCTGAAACAAGAAACACTTATTTAGCATTGGATACATAAGAAACTTAAAGTCAATCAGAAAACTGGCAAAATACATTACTGTTATGAGAATATCTGAGTTCTAATATTGTCCATCATTAACTTATTTTTTGTTTTTGCTAATCCTTACTGGATGATATTTTTCCATTGCTTTTTAGGAATGGGAGAAGGGAGGGAGAAGGGGGAGGGGGAGAGAGAGAGAGAGAAACATTGATGTGAGAGACACACAGATTGGTTGTCTCCTGCATATGCCTAGACAGACCGGAGCAAGAGATCAACCTGCAACCCAGGTAGACGCCCTTGACTGGGAATCAAACCTGAGACCCTCTGGTGTGCAAGCAGAAACTAGGGCATCATTAACTTCTTTTATAATACACAAGGGAGCTTTAGCATTTAATGGCTTATTTAATAAACTTCATAAATAGCACCTTTTACAAAGGGTAAACATTTATAAGAACAGTACATACCAGGAGTATCATAGGCCGTTTCCAAGTTGTTAATCCTATGATTCCAGAGAGTATCACCTACAAAGATAAACAGTATCATAAATCTAGAAAAGGGACCAATTCCAATAAACTAATACGCAGTCTCTAAAAGTGTATATATTTTAAAATACTGACATTTCAAAACCTCCTAACTCAAATATTTAATATTCCTGCTGATTATATGAGCCCTCATAGATCTCTTTGGATTATCCTTTCAAGTTCAAGGCCCTGAAGCTTTTTTATTGATGGTGTATTTTTTTTCTTAAGGTCAATGAAGAACACAAACAGAAATTGGTCTGTCCTCTGGTTAGTGAAGGGATCAGTATTTCTGATCCACGCTCCCTGCCCACAGTGGCACCTAATCTGTTGCCAGAGTCAGCCTCAAACGATGCCCATCTCACCGTAACCCTCTGCTCAGGTGGGTGCCCATCTTTACAGAACAAGCCAACTCCTTTACAGAGGCCTTCAGGATCTTCCCCAGCCTACCTCTCAAACACGGTTTCCATGTATCCTTGCCCCTTCCACCACACACCTTCCTTCCAGGCACAGCTATCATTCCTCAGACTGGCTCGGCTCTAGACATCCCTGGGCTTTGTGCTGCTTTTTGCTGCAATGCCCTCTCCTCCCAGAGGCCTTCAAGCTGTCTGAGAGCTCCTATGCATCCTGCAATATCCCAATTAACAGTTACTTCCTCTGAGAAGCTTTCACTAATCCCACCACCCCACACCTGGAAGCCCTCTACATATAATTTTAATTTCTCCGCAAAAACCTCTGTATTGCATCTCTGTCTTGCCTACTAACTGTGAATTCCTATCTTGTCTCTCTGAATCCCCTGCTCCTAGCACAGTGCCTGGCACATGACTGGTGACTAATAAATGTTCCTGAGCATTTATTGCACAAAGAGTGGGGACTACAGTGAGAAAGAATCTCGTGTTATAAAATGACACTTCAGTAAATAAAATAAAATGCTCAGTAAAAAGGAACCAACATTTTTGCAAAAATGTAAACTGGAAACATCAACCCTTTGAATAACACAGTTCACTAAACAGTTAGAAAAGAATAGTCAAAGTAGCCCAAACCGGTTTGGCTCAATGGATAGAGCATCAGCCTGCGGACTCCAGGGTCCCGGGTTCGATTCCAGTCAAGGGCATGTACCTGAGTTGCGGGCACGTCCCCAGTAGGGGGTGTGCAAGAGGCAGCTGATCGATGTTACTCTCTCATCGATGTTTCTGGCTTTCTCTCCCTCTCCCTTCCTCTCTGTAAAAAATCAATAAAAATATATTTAAAAAAAGAAAAAAAAAGAAAAGAATAGTCAAAGTAATTATTCACCAGGGACATTCTGATGCCATTTGAACACATTTCCCTGTGTGCAATAAGGTGCATCAGCTGAATGCAGTCATGAGAGAATTTTCTTTCATGTGCATTTTATACCCAAATCACTCAAATGCACCATTTCACAATTACTACAAGTCAGGAAGGATTTGGCCATGTTGCTTCAAATTCAAAGCTTACAGTATTGCTTGCAATACTCTCTAGTCTCCATTTACTGACTGGGAGCAATTCATTCCACAATATCAAACCAGCACAGGTCAAAGAGTCTACCCACTAGACTCAAGGACCAAAAACCAAACATGGGCAGATAAGCAACAATTTCTTTTTATCCTATCGATGTTCAAAGCTACTACCAGCTGACTTCCCACCAAGCACTATGTCCTTGTAATCATCTTAAATCAAATAGCATATTTTCTCATTCTAAATTCTTTTTTTATTTTTTAAAAAGTATTGTTTGTTGATTTTAGAGAGAGGAGGAATGAGGAAAAGATAAAAACATCAGTGATGAGAGAGAATCATTGATCAGATGCCTTCTGCACACCCCTTACTGGGGATCGAGCCTGCCACCTGGGCATGTGCCCATGACCAGAATTGAACCTGGGACTCTTCAGTCCACAGATGACGCTTTAGCCACTGAGCCAAGCCAGCTTGGGCCTCTAAATTCTTAACTAGACACATATGGGTAATGTGTATATATACAAATGCACAGGGGTATAATTTTTACCATAAAGAAATGGGTCATGAAAGATACTTTTCCTCCTCTTCTTTTTCCCTCTCAATAAATATTTCATGGAAATTCTTCATGTTCTTAGGAATAGCTCTCATTTATTTCCATTTAATGGCTACATAATATTCCTCTGTGTGGCTGAAGCTAATGTATTCAATAATTTCCATATTCACGAGTATCTACTCTATTTCCAGTGTTTTGCCCTCACAACCAATGCTGTAGCCAACATCCATGAACATATATCCTAAAAAACAGTGTTTTTTTATTTCTGTTGGATTAAGTCCCAGGAGTAGGTTGCTAAGCTGGAAGGGAGATTATATGTATAATAGCTCATGACAGATACAATTGTCATTTCAAATGAAGGATCTCTGGGACAAAAGAACTAAGCTAATTTTTATTTCTTCTCCCTCCCCCCCCCCCTTTTTTATTTTTTGGAAGGGGAAGGTTGCATATACGAGTAACAAACTAACTTTAAAACACAATTTTAAAAATATGTACTTGACAAACAAATAAATATCAATCATCTAAAGATACTTAAGGGAGACATTCATAAGCTTATAAAACAATAAAAAGACCTTAAATCAGTGGTTCTCAACCTTTCTAATGCCTCGACCCTTTAATATATTCCTCATATTGTGGTGACCCCCAACCATAACATTATTTTCGATGCTACTTCATACCTGTAACTTTGCTACTGTTATGAATGATAATGTAAATATCTTTTTTTCCCGATGTTCTTAGGCGACCCTGCTGGCAACTGCTGCTGTAGAGCCTAAGACCATCGGAAAACACAGATATTTACATTACAATTCATAACAGTAGCAAAATTACAGTTATGAAGTGGCAACGAAAATAATGTTATGGTTGGGGGTCACCACAACATGAGGAACTGTATTAAAGGGTCTTGGCATTAGAAAGGTTGAGAGCCACTGCTCTAGAGGGAATTAAGCTAAGTGATATAAGTCGGATAGAGAAAGAGGAACACCCTATGCCTTCATTTATGTGTGGAATCTTAAAAAACAACAACAGTAAACAAATAACAAGTAAAACAAAACAAAAACAGATTCATAGAAACGCAGACCAACGGGGTAGTTACCAGAGGGGAGGTGGCTGGGGAATGGGTGGAAAGGGGAAGGAAAATACAGTAGTAATATTGTGGTAAGTTTGCAGAGTGAGAGATGATTTACTAGAATTAGTGGCATAATTACAAGGTAACAGATAAAAATGTTGAATCACTATATTGTACACCTAAAACTAATATAATTAATATAATATTGTACACCAACTATAATTAAATATTTTTAAAGACTGGAAAGAAACACATTCAGAGATGTTTCAACCGGGAATATGGGTGTTTTAGATTCTGTCTGAATTTCCTAACATTTCTACAATAAACGTATATCACTTTAATTTTTTAAAAAAAAAAAAAAAGCAGGCAGAGTATGATTTACCTCTACCTCCCTCAGCAGCAGTAGAAACTGGAGCTCCACAAGGGAGTCAAGAAAATCCCTTAACAATGACCATCTATAGCGCCCATCTAAAATAATAAAATTATAATACGCTAATTAGACCGGACGACCTTCCAGACAAAACCTGGGCTGTGAGGGAAGCCCGGGTCCTGGGTGCCAGAGGGAAGCTGGTGCCAGCAGCCAGAGGGAAGAAAGGCCTACTCTTGCACAAATTTCGAGCATCAGACCTCTAGTTACACAATAATACTATTACTTGTTTAATTGTGTTTTATGCTCACTGCAATCTCATGAGGTCTTAGATCTGTGAATAGTCATTCAGATACGTAAAGGGTCCTCAAGGCACTCAGTTATGGCAAGAATCAGGAGTAAATGAATGGATGATGAACAAATAAATAAATAAAGGTCAAAAATAGAAGACAAGCTTACTCAAAAATGACCATGGAAGCCTAAACACATTATTCACTTCTGTGCTTCCTAAAAGAGTAAATCAACAGCAAAAGGCAACTCCATCAGCATTCTTTCCATGCAATACAAGATGCAACTTGCTCTGAATGAACAGGCAAGAACCTATTTCTGACATCAGATTATCTCTTTATTATTAGAGCGAGGTTTATTATAATTTTGGTTTTATTCACTTGCAACCCATTCCTTTGAGCTTTCAGAAAAAAGCAGATGCCTACCTCCCTCCCTCTCTCTCTCTCTCTCTCTCTTTGAAGAAGGATTCTGACATGCTCCAGACAGGAATCACTATTACCTGATACATATGGTTAATGTGTCTTAGTTTTTCAACTTAAAAATCAAATCATTAATATAAAAAGTATATAATTCTACTTTCCTATTTTTTATTTATTTTTTATTTATTTGTTTGTTTGTTTGTTTGTTTTTGTTAACCCACTAGCATGCTGTAGGACAAAAATGTTCTGGATTGTTTATCAAAATTGTATTGATATATAAACACAGAGATAAAAAGAGCCATGTTGTTAATGTCCCATGCTTACCTTATAAATGAGCACATATAATCAAACCTCTCATAACCTAACTAGTTATGACTTTTACCCTGGCAATTAAAAAAAAAATGTGTATGTGTCATTCTTCCTTACCTGTCCAGCATGATTCATTAAAAAATTAAGGAAGCCCGGCCACAGTGGCTCAGTGGTTGAGCGTCAACCTATGAACCGGGAGGTCTCAGTTCAATTCCTGGTAGGTCACATGCCCAGGTTGTGGGCTTGATCCCCAGTGGGGGGCTTGCAGGAGGCAGCCCACCAATTATTCTCTCTCATCATTGATGTGTCTATCTCTCCCTCTTCCTTCCTCTCTGAAATCAATAAAAATATTTTTTTAAAGAAAAAATTAAGGAAGTATGCAACTGGATATTTTAATGTATACATGATGGTTACCAGAATGCCCCACAAAAAACTAGCCTGTTCATCTTACTTTAATTGCCTTGATGTTTAAAAAACATTGATAGAAATTCTAATATATGCCAGGCTGGTGCCATGCCCAAAAGGGAACCACTGTCCTAAATGTTTTCTAATTACACACTTACATAATCAATTTTGAGGTAAAAAAATCATCCCATTTTATACATGAGTAACTGGAGCTAAGAGGCACAATAACTTTCTCAAAACTTACCGTATTTTCCGGCGTATAAGACGACTTTTGAAACGAAAAAAAGCCTGCTCAGATTGGCCAGAGTCAGGGAGGCGGTCTATTAAAAAAAGAACTGGTGTTGCCTCGGAAGTGGGGGTTGGTCTTATACAGCGAATATAGGCCTAAACCTATGTTTTAACTGTAAAATTAGGGGGGTCGTCTTATACGCTGGAAAATATGGTTATTTTTTTTTCTTTGCTCAAAAACGTATAAATGTAACTCTGCTGTCTTGTAAAATAAAGGACTAAAGGAAAATAAAAACCTCATCAAAAATTATATTTAAAACTAGAGGCCTCCTGGTGCACAAAATTCATGCACGTGGGGGAGGTGTCCCTCAGCCCAGCCTGCACCCTCTCCAATCTGGGACCCCATGAGGAATGTCTGACTGCCCATTTAGGCCCGATCCCGGGCAGTCGGACATCTCTCTCACAATCCAGGACTGTTGGCTCCCAACTGCTCGCCTACCTGCCTACCTGCTTCTGACTGCCAGCCTGATCACCCCCTAACCACTCCCCTGCCAGACTGTTTGCCCCTAACTGCCCTCCCCAGCAGGCCTGGTCGCCTCTAACTGCCCTCCCTTGCAGATCTGGTCATCCCTAACTGCCCTCCCCTGCAGGCCTGGTCCCCCCCAACTGCTCTCCCCTGGAGGCTTGGGTCCCCCCCAACTGCCCTTCCCTGCAGGCCCAGTCACCCCCAACTTCCCTCCTCTGCCAGCCTGGTCACCCCTAACTGCCCTCTCATATAGGCTTGATTGCCCCCAACTGTCCTCCTCTGCTGGCCTGATCGTCCACAACTGCCCTCCCTTGCTGGCCTGGTCCCTTCCAAATCCCCTTCCCTGATGGACATCTTGTGGTGGCCATCTTGTGTCCACATGGGGTCAGGATCTTTGACCACTTGGGAGCAGCCATCTTATGTGTTGGAGTGATGGTCAATCTCCATATTACTCTTTGATTAGATAGGATAGAGGCATGGAGCATGGGCGGGGGCCAGCTGGTTTGCCCTGAAGGGTGTCCCGGATCAGGATGGGGGTTCCCTTGGAGCATGGGGCAGCCTGGGCAAGGGGCCTGTGGTGGTTTTCAGGCTAGTTATGCCACCCAGGCAACAAAAGAGGAGGCCCTGATACCTGGGATTTGTTTATTTTTTACAATTAAAACTTTGTAGCCTGGAGTGGAGCCAAGCCTTCTGCTTGCTCTGTGTTGGCAGCCATTTCTGTTGGGATTTATTTACCTTCTATAATTGAAACTTTGTAGCCTGGAGTGGAGGCCTAAGCCGGCCAGAGCTGCCTCCATTGCCGGGGGTAACCCTAGTATCCTGCTCTTCTAGATCCGTAGCTGCTGCCATTTCTGTTGGGATTTATTTACCTTCTATAATTGAAACTTTGTAGCACTAAGTGGAAGCTTAGGCCAGCAAGGGCTGTGGCTGTAGCCATCTTGGTTGGGTTTATTTGCATATTTGCTCCTGATTGGCTGGTGGGCATGCCTTATGGGTATAGCGGAGGTACAGTCAATTTGCATATTTCTCTTTTATCAGATAGTATGCTTCTTAACTATTAAAGTAGTATTTGATAGTTTTGATTAAAAAAATGTATTTATCATTGTCTAACCATTAGAAACTTCAGAACTTTTGCATTAATTTCTCCTTTGGATCATTCATTCATTTTATGTTTTGTCATTTCAATTTTTTTTTTTTTAAATGAAAAGGTTAACCTTAAGATTCACCAATGACTTTCTTTGTAAAGAACTGGAATCTCACCCAAGAATCACAGACTCAAGGAATGGGTGACCATGAGTACAGGTCAGTGGCTCCAAGCAGGGAGACATGAATGTAGGCAGACAGGAAAGGAAATTAGGGCTCCCAGAGAAGGATCAGAAACAATAACCAACTCCTCACCACTTCCTAAAACACCTCCCAATATGTCATCAGAGTCCAAACTCCTGTGTTTTGAAGGAGGAGATATAAACCAATGCAAATATCTCCTCTTTCATTAAATCTAACACAGTGCGGCAGGCTGTGTCTCTGCTAATCCCAGTGGGATCTAAAGTTAACTACATGTTCCCCCAAATCAGGTGCCTGGACAGTGTGGCCTGAGCATGGACATCAAGATCATTTCTCTGCCACCCACATGGAGTCAAACTTGGGGTTGTTTTTAAAGTGGCTAATCTCTGAGCTTCATGAACTTTGGTAATAATAATAGATTGAGTCATTAACCAAGAATACCAGGAAGAAATAAAATGATCACAGGATGTTCAAAAACAATGAATACATGAAAAACACTCCCTTCAACCTGCTGAAATTTTGAAAAAGAGTCTTTATAGGAACTGTTCATTCTTTTTTTTTGAAGAAGAATTTTTTTAATCCTCATTCAAGGATATGCTTAGAGAGAGAAAGGGGGGAGGGAGGGAGGGAGGGAGGGAGGGAGGGAGGGAGAGAGAGAGAGAGAGAGAGAGAGAGAGAGAGAGAGAGAGAGAGAGAGGAGAGAGAAACATCCATCAGTTGCATCTATACATGCCTCAGTTCTGCATGTGCCTGGACTGTGGATCAAACCCACAATCCAGGCATGTGCCCTGACCAGAAATAGAATTGGCAACCCTTTGGTGCACAGGACAACACTCAACCTACTGAGCCACTCTATCAGGCTAATTCTTAAGTATATATTAAAATAGATAAAGTATACCTTCAAGGTTCAGACAAGTGAAGGACACCTCAAAATCTCAAGCTCAATGTGAGAACCCTTACAGAGGTGTACATGGAGCAAATACTCTTGAACTATGCCATGTTTAACAAAATAGATCTTTTAAATAAATATATTTAATTTTGTATCAAACATACAAGCAAAATTTTTACTGAAGCCAAGAGATTTTCCCATTGAGTTTGCTACAGCAGATTATGGCACGTAATGGTCATCCACAGGTTGAAATATGAGGATATCCTTCTACTGTGTTCCCACGTGGGTTTGAAGTAACCTTAGACTTATGTTGGCACTGCTACTCAACTACCAAGTTTCACAGACCAACACAACTTCTGAGTGATAAACAAAAGGTGGTATATCCATATAATAGAATCTCATTTGGCAAGAAACAGGAATGAAGTCCCGATACATGTCACAACATGGGTGGAATCTTGAAAACATTATGCTAAGTGAAAGAAGCCAGTCACAAAGATTCACATGTTGTATGATTCCCTTTATATTAAATGTCCAGAATAAGAAATCCAGAGAGACAGAACATGATTAATCCGTGGTTCTCTAGGAATAATGGTGTCAGAGGACAATGGGGGATGACTACTAATAGGTTCCAGCTTTTTTTTTTTTTTAATTACTAATTTGAGAGAGAGAGACCAGTTCATTTGGTTCACTTATTTATGCATTCATTAGCTGCTTCTTGAATGTGCCCTGACCAGAAATTGAACTGGCAACCTTGGCATATTGGGACGACACTCTAATCAACTGGGCTGCCAGGGCAGGGTTTATTTTTGGGGTGATGAACATTTTCTAAAATTGTGATGTTGGTTGTACAATTCTGCGAATTTACTAAAAGTCACTGAATTGCATCCATTAAGCAGGTGAATCATATGGAATGTGAATTGTATCCTAATGAAGTTGTTAGTGTAAAAAAAAAAAAAAAAACTTCGACAGTCTTTACGTCATAATTTTTAAGCTTTCTACCATAAAAACCCTAGTCCAGCTCTCTTTAAATTAATTACACTGTACTATTAAGTCCCTTTCTTTTGGAAATACGTACAGATGTATTTAATGGCTAACATTATACCTGGGATTTGCCTTAAAGTAACCTAGGGGGTGTTAAGAAGAAGAGGAAAAGGGTGTGGCCCTATGTGGACAGCTACTGGAGCTGTGGGTGATGGGTAAATGGAGGCTCATTATACTATTTTCTCTATATTTGTTGAGATTTTAAAATTTCATAATAAAAGATTAAAACTGAGAGAGGTTCTTAAGATTTCCTGGCCACTTTTAGTCTCTCTCTCTCTCTCTCTCTCTCTCTCTCTCTCTCTCTTCTGTTTCTGTTTTCTATTTTAAAATAAATACCTCTTAAAAATATTTACAGTTGAAACAATGCAATGTCTGAGATTTGCTTCAAAACAATATAGATAGGTAATCTGATAAAGGGACTAGGAAGTACGATGGAGATAATTCCTCCCCCGCTTGGAAGATCCATCCCCCCCCCGAGTTATCAGCACACACAGACCCAGCAGCAGGGCCAGGAAGAGGCACCGATCAAACAAGTGCTGGACCTGGAGGAAGATGTATGTGGTGGCTCATTGTGTACTGCTTGGATAACTATAACATTGTCCGTAATGCAGAGTTTAAAAAACACCGCCACCTCTCTCACATACACACATTCAAAAGGTATGCTACCGGTGAGGGTGAGACTTTTTTCCTAAAACTCCTAGAGAGTCAAGGTACCCAACACGGACCTCAGCATGCTGTTCCAGAGATGCAGTATCTGTTGGTTCTGATGTCATTTTGTAAATTCTGAGGTCACACTCAGAAACAAGCCACACAAAATAAGAATAACGGGTAGTTACAAGTTTGCATGTAGAGTTCGGAGATGGGGGTAGGAAACGTCCCTGTAGA
Source organism: Pipistrellus kuhlii (assembly GCF_014108245.1). Classification (NCBI taxonomy): domain Eukaryota; kingdom Metazoa; phylum Chordata; class Mammalia; order Chiroptera; family Vespertilionidae; genus Pipistrellus; species Pipistrellus kuhlii. The sequence goes on from NW_023425427.1 coordinate 30,776,381, forward strand.
AGAGAATTTAGTTCCAAATAACTGATCCTTTCCCTGATCTGGTTTCCTGGGTCGTGGGGTCGTGGAGGCAAGAACATACCCAGCTAGCAGGCCCAGGGAAGAGCCTTCCTCTTCAGGCTGATGGATATATATATATATAATTTTTTTTCTTTATTAAGATATTACATATGTTTCCTTATTGTCTCATTGTTCCCCCACTCATGCTCTCATGCCCCTGTTGTCTGTGTTTGGGCTTATATTCATGCATACAAGTCCTTTGGTTGATTTCTCCCCCTTACCCCCTCCCTCCCCTACTTTCCCTCTGAGGTTTGACGGTCTGATCGATGCTTCTCTGTCTCTGGATTTGTTTTTGTTCATCGGTTTATGTTGTTCATTATATTCCATAAATAAGTGAGATCATGGACTTTTTTTTTTTCTTTTTCTTTTTTCAAATACTTCATGAACTCCAACTGTGGTTTGGGTGACATCTAAGTACATTTACCTCTAGAATAATTCACAATAGCACACCTAATTTCAGTTTTTAATTTTAGAAGGGAAAAAAATAGTTTTCGATAATCCTAAACTAGCTATCTTTGAGAGGACAAGCGATTATGATTTTACTAAGAGCAAATCCCTAAAGAAATGGATGCAAGTTTCATTTCTGGCCTGTGGCAATTAGGGAAATGAAATGCACCCATCATTTGGCTGAATTCAGTCTGGCACACGGACTAAAACCCATAATGGGCCTCATGCCTCCTCCTGGAGTTTAAAGAGCACTCAGCCAGGCGTGGGATCCTTTTTACCTGATGCTCAGACTGTGACCTCGTTACCACCGCATGGGCCGTGCCACGGAAGATCGCCCAGCATCAAAGAATTTCAAAGGAGAGCAAACTGGCATCGGTTTAAGTATGAAATGTCAGGCCAGGCTCCAGGTACGCAAGGTTCTTAATGTGCTTTTCAAACAATTACTTTGGGTTTAATGAGTTTCCTTGTATTCTCAGAATTTGGTCTTGAATCTGAGTATGTGTGGACCTGCAAAAAGGAGCACACATTCATGGCGGAGCTTAGGCAAAACGACAGGCACTGCCAGACTTTCCCATTTAGTTTGTTCCTAAAAGGGTCATTTACTTTAAAACACCCATCTTCCACATAATCTTCCCATGAAGACTTGTTTCTAAGTCTCTCAACCCCAAGCAAAGCTCAAGAGGTCAGATGCCCTGCGAGCTGTGAAATTGCTACGAGGCAGGGAGAGTAGCCACTCAGTGTCCACAGACCATGGAGGCAGCACCTTTGCCCCAGATCAGCCTTTCCTGAGAGGCAGGGCCAAGCCCCTGAGGGGGGCAGACATCTCCAACTCCTAGGCGAGCTCTGGGCTTTGACGAGCTCATGCATCATGATGGCTCGGGTTCTGGAGAATTAAATTCTGCACAGCAGCCTGTGTGGCTCCGGGAACCGAGTGGGGGCTTAGGGCCCTCCTTTAATAAGCAGGTACACAAGCTCCAGGTTACACACCTTGTCATTACTTTTGCACTCATCCCCCAGACACGTTTCACATCTATCCGTGTCCTAAAGGGGAACAAAATAAGTGACCTGACTCAGTCACCCTGTTACTTCATCCACCGTACAAACACACCTACTATGTGCCAGGCAGGCGCTCTGGATTCATCAGTGAACAAAATGTCAAAATCCCTGCCCTCCTGGCACAGATGTTGTCCGCAAAGTCAACACTGGGTAGCCAAAGAAGTTTAACCATTTTCCTCCCACCTTCCTACCACCCGCTCCCATCCTTCCAATTTCCCAAAGAGCTGGGAGTCCTTCAGCCTGAGGGGGAATAGACACTGCCCTGGTACAACCCAGTTCATCCCAGAACTCCACGCTCTTGCAGGCTTTTACCAAAAAAAAAAAAAAAAAACAAAACACTTCAACTCGCCAACAATTTCACTCATGTGTGGAATATAAAACAGAAAGCAAGCGACAAACAATCCCGGGCGGTGGAGGGCACTGGGCAGAGCCCCTGCATCGCCGGGTGGACCCTGCGGAGGAAGGGAAGGAGGGAGGGAGAGGGGCGCGCGGCACTCACCGAGGAGCCGGCCCAGAACGGGCAGGAGTTCTTCACCTGCGGGGAACTGCTCAGCGACAGCGCCCCGAAGCTGAGCGCCACCATGCAGCACCCCAGGATCAGCTGCAGCAGCCCGAGCGACAGCAGCGGCCGGCCGGGCAGCAGCGCGGAGCTCGGGGCCACGGCGGCGGCGGCGGCCCGGCGGGAGGAGAGCGCGGGCGGCACGGCCAGCACCCCGGCCGAGCAGCGGGGCCGCCCCGGGGGCTGCAGTGCGGCCCGGGGCCAGCGTGGCCGCAGGGGGGGCAGCGGCGGCTCCTGGGCAGCGGCGGCCGTGGCGCCCGGGCCCCCGGCCTGCGGCCCGCCCGAGAGCCCGGCCACCGGGCAGCAGGAGCCGGGGAGCACCACGGGCAGGGACATGGGCGGGCGGGAGGGGAAGGGAGCGCCCGGGGCTGCAGGGAGGCGCTCAGGACCCGGGACCGAGCACTGGGCACCGCGGGCCGGGCCGGGCCGGGCCGGCCGGGCCCGGGGGAAGGGAAGGAAATGCGCAGCCCAACCACTTGCTGCTGCCGCTCCGCTGCTGTGGCTGCCCTGCCGCTGCCCGGGCACCCGCCGGCCGCACCCACCTGCCACCCAGCGGGTCCGCCTCGGGCCGGCCCGGCAGTGCGCGCTCCCCGCTCACTGGCGCCCACACACACCCGGCGCGCCCGCACTGGGGCCGCGGGGCGAATGCACGGCTGCAACCTTGGGTCGCAGCCTCACTCTGGGCGCCTGCTCTGTGGTCCCTGGGGCTAGGAGAGGGCCACCGGGCAGCAGCTCTGGGCAGCGTGCACTGGAGCCAGCAGCCCACAGACAACCTACGAGTCCGTCCCCGCCCTCCCGCAGAAGCGCAGGGGATCCTCGCCCTGTTCCAGTTCGGACCCTGGCAACCTTTAATGGGAAGGAAGGCTCTGAACTTCCCCCACCCCCACCCCCACCCCCAGGTGGATGCCCCGGTGGACGGGGCTGTGGGTGACCCGGTGAGGAAGGACTAAGTAAGCAGAGCGAAGTCACCGCTGGCGTGGCTTCAACAGAACAGGGCAGGAACCATGCAATTTCACTCTTGTGTGGAATAGAAAGCAGAAAGCAACAAACAGCAGGAACCGGTTTGGCTCAGTGGATAGAGCATCGGTTTGCGGACTGAAGGGTCCCCAGGTTTGATTCCTGTCAAGGGCACAACCTTGGTTGTGGGCACATCCCCAGTAGGGGGTGTGCAGGAGGCAGCTGGTTGATGTTTCTCTCTCATTGAGACCAGGAAGGGGGTTGAGGGGCGGATGAAGAGACTCAGGGGAGTCAAATACATGGCGATGGAAGGAGACCCAGACTGCGTGGTGAAGCACACACCGCACTGTACAGATGATGTAGTATGGCGTTGTTGACTTGAAACGTACCTACTGTAATTAACCAATGTCACCCCAGTAAATTTAATTTAAAAAACATTATGCTAAGTAAAAGTAGCCACGCACAAACGACAACATATTATATAATTCCACCTATATAAAACCTCCAGAACAAACACATCAATAGAGACAGAGTATAGATTAATGATTGCTTATGGTTGGGAGGATGGGAAGATTAAATGGGGGAAGGTGATTGCTAAAGAGTGTAGGGTGCTTTTTTGAGGTGATAAAATGCTCTAAAATTGACGGTGATGGTTGCACAGCTCTGTGAATATGTTAACTACCACTGAGCCCTACATGGTTTGCTCAGTGGATAGCGCATTGCATGCAGACTGAGGGTCCGGGTTCCAATTCCCGTCAAGGGCACATACCTGGGTTGCAGGCTTCATACGGCCCTGGTCAGGTGTGTGTGGGAGGCAATCAATCGGCTCACATCAATGTTCCTCTCTGTCTCTCCCCTTCCCTTCCACACTCTGTAAAAGTCAATGGAAAAAATAGCTCGGGTGAGGATTAACAAAAATAAAAAATAAATAAAAACCACTGAATTGGACACTGTAAATGAGTGAATTATATCTCAATAAAGATACATGTGGCTTGCTGAAACCTGTTTGGCTCAGTGGATAAAGCGTCGGTCTGCGGACTGAAAGGTCCCAGGTTCGATTCCGGTCAGGGGCATGTACATTGGTTGCAGGCACATCCCCGGTATGAGATGTGCAGGAGGCAGCTGATCAATGTTTCTCTCTCATCGATGTTCCTAGCTCTCTGTCCCTCCTCCTTCCTCTCTGTAAAAAATCAATAAAAATATGTATTTTTTTAAAAAGATACATGTGGTTTATACCTCCATAAAGCCCTTAAAATAAAGTGAGGTAGAATGTGTGGGAGAACTGACCCACCCTTCATGAACATAGGTGAAAGTCCAGGGAAATAATTGTTGTTAATGGATTGTTTCGTGGGACCCAGCTGCCAGCTTTCCTCAAGATCAAAGCCAGACTTCAAGGAAAAATGCCCACCAACTCTTCCCTTCCCTGTACTTCCTTTTCTGTGCTTCACACACAAAGCCCTCACTGCTCAGGAGTCCCGGCTTTTTTGCTCAGGTTCCCCTGTCCCCCTCAAACAAGCTCCTCAGTTCCTCCCACCCTTCCTCAGAAACCCAGCCTGTCCGCGGATGCAGGAGGGTAATCCAGTGGGAGCTGCTGCTGAATCGCCTTAACGCCTGCTCCCTGACAACCTGCCTTCAGTCCTCCCTGTTTAGAAAGAGAAGAATGTCTCCCGTAAGGCACCGTGGGCTCATTTAACACGGTGGCTTTGGAGCAGCTTTTCAAAGGGTGGCCCACGGGCCACAGAACCACTAGGGGAGCGTGTCAGAATGCAGGTTCGCTAACTTCCCCCACACCCACCCTGACACTCTGGACGAGGGGCCTGGGAACCTGCATGTTAACGGATTGTCCAAAAACATTAATGGGTGGAACCATTCAGACTCCAGAATTTTTATGTGGGACTGTGTATGTGCAAGACAACTACTAAGGACAGCAAGTTAGCTGGAAGGGGAAGGCAGAATATTTGGCTCAAAACCACTTTTGGATGTACATATGCTGGGGGTAGGGGCTCCGCTGGTCCCCAGCCAGGCACTGCTATCCAGGTGAGTTTCATGCACGGGAAGGATTTAGACCCCGAGATTCTAATGGAAAGGGCGCCATATAGGAGCCTGACACCCTGGGCTGTAGCCCTTCTCTGTGATCTTGAGCCAGTTCCAAGGGTCTCTAGCCTCCAGCTTCCTCTGTCAGGCGCCAGTTTATGATGCTTCATCTGCTTGAGGATGGGCCCTATGGCCAGCTGGAGTCCCCAAGGCCGGCAATGTTGAAGTTCAGCTATTCTCACTGCCATGGCTTCTCAGATGACCAGCAAGAGAGCAGGATCCAAGAAAAGTAGGTGAATTTGGGTGTGGAATCGTTAAACATGCGGATCCAAAATACCCAGGAAAAAACCCAAAACTGAGGCTGCAGGTTCCATGGTCTCACGGTTTCCCCTGAGGGGCTGCGTTGTATGAGGACTGTGTTGGGGATATGCAGTGGCAGCTTCAATTCAAACATCACATTTCATTTTGCAGAGAAAGGACTGTGGAACTTTTTTTTTGTTTAATTAAGATAGAGAATGGAAGAAAGCAAGCAATCACACACTTCATTTCTCTGAAATAACAGTGCAGAGTTGGTAAGGATATTTAAGGCAACTGGTCCCAAGACAGACTTATTTGTTAAACAGAAGGGCTGTAGCCCATACTTTTTTTTCCCCTCACTGTTGAAATTATATACTTACAATGTCTTATAATTCAAATCCCACAAAACACAATTCAAGTCAACTGCCCTGAAAATTACTTCTGGCTTATGACTCTCTGGGAGCTGTATATCTTATAAGTAGGCGAGTGTGTGTGTGTGTGTGTGTGTGTGTGTGTGTGTGTGTGTAACTTGTAATATCAGAGCTCCCTGCAGGTTCAAGTTTCTGCAGAAGTCAAAGCTGTAATTCACCTTAGAGCAGAGACCATTCCTTTGTTCTGGGGCAATTGCTGGAACAGCCTTTTAGTTATGCAAATGTGAAGCCTAGACCCTTCGGAAACAATTATGTTTAGGAGAAAGTTGTAGGATAAGAGGCTGCCTGCCTGGAGCAGGCGACTCAATAAGGGGCTCTTGGTCTGGGGTGCTTGTCAGTCTTTCCAGATTTATTTAATAAAAACTCCCCATAGGTTGGTGATGTCCTGGGAAGCAATGTCTCAGAGACCAATATACCTCTCTCTCTCTCTCTCTCTCTCTCTCTCTCTCTCTCTCTCTCTCTCTCTCTCTCTCTTTTCTCTCTCTCTCTCTCTTTCCAGCAACTTTTCATGGAGAAGAGGTCCTCAAGCCCCCAAAGACAGTCAGAGGATGGGTAGGCCTGTCTATCAAGCTGAAGGAGAAGCAATAAGAAGGAACTTGGCCTGGGCTGGGGACAGCCTCATAGACTGAGTTGTAGATGTCCCCATAGATTGGGTCTTTCAAGACTGACAAATCCTGTGGAAAATGTACAGTTCACTGAATTTAAAAATGTCTTAGCCATTGAAGGCCACAAAGCCACTGAGGGAAAGACAGGTGGATTCCGCTTGCCCCCACGCCTCCCAGAAAAAAAAAAAAAAAAAAAAAAAAAGGTCACAACTGCTGTCCTGTGACAGGTGCAGGTCCTTCCCGGGACAGAAAATGACAAGTGAGGAAAGGGGAGTTTAGGATGCAGGGAGTGGAGCCCCGTCCTTCCTCTGAGCCTCCTACTAGCCGCTGGTTTTGACAACCTGCTGTCAGGCTTTCTGAGCGTTATTTCTAATGCAACATCTCTATCAAGTGGATCCTTGACTTAAATGGGCCAGAAAGGAAGAGAAAGAAATGGGAGGAAAGCATTCATCTTTCTGCCTTGTGCCCTCATAGTTCCTATTTGCCTTTCGACAGCTCATCAGGATAAAAGAAAAATAAAATTGATCTCCAGGAGATGGAAAGATACTAAGTCACTCCCTCGGCTTTGTGATGCCCCCAGATGGCTGCCCTCGGTAGCGGCTGTGAGTTCTGTGGGTTTGAAAGCCTTTTATATAGTCCTGCTCCCACTTCCTGGAATAATAAATTGGCATTCTGATATATATAGGTCTTGTGTGCCAGGTTCATCTTTACTTTGGGGCTTTTCAACATGCTGTTCCCTCTGTCAAGGACTCTGTTCCATGTTTACTCACTTGGTCCCCAACTCACATACAAACGTTTCCTGGGACACTTTACTCAACCCCAAGTGAGGACTGGAGCTCCTTCCCTCCAGAGAGTCACCTTCAGCATGCCCACCAGCGGCCCTGAGACCAATGAGGTGACGTGCTTTGTGCTGCACATCAGCCTCTACTTCCCATCATAGTTTTTGTCGCACCATATTGTTACGATTTCTCATCTAGATGTCTAGATTCCTATCTAGACTCTGCATGCAGGAGACACTCCATAAATGGTAGCTAGTGTTTTCTGTGGCGTGATCAAGACAGGATTTCTTTTGACACACTGAAAGCCTCCTGTTTCTGTTCACCCCTGGAAGTGACTGCTGCTGAGAGCATGCACTTCGTTCTATCAAATAAAGAGCTGGCCACACATGCCCTCCTTGCCAGTTTGAATGAATGAATGAATGAATTTCTCACTTGCTGGGTTATCTTAGACAAGTCACATCCCTTCAATGAGCTTCCATATTGTCCATTAACGAGGGGAGGGACGGGTGTTTAGGGAGGGCTTTAGACTAGCTTATGTGCATGGTCATTTCCAGTTCTAACATCAAATCTATCATAAATGCCAGCATTTAGAAGTACTCTTCTCAAGGTGCCTGGATCTCCTTTTAATAGGAATATCCTGATTATGAGTCATCTCAATGGGAAAGCACAAACGTGTGTGTGTGTGTGTGTGTGTGTGTGTGTGTGTGTGTGTGTAAATGAAGCTGAAAGAGAACCCAGGGCCCCAAAACCCTGGTGTCAGGCTACCTGCCACCCGAATATCAGGTGTCCCGCTCACGGTGGCTACCTTATCTGTCAGCCTTGGGACTTAGCCCCAGAGACCAGGAGCTGTGCCCCTCTACAGCCCAGGGGCTTTGCAGCTTAGGATGCGACTAAGGATGCACTTTCTGTGACACACCACCAAGGGGACTGATGTAACTAACAGCCAAGCCATCTTTGCTGGAAGTGGGTGGGTGGGTGGAAAATGGGGGGTGGGGGAGGGTAAGGCGGTGTGTGTGGTTCTCAATGTTCTTGGAAGTGGTGGATGGATGCAGTCTGGGAAAAACCTCTGAGGACCCTGGAGGCCACTAACCATGAGCCTTGTAAACAGAAACCCCAAGGTCAACATGAAGTGGAGGATTAGGCAGTGAAAAATGCTGAGTGCACTTGACCGGAGTTCAATCTGAACCAGCGCCAAAAACCAGTGGGCTATGGAGCAACCAGCCATGCAGGATATCCAGAACCAGAGAGACTGAGAAGACAGATACTAGACACTTAAATGTTTCAAAATGTTTGTATTCATCCTTCAGGCACACTATCTCATATAATACCACCAACAACCATGCCAAGTAGTTAATATTTTACTAATTTAAAGAGGAAGAACACAAGGTTCAGATGCATAGAGCGACTTCCTCAAGGTTAAACTGCAAAGCCAAAGAAAAAACCTAGGGCTTCTGACTTCTAATTCGGTTTCTTCCCCAGCACACCACAGCAACATTTTGCACAATGTTACTCATCATTCGGGAACACACGGGAAAGGGTCCTCGAATGGCTAAAATAAAAAAGACGTTTTCAATTTTGTCTGTCTGTCCCCATTTCTAGGAACTAACTACTCTCTGCCTTCTCCCAGCCATGTGGTCCCAGTGTTCTTCCCTACTCCAACCCCTGTCTGGAGACTGGGCTTGAGGCAGGTGTCTGACCTTGGGGCCCTCCCAGACTTCTTCTCTGGACCACAATTGCTTGGTCCATGTCAACAGAATGACTTCATAATTGTGACTGCAAGTCAAACAAATTCATGTGAGATGTCCACATCAAAAATTAGGATACTTCCTAAAGAGATATTTGATCAATTCCAGCATCTATTTCTCCAAGTGAGAGAAGCCAGTAGAAAAAGACCGCAGAGCCTATGATTCCATTTATAGTAAATGTCCAGAAAAGGTCAATTGATCGAGACAGAATGCAGATTAGTGATAGTTTAGAATTGGGGGAAATAGGAGTACAGCTAAAGGGTATGGGGTTTCTTTTTGAGGTGATGAAAATATTCTAAAACTGACCAGTGATGGCTGCACATAGCTGTGAATATACTAAAAATTATTGAATAGTATGCTTTAAATCGGTACATTTTATATATAGTATGTGAACTATTTCTCAATAAAGCTGCTAGAAATTCATTTCTGACTTTTAAAACCTCTTACTAAAACAAATGACAATTTCTTAAGATTATATCTATCTCAAATCATTATCAAGTGCATAGAAAATAACTTCATTACATTTAGGAATAAATTAAGAATATATGTGTTCCCATTTGAAATGTCATTCTAGGCTTTCTAGCTAAGAAAAGATAACTATTTTAAAAGAGAAAAATTATTATAGTTTCAAATACATTACATAACTGGGGAGGGGGAGTACAATAACCTTAAATATCCAGAACATGAAAGAAAAAAAGATTCTAATTCAAATCTTTTTTAAAGTTGAATAATAATAAAAAAAACATATTTAAATAGCACAGGCTCCCATGTTTCAAAGTTGTAGGAAAAAAAGATAATTATGAGCACTAAAATCAGACAAGTGCAATCCAATCAAGTGACCAGCTCCAGTGGACTTCTAGGTTTCAGAAGCAGGTAGAGACTCAACTTTTTTGATATATTGAATGCAGCCATGGAAAGTGAAGCTTATGGGCAAAGAGAAAAGGAGGCAAGACCCAGAGAAGAGAGAGAGATAGATAAAGGGGAAGAATGTGTCCTGGTGGCCTTCAAGTCCTAGGTGCAGCTGTTCCTCATGTCCAGCTATACCTCAAGCTTCCTGCCATCAGGCTATTCAGCTCTCCCCTAATTACACGAATCCCTAAATTCATTTTTCTGACTACTTTGATTTGGGTTTCTGACTCTGTCAACACAAAGTTTTCCATATTCTCAGGTAAGACCTGTATAGTGGGGAAACCCCAGCTTACAGAGGAAGAGTTGTGTCATACTCAATATCACCAAGTTGTTAATAATGAACAGCCTTGGGAAATTCTATGATAAGATTATATCTTATCTATGATAAGAAAACGTATGTTTAAACTACTTGACATCTGTGGGATATTAAACTTACACAATACACAAAAATTAATTCATGAATATATAAGAGCTAAAATGATAAAATCCCTAAAAGAAAAAATAGGAGTATATCTTCATGAACTTGAGTTAGGTGACGGTTTCTTAGATAAAAGTACATGCAACAAAAGAAAAATAAATGAATTAGACTTCACCAAAATTAAAAACTTTTGTGCTTCAAAGGACACCATGTAGAAAATTTAAAAATTCACAGAATGGGAGAAAATTTTTGCAAATAATAAGTCTGATAAAGAACTTACATGCTAAAGAACTCTTACAGATGAATAATAAAAATATAACTAATCCAATTTAAAAATGGGCAAAGAACCAAAATGGACATTTCTCCAAAGAAAATAAATAAATGGCCAATCAGTACCTGAAAAGATGTTCAACCTCATTAGTCACACGGGGAAAATACCACAATGAGATATCACTTCACACCCACCAGGATGTCTAGAATGAAAAAGGCAGACAATCAGTGTTGGAGGGAAGGGGGAAATTAGTGCTCTCACACATGGCTGGTGGAAATATAGAATGGTGCAGCTCATGGAGCATTTTTCAGAAAGATCGTACATTGTCCCACAAAACAAATCCTAACAAATTTAAGAAGACTGAAATCATATTAAGTTTCTTTTCAACCAAAATGATATGAATCGGGAATCAAAAACAGGAGGAAATTCGCAAATACGTGGAAATTAAACACACTCCTGAGCAACCAATGAATCTAAGACGAAGTCAAAGGGGAAATAAAGAAGTAGCTGTGACAAACGAAAACATAAAACTAGATATGCACATGCAAAAAAATGAAACTGGACCCTTATCTTATACCCAAACAAAAAATATAATGCAAAATGGATTGAAGACTTAAACATAAGACCTGAAACCATAAACCTACTAGAAGAAAACCTAAGGGAAAAGCTACTTGACATTGGTCTGGACAATGACTTTTTTTTAATATGTCACCAAACGCAGATGTAACAAATTCAAGAATAGACAAATAGGATTACATCTATCTAAAAAGCTTCTGTACAACAAAGGAAACAACAGAACAAAAAGGCTACCTATGAAATGAGAGAAAATATTTGCAAACCAAATATCTGACAGGGGATTAATATCCAAAACATGTAAGGAATTCAGATAACTCAATAGTAAATAAACAAATAACCTGATTTTTAAGGGAGCAAAGGACTTGAATAGACATTTTTCAAAAGAAGATATACAAATGGCCAAGAGATATATGCAAATATGCTCATCATAACTACTCACCAGAGAAATGCAAATCAAAACCACAACTAGTATCACCTTATACTCCTTAGGATAGCTATTATCAAAAAGAAGAAAGATAAGAGTGTTGGCAAGGATTTGGAGAAAAAGGAACGCTTACACACAGCTGGTAGGAATGGAAATTAGTACAGCTTTCACAGGAAAACCGTATGGAGGTTCCTTAAAAAAAAAAAAATTGGGAATAGTGCTACCATAGCCTCTTCTGGATATCTACCAGAAAATTTTGAAAACATTTCTTTGTAAAGATATATATGAACCCCTATGTTCATTGCAGCATTATTTATGGTAGCCAAGACATGGAAACAACCTAAGTGTCCTTCAATAGTTGATTGAATAAAGAAGATGTGATATACAGGTATAGATATATATCACATCTATATGTAGATATAGATATAGATATAGGTATAGATATAGATATAGGTATATAGGTATAGATATATACAATGGAATACTACTCAACCATAAGAATGGATGAGATACTGCCAGTTGTGACAACATGAATGAATCTCAAGAGTATTATACTAAGTGAAATAAATCAGATGGAAAAGAACAAGAGCAATACAATTTCATTCATATGTGGATATAAAACAGAAAATAACAAACAAACAAACAAAACTAGCAAACAAACTTATAGACACAGATAACAGCATGGTGGTTACCAGAGGGGAGTAGGGAGGATGAAGAAGGTAAGGAAGGGGTTAACTATATGGTGACAGAAGACTGGACACAATGCAATATACAGACGATGTGTTATGGAACTGTATGTCTGACACTTATATAGTGCTAATACCCAATATCACCCAAATAAATTTAAGTTAAAAAAAAAAAAAAGGAAAGCTGTGAAAGAGGCACATGGATGGAATGTATGTTACAGGTGCCACCTGATCTGGCATATACAGAAGACAGAAAATAAATCATCCTCATCACCATCTAAAATGATCCCATCCTCCTCTCTTTTCTGTTAGCATCTTGCCCTGGAAGAATCCCAGAGCTAATCAGTTAGCCAGGTTGCTCTTTCTTTTTACTTTTTCACACACACACACATATATATATATATATATATATATATATATATATATATATATATATATATTTTTTTTTTTTTTTTTTTTTTTTTTTTTTACAGAGAGGAAAGAAGAGAGATAGAGAGTTAGAAACATCAATCAGCTGCCTCCTGCACATCCCCTACTGGGGTTGTGCCTGCAACCAAGGTACATGCCATTGACTGGAATTGAACCTGGGACCCTTCAATCTGCAGGCTGATGCTCTATACACTGAGCCAAACAAGCCAAGGCTTTTTTCTTTTTTTAAAAAAAAATTCAAAGTGGGTTGTATTTCCCATCCTAATGTTTGCTCCTTCCATAGAAATGACAAAACATTTAATCCCAGCCTGCTCTAAATTCTACCACCACCACTAACAAAATGCACACACAGAATTCACTGTCAAAATATTCCCTTCCTTACAGCCTCCCTCTTCTTGAATTCTAAATGTCTATTTCAGAGAATTATCCAGAATGCCTATTTGCTGACAACAAGCTAACGAGCAATCACCTTGCTTATCCAAAGAAGCCATGCCCTGTTTGGTTTTTCAATTCCAAAAATAACATTGAAATTTTTAGAGACAGTCTCGTGGCAGGGAACCAAGAGTTGGAATGCGAAGCCTCCCTGTCTCTTGTGGAAGGCCTGTTACATTCCAACATCACAAGGAAGCTTAAGGGGAAAACGCAGTGAAGAGCTCGTTAGAGGCAGCCCGGGCATTCCTCCCCTGGGAGATACCAAGTTTGGTCATGGCCTAGAGAAGTTAGGGCGCCCTGTAAGGTATGGCCACCCCTGTAGTCTGTGAGGCGACCTGGAGAAAAATTATGTCTTCCTCAAATTCTTATTCTCCTCAAACACCCACCTGGATGCCACCCATTTTCTCCTCACTTCTTAGAATTCATGACAGTCCACTGTTGCTACTTCACCTAGTGGCAAAGATGGGGATCAATTTCTTCCATTCTCTTTCCCACCAGTCCGTGTTCCCCTTAAAAATGAAAAATGCACAGGTGGAAGACCTCCCTATTTTCTAACAGCACTTAACTAATTCCTCCTTGGGCAATCCTTCCCTCTTACCAAATCAATATTTTTCTTTCACAGCATATGTCCAATTACGTCATTAAAATCTCTCTCTCTCTTTCTCTCTCTCCCCTGCCCTTTCCTCACCTCACCCCCATTTGTGAATAAAAAATAAATAAAAGTAAAATCGCTTTCAATAAATGGTGATGGAGCAATTGGATATCACGGGGGTGGGGTGGGAGGGTGGAAAGAAGAGATCATTGACCTAAACTTCACACCTCATACAAAAATTAATTCAAAATGGACCACACACTTAAATGTACTATTGAAATTATAAATTTTTTTTAGAAAATCTTTGGACTCTAAGGCTAGGCAAAGTGTTATTAATTTTGACACCAATCACATACTATATATAAGGAGAAATAGAATCTCATCAATATTGAACTTTTGCTCTGTCAAAGTCCTGTGGAGAGAAGGAGAAGACAGCTATGGACTGAGAAAAAAATAGTAAATAATATGTTTGACAGAAGATTAGTACCTAGAATATATAAAGAACCCTCAAAACTCAAAAATAAGAAGACAGCAATCCAATTAGAAAAAGGGCAAAAGTGACATTTGACTGAGGAGGACATATATGTGACCAGTAAACACACAAAAAGTTCAGCCTAATTACCCCTCAGGGAAATGCAAATATCACTTCACAAATATCAGAATGACTAACAAATAATAGTAACAAACACCAAATCCCAGCAGTTAACTGGATCACTTATCTATGACTGGTAAAAATGTGGAACAGTATGGCCACTATGGAAAACAGTGTGATAGTTTCTGGAAAAACTACACATGCAACTATTGTGCAATCTAAGTATCTTCCCTGCCCTCCTCCCCCAAACACCCAACAGAAATGAAAGCATTTCTTCACACAAAATCCTACAGATGAATGTTGTAGCAGTTTGTTATCTCTAAACTGGAAACAATCTGAATTTCCTTTAAATTGAACCAACGGTGGTACATTGATATCAAAGATGTAAAATCAGCAATTAAAAAGGAATGAACTATTGATACACACAACTTGAATGGCTGCCCAGGAAATGATAGTTAGTGAAACAAGTTAATCTTTATGGTTCTATTTATGTAGCATTCTTAAAATGATGAAAAAATAGGAACAGAGGGAAGATTCATGGTTGCCAGAGTTTAGGGGTGGGGAAGAGAGTAAGGGCAGTTTCAAAAGGGTAACAAGAGACCCCTGTAGTAATTGGATCTATTTTGTATCTTGGCTGTGGTGTTGGTCACCAGAGTCTACACATGGGATAAAACTACATAGAATAAAATACACACACACAGTGTGCACGTAAAATAGTGGGATAAAATCTCAAGAAGGTATATCGATTGTAACAATGTCAATTTCTTAGTTGCGATCATGTACTATAGATATGATGTTAGTATCGGGAGAATCCACCTAAAGGGTATATGAATTCTCTGTGTAATATTTCTTATAATTGCATATAAATCTTAATGATCTCAAATTTAATGGTATAAAAAAAACCACGAGCCTAATTATGGCTGATAATCGTAGTTCAGGGATAAGGAAACACCTAGATTAGTGGTTCTCAACCTTTCTATTGCTGTGGCCCTTTAATACAGTTCCTCATGTTGTGGTGACCCCCAACCATAAAATTACTTTGGTTGCTACTTCATAACTATAATTTTGCTACTGCTATGAATCGTAATATAAATATCTGTCTTTTCCGATGGTCTTAGGCAACCCTGCTAATGGTTCTCAACTGTCCTAGATTAATGAAAGGCCCTAAATTTCTGAGGAAAATCCAGCCTCACTGGATGGAAGCAGCGTGGGAAGAAATGTCCAGAATGACCTTTGCCCCATGGAGCAGAGCCCAGAGTTATCTTATCTGAAAGCCCCTAGATTTTCACTTATAGATTACCTGCTTGAGAACAGGTCTAACGGTAGGTAACTTGTTCTGTCCTACCCATGGGAAGAGGAAATGGAGAAAACTGCTCTGGAAGAACAGATGTCACCCCCACAAAGCCCAGGAGCCAAGGCTGCCTCTCCTTCCTTGGATGGGTGGTTCTGTTCCGTCTTACCCGCGTTTCCTTAGTTCTGTCCCCTCACTTAGCTCCTCCAGCTCTGAGAACCTGCACAGCTCCACAGGCATCCCTCTACACTGGAAGGAGGACTATCCCCAAGCCGGGCAGCTGGCTCATATGCTCCCTCTGCCTCCCCGTCTTCCACCCCAGAGGAATCAAGGCATCCACTGCTGATTTGAGAAGGAAAGGGTGGTCCATTACCTGTTTCTTACCATCAGCCAGAGAAGCAACCTCCGCACAACTTCAAAGAATGTCCTATCAGTTATTTCATCCAGGCTCAGGCAATATAATTCAACCCATGTGACCTTCAAGGTAATGATGACCCTTTCTATGCTTTAACCTTCAGAAGTGCCAGGCTCAAGGAATGGGATGGAAAAGTGGTGGAAGGATAGGCAAAATGACCACAAAATAAATTACTAGGACGTGTTTTTGCATCAGGGGAATGGATGGATTGGGAAGAAAGTGTCACGCTATCTTAGGAAATTTAGTCCCATATCAAAGAGGTGACACCAACAAGATGGCAGATGAAGAGGTCTCAGTCCCCATTTCCCCAGCAAACGATGATTTAGCAGTTTTTGTATGTGATTTAAGTGGTCAATTTGGTAGTAACTATAGATATTTTATGGAGGCTTTAGGATAACCACAAAGAAAAAAATTATAACAGATACATGCATAAAAGATAAAGATGAAATAATCAAAGCAAATCACTGCAAAAAATAACCAAATAATAAAGGAAGACAGCAGAAGAGGAGTGGGGGGGGGAGAGAGACTATAAAACAGATAGAAAACAATGAATAAAATAACATTAGTAAACCTTCATCTGTTAATAATTACTTTTTATTAATCCTCAGCTGAGAATATATTTTTATTGATTTTTAGAGAGAGAAAGAGAGAGAGAAATATCAATCAGTTGCTTCCCATATGCACACCTACTGGGTTCAAACCTGCAACCTAGGTATATTCCCTGACTGGGAATGCAGCCCATAGCCGTTTGGTGTACAAGAAGTCACTCAGCCAGGGCTATTAGTAATTACTTTTCATGTAAATGAATTATACTCCCCAGTTAAAAGGAATGGAAGGGATGAATTAATTTTTTTAAAAGATTTAGTGATATACTGTCTACAAGAGGCTCATTTTAGATTTAAGGACACACATAGGCTGAAAGTGAAGAGATTAAAAAAGATATTCCATGCAATTAGTAACAAAACAAAACAAACAAAAAAGCCGAGATGGCTACACTTATATCAGACAAAACAGACTTTCAAGTAAAAAATTACCTCTAGAAACTACGTAGTTTATTATATATAACTAGAGGCCTAGTGCATGAATTCGTGCACAGGTGGTGTCCCTTAGCCTGGCTTGTGCCCTTTCACAATCCTGGATCCCTTAGGGGGATATAGCAGTGCTGAAGTGGCAGGTGCTCCACTGCCACTTATTCTGGTCGCGCTGTGCCTGCTGCCGCCACTGCTGCTCAGTAGCACTGCATCAGGAGAGGTTCCCTCCACTGCAGCTGCGCTCACCAGCTGTGAGCTGGCATCTGACTAAGCAGCACTTACCACCAAGGGGCAGCTCCTATGTTGAGTGTCTGCCCCCTGTTGGTCAGTGTGCATCATAGTGACCAGTTTACCAGCCTATACTTAGGCTTTTATATATATAGATGATAAAAAGGTCAATTCGGCAGAAAAATGTAACAATTATAAATGCATATGCACCCAGCATTATACCTAAATGTGTAAAGCAAATATTGAGATATATGTAGGAGAAGTTGACAGCTATGGAAAGATCAGTGTCGGCAACAGTGTGAAGAAAAAGGAACCTTTGTAAACTGTTGATGGGAATGTAAATTGTTGCTACGATTATGGAAAATACCATGGAGGTGCCTCAGAATACTAAAAAAGAACTACTTTATGATCCAGCAATACTACTTCTGGGTATATGTCTAAAGTAAATGAAATCAATATCTTGAAGACATATCTACACTCCCACATTCATTGAAATATTATTTACAATAGCCAAGATATAGAAACAATCTATTGACTGATGAATGAACACACTGTATATATATTATCCATACACTACATATATATGTGTATGTATATGTATGTGTATGTATACATATGTACAGATATACATCTACTCACATATATATATGTGCATACACACACAAACACACAGTGGAATGTTACTCAGCCTTAAAAATGAAGGAAATCCTGCTTCTTGTAACAACATGATGAACCTAGAAGCTAACTTGAGCATATCAAATTCACAGCCTGCAGATGCATGCCTTTTTTGACCCATGTTAGTCTGAGTTTGACATCCTTGGGCTAAGTAAAGTAAACCAGATACAAAAGAAAACTACTGCATGATCTTACTTAAACTTCAAATCTAAAATAGTCAAATTTGTAGCAGCAGAGAGTAGAATGATGGTTCCCAGGGGCTAACAGGAGGGAAAAATGGGGGAAAGTTTTTTTTAGAATTTAATCATCTTTATTACTGCAAGATGATTAAGTTCTAGAGATCTAACATGCAGAAATGTGACTGCAGTTAATAATACTGTCTTGTACAACTGAAATTTGCTAAGAGGAGAGATCTTAAGGGTGCAGGCAGAAAGCTGAGGAAAATCCTGTACAGACCCATCCGCATGCCACCTTCTGACTACCCCATCCCTCCCTCCTGGACAAAGGGCAAGTCTGCATATGCAAGTACTGCAGGCAGTGGGCTGAGAGGGGACCACACTCCTTGTGAGGGACTCTAGGTAAGACTATCACATTTCCTGGTAGCCAGTTGTGTGTTCGTCTATTAGACCCAGTGTCTATTGTGGGCAGACAAAACTCCCCTTTGAGACCCTCCTTGCAACTCTTGGAAATCCCAAAGACAAGTTAATGTCTACTGATGAGTCTTCTCTGTGCTGTGCTATGTAAGACCCAGGAGAAGGGTCTTTTTAAGCAGATGATCCACATAGATTGTCCCTGGATCAGAGAGCCTTTGCTTCAAGATCCTCCCAGTGACAGACGATGTCTGGTCATTCTCCTCCTGGCCCCTCAGAGCCCACATGGGACACACAGGATCAGGCCCATAAACACAGCACGTACACAGGGCAGAACAAAGGCCCAAACTTGGCCCCACACTGAGCTTTTGTTAAAACACTGTCCCGTAAAACACTGATGAAACCAAAACTGAAAACGATTGTTTCTCGTCTGGATTTCACATGAAAATATTTTTGTTTCAATCCATGGAAGTGGTAGGGGAAAAAATTGCTATAGTTTTTCACTCCCATAAATACATCTGCCTTGGTCCCAGAATGCTTTTCTTTTGTCACTTCAACTGCCAGGAAGATAACAAAGCCATTTAGAGCCTAGGAGAGGAAGCAGATTTGACCTTGGCATAAAAACCTTTTTGTCAAGTCAAAAGATACAGAGGCTGAGCATACTCTGGACAGTGTCTTTGAATATCTGGTGGACAGTAAGACCAGAACATTATAAGAGCTGCCAGCCCCTCGGCTCAGAGGGTTCAGGGCACAAAGTGTGGGTGGGCCTGTGCCAATACGGTGTGCCAGAAAAGAAAACAACCAGCTCACAAAAACTAGATGTAATGCTTTTGATACCCAAGGGAAGGGTCCAGACAAGGACTAGGTACAAGTTTCATAGACAAGTCCCCGAGGTAATCAGATAGGTCTGTTTGTTGTCCAATTCTTTTGTTAAACCCTCACCGGAAGGTATGTTTTTATTGACTTCTAGAGAGAAAGGAGACAAGGAGAAAGAAAAATATCAATGTGAGAAACACTGATTGGTTGCCTCCTGTATGCACTCCAACCAGGGATCGAACCCACAACCTAGGCATGTGCCCTGACCGTAATGGAACTGCAATCTCTTCTTGGTGTACAGGATGACGGTGCAACCAACTGAGCCCCTGGGCCGGGGCTGTTGTCTAATCTGTGTCAATAGTATTGCTATGGAAATAGCAGTCATGGGGCGTTACACTATTTTCAGGTCTAAAACATGGTCTTTCAATTACATCTGGCCGTCAGAGCGCTATCCACCTGGACTTCAGTCTCTGGCCACGGCTGGAGTGTCCTTAATGGCACCTATTTCTGTGCCCCTCCTTCCTCACCTTGAATGACATTCAGAAGAGAACCTCTTGAAACAACCTATTGTTTTGGAAGGGTGATTGTGAGGACATTGTCTCTTACATCTCACAGGGCCTCCTGGGAATTGTAGGAAAGGAAGTTCCAGGAAAAGTGCTGCTCCTCCTGAATAGCAGGTTTATTTTTAACAATTGTGTGATTGTTATTGACAGCCCTGCCCACTTTGTTTTGACTGCTGAGAAGTTCAGAGTCAACCCGTGTGGGCAAAGAGCACGGGATCCTGTGGCACCGCCGTGTATGTGAGTCATTCCTGTGCCAAGCTCCTTTCCTGCACCAGGCTGTCTTCACCCTGAGGGTACCGCCATTTTTAGTTAATCCTATTTTACTCTACACATCTCTGCAGGCCATTTTAAACAATCTCTGCAAGCCATTTTAAACACTCTGAAAGGAGAGCTATGGTATACACAAGTGAACAAACAATTCAGAGGGGTAACTGACAGAAACAACTTGTTTTAAAATAGTTTTACTTGTCTTTTTTGTAAACTTACCTTGTCTACCTTTAATTGGCAGTGTTTATATCATCTGCCATTTGAGGAGTAGAATGAATCTTTATATGACCATTGATATTTGCTACTTTGATAAATGTGTTCCCACTATTGGATTTCTTCCAAACAATGTGCCATAAAGAGAATCTACTGAATCCTGCGAGAGCATCCTGGGAGCCTTTCCAAGACAGTACAGATTTCTAGAGGAAAATATCGGGAGCACCACCACACCTGACAGCCGTGAAAGTCAGCGAGCTGAGAAGAAGAACCCGGAGGTCTGAACTATCACATGTGACATGCAGAGAACAGGAGCTGGACACACTTCTCCTTCCCTTCCCACTGCATCCTTACACTGGCCACAGTCCATGACCCATCCTCCTCCTCTGGGCCTCGGGTGGGTTTCTCCTCAGAAGAATGAGGAGTTGCTTGGTGTTTAGGCCTGGTTATCTGGAGAGACGGGCAGTAGGAGCATGGAGCACTCTGAGTGGGCAGGCTTGGGACTGGGAGCAGAGAGAGGCAGGGTAGTGATGCGCTGTCCACAGTTGTTCTGACTGGCTCAATGAGGCACATCAGCTCCTGACTCTGAAGCACAGGGATTTGGGGGGAAGAAGGTCCAGGCAAGAGTTAAAAACAGAGAATCAACAAAGCAACTCCATCAACTCAGGGAAGCAGCTAAAGTGCGGAGACAAAAAGGCAGGCCACAAATGAAGGAAATGAGGAAAACAAAAGACTGGATATAGAGTTCAAAAACCACGATTATAAGGTTTTTTCAAGAATTTCCTAGAAAAGACTGATAAATTTAACAACACCCTTGAGGATATGGAAAAAGGATCAACTAGAAATTAAGTATACACTGACTGAAATAAAAAAATATTAAACAGAAACCTAAAAGCAGACTAGAGGATTGCAAGAATCAAGTCAAAGATTTGGAATACCAAGAAGCAAAAAACATTCCTCCAGAAAAGAAAAAAGAATCCAAAAAGTTGAAGATAGTGTAAGAAGCCTCTGGGACAACTTCAAACATACCAACATCAGAATTATGGGGCTCCCAGAAGAAGAGAGAGAGCAAGATACTGAAAACCTATTTGAAGAAATAGTGACAGAAAACTTCCCCCACCTGGTGAAAGAGAGACTTACAAATCCAGGAGGCACACAGAACCCCAAACAAAAAGAATCCAAAGAGGACCACACCAAGACACAACATAATTAAAATGCCAAGAGCAAAAGACAAAGAGAATATTAAAAGCAGCAAGAGAAAAACAGTTAGTTGCCTACAAGGGACCACCCATTTGATTGTCAGCTGATTTCTCAACAGAAACTATGCAGGCCAGATAGGAATGGCAAGAAATATTCAAAGTGATGAACAGCAAGAAACTACTACCAAGATTACTCTACCCAGCAAAGCTATCATTCAGAATTGAAGGTCAGATAAAGAGCTTCACAGATAAGAAAAAGCTAAAGGAGTTCATCACCGCTAAACCAGAATTATATGAAATGCTGAAAGGTATTCTTTAAGAAGAGGAAGAAGAAGAAAAAGATAAAGATAAAAATTATGAGTAACAAATACATACCTATCAACAAGTGAATCTAAAAACAAAGGGAATAAAAAATCTGATGAACAGTATTAGCTGGTGAATATAATAGAATCAGGGGAATAGAAAAGAAGTGGACTGACAATTCTATGGATGAGGACAGTGGGAGTGGGGGGGATAAGGGCAGAAGGTGGGATAGGAACCTGATGGAGGGGAGATATGGGGGGGGGGGAGAGGAACAATTGTAATAATCTAAACATTAAAGATTAAATTTTTAAAAAAGAAAAGTTTTTATGTGATAAACTATACATAACATAACACCATTTATCCATTTTTATATGTACAACTCAGTGCCACTAAGCACATTCACATTGTTGGACAACCACCTCCAGAGGTTTTCTTCTCTCCACCCATCAAGCAAAATGCCATTCCCTTCCAGCCACTGGCAACCACAAGTCCACTCTATGTCTCTTTGACTCTGACTACTCTAAGTACCTCTAATAAGTAGAATCATACAATTTGGCCTTTTGTCTGTGGCTTATTTCACTTAGCGTGATGTCTTCAAGGTTCATCCATGTTATAGCATGTGTCAGAATTTCTTTCCTTTTGAAGGCTGAATAATAATATTCCATTGTGTATATATATGGTATGGTTTGTGTATCCATTCAACCATGAATGGACACGTAGGTTGCTTTCTCTTTTTGGCTATTGTGAACGAGGCTGCTTTGAACATGATGTACAAACTGACTCTGCCCTCCATTCCTTGAGAGCACACATCTATATAAAAGTAGATCTGCTGAACCATAGACATCTCTTTTTTAAAAAACTGTTTTTATTATGGAAGATTTCTAACATCCACAAAAGTGGACAGGACATCCACAAAAGTGGACAGTATAAATATCCCCAACCATTACTGACCCCTGGCCAACCTTGTTGCATCCAAAATCTCTACTCCTTTCACCAGTAGAATACCTTAAAGTATAATAAACCACAGACACCACGCTGTAATTCATAAATATTTCAGTCAACTTCCAGCAGAAATGATCTATATATTTCTTAGGGAGTGATGAACATTGTGAGCACCAAATTCTTAAGCACCAATATGGATACTTACTGAATGTTAATCACTATTTGGAACTTTAAAAGTGGCAGCCTTTTAAAGAATTATATTGTTATAAAAATTTTCAAACATACTACAAACTAGAGAAAACTGAACAATGACACCCCCACCACCACCATGTGCAGATCATATCCAGCTTCAATGACTGTCACTTATTTTATTTTTTGTTTCTGTTGATTTCAGATAGGAAGGGAGAGGATGAGATAGATAGAAACATTATTGATGAGAGAGACCCACTGACCAGTTGCCTCCTGCACACTGCACTCTAGGAATTGAGCCCATGCCCAGACCAGGAATTGAACTATGACCTCCTAGTTCATAAGTCGACACTCTACCACTGAGCCACATCAGGTGGGCAGTAGTACTCATTTTAAAAATCTACACATTAATCCTGGCCAGCGTGGTTTGGTTAGTAGGAGCATCATCCCATTCACTGAAGGGTCACTTTTTCCATTCCAAGTTGGGGCACAGGCCTGGATCAAGGGTCCCTGGTGGGGATCGAGAGGTGAATCCACATTTCTGTTTCTCTCTCCCTCTCCCCTCTTCCTCCCTCTCCCTCTCCATCCCCTACTCCACTTCCTCTTCCTCTCTCTCTCAAGTCAATGAACTACCACTGGCTCAATATACCCTTAGATTAAAAAAAAAAAAAAATCTAAGCATTACTTTATTCTGACACTTTAGTTCTCTGAAAGAGAGAACCAGAATGAAATGGAGATGACAGCAGGAAGAACACTTTTAGTTCTGGAAAGGTTTATTATGCATCACTAAAAGCACATACTTTAAAATGACTGAATCTTTGCGACAAATGCTCATAAATATCAGTCTGAGTTCTCAGCCATAATGTGATTTGTGGTTTATCAGAGCTCACTTGTCTTTCCTGCCTGGCTTAATCTTGGTGACTTTCAGCTTTCCTAACCTAGATGGCTATTCATAAAACAAACAAGCCGACACTTAAATAAAGGCAATGGCTAAGAAGTTCATATTTCTCCTTTTATAAATTAAGCTCAGAAAATGTGTGGTCAAGAATTGATGCTATACAGATGTCTAACTTTTTATTTAATGAGGTATTTGTATAATCTTAGAAACAGATGCACTTCCTGGTTATTGTTATAAATGATAGCCTTTGTTGCATAACAAATCACCTCCAAAATTTAGAGGCTTAAAACAACATCATCAAGATGGAAGGGTTTTTCCTCTTAGGTGTCCAAACATATTGTCATTGATTCTAAGGCATATTTTACCTTTGAAATTAGGCTTCGAGGTCTAACATCCCATGACATTGTGTGATTCCTCTTTACCAGGCAGCAGTCGGGACCTATTTATTGTTGCCTTTAAAAAACTGAACTTGATCATGGCTGTTCAATATTATCATACTTCAGTTAAGTAGTGTCAACGTTGTATACATGTATTGAATTAAGCAATCTTTAAAAAGATTACACTATCCCTAGCTGGTTTGGCTCCGTGGTTAGAGTGTAGGCCCACAATCTGAAGGGTCATGGGTTTAAATTCCGGTCAAAGGCACGTACATTGGTTGCAGGCTCGATCCCCAGCCCCCAGTTGGGGCACATGCGGGAGGCAACCAATTGATGTGTCTCTCTCATATCAATGTTTCTCTCTGTAAAAATCAATGGAAAAAATACCCTCAGATGAAGGTTAACAACAACAACAACAACAACAACAACAACAAAAGATGACACTATAATTCAGTATGGAAATGGGAAGTTACTATGTATATATAGATTGCAGAAACAGACCAGTTGGGTAAAAAATTGATATTAGTGAAACAAATTTTCGTTGTTAAAAAAAAAGTAACAAAGATGAGAGAGAGATTTCCTTGCAGAGCTGGGCTAAGAAAGGATTAGATGACACTCTGCTACATTTTGTAACTGAAATGCATGCTAAAGAATGGCCTAGCACATACTAAGAAACTTGGCAAAAGTGTTGTTTTAAGCCACTAAATTTTGGAGTGTCAGTTGCTGGACAAAAAAAAAGTAAAAAACTTAAAATCAATAGTTAAGTGCTACCCTAAGAATTGCGGCATCTTCAAAGCTGCTAGTGGCCCACAGAAAACCTAAACTACCACTGGCTCAACAAGCTATACGTCTAATTCTCTTGAACATATAATAAAAGAATCCCAGAGGAAGCTGTAGGATTGGTAGACAGCATCACAAACTTATCGGGGATATAGGTTTGTTAAATTTAGTACTCCGCTGCTTTCTACACATTTCTTGTCTCAGGGTCTAATACAGTTGCTTCATATTTTCCATATTCCAGCTAGCTGGTTGGAGGAAAATATGAAAAGGGGCCTAAGGTGAGTGCCAGCTGACTTTCTAGAGTTTCCCAAAAGATGCCACACAAAATTTATTGTATTTCATTAATCAGAACATAATCATAGAGCCCCTTCTAAGAAGCCATGCTTACTAGCTGCAAGGAATACTAGTAAATGTCTTTTTTTATAGCTATGTATCCAATTAAAAAATCAGAGGTTCCCCCAGCCAGGTGGCTCATTGGGTTAAGTGTTGACCCATGAACCAAGAGATTACCAGTTTGATTCCCAGTCAGGGTTTCTGGGCTTAATTCCCAGTAGGGGGCATGCAAGAGGCAGCTCTACGATGATGTTTCTCGCTCATCAATATTGTCTCTCTAGCCCTCTCCTTACCTCTCTTTCTAAAAATCAACAGGAATAAAAGAATAAAAAATAAAAATCAGAGATTCCATTTTTGAGGAAAAAGAAAAGAATGAATTTGGACAACTGGCAGTCTCCACCCCATCAAAATTTTCTAATTTATTGGTGTGAAACTGTTTATAGATACTCTTTTTATTTTTAAAATCTCAATTGTGCAATTATTTTCACTATTTTGATCTTACTATTTTATATTTGTCTTTCGTATTCTTTCTTGATCAGCCATGCCAGAACTTTTCTTCATGTTTTTTGTCAAAGTACCACCCTTTGGTACCGTTTCCAATTTTGTTGATATGTATTATTTTCTTTATTATTTCCTTTCATTTGCTTACTTTAGGTTACTCTGTTATTCTTTTTCTGACTTCCAAATCCCCAGAGCCTGTGAATCCATCATTACTGGCAGGTGTGTGCATGGTATGTGTAATAGGATGTATATTCCACTCGGGTCTAGGCATGAAAGAGTAGGTATGAGCAAGTGTTTGATCCAAGGACGGAGGTGAGAGGCCTGACTCAGGAGAATATCTGGAAGAGGCTGGAGGAATGCTCGAAACCAGGCAAGAGCGCTGAGCAATGTGAGACTCTATTTCTGCAACATTCTATCTCCAGCCCCTGTGGCTCTGGAGGGAGGATATGCAGTTTTAAAGTCTGTAAAGTCTGGATTTTTAGGAGAGAAGCACCCCTCCCCAGCTGGCCACTCTCATCTACTTTCAGGCTCTGAACAGAAAGTTACCTGCTAGTCAGTACTGGGACCCAGGGGGCACTTTGTGAGAACTCCTCTCTAAGGGGTAGCCCACACGTCCCAGGAAAAGGAAAGGAGCAGAAGCTTCAGCCTCACTCTCTTCTCCCTCTTCCTCAGGTCACCTCTCCCAACCCTGCTTCTCTCTCCTCTCCCTTCCATTGGTTAGCATTTCCCCTCCCATGCTAGAGCCTTTTCAGGCCATGGAGTCAGTAAGACACAATCTTACCAACATCAACATCCGGTGCCCACGGTCACTCAATAAATTCACTCCGAGTATGTGCACCTATGCAATTAATTGTGCTCCCACTCAGCAGGGACTGAATTTCTAGTGGTGTCACCTCCAACTTCCAGTCCCCTTCCTGAGGAAATAGGATGAATGAAGTCTCAAGGGTCCTATGCACAGAGCTCCCCAGGGGTTTGCAAACCTTGTTCTACCTTTGGAATAGAATCAAGAAGAAACCCCAGAGAAATTTCCAACTGATTTTTATGTTTGAGCACAAGGGAGGCAGCCCAGAGGAGAGGAAGGTCCTCTGAACCGGCTTGGGGGCTGGCCCTGCTTGGCCGCCTTTATAAGCTGGAGACAGAGTGGGCTTGTGTGAAAAAGGAGGGCTTCTGCAATTTTCCACAGCAGGGTGGGGCGACTTCCTGTCTCAGCTGCACTGCCTGGTGACTCTGTTGCTGCCTGTGCTGTGGGGACAAGATGGCAGACTGCTTGCTACTGCCAGCCCACAGAGGTCATATAGCCACCAAATCTGGGTCAGCTGTGTGAGCAGGGCAGCAGTTTCAACGTCGGCAATTAGAAGGGGGATAAAATCAGACACCTCTGCATTTTTGAGCAGGGAGTGGAGAATGATGGCATTTTAAAAATATATATTTTATTGATTTTTTTTACAGAGAGGAAGGGAGAGGGAGAGAGAGTTAGAAGCATCAATGAGAGAGAAGCGTCGATCAGCTGCCTCCTGCACACCCCTACTGGGGATGTGCCTGCAACCAAGGTACAAGCCCTTGACTGGAATAGAGCCCAGGACCCTTCAGTCCACAGGCAGAGGCTCTATCCACTGAGCCAAACCGGTCAGGGTGATGGCATTTTCTTCTATCAGCTTAATCAAATTTCCTTCTGACCAGCTGGTCTTAACTTGGCTTCCTGCCCACCCGGTATTTTCTGTTGCGGAGCCCACATCTCTATGCTGTCTTGACTCCAGGGATCCAGAGAAAAGAGAAGGGGGACCTGGATAGCGGATAAACCAACACGAGGGAGCAAAGTTGAGGCTGCTACTCCAGACAGTGGAGCTTGATACCATAGGACTTTCTGAGGAGCATGTGGAATCTCTCCCCTTTAGGATGACCCTGGCTAGTATTTGTTGGGCACTGAGAGGCTATGCATTTGCTAACACTCATTTCATCACCACCACAGCACTGTGAGGCAGGTTTAAATACCAACTCCCCCCCCCCATCCATTTTACAGGTGGCAAAACTGAGGCTTTAAAAACAAACTGCCCGAGGCTACCAAATCAAGGAGAATAGAACCCCACCCTCTACCTTCAAAATCTTTTTGCCACTTTACAAAGCATCTATGGTGTAAAGAGGGCAGTGTCATTGGTTGCTCTCAGGAGCGCTTGGAAAATACGAAAATTTGCATTTGCAAAAAAAAAAAAGCAAAAATCCTTTTGGCCTCAAATCAAAAGCATCTGAGGAAAAAGTCCCCAACTGTACAATAATGATCTGGCAAACTTAGACCCAGGGCTTCCAGCTGGAAGGCCGGCTGAGAAGGAACATTCTCGGGGACCTTTGATAAGCTTCTCCAGCCCATATAATGTGTGTGATTATGCAGCTGACAAGATTTCAAAAAAACACACGGGACAGCAAAACCACTGACCAATGGCAAACCTAGGCACAAGGAACAAAACTAAGTTTCAGGTCTTTAAAGAAGAATTGGCAGAGAACAGGCCCCACTGCTGTTGCCTTCCTTCATCACTCAGGGTCCTATTCTTAGTTTGAGGTATCTCAGTTGTCACTGAGAAGAACTCTCAACTGGCTGAATAACTGCAGGGGCCCAGAATAGATCATGTGAAGCGGGCGGGCAGGAGCAAGCCAGCAGGCACTGCTAAATTGTTAAGGGAAACTGGGTGGGTAGGAGGGAGGGTCTGGGTATTCCCTGAGGATCCCAGAAATGCCTGTAACAGGGCCTTCTTTTTTACTTAGGGAAAAGACCAGAATAGCTGGTATGGTTGCAAGAACAATGCTTTATGAAGGAGAAGCAAATTCAAAGTACAGAGTTGTTATAAGTTAAAAAAAAAGTCTTCATTTTGCCAGATTAGAAAATTAGAAATAGCTTTGTTGTTGTCTTATACTTTCACAATTAATGTATTCATATATATATATATATATATATATATATATATATATATATATAAAAGCCTAAGCGACTACATGACCAAATGACCAATAGACTGGTCGCTATGATGCGCACTGACCACAAGGAGGCCGATGCTTAATGCAGGAGCTGCCCCCTGGTGGTCAGTGTGCTCCTACAGCCAACCTCCCACGGTGCCTCCCCACAGCTGATCAGGACTGGGTGAGATGGCCCTGATTGGCTCCAGTCACCGGCCAGGCTGAGGGAACCCACCTGTGCATGAATTCATGCACTGGGCCTTTAGTTTTATACAGGTATCACAGATATCTAGAATTAAAATGCTGTTGTAGTTGAATGAGTGCTGTGCTGGGTATTGGGCTACCGGGTTTTAATTCCATCTTTTCCATTGATTGGCTACATGACCTTGGAATTCTGTGAAGTGGAAGATGGAAAGCTCCTTATTTCCTCATTGCCTACATTGTTTTAAGGTTCCTTCAAGTTCTAAAATTTTTTTTATTCTAAAGCTTAATATAAAAAGTAAAAGGATGTATACTGGCTCAGTAGATGAGAAGTTGAGAATGTGGGCTTTATTTATTCATACAATGGAATTCTACACAGAAAAAAAAATACACACACACACACACACACACACATGCGTTGGCCTGTGAACTACAGGGCATGTACTTAATATGTAAATTAGGCCAGGATGCCATAATGGTCACAACCAGCTCAGGAGGAGGGGCCAGGCACAGGCCTGGAGCCGGAGAGAACAACATGGAGGGGGGCCGGAGCGGAGACACAAACCACAGGAGGTCCTGGCCCCCAAAAACCATGCAGTGCAGCATGCCAGCAGTCCTGCCTCTGTGTGGGAGCTGCAGAGGAAACACCTTTTCTGACCACTCATTGGCTAAGCTTGTGGTACCCCACTTCCTCGGGAATAAGAATCCAAGAAGGTGATCTAGGGTTTTTCCACCTCACTCCTGGAGGAAAAAACAAAGGTCTGCTGCTGGAGGGGCTTAGAAATGTCATATCCTGCCCTTCCGGTTTGGCTCAGTGGATAGAGCCTCGGCCTATGAACCGCAGGGCCTGTACCCAGGTTGCAGGCTCCTCCCTGACCGGGGCCCAGGTCAGGTCTCATGCAGGAGGCAACCAATCGAAGTGTGTCTCTCACATTGAGGTTTCTCTCTGTCTTTCCCTCTCTCTTTCATGCTCTCTAAAAATCAATGGAAACATATCCTCAGGTGAGGATAAAACATAAAGAAAGATCATATCCTATGAAAGAGACATCTTGAAAATGCCTGAAGAAAGCTGTCATTTTTTCGTAGTGAACGGACTGGAGTCCATGTTGATCAAAACAACTTGGCGGCTATGGCGGCCAGCAGTGACAGCAGCAGCAGCGTGATGGGGGTGCACCTTCCCCTGATCAGCCCAGTTTCCTCTTCAGAGGATATCCCCTAAGGGTTCCTGGACTGTGAAAGGGGGCAAGCTGGCTGAGGGCCAGCCTCCTCCCCACTCCCCACCCCAAGAGCATAAATTTCATGCACCAGGCCTCTACTTGTTTATATTTGAGTATAAAAAAGAAAAGTAAAAACCACCAGTCATTCCATTATTTACTGTTTGGTGTTTTTCTGTATGTAACAACTGGGATTTAGTACCCAGACCTTTCCCCTCTTTCTCGTCTACAACAAGTTCCCCCAAACTGTCTTGGAGATCCATTCTCTCCCCCTTGTTCTCAGCTTGTTGGTTTAGAGATTGCCTCGCTCTCAGTTACATTGTCAGGCGCTCAGTAGCTTGCAATTACCATTATAGTCCATCACCCTGAGGACTATAAGGAATTTGGTTGGGGAATGGCCATGTGACCCAAGATAGTCCAATGAGACTAAAGTTTGTGTATTTTTCTGGGACACCAAAAGAAAGATGCTCTCTACTTGCTACCAGACATGGGTAAGGAAACATAGTCCTAGGAACTGTTGGCTGCCTTCTTGGAGCTATGAGAGAGAAAACAACTTGATAAAATGCAAAAGAAAGGGACACCAGTCCCTGCCCAGCTGGCATGACTCAATGGTTGAGCATTGACCTATGAACCAGGAGGTCACGGTTCGATCAGTAGCAATGACATGCACTGACCACCAGGGGCAGACGTTCAACACACAGGCATAGAAACATGAAACAGACTGACGAATCTCAAAGGGGAGGGGAGGGGAGAAGGGAGGGGACGGGAAGAGATTAACCAAAGATCTTATATGTATACTAGAGGCCTGATGCACGGATTTGTACACCAGTGGGGTCCCTCAGCCTAGCCTGCAGGGGTTGGGCCAAAACCGGGTCTCCGACATCCCCCAAGGGGTCCCAAATTGCGAGAGGGCACAGGCCAGGCCAAAGGACCCCATCAGTGCACAAATCTATGCACCGGGCCTCTAGTTTTATATAAGGGACCATAGCATCCTCAAATTTTTGTATCTGCTGGGGGTCCTGGAACCATTCCTGTGAGGACGGAGGGACTATTGTAGTTACATTTTGGGGGAGTCAAAAGCTATATGTGAACTTTTTACTGTGCATGGGGTTGTTGCCCCTAACTCCCAAGTTGTTCAAGGGAAATTGTATAAGCCAAGCCCCATGATGAGTGTTCACCTACATTATAGCATGTGGTCCTCACAATCAACCCTTTGAGATCTGTGCAGTTTTTAATCTTAGTTTATAGATAAGGAAGCTGAGGCAATAACAAAGAAGCTACGTAGTTAGCCCCAGGTCACATAATCAGGAGTTTTTAGAAAGAGATTCAAACACAGGAAGTCTGCTCAGGGACCACCATTCGAAACCCCTGTGCTTTGTTAACTTATTGCCTTCAGTGGCATTCTACTCCCTATGCTCTGTCAAAGAAGAAAGAAGCTCGCATGTGCTGGTGGTGGGGTGGAACTAATATTTTTGTAGTTCCTACTCTGGGCCAGTCACTTACATGGATTCCCCATTTAATTCTTACAGCCACACTTTGCAGAAAGAACCACTGCTGTGCTCATTTTACAGATGAGGAACCTGAGGCTTAGGTGGACCAGGCAACTTACCCAGGTCACAGGCCCAATGAGTAGACTGCAGGCAGATCAGCTGAGACTCCCGACCTTGCTCTAAGCTGAGGATGGAGGTCACTAGCTCTACGGGAGCCTCTCAGGCTGTTTTTCACGGGACCCCTTCCCTTGTTTAGCTCAACCATCTGTGCAGCAAACAAGAAGGGATGTCTAGAGAGAAGTCACCCACCTCCCCTTCCAGGCCCACAGAATGAACATTGCCATCCTTCCATGCAACCCCTTTCTGCCCAGTGAGTCCAAATACAGAAGACTGCAGAGTTGGTTTCCTTTCCTCTCTGTCATGTGCATATCTACTGTTGGCTAAGTATTGACTAATTTATGAGATGTTAATTAATTTAGGCCTGAAGGGGAATGCAGGCACAGGGACAAGTCCTGCAGCTGGGCCTGAAACTATCAGCAAATCTCCTGTTGATGTGCTACATCAGTGGACGGCAAACTGCAGCTCTCGAGCCGCATGGGGTTCTTTGGCCCCTTGAGTGTGGCTCTTCCACAGAATACCACAGCCTGGGCGAGTCTATTTTTGAAGAAATTTAAGTTTAAAAAATTTGGCTCTCAAAAGAAATTTCCATCGTTGGTACTGTTGATATTTGGCTCTCTTGACTAATGAGTTTGCCGACCACTGTCTTAGACAATATTACCTCTTGAGAGAATTTTTCAGAAATCATTTCCCCAGGCGGGGTCCACAATTCTGACCTCCCAAATAAAGATGGACTGCTGTTCCTGGCATTGAGGTTCTTGGGTTCCCCAAGAGGGACCTGGAGAGAAAACCCCAGAGAAATGTTCCGATGGACTTTTAAGCTTATGTTCAAGCACAGGGGAGGCAGCCCAGAGGAGAGGAAGGTCCTCTGAACCGGCTTGGGGGCTGGCCCTGCTTGGCCGCTTTTATAAGCCGGGGACAAAGTGGGATTGCGTGAAAAGGGAGGGCTTTCAGAATTTTCCATTTCAGGGTGGGGCGGCTTCCTGTCCCTCCCAGCTGCACTGCCTGTTGCTGCCTGTGCTGTGTGGATAAGATGGCAGATTGCTCATTACTGCCACCCCACAAAGGTCGAATATCCACCAAACCTGGGTCAGCTGTGCGGGCAGGTCAGCAGTGTCAACATCAGCAACGAGAAGGGAGATAAACTACCTCTGCATTTTTGAATAGGGAGTGGAGGGCTGGCGACATGTTTTGGTCAGTTTATCTCCACTTGGTTCTGACCACCTGGTCTTAACTTGGCTTTCTGGCCACACCGCCAGGTGTTCTCCATTCCTGGCCCACGTCCCCATGCTGTCCTACAGTCGGCCCTCGGAAATCCCTTCGGTTCCTTATTCAGCTGAGCCTCGGGAGGTAATTTTCTTTTTCTTTTCTTTTTTTAAATTTTTATTTATTTATTTTTTACAGAGAGGAAGGGAGAGGGAGAGAGAGTTAGAAACATCGATAAGAGAGAAACATTCATCAGCTGCCTCCTGCACACCCCTATTGGGGATGTGCCTGCAATGAAGGTACATGCCCTTCACTGGAATCGAACCTGGGACCTTTCAGTCCGCAGGCCGACGCTTCCAAACCAGTTAGGGCAGGAGGTAATTTTCTAAGCAACAAAAATATATCTGCCCACCCTTCCCCAAATATCTACTTCTAGTAGTCACAGAGCACAGGACCTGACAGGGTGTTTCCCTCCAGGGCCAGGTGAAATTTCTGGCCCATCTGGCAGAGTAAGGTGCAAACCTGCAGGGAGTTGAGTTCCTTCAGCAGGTTCAGAACCCTAGTGCCCCTTGCGGCTGCGCACATACTTGCACAGCACTAGGGCCTGGAAGAGAAACGGGGAAGCAGAGAGGTGAGCAAGGGTCTCAAACTCACTGCCTTCAGCCAGCATGCAGGCCACCTTAGTGAATGAGGCTGATAAGTGCTGTCTGTTTGGGGCAGCTGCCACCCAGCTCCAGCCTACGGCTGTAGTGAGTCCAAAACCACCAACTATACCATTTTTTAAAAGGAAAGCACCAAATGTGAATGTGTATATAAAACCTGCCCATTTTTAAATATATATATATTTGGTTTTTTACAGAGAGGAAGAGAGAGAGGGGGGACAGAGAGTTAGAAACATCAATGGGAGAGAAACATCAATCAGCTGCCTCCTGCACACCCCCTACTGGGGATGTGCCCGCAAATCGAACCTGGGACCTTTCAGTCCGCAGGCCGATGTTCTAGCCACTGAGCCAAACCGGTTTCAGCAACCTGCCCGTTTTTAAATAAATAAGTAAAAATGTTATGGCCTGGTGCAAGTCAAACAAAACATATTTGTGAAATAGATTAATTCCAGGGTTCTGGCAATTTTCAGATTCAGTTCTAGAGTGCTATTTTTATTTATTTATTTTTTAATAGAAAAGTATACAGCCCTAACAGGTTTGGCTCAGTGGATAGAACGTTGGCCTGCAGACTAGGTTCGATTCCAGTCAAAGGGCAAGTACCTTGGTTGCGGCTACATCCTTAGTAAGGGGTGTGTGGGAGGCAGCTGATTGATGTTTCTCTCTCATCAATGTTTCTGGCTCACTATCCCTCTCCCTTCCTCTCTGTAAAAAAGTCAATAAAATATACCTAAAAACTTTTCTAAAAGTATACAAAATGATCAAACAACCATTTCGAGAGACCCCAAAAAAGGAACTTTTAGATGAAAAGGAGGAAGACTGGACTGAAAGCAGAAAACTTTGTTTTCAGTCCAAACCACCCTTGTGCTTCATTAGCTGACGGGTTTGAGCAAGCGGCATAGCTAAGTTCTGGGTTACTAAGAAAAGCAGTGTTGGCACTCCTGCTGTGCTTACCGTGCAGAACTGCTACAAAGAACAAAGCAGACTCTCAGTTCAGAAAATTCTCATGCAAATAAAGGAACTTACAATCTACAAACTTTTGGAAGGCAGACAATAGGTCACATTTAGCACCCAGTGACTATGTTTATCTGCACACAGACACAGTCAATACATAATTTTAATTGCCTTCGCTGGCCAGAATTCCTGCTGTAATCCAAATTTAGACAATTAATCTTTTTAATACACTACAAAACAGTTTGTGTGACTATTAGTTCTAATAATTCACATGATGACTTATTAGTGCTGAAAACTATTGATTAAAGTTTTCTGACTCAGAGTAATTTACATGGTAATGTGCCCATTTTGATCTGGTAGAGGTGCATATATGCAAATAATTTTTGTCTCCTAGAAAAGATACCTACAAAGGTTATCTATCCTTTACTCTGGTGTGGATATTAACTAGTTTTGTACTTAACTTAGAATTTTTATTCTAATATCCTTTAATTAATTGCTTATATATGCCTGGTTCCTCAAATGTTCTTTAAACAAGTCTTGACATCTTACTGGTTCTTTCATTAAGTAATGGGCTCCATAAAAGCTTTGACATGTGTTCCTTTTATGTTTGCATCAGAATCATAATTTTATCCTTTTGCAAATTATACATAATATCAGCCTGTCATTTCCTAGCCAAACTAAGTTCTTAGCAGCTTTCCTCAACTGGTTTTACTAATATTCTTAAGTTTTTATCAGCGGTATGTTGAAGTTTAAATTGGGCATGTCTTTTATCACTGCCCTGCTTTTGTGATAAAAGACAGACATTGCAATCCACTTTTACAACAACATTTTCTAAATATATAAGTAAGGCAGGGGTGGGTGGGTGGGTAGGGAGAGGTTAACCAGGGAATTTATATGCACATACTTTATCGATTTTTAGAGAGAGAGAGGAAGGGAGAAGGAGAAGGAGAGAAAGAAGAAGGGAAAGGGAGAGAGAGGAAGGGGTGGGGGAGGGAAAGAGAGAGAGAAATTAATTTTTTGTTCCGCTTATTAATCATTCAATGGTTGCTTCTTGTATGTGCCCTGACTGAAAATCAAACCCACAATCTTGGCATATCAGGATGATGCTCTAAAACCCACCAAGCTACCAGGCCAAAGCCATAGTCTTTATTTTAATTTCACTTATTTCACTGAATATTATTTTTAAATATCAAATAATTTATTTTATTGGGATTTCTCAACTATAATTCTTGAATCTCTTATTTTTGTTTTCTTTTAATTTTTAAGATTTTCTACCCGTTAAAATTAAATTTACTCTTTCTTCAAAATAAAATATAAATATGTAAATATGTAAAGTTTATAAATGTATCATAAAATCTGTACCTGTGAACATATGTAATTCTCCCGTAGGTTGGTTTCTTCCTTCCTTCCTTTATTCATTCATTCATTCACACTTCAACACTGGAAAGAAGTAGGGCTGCGGTGCTGGCCTGGGAGGTAACGGAGATGGGGTATTATGATGGTTAATTTTACTGTCAAGTTGTCTGGGGGTAGCCACAGGGAGCACATTATTTGGTCAAATTTTATTCTGGATGTTTCTACAGGGTGTGTTGGGGAGTGAGGGTAACATCTGAATTGGTGGCTTTGGAGTAAAGCAGACTGTTCTCCATAGGTGGATGGGCCCTATCACATCAGTGGAAAGCCTGAGTCAGAACCTTCCCAGAGCAGAGCAGGAAGGAGCCTGTGGGCAGGCTTCCCTGGGCCTCCGCCTGCAGGGCCTCCGCCTGCAGGCCCACCTTGCAGATTTTGTACTTACGAAGCTCCAACATCAGATGGGCCAATCAATTCCCTAACACCCCTTCCATCCCCGGGGGAAGCCACTTGGGTTTCAGATTAAGTCACTGAGTAGGGGAGACATTTCTCTAGAGAACCCCACTCACATAGGCGTGGAGGCTCCCCTCCCCTTCTCCCCGGGGATAATCCTCCAGCTCCTCCAGACTCTTCCAGTCCACGCCAGCCCCGATTCAGAAAAACCTCTCACCTTGGAGGCCTGGGTGGATGCACAGCCCAATCACCATCAGTGTTGGAGCAACTCCACCCTCGGCCTCGGCCTCGCACCGCTGGGGGCTCCATCCAGCCTTCCACCTGCCCCTTGGCCTCTGCTTGAGGGAGGGCGGCGAGGACACCCTCCTGCACCATCACAGGCACGCATGCGCACACAGAGCTGCCGGGAGAGCCTGACACCCATTGGTGAGTAATAGCCCCGCCCCCAGGCCTGGGCGGGGAAACCCGATGCACGTGATTTACCAGGTTCACCTGCGTGTCTGGGCGAGATTAGATGTTGTTTTCACCAGGTGGAACTTCCTTGGATTTCCCAAACCCAGCGTAGGCAAACTGCGGCTCGCGAGCCACATGCAGGCGACTCTTTGGCCCCTTGAGGGTGGCTCTTCCACAAAATAACCACGGCCTGGGCGAGTCTATTTTTGAAGAAGTGGTGTTAGAAGAAGTTTAAGTTTAAACAATTTGGCTCTCCCAAGAAATTTCCATCGTTGTACTGTTGTTATTTGGTTCTGTTGACTAATGAGTTTGCCGTCCACTGTCCCAAACAAATGCCTTCCGCTCAAAGCCTGGTCTTGAGGTCCGCCGCCAAAATGAAGACCTGCCCCAACACGCCCACATCACAGCCGTTCATTCACCAAACAAAATCGGGGTTGAGGGGAACAGTCCACTGAGGGATGGACACCAAGTTGTGCGCCGCTTTTCCCACCCCACTGCCAATCTGATTTTTCCAGGATGATGGATACAACTTTCCCTTGGGGTTTCATGCATGTCATATTGTTTATTTGGAAGGCGTTTGGTTCTGGCTACTATAGAATTGATCTCTGGGTTAGGTTAGGCTGGACTGCAGAGTGGTGTTTCTACACTTGCAGCTTTGGGTGCTTACTATAGAAATATACACACACACACACACACACACACACACACATATATATATATATATATATAATTGATTTCAGAGAGGAAGGGAGAGGGTGAGTTAGAAACATGATGAGAGAGAATCGTGGATGGGCTGCCTCTGGGGATCAAGCCCACAGCCTGCACCTGTGTCCTGGCTGGCAATCTAACCATGACCTCCTGGTTTGTAGGTCGTGGCTTAACCACACCAGCCTCTCCGGAACTTTTACTGAGTGGCCCTTGGATTGTGCTACTGCCCTACAGGAAAGATCACAGTAAAAAAACGGACCACCCAAATCATCCTTGAAGTGTCCGTAACTGCATGATGCAACCTCAGACCCCACGGAATAAAACTAATGAGGGATGGGAGGAAATGCTGGAACAACTTTCCCCTCAGGGACATCCTGAATCAAGTTGCATACCAGCCTTGTGCCCACAGTGGCCTCAAGAAAGCAGAGGAACCCTGACAGCATGCATAGTGAACACTACCCTCACCCGTGGCTTTGACTTTCCTATTTTGATATTTTCCTTTCCCTCATGCACCTAGCACCCTTTTAACATATTGATTTCAGAGAGGAAGGGAAATGGATAGAAAAATGGATGATGAGAATCATCGATCAGGTGCCTCCTGCATGCTCCCACCAGGGATCCAGCCTGAAATCCGGGTATGTACCCTGACCAGGAACGTACTCGACCTCTTGGTTCATGGGGGTCGAGGCTCAACCACTGGGCACACCAGCCGGGCGCATCTATTTTTTTTCTTTTTCTTAATTCTACTCCACATAAATTTTAGGCAGCCTTCAATCCTTCTCAGAATAAAGCAGACTATGAATTAGAAAGGAGTGGGGCAGGCATAGGCTGTCCATCGGGCACACTAGAGGATATTCTGGAACACGGGTCCTGCCTGTCTGCTCCACTGCAGGCATCGAAAAAAGTGCTGGAGCCAGATGACAGCCGGGATCCTTCCTACTGAAGCCTCCCCCTCTCTTCCTGTCCCTGGGTTTGCAAAAGGGCTCTTTCCTGTAATTAAAGGGCATAAACGAATTAAATCACCATGTATCTACTGTATATATATATATATATTTTTCTATCAAGAGATGGCTTTTATTTACTAAGTAAGCAGAGTTGAGTCAGGGCCCGCAGGACTGCTCAGAAATGTGAGGTACTGCACTAAGTGGTTTATGAATCATAGCACCCGTATGGATAGAGACACCACTAAGACTGTATCTCTCACTCAGTTATGAGTAAGCCAAATTTCTAACTCAACTAAATCGCCAGCTGAACACCTTGGTGCCCGCTAATATGACTAAGGACCCTTAATGGAACTGAGACTCTTTTCCTTTCCCAAATTCGTGTACTTTGGATCCATGCAAGCCTAAATTCCTAGGCCATCTTGCTTAAATTCTAAACACACAAGATTTTAGCCTTTAAAGAGTGACTGTAGGAGTATAAACCAAGGCAACTTTTCTAGGAAGCAATTGGCAATAAAAAGAAGAACCTGAAACATGTTGCTACGTTTTTCTTTAGTATTCCACTTCTGAGAACCTACCTGCAGAAAGGGACTGAAATGCTCATCTCTGATGTACAAAAATGGATTATATACAAAGGGATATAGTTCACATAAAAGAGGCAAAAACTGGAAACAATCCAAACAGCCAACCATAGCAAAACTGTGTACTTGGGAAGCAGTCACACAATGTATTACTTTAGTTATTAGCAATGATGTTTGCATGAATTTTAACTACCTGAGAGAAATGTTCGTGACAGAATGTTTAATAGAAAAGAACTGCAAACACAATTACAACACAAATACACACACAGACATCCACAAATATACAATTGGAAGAAATGAACCAAAATTATCTGATGGATGGGATTATGGGTAATTTTTATTTTGTTTTTATATGTCTCCATTTTCCAGTGTTCAGCAATGGGCAGGTGCTCACTTTTATGGTCATTAAAGTTGCATTTAACAAAACAGGAATTAGTGCAGAAATCCACCATAAAGCCAGTTATTGATTGCAATGTCCTCCTTTTTATTAAATTATAAAACTGTTGTCAATACACTTTTGGGGGGAAAATGTATTTGTCTCAAGTATGTGCTTTTGTGGAGCACAAATAAAACATTCCTATACCATTTTCTTGGTCTTCAAGCCACTTAGCACTGGTAGCCAAACAACCAAAAATAAGCTATTATATACAGTCCGAATTTATGGAAAATACTAAAAAAGACAGATGACTCAAAAAGAGGGCTCAGTGCAGGGAAAACCACAGCTCTTAAACTGGCATAAAAATTTAGTCACCACGTTTTAGTCCTTTATGGCTTTGCATAAAGCTTCAAAGGAAGAACATTTAAGACACGTCTCATCAAAGGCACTTAGCGTTGTAATAAAATACTTCTTTGAATTTAGTTGGAGTCCGACAGTATTTTTATTCCTTTTTTTTTTTTTCACATTCTGTCTCAGACTGAAATAGTCCTTGAATATAGCTATTAATGAAAAATAGTTATCGCTTCTTAATATACATGTTAAAAATACACAAACACAATTAATACAGATTTTGGTCCACTGAAGCAGGGAACGGCATCAAACGTAAGTTTCTCCCTTAATTCTGAGCAAAAGCCACAAACTCCCCCAGACCCAGTCCCACAGATAGAGCCTTCACAGTTCTGAACCTGTGTGGGTTGTCCCCTGGGCTCCCCACGAGGAAGTGGGAGCTCGGGTCCTCCCCGCATCTCCACGGAGCATTTTAGCAGGACAGAACCATCCACGGCTCTGCAGGAGTGCTGCTCTGAGGTGGTGACGTCAGGGTAGAGCAGAGCCAATTCGCAGACATCTATAATTCGGTGTCCCGGTATCGGGAGGGCTGGCCGTAGTAACCCCGCTTTGAGTGTTCTGACAGCTGCTGGCGGTATTCCTCCTCCTCCACATCGCTGCCGTAGCTTCCTCTGGCATCCTGGTAGAGTGCGGAGGGACTCTTCTGGGGTACCAGGGGTCTGTAAAAACGGTGGGAGGGTCAGAGGCACAGCAGGCAGTCACCCAAGGTAGATTGCTTACCTCGGAGCCACACTCTGTAGGGAGGGACAAACCAGGAGCCCTCCTGGCCCCGCTGCAGGTTCCCGGAGTGGGGATGGGAGTAACAGGTCAAGGCGATGCCCACCTGGGTAGGGAGGGAGGAAGCCATCCAGGTGTTCCTTGGCCTAATAATTCTCAGCTGGACCAGGGGGCGCCTTCCCCATCCCTAAGTTTATAGGCCTCAAGCGCCACTGTTGGATTGGTAAAGAAATTTGCCCCTACTTTTCTGCTGCTGTAAATCTAGACTCTAGCTTCTTGTCAGAATTGCCACAAGAAGTTATATATATGTATGTGTGTGTGAGAGAGAGACACACACACACACACACATATTTGGCCAATTTTCGGAAGCAGGAAATGATCCAGTGTAAAACCTCCATGGGAAGACACTGTGGCAGGGGTCTTCAAACTACGGCCCGCGGGCCACATGCGGCCCGCAGAGGAGTCTGATCCGGCCCGCCAGGTTTTTTGGGCAGTGAGCGCAGCCAAGGTGTTACAGTAGGAATTAGTAGTTCATATAGTCCGGCCCTCCAGCTCTCTGAGAGACCGTGATCTGGCCCCCACTTTAAAAAGTTTGAGGATGCCTGCACTGTGGTAATTCCTAGTGTTTATGCAGCAACTTTTAAATGCAGCATCTTACCCACAGCCAATTGATTGTCACCTTCTCTTCAGACCACAGTTCAGCTAGGGCAGTGGTCGATAAACTCATTAGTCAACAGAGTCTATACGATAGAAATTTCTTTTGAGAACCAAAGTTTTTAAACTTAAACTTCTTCTAACACCACTTCTTTAAAACAGACTCACTCAGGCCATGGTATTTTGTGGAAGAGCCACACTCAAGAGGCTAAAGAGCTGAATGTGGCTCTCGAGCCACAGTTTGCCGACCACGGAGCTAGGTGATGCAAAGGAATTAAGGGGAACTTGGCTAACAGCCAGAAAACAGTAGCAACAAAACAAAGTGGGCCCCAGGAATTTTGCTCATGGGCTATCCTGACACAATTTAACGTATCTGTGCTCCAACATGTGAAGGGAAACTGACTTAAAAGTTTTAGCACACACGAAACATTGCCATGAATAACTGACGCTGTAATCTGTACAATTAAATTTATCTAAATAAATCGGGCAAATTGCTGACCAGGAGGGAAAACGTCTTCCAGGTACTCTGAAATGCAGGTGAAGAAAATTCTTCCCCAGGAGGCCAAATCCCAGGGAAGCCCCTTGGCAGACCTACACCTGCTGAGCAGCCCTTACCTCGTGAACTGGGGCGAGCCAGGCTCCGGCTTGTGGGTTTTGATCGGAACTGCATAAATATCAGGATGCTTCTGCGCAATTTCAATCTGTGGTAATTAAGAAAATAAAAATAAAAAAGAGGGAAAGGATGAATCACTACACAATCAGCTTGCTAATTTCTTGCTGGTCCCATTTTCCAATCCCACTTTAAGGAGAAGAGAAAAAACAGAAGGAGCTTTAGTTTCCATGCTTTTGTACGATGCCTAGTGGTACAAATAGGCAAAACGTTCTAGGCCATGAAATTCTACCACGTGCTACCTCATGAATGAACCTTGAGGACATTGTACTAAGTGAAAGAAGCCAGTTACAAAAGATTGATTATATGATTCCACATACATGAAGTTGCCAGTGTAGTCACAATGACAGGGGGAGAAATAGAACGAACAATGGGGGGGGGTGTATGAAATGGGAAGTAACTGTTTAATAATTTAATATGTACAGAGTTTCAGTTATGAAGGATGAAAATGTTCTGGAGATGAAGAGTGGAGATAGTTACACACACAAGACCGTGAATGTACTTAACTGGCAATGAACACTTAAAAGTGATTCAAATGGTAAATATTATGTTATACAATTTATTTATTTTTAAAGAATAGTTTATTAATTTTTTAAAAAGAGAGAGGAAGCTGAAACTGGTTTGGCTCAGTCAGTGGATAGAGCGTCGGCCTGCGGACTGAAGAATCCTGGGTTCGATTCTGGTCAAGGGCATGTACCTTGGTTGCGGGCACATCCCCAGTAGGGGGTGTGCAAGAGGCAGCTTATCAATGTTTCTAGCTATCTCTCCCTCTCTCCTCCTCTCTGTAAAAATGCAATAAAATATATTGAGAGAGAGAGAGAGAGAGAGAGAGAGAGAGAGAGAGAGAGAGAGAGAGAGAGAGAGAGAGAGAGAGAGGAAAGGAGGAGAGAAACTTCAATGTGAAAAACATCAACTCGCAGCTTCCCCATTCCCCCCCACACACACACCAGGGATGGGGCCCAAAACAGGGGCATGCGCCCCAACCTCAAATCGAACCAGGACGCCGCCCAACCAACAGAGCCTCCCTGGCCAGGGCTTTGTTATGTGTGCCTTTTATCACAATAAAAGAAAAATGCTAAGAAACCCCGCTTTTGTGGCAGACTTAAATGACGAACACGCTCCTATCCACTGGGCTGAACATGCCCCTCACACTTTTCCCTAAACTCTTCTTTAACTTTTGAAAGGTTATGTTTGCACATGGCACAAAAATACAAACAGTATCACAAAGCACCATCTGTGGGCCTATCAAACAGTTACTTCCCATTTCATACACATCTCCCTCCCCCCGTGGGGGTATTCCACCCCCCCCCAACCCCCCTATGATTTTGTCTACATTGGCAACTTCATGTAAGTGGAATCATATAATCCACCTTTTGTGACTGGCTTCTTTCATTTAGTATAATGTCCTCAAGGTTCATTCATGTTGTAGCACATGGTAAAATTCCATTGCCTAAGTTTCATTGTCACCGGCATTCACTAGGTTTCTAAGGCAAATCTAGGAGCAAATGGAAGCTCAGGTACCAAACAAACGTAACAAATGTTTTAACAAAAAAAAAAATAACTTCTGGGAGGCACTGCTTTTCTTGTCTCACTTTCACTCTTCAGAGCTCAGCATAAAGCTCTGAAATACAAAAAGTAGAATCTTATTCCCCTACACCAGTGGTCGGCAAACTGCGGCTCTCGAGCCACACGCGGCTCTTTGGCCCCTTGAGTATGGCTCTTCCACAAAATACCACTTCCTGGGCGAGTCTATTTTGAAGAAGTGGCGTTAGAAGAAGTTTAAGCTTAAAAAATTTGGCTCTCCAAAGAAATTTCCATCGTTGTACTGCTGATATTTGGCTCTGGTGACTAATGAGTTTGCCGACCACTGACCTACCCCATTAGGTTTTCTTGATTAGAAGGAAAAGGCATGCACCAAGAGCTGACAATTTGGAGACGACACACACTGAGGACGTGCCTTTAGTACCAGGCATGCAAATATCCCCTTTATGTGTGTGCCGTGGAAAAAGGACTGAAGCGTTTTACTGAAATGAAATTTACTTGAAATTCCTATTGTTGGCATGCTGAAGTAACCCAGTGGTTCGAAACAATTACCCTTGCGTTCTGTGCTTCCTGGAGCTCTTGCATTCTCTGGAGTCTCGCCTTGTGATCCATCTTCTCAAATATTTTTACTTTGCCCAGGACAGACTTGGGAGCGTTATCTTGCTCCTCGCTGCCCTCCCCTGCCTCCTCGCTCTCGGGGGGAAGGACTGGAATGGAGGGCTTCAAGATAGGCTTGCAGACGGCAGGCTTTGCTGCAATAGGAGGAGGAGGACCCTTGGCAGATGCCCCGGGAATTTCGTTACCGGCCACAGCTGGAGGGGAGCTTGGCCTGTATTCATAGGCCCTGGAGTAGTCAAAGGAGTCTTCTCTCTTCTGGGCCCTGGCCTGCGGAGAGCAATGGCATATTTTCACCTCAGGCTTTCGTTTTAGTGTCACATCGATATTAGTGATTTAATACACTCCATTTCCTGATCAGTTTCCATAGGTGGTCAACAAAGAATCAAATAGGGGAGGGCCAACAGCCACTGGCCGGGCATCCTGATCCCTTCCTCGCTTCCTACAGAAGAGCACTCAGAGTTCTGCAAACCAGGAGGATGCTGGGAAGTGCCAGGAGCCCTGCATGTGCGAGGGGTAGATCAGACTGAATGTCACTTAAGGGAAGATTAGCATTTTGGAAGAGAC
This sequence comes from Pipistrellus kuhlii, assembly GCF_014108245.1. Classification (NCBI taxonomy): domain Eukaryota; kingdom Metazoa; phylum Chordata; class Mammalia; order Chiroptera; family Vespertilionidae; genus Pipistrellus; species Pipistrellus kuhlii. The sequence goes on from NW_023425427.1 coordinate 30,821,110, forward strand.
CTCAGAACCAGTCAGACTTCAGGACCCAAGAGTGGATTCTTGAGTCCAGGCCCTGGCTCGGAGGTGAGGCCAGAAATGAGATTGGTGCTGTAGGGAGTGGGGAAGACATATTATGTTTGCGGCCACTTTCCCTGGATGCTTGGATCCTAGGCCTGCTTGTAAGTGTTCGTTGATATATTTTATGAGGCCATTAATTACCTCTGATAGCTCACAGGACCATTTATTACTTTCTTCTCATCTAAACTATTGAGTGAGATCGACACACGTCATTGGGTTAAAAGGAAAAACCTATAGTCATAGCTTTGATTCAGAAAGGGATAAAGAATCATATGACATACACCCAAGGGGTTCTTATGTTGATTTTTTTTTCCCCTGGATGATGTCTTACTTAAAAAATAAATTAAGCTGCCCTCATAATTAGAGGCATTGTTTACAATGGTGGTGGTGGTTTTCTTTAGCCAATCACCAGTAAGGATTTTAACGGTGAATCTGAGTCAGATTGTGGGCAGAAAACTCTAATTGGACAGAAAAACAGTCTGAGTTTGGTGATTCTGGGCAGGCAGGATTTGTCAAACCTTTCTCTTTCTCCATCAATTAAATAATTTTAAAATGCTATTTTAAAATTGTCCATGCTCCTAAGACTTTCTTTCCCTCCTTCCTATCTTTCCTCCCCTCCCTAATTTTGGGGCCCAAAGGCAGGTTCTAAGAGAGACACAGTGAGTTACAAACACAATTCAACACCATCTTATTGTGTGTGCTCTTCCCTGGCTGGGAGCTCCAGGGCTGTCTGCCTCCGCTTCCTTCCCATCCTGGGCTTCCCAGACACATACCTTGGGCGGCTCTGGTTTGAATGCCGGGGGTGGACTATTGTCCCTAAGTTGATCTCTGCTAGCAGCCCTCCTCGTCTGAGCTCGTGGCTCTGGGCTGGGCTTCCTTATGCTCTACGAGACACAAAGGTTCATTCACAACAAGAACATCGCAGCAGAGAGAAAAGAGTTCTCGTCTGCTCTGCTGGAGTCCCAAGCACTTGTGTGAGTTCAGAATTTTGAGATTCACACCTTCCACAAAAATCTCTCACTGGCATACGTTGAGGCACTGACTCGGTGCTTCTGTACTGAAAAAGGCAGAAACCATGCCAAAACCGGTTTGGCTCAATGGATACAGCGTCAGCCTGTGGACTGAAGGGTCCTGGGTTCGATTCCGGTCAAGGTCATGTACCTTGGTTGCGGGCACATCTCCCAGTGTGGGGTGTACAAGAGGCAGCTGATCGATGATTCTCTCTCATCAATGTTTCTAACTCTCTATCCCTCTCTCTTCCTCTCTGTAAAAAATCAATAAAATATATTTAAAAATAAAAATAAAAAATGAAAAGGAGAAACCAGGCATGTTCCCATGAGCAAATGGTTAAGATAAGTTTTTCTAATGAGATGCATCCAGAGTAGGAGTCTCCCCTTTATAGTACAAAAGAGTCTAAAATCTCTTTTGTCCCTTAAAGCTTTTAGCATTTTTAAGCATTCGCTATCTGTATCTATAGAGGGAGTTAGTTTATTCTTTACAACTGGTCCAGTGTTATATAATAATTTTTTTTTTTGTCATGGTGGGTTTTATCCCTCTATCCTTCACCTTAATTTTTGGTACTTCTATTTCACGAAGAATAAAATCATTCCCTGAAATGAGTAAAGTTGCTAATTGGCAGTCCATAGCCTTCTTTATCCAAAAATATGGATAATCTCCATCTCCAAAGTCATTATCCCAATGTTCTCCGAGGTACAGCTAATAACTGCTCTGGTCCTAACTCAGTGCCTGAGGATGTGACTTCTAGGATCACTGAAGCCGTCTCTTCACTGGCCGGTGGATGCACAGTACACGTGACCGTGTGTTTTGACCGTGAATTCAATTCAAAAATTGAAATACAGGAGAAGGAAACTGATGGGGAAACACTCAGGAGCTTTGGCAAGATCAGAGAGGTTAAAGGGAGGACGGAGAAGAAAAAGCAGGGATACGTACCTAAGAGTACAGAGAGGCCTAATCAAAGGTTACAAGCAAATACAACAATATTGTCTTTTAAAAATAATGTTCCACCTGCAATTTGGACAGCCGGCCCACAAAGCATCTCAGTGTGTCCATCACGTCCAAGGCCCCTTAGTTCCTCCTGTCCTGCTTCCCCATGGACCCTATTCACAAGCACGCAGGCATGGCCTGGGAAGGAGAGCCTCCCTACGCATCATCTGTTTCAACCCTTTGGAACGCCTTCCACGGCACCCTGAACCAACGATTGTCCAGAAGCGTTCCAGTGAGACACCAGAACCTCCAGGTCCTGCCCGTGGCCTCGCGGCCCGGGGCCTGCCTCGCTGCCTCACCTCCTCGTGCTGCACCGGCTCCGAGGAGCGGGTGATGGAAGACACCGGCGGCTCCTCGGCCGGCTCATCCAGCTCATTGTCAGTGTAGGCGCCTCCTTCGCCGTCGGTGTCTTCAAAGTCACTGATGAGGCGGCTGTCGCAACTCAGATAGTCCGCGCCCATGGCGGTTAAGTAGGACATGCGGTCTTCAGCGTCATCGTCCAGCCCTTCCATCTAGAGGAATTCGTTTTGGAGGGTCAGTGGGTGTGACATGGCTCCTGGGAGCGGGGTCTCAAGAAAACGCCCGAGGGCACGGCCAAGTGAAGTCAACTCTACTTTCCTGAGATCACTTGGCTGGAAATGACTGGGTTCGAGTTTGGGCAGGGACTCAACTTAAGAACCCTCCACCCTATCTGTCTTTGCCACCAGCCATCTTATACAGCGCTACTGAGTCATGCCTCCTCAAACCGCGGGGCTTGGTCTTCCAGAACCGGGCTTCTCTTCAGCTTCTTCGGCTGGCACTGGTCTCCTAGCGATACATGCCTGATGCTGCACACCTCTTCGCGCAGCCACAAGGTTATCAAGTCCTTGAGGGCAGAACCTCTGACCTGCTCAACTTGTTGTCTTAGAGCCTTAGTGGGCTGTGCGCACTCAGGAGATGCTAGACACCCTGACTGAACGTGCAGCTCCCGAAACGCAAGACTAGGGCTCAACCATCTCATGGGTAATGGACTCATTTCCACAAGGAAACTGTCCCTCTCGGCTACCTCAATCCAGCTGGATAACATAAGACTATCCCCAGAGGCTCCTGAAACCACAGACAATTCTATACTCTCTCTCTCTCTCTGCATCCTCCCTGCACAGAGCTGTGATCAACATCGTCCGCAGGGGAGAAGCTAGCCACTTTCAGAAGCCTGCCCAAGTTTCCTAATGCTCTCTTCTCACCCACTCAAATGCTGAGGGCCCGTTCTCTGCCAATCTTGAAGCAAATGGTCCCACCTCCATTTGCTTTTCCTCTTTCCATTAATTTTTAAGCACCTCTCAACTTTGTCTCTCACCTCCACGCTGAGCTTCCCCCATTCTTAGTAAGCTGTGAAGCTCAGCTCGAGATCTTGTAAGCTCTGATTAGTGTGCTTGGAATACAATACTAGTTACTACGTTAAAAGGAAAAGGGGAGTGAATGTAGGGTTGCACGTATCGCGTTCTGCTTTTCTTCTAAAAGCCCCTTCGCTTTATTGCTTTTTAGGAGAATTTATAAAATTGCAAGCTTGATTCGCACATAGGTTGGCATCCTTTCAAATGGGCATGGCTTTACTACATTCACTACCCTCTGGAGAAAAGGTTCAAAACACGGACTCTCACCTCGCAGCAGAGTATCTATGCCACATACCTTTCCTTCAGAGACCCAAACTGCTTCTCCTTGCTGATGCTGAATTGTGTCCTTCAAGCTGCCAAACCAGCTATCATTGGCTGCATTTAGGTCGATGGTTGCTATAGAGATGTACGCAAAAAAGGTTTGCATCAATTTCCAAAGCAATGTTTACTCAAAAATTTATCTGGCATCATTCATACTCATTTCTGTCATATCTGAACTAAAACGTTGGCAAACGCAAGAGAACGTTTGCACATATTTGAATGTTAAATCCCTTTAGTTGGATGCCATAAACCTAAAAATGAATGAATGAATGAATTTCAGATTGTCTATCTTTCAGAAAAGCTACCTTTAAAAATATGTTTTTAAAGAGTGTATTTTCAGGAGCAAAGAAAACACACCTAAGACAGATTTAAAAGTACCATACTTTAAAGACCATTGCATAGACATGTATACTATAAAGAAGAAAACTGTACACGAGTGTGCTGTTGGATATCTCCAATAAAATACTGAAGGTAATACTTAAATGTATATCACTTTGATAGGCTTACACATTTTAGGATAGGCATACAGATTCATCAAGCTCTACAGGTATACATTCAAGTAACATACATTTTCTACTCAGGAGAGAATGTGTCTTACACGGCAGCACTTGCCATGGATTGACCACACACGTTACAAATACCTGGCATGGATTAGCTCATTTCATGCGCACACAAACCTTGTGAGGTAGGTAGGCTGTCACCCCCATGTTACAGGACAGAAACTGAGACACAAGAGTGAAACCAGCTCAAGGCCTCACACCGAATAAGTGAAGATGTCTAGATACGAACTCGGAAGTTTGCTTTTAGATCCTATGGCCTTAGCCAATGCAGGACACGGCCCACCTAACAACATGAATTCAGAGCACCAAGAGGAAATACCAACCACAGGAAGCACATGCAAATCCTTCTTCAGCCATAGGTATTTGTGGGCCTAATGGGCATACACCGGAGAAGCAAATTGGTCCCAAATAATAAACTTAATTGGGCCTAAACTGATCATACTACAGGGAAATTGGAATTTTTTTTCAAGCTACAAGGTCATAGCCTTTTCTTGTTGGTGAAAGTCGTTTTGCACGCTGCTCCCTCTGTCCTGAGGTCTGCATAATTCCTGACAGACAGCAAGAAAAGCAGCACTAAGCAAATTCTGTAAGCAACTAGCTGCAAGCCTTCTTCCGGGTAACATATACCATTCTCTCATTTAAGAAGTTCTAGCACTGACCTTGGAAATTCCTGAGCGAGCTGGCAATTTACCTGGTCATTCATTATTTATAGCATTAGAATAAACTGATACATTGGACGACTCAAAAAAATTAACCTTGATCCCTTGGACTTTTGCATCCTTATCATGGTACTTTGCCAACATTACTGTGTTCTTGGCTAAGGCATGATATTTTAAGTACTACTTGATATAAAAGTAGAATTGCACACCCCAGAGACAAAATATGAGATCTGCACTAAATGTATACATGCCTTTCTGAGTTTTAAGTTGGAGTTGTATGAAATGAGTACAGTCTGTACGAAACCTAGTTAAAAAGGACATTTGTGCCTGGCCAGCTTGGTTCAGTGGTTGAGCACTGACCTATAAACCAGGAGGTCACCTGCCCGGGCTGCAAGCTTCATCCCAATGTGGGGGCGTGCAGGAGACAGATTCTCTCTCATCATTGATGTTTCTTTTCTTTTTCTTTTTATTTATTTATTTATTTTTAATTGATTTTTTACAGAGAGGAAGAGAGAGGGATAGAGAGTTAGAAACATTGATGAGAGAGAATCATCGATCAGCTGCCTCTGCACATCCCCTCCTGGGGATGTGCCCGCAACCAACGTATATGCCCTTGACCGGAATCGAACCTGGGACCTTTCAGTCCACAGACCGACGCTCTATCCACTGAGCCAAACCAGTTTTGGCTCATCATTGATGTTTCTCTCTCTCTCTCTCTCTCTCTCTCTATCTCTATCTCTATCTCTATCTCTCCCTTTCCCTTCCCTTCATATATTTAAAAGGCCATTTATGAAACACAGAATATATGTTCATGACCCTTGATAAAATGAAAAAGGTCACAAAACCTTTTACTCAATTCACATTGAATCAAGTATGTGGAAAAAAAAAAAAAGGAAAAGAAAAAAGACTTCACTGTAGCTGATTTCCTAAGCTCCAGATAAAGGTAACATCCATCTCATGCACTGGACCGCTTTTTAATGGGTGTGTGCACAACTACGATGCTACCTTTCCTTTCTTTGGAATTAATACCTTTGGTTGACTGTTGGCTTTTGCTCATTATGTTTTTCAGATCCTCTGATTTCTAACAGCATTAGTTAATTCTTGTTGCTCCCAACCTCTGGACCAGTATGTTCTTGTGAACAGGCTTAGTGCATTTCTCAAACCCAAGAAAGTTAAACAGTGAAAGGCTCATCACTCAGCCTCTGTCGTGGCTGCGAGTCCTGGGATTCTGGGAGCATCCGTTCCCAGCCCCAGCATGAGAGGGTTCACGACTCCCGCCCCAGCCAAGGAGGTTAGGAAGTGCCAAGAGCAACAGCAAAAAGTGACATGTAAGGTTGGGGGTGGGAGTTGGGGGAAGAAACAAGGGAACGACTGCTAATGGGTATGGGGTTTCCTTTGGGGATAATGAAAATGTCCTAAAATTGACTGTGATGATGGCTGTATGTATAACTCTGACCCACTGAAATTTTCATTCTAAATAAATGAATTGTAGGGTATGTAAATTAAATCTCAATTAAGCTACTCATGTGGCAGAGATTCCCTCTAAATGGACAAGCATCACCTGAGGTGCCCAGCCAGACAGCACAGCATCTTCCATCTGCGTCCTGTGCTCACCAATCTCTACAATCCCCTGGGAAACCAAAATCTGCCTGCTGCGATCCGGGCTTTCAGCTGGGACAAGACCCACTTCCCCCCACGCCTTTTCAGTGACTACATAATGACACAGAATTATCTTTTTATAATATGTAACATTGAAAAACAATCAAGTAAGCATACAGCAATATTACTAATAATGATCAGTCGCATGTATTTAGTACTTCCAAAGTCCTAGGGCTGAACTGTACAAATGTGACATTAATGAAACCTGTGAAAGCTTATAAAAGCACCTAAATTGTAGAACGTTAAAAATCCCGCAATTTGGCAGGAAGGGTGGCCCTGCTAGGGTCTTTAGGTCCATAATTCCACTTCAGTGGTCCACAAACCATGAACTGGGTGTTTTAGAAATTCCAGGAAAACATAATTTTCAAACTTTGTTTTTGAAAAAGAACCTTGTTGACATATACAGGCAAATGTATCCCCCAATCATTCTTTCAGTGGGGAGGGGGAAGGGACAGCCTAACATTTTAACTCATGTTGACACATTAACTTGCTTTTGGGAAAATCTCAGAATAAGGCTTCCCTTGTCATCTCCGCCTAACCGAGGAGTACCTTGAGTTTGCAAGGGCAGCCACTTTAACACTGTCAAAGCACTACTCATCTGTGGGACGGGCTTTTCTTGTTACTTTCAACGAGGAAAAAGAAGGACATTGAGTCTAGTGACACCACAGGCAACATGACCCTTGATTTTGAAGGATATGTTAATCAAAGCAGCTCTACTATTCCTACTTGTTAATTCACAAAAATGCCACAAATTTAAAATCATAAAAAGCCTCTGTTTCTGGCCACAACATACACAATCTAGTCACAACCTGGTCAGGCCGAGTGAGACACAGGGAATAGGAAGTGCTTAGTGGGACCATCCACGCAGCTGTGAAGAGTCAAATGGGAAGTTTGGGACAATATTGTACAGGGCCCTGTGGTAGATAGCGGGGCTTGCTAATTACAGTCAGTCGGCACTCTGCTCCGTCTACCCTTAAAGAGCTTGGAAACATATGGTGAGAATGGGTAACTTCCAAGTTCTAAAAGAAACTAGATGTTCACAGTGTCTACATTTCCATGCCAGCCTCTGACTTTAGTTACCCTAAGTCCTTCAAATTCTTGATTAGCTAAGGGGAGAAATGGTTTGTTGTACCAGAGGCAGTTCTAATTAAGTCACAGTTATGTCTTGCCTACTGGCTAAGCCCAGTGCTGGCCTTTAGCACACAGAGCTGGATACTGTGTAGACTCTACCTTCAAGAATCTCACAATTTATCTGGGGCTGAATCAGGAGTTGTTAAACCCTCTATGTGTGGACTCCTCCAGATCCTCGATCAGACCTGTCCAGCTGTCATGGTCTATGCTTCAAAGAGCAAATGATGCTGACTCCAAGGGAGAGAAAGGGAGTGCTCCAGAGCCACTGGCTCCTTCTTCTGCCCTGGCCTCCCCTTCATTCAGCTTCCTTCATCCTGGTTCTTCCTCTACAACCCATTATGTTCCTTCCTGGTATCTCATATCCTCACATGAAGCCCACATTCAACTGAGGGCCTGAGCCATTCAATGGACTTGAGTTTGAGTGACGGAGGAGGAGTAGAGGGTGAGATGAAGTAGACAGAGCTGAGCATGTCACAATCACATGGGCCTCAATTAAATAGATGAATGACCTGTTCAATGGAGGAACTGCAGTAGGTGACCTCTTTCAACATTAGAAAAATAAACCTGTGCCTCAACATGTATAGAATATTGGACACATATTCAGAGATGCTATCATGGGCTCAACCATATACTAAATATGTGACCTTGCAGAGTTGCCTGGCCTTCCTTATGGCCCAAAAAGGCAGGGCACAGGAAAGACTGAACCACTGTGAGCTGTCCCTATAATAAAAATAGTAATAATAATAATTATGATTATTATTATATTATTACTAGTAGTAGCAGCAGTAGTAAAAATGACAGAGGAAAGATTATGTATGAACTAGAGGCCCAATGCATGAAATGCGTACACTTTTTTGCGGGGGAGGGTCCCTCAGGCCAGCCTGCACCCTCTCACAGTCCAGGAGCCCTCAGGGGATGTCCGAATGATGGCTTAGGCCCGCTCCCTCCAGGGAGGCTCCCGCCACTGCCGTTATGCTCTCTAGCCATGAGCCCAGCTTCTGGCTGAGCGATTCTCCCATTGTGGGAGCACACCGATCACCGGGGGCAGCTCCTTACATTGAGCATCTGCCCCCTGGTGGTCAGTGCACATCATAGTGACCAGTCGTTCTGCCAATTGGTCGATTTGCATATTAGCCTTTTATTACATAGGATATATCAAAAGCACAAGCTCTTACAACTCTACACTCCAGTTTATGATGGACCACACCATCCTTTGCATTTGGCTAAAATTACCTCTCAGGTACAGCATTTAACCACAGTGGTAAGTAGTGCAGCTCACTCTTTAACAAGAAAAGCCAGGGACAGTAAAACACGGGTCTAATGTGGGCATAGATACAACCGCCCTCCCCTCACCTAGTATCAGATATGCTGAATATGACTTAGGTTGCCAATGACTGGTACTGAACTTAAAAAAAGCTACCATTATCCTAAGGATATTACATCCAGACAGTCTCCTCATGCAGCTCCAAAACCTTATGTAACCCTTTTAAACCTTTAATTATATCACGTTCACAGAACTAATCATTTATAAAGGTAGTGCATATAATCAGTTACTAAAATATGTCACGGTCTTACATCATTTTACTTTCATGAGTAACAGAAGCAGTGGCCTTCATAAAAAGAACTTTAAAAAATATTCTATTATGGAAAATATAAACATATTTTATGGAAATATTATGGAAAATATAAAGATATACAAAGGTAGAAAGTTTAATGAACTCTTGCGTTTATGACCATTTTTCAAAATTACATATACAAATGCTATGAGTCTAATACACCCATTTTATAGGATTAGCTACTTTTAAAGGAGTCATGAGTAGTATATTTCAGATTACTATTCTCTATTACTATTCAGATTATTTTCTAATTGCTTTCATTCTCCAATGCTCATAATTCTCACTTTGGAGCAAAGAGGGTACATTTTACATTTCACTTACCTGTAAAAAGGTGTGCACACGTTTTCTTAAGCTTGTTGGCTTGATCATATAGCTTCCGAGAACTTTTGTTGGATGTTGGATCCAACCGCTGTCTCATGGTTTTGACACCTTGTCTAGAGTCTGGGTTGAAAAAAATCACAATCGGGAACCACTGAGTGTAATTCAACAGGTCCACAGCCTTCGGAGTCACATCCAAGAGGGCATGCTTATCCTGTCAGAAATGGAGAAACGTGTGTAAATAGCATGTTAATTCACACAGCATTGAAGAGTTTGCCTTAATCAGTACAGGTGGCACCAATCAGGAAAACTTGTCAATTTAAATAATAAAGCAGAAGACGGTTCTCTTCACGAATGTCCACTTAATACCACCAATCTTTTAGGATTTCTGAGGAACAGAGTTCTTTGGTACAATGCTGAGAACTTTGGGGGAAAACACATCACAACCACAGGCTATCATGTTTCCACACAAAGAAACGTCTTGTCTGTATACTCATGTTTTATCATTAACATTTAACGATTATTAAAATACAGACTCCATTCTCAGAAAGACTACAGCAAACTACTGGTATGGCTCAGCTCTTCCTGACAATATGGCCTTCGGATTCGTTTTCTCACCTGTTCGATAATCTGCCTCACGGTGTTTAACCGCACCACCCCGCTGGACTTCTCAGATCCTGCATCCTTCGGCTCTGATTCTGGAGAAGCAAAAACAAGGAGCTAAATAATTGTTTAGAAACCACTGGCGATTTCTAAACACTCCAACCCAGCATCGGCAGTGATGTGACATCGGACATATGGTGCCACTTAATGAGAGGCAATGGAGGGACCCACCCAGGCTGTCAGGCCGAAATCTAATGAGAAAGCAGCCACAAGGGAGACAAGTGGCTTGGACTGTTCATGGAATCAATGTCACCAAATAATTTAGGAAAAAAGGAGACTAGAGAGGCACAAAAATCAAACGTGTTTCAGGGTCCTGGGTGGCATTCTGACTTTTAAAAAATAAACCATGAAATAGAAAATTGGAAAGTTGAGAAAACCTGAAAAATAGACTATGTACTAAATAATATCTTTGAACCCATGTTAAACTTCTGGCTGTGATCATGGTAATGTGTAGGAGGAGATAACGTCTTTATTCTTAAGAGATTCACAGGGATAAAAAGTGTTACAATGTCTACAACTTCAACTTTCAAATTGTTCAGCAGAAATTTTAAAAAGTGTGGAAGTGGTGCCGATAGTATGTGGGGGACTATATATACATATGGCAAAATGTTAATACGTGCCAGTGATTCCAAGTGATGTGTATGTGAGTGTTTATTATGTTTTCATTTTTTTTCTATACATTATATATTTTCAAATTAAAATTTGGTGAGAGAAAAAACGTCATGGAGAGACTTACTAGCAATTTGGAACAGGTCAGGTAACACACTTGCCAACTTTTCCATCGCGATATCAGCTATGGGGCCAAACAACACCACGGGTCTCTTGAAACCAGCTGAAATGAGACAAGAAAGGCAATGAAAACACATACACCTCCTCTGCCATTAAAATAAGAAGCAAGAGTACTTTATAGGCTACTGATAACGTCTCCACGAAAGAAGCTGTATGTTCTCCCACCCCAATTCAGCCAAGGACTCCTCTAAAGAACATGCCTTCATTCCCCTACTATCAAAGAGAAACTTCTCTAGAGGCAATATGCAAAAGTCGCTGAACGGCAGTATGAAACACTGACCAAGGTCATGGATACGCTGCCACTAGTGAGTTTGTGCAGCTCGCCTCTTTGTCTTTTTTAGTGTTTGGATACAAGTCCAACTCTATAGCCTGGCTTTGGTCTCAGGGATATAGAAGCCTGATCTTGACAGTCATTACAATCTGAAAACGAAAATGGACCGGCCCCGAGCCCAGTCGGATCCCTTCCTAGCCCCGCGCGGCTCCCTCACCTTCTCGCAGCAAAACCCTCTCATAGGCGGGGAACTTGGTGCTAACGGACACGGCAGCTGTGAGGTCTTCCCGGCTCTTCCTCAGGTTCTTCTTCACGCCCGACCTCTGGCCACGCATCCTCCAGAAGTCCGCCCTGTCCCCAGCGTTGTCTCTCTGGGCGTTCTGGACGCTGGCCATTTGCTCCGCTCTGAGGGAAGAAACCACAGGAAGGAACGCTCTAGAGCCAGGAATGTGCGAGTGTGCGTGCGATTCACCGGGTCTCCTCAGCATTTCTGATGAACCCGGGAAGATGCAGCCTGACAAGGACGAGGTCTCACAGGTGGGAAATGTGGGACTCTCTCTTCCCGGTGGGGCTGGATAAAGGCTTGGTTCCCATGAAATCCACCAGAAGTAGCTGAGTAAGGAGCACACTACACGTGGCTCATTCTGACAGGCTGGTGTCCAGGCAATAGACCTGAAACCCTGGCTAAAATACAGGTGCCCTGCCTATTCTCCCTGGTGGCAGCAAACCAGTATGAGTCCTCTGGGGCCGAGGATGAGGATGAGGGACAAGCACTGGCCTGGGACAACACGACCCTAGGGATGTGCTGGTTTCCTACAGCACTCGGCATCTGCTTGCATCCCACTTAACGCAGTGGACAAGCCTTAGGTCTTGGAACATCATTCAAAGCCACGAACCAGCTGCCGGCTATTTCACCATTCTAGGCCAATCCTCACAAACAGGAAGTAGAGGATGATGGGGGAGGACATGAGGACAAATCGTGAAGCCAAATGCGGCTTCTTTTTGAGGAGGGCGGGACTGTGGCTTATTTGTGGGGGACTGTGAAAGAGGGGCAGAGGGGCGTGTGGGATCGTGTGATCTCAGACAGATACCTGCTTTTGTTGGGGATTAAGCCTTTCTCCAACTCGTTTCCGATCCTCACGGCCAGCCAGTGGCCCAGCTTGCCATCGTACAGGGTGTCCACCACTCGGAAGATCTCCCCCCGCGTGAAGGCCAGGCTCTGCGGCGTTTCCTTCTCACATTCAAAATGGCTCCTTATGAAAAATGAGTCCCCTCTGCCACAAGCCAGGATCTCTCTGTACACTGGAAGGCAAGAGCATTGCTGTACATGCTGCCCTCTGCTTAGCGAGTGGTCTTTTCTTAAAGAGTTATCAGCTTCTATTTCTGATCACCCCCTTTACCTTCTGTCCACTTAGCAAACTCAGTATATAGGCCCTACAGTTACCAATAGGAAGAATAAAAAACTATGTGCTACCTTGATGATTAATTTTATGTGTCAACTTGGCTGGCCCACAGGATGCCCATGTATTTGGTCAAATATTATTCTGGGTGTTTAAACTGATAGACTAAGTAAAGCAGACTGCATTCCCTGATGTAGATGGGCCTCAGCCAATCAGTTGAAGGCTTGAATAGAACAAAAAGATGAACCACTACTTAGAGGGAAAAAACTCTTCCCACCTTTGAGTGAGACACCAACTTTTCCCTGCCTTCACCCTCAGATAGAAACACCAGTTCCTTCTAGGTCTCAAATCTGCCAGCTTTTGGACTTGGACCAAAACTAAATTATCAATTCTCTGGAGTCTCCAGCTTGCCATTCACTCTATAGATTTTGGGATTTTCCAGGCTATGCAATTATAGGCCAATTCCTTATAATCAATCAACCTCTCTCTCTCTCTCTCTCTCATCTCTCTCTCTCACACACACACACACACACACACACACACACACACACACACACCCTACTGGTTCTGTTTCTCTGGAGAGCACTGACCCTGCTGTCAATCAACCCTCTGAAGCAGACAGGAAAGACACTACCAACTCCGATTCTTTAGGTGAAAACAATGAGACCTGGTAAGGTGAAACAACAGGTCAGATGGTTAAGAGTTAATGTGGGAGCTGACCAGTAGGTAGGGCTCTCAACATCCATCACATGAAAGACTCAACAATAACTCCAGGCAGTACTTAAGGATGGGTCACTGTTCAGAAAAGCAGTAATGTACTCCAAACTGACAAAACCAGTGAAATTACTTCAGTGTGTGCATAGCAAACATTTCTATAGAAAGTTAAATGGTGCCCAACTTGCCTCCAAAGATTAGGTATTAGAATCCATTTCCATTTTTAATACCCGCGTTTTCCTCTTCTGGTCCCAAGACACTCCTCTCATCCTCCCCGCAACCTCCCCCACCACTGAACCCAGGAACAGACTTGCTCACCATCAGCTCGGCTCTGAGCTAAAATGGTCACCATTTCGCCTTTGGGGATTTCTAACAGGTAGAGGACAGCATCTTCCCGAACCATCCCTCTGAAATCCTGGGTGTTCACCTGATGGGAAGGGCAATCGGGAAAAACAAAAACAAGAAGTTATGTATAAAAGGTGCTGCCTTAGCTCTCATTGGATTATAACTTCTAACACTCTCTCTGGGCCTTTTCACCAGGGTCTTCCTAGAGCAAAACTCAGAGGGAAAAAAAAGTCCTTAGTGCCCCTACTCAGGCCCTCCCAGCTATGGGCCTGGCCTGTGGGGGCATCACCACACCTGCCTGCTTCCCACACTGCCAGCGCCCTTAGGGAGATGCATTCTGTCCAAGACCTGCCAGGCGATCAGACTGGAACTTTCTGTGGTTGTGTTTGTTTTTCTTTGAGTCTCCCATTGAGATAGCCAGGGAGGTAATGACCATGAAAGAGGTAACTATAAGCAACAGGGAGTGGTGGGGTCTACTACCACTCCAAGCATGCTGGCCTAGCTGAAGGCATTAACACTATTTTTAAATTGGTTCAAATAAAAGCCTGAAAATAAAAGTTCTGATCAATTCGGTCTTTCTCCTAGAGCTTCTACTACCTAAAAGTCGTTTAATAGGAGTTTAGGAAATTAAAGAGCATTCGCCTTATATGGGATGCAAATAGTACAGGCTTATGTGTTTAAGCTTCCTACACACACTCATTTCTGGCAAGGAGATTACAACTGTAAGTAGCACTCGGAAGTTCTAAAGCAAGTAAAATTGAAATGTGGGAGGGAAAGACGTTTTGACATCTTTGTTTTGTACCTTTCAAACCACGTGACAAGAGAAAAATTACAAATAAGTAAAATACAAGAATAACTTTCAAGTCCCTAACATTTTAATAATGCATGACAGAAGTAAAAAGTACAGAATTCCTATGAAATATGTTCTTCAGTCATTGAGGATTGTAGAATCCTTTAATCAAAGAGTACTGCTTTATTACTAAAAGCAGTTCATTCATTAATGTTAAAATGGTATGATTTAATGAATGTTAGAATTTATAATCCAATGAAAACAGGTAGTAACTAAAACTTATTTGGTACTTTTATTTTTATTATTTTAATATATTTTATTGATTTTTTTAGAGAGGAAGGGGAAGGGAGAGAGAGTTAGAAACATTGATGGGAGAGAAACATCAATATCAACTGCCTCCTGCACACCCCCTACTGGGTATGTGACCACAACCAAGATACATGCCCTTGGCAGGAATCAAACCTGAGATCCTTGAGTCCACAGGCCGACGCTCTATTCACTGAGTCAAACTGGTTAGGGCTTACTCGGTACTTTTAAAATAAAATGATCTGCTAAAGCAACCACATTAACTTTCCCTTTGAAACAATATTTAGCACTTAAGACAACTGTCATTCTCATCTCTCTATCCCCCAATTAGGGGTCATTGATTGCACTTTGTCACTGATGCTTTCTTATGCCATTTGTAGATCTACATCTGTGTCTATAAATGGCCACATGTATGTTTTTATATGAATGCATATGCTTCTATTTGTTTATTTACATAAGAGGGACATAGGCCTGGAGAAAGCCCTAAAGGTCCCTCTGTCCATCTCTACCGCCATGTGAAACTGACCTTCCATTAAGCCAAAACACTTTTAATAGTCAAAATTTAAGCACCCAGGGTAGCTACACTGTAAAATCCACATGGTTAATGAGCAAACTTAGAGGCGTTTTTTGTTTTTCTTTTTTTCTTTTCCATCCCCTAAAAGTTTCTGAAAGGGAAATGACAACCCTGCCAGGCCAATAATAAGCAGAGAGACAGCCCGGCCTCGCCCCAGGGCATGTCTGTTTCTGTTATTTACAGACCACACACTCCCTGGGCACAGCCCACTCCTGTCTTCTCTCCACAGGTCAGGCTGTCACCTGGCAAAAGGAAGAGCCGCACTTCAAACCCCTGGGATACAAAACAGTGGCTGGCGCCTGTACATGGTGCACCACACAGACTCAATGTCACCATGTAAAGGAGTTCTGAAACAAATTCAAGTAGAAACAACAACAACGGGGCAGCACGTTGACTCTTTGAAAATTAGACTGTACAGTCCTCTCCAAGGAAAAACCTCTTATTGTCTATTTAGGAGCTGACAGGGTCCGGTGCCCGCTGGGAGCCCAAAGAGGCGTCTGTGTCAGCCTCGGCTCATGCGTGTGGATTGGCCTCCCTGCCCATCTTTTTCACCCCTCTTGTGGTCCTCAGAAAACTGACTCGCAATCAGGAGCCAGGAAGCCAGTTCCCACGGTTTCTTCCTTGTCGCCAAGTGAAAACAGGAAACAAGACACTTTCTTAAGAATAAACGCTGCATACCACAGCTTTTACCCATGGAAGTGACTCTCCCAGCTCTAGCGACTTACAGAGAGGTCAACCTGTCAAGTCCCTCTGTGAATTCCCTATTTCGTTTTTCCCATGGAAATTCAGAAAACCTTTTTCCCCCTAAATAAAAAAATATTTTACTCTTGATCCTTCCTGAGCAAAAGCTCCATAACTCCAACCTGGCTTCCGACGGCCCCAATACTAGTTAGGAAACACGTTTTCTCTCCCTTGGCATCGGCCCAGGAGTAAATTGGTATGAGCTGGCACTGGATGGGACTCTTATCAGTAGCACTTGGTAAGTGATGTTTCCTAGGATCAGGTGGCACCACAAGGTTCACTCAGGTACACTGCGTCTTCTAGGAACCTGACCAGCGCCAAAGAGGGTCTAGAATGTCACTGGACAGCTTCCGCCAAGCTCACGATCTAGGTTTGCCCTTCGTGTGCTCCAGAAATGAAAGCTCACCTACTGCAGCGGGGCCAAGAGCCAAGAGCCTAGAGGGCTGCCCGCTTGGTGCTCTGCGTCCTGCTCCCTCGGGAATTCCACGTTCACACCCCTCTCCTCTGAGCCCAGATGCTCTTCCCAGACCCCCTAGGAACTCCCACAGAGGAGATGCACGCTTACAGAAGCAGGAATCCCAGCATTTTGTATTTGGAACAGCCGAGAGGTACCTGACCTTCCTGAAGTTTATTCCGAAGTCCCTGGGAAATACATCACACCTATCGCATAAAACGTCCAAGCTGCGTTGGCTATCACTTTTTAAAACCAAGAGATTACACAAACTCCTATAGAGTAACTTTAAAAGTTCTAATATTTGATTAACCAAGAAAGCCCCCTCCTGGGAGGCTTCGGATGTCAATAACACATCCAGCGGCAGCCACTTATTCTTTTCCAGCAGGCGCAGAAGGGACATGGTCCTTCGTGCTCTGTGCCAGGAACTCCGCCAGGTGCCTGTGTTATCTGCGCTCATCTCCCAGGGTCCCTGCACGGCTGGTGTTCCTATCCCCACTGAACAGAGACAGAAACCCGAGTCTCAGGGGTTGAGCCAGGGTCACAGGACTAATGAGGGCCTGGGATGGGATTCAAATCAGACAATCTGGTGCCAACACCCACCTCTGTTCAATTACAGCACACTGCCCTGAGAGTGACAACCAGACAGGGGAATCGATGAAAGACAAAATTACAGGTCGGCTAGCAGACCTGTGGTTGACCGTCGACCTATGAACCAGGCGGTCACGGTTCAAATCCCGGTCAGGTGAGGGCATATGTCTGGGCTGTGAGCTTGATCCCCAGTAGGGGGCATGCAGAAAGTGGCTGACAGATGATTCTCTTTCATCATTGATATTTCTATCTCTCTCTCCCTGACCCTTGCTCTCGGAAATCAATAAATATATACTTAAATAAAATAAACCCAAATTAGCAAGATTGTCTTGTTGTTAAACCTCACCCAAATATATTTTTCCATTGACTTTTTAGAGAGTGGAAGGAAGGGTAGAGACAAAGAGAGGAAAACATCAATATGACAGATATACATCAATTGGTTGCCTGCCACACTGGCCCCAAACAGGGCAGGAGGTATGTGTCCTCGACCAGAATTGAACCCAGGACCCTTCAGTCTACAGTCCGACGCTTTATCCACTGAGCCAAACCAGCTAGGGCAGCAAGATATTTTGAAAGATCTTCTTCCTAGGCTTTAGCTACAGTCTTGATTTTTTGTTTGTTTGTTTGTTAATAAAAAGGGTCTTGAACATTATAAATTCCCACCCTGGAATTTGGGTCCAGAACTGAGAAGACAAGACCCATTTCAGGGAAACTGAGACCTTGATAGCGGGCATTGACAAACCTGCAGCCGGCCTATTTCACAAGTGGGACCCCTTCCCCCTCCCTTAGAGAAGACAGCCAGAAACCCCACTCTTTCCCAATAACTTCCAGACACAGGACGGGGCTTTCCTTACCTTCAGAATCTGGTCACCTTCTAGAAGGCCTTCCTGGTCTGCCGAGGTCCCCTCTTGAATGCCGCCCACAAAGATCCCGACGTCATTGCCACCGGCCAGCCGCAGGCCCACGCTGTCCCCCTTCCTGAACCTCACCATCTTGGTGTTGGGGCTTCGATGGTTCCAGTTTCCGAGAGGGAAAACGGAAGATTATTTATGTAAAAGGGGACCAACATGAGCAGATTAAGAGATTTAATTTCTTCTTTCTATAGAGTGATGTATAGTCTCATTTTTCTCCTGGCATGTGTTAATATTATCTTCCTTGGGACTGTACGATGAATATAACAGGCCCACTTTACCAGTGTTGAAGTGAAAACATAGAATGTCCATGGGAGCTCACTCCAGATTAGAAAGCAAAGGAAGGACAAGGTTAGGGTTAAAATCAAGGCCGTATAAACTAATCAAGCCTCTCGCTGAGCCAGGGCTCCTGCCAAACGGACACACAGCCCGGGTTCAAGAAGCCACCTCCTCATCCAGGAGCTGCTGCTCTTGAACACTGACCATGGTCAAGTGCCCAGCATGGCGTCCCCGTCCCTCCCCCACCCTGGGATCCTCCTGTCTCTGCAGCCCAACAGCGGCACCTGGTAAGCAGCAAGCCCCCTGTCTGTTGTTACCCAGCTGCCAAACTCAAACATCCAGAATCACACTCTGTGGCCAGGGAAGGACACACCAGCTAACGTCACCCACTTCTCCCACTTCCACACTTCACTCCCCCACAAATGATTTCTCTTTCTCATGAACACTGGCAACAGGGGTTAGTACAAGGTGGCTGATTACATGCAAAATCACCACCCATCACTAAAAAAAAACCACCAAAAACACCATTCTTCTGGCTTTCAGTTCAGGAGAAAGAGCTATGGGGAAGAAGACAGGGAAAGAGAGACGGGAGCACATACCCATAAATCGCTTCGTCTTCAGGACTGGGACGAAGAAAAGTCCTCGGTAATGCTTTCGGTTGAGGAGCTGTGGGTTAGAAAGCACCTGTCATTATCGACTTGGACTAAAAGGAGTGTGTGTGTGTCTCAAGATATAAAGATCACAAAACCCACCAAAAATTCAATTCTGTACCTCTATGCTACATACGTGTCATCACATTATACCACAAATGTTAAGTCTTTAGAGTGAAGTTTAATTTTAAGATGGCAGGTGCCAATCGTTCCTAAGTAAGTGAGAAATGAACCTCTAAAATGCAAGGTGTCTCTTCCTTTTGAGGATGACTTTTCAAGTAATTTTTCTCTCTCCTTCCAGCCATCCTCTGGACTGACTGAGCAGAAACTTCTAAAAGGGACTATTTATTTATTTAAAATGAGCCTCACCCATGGTGTGATTCCTGGTCAGGGCACATGCCCGGGTTGCAGGCTCAAGAGCTGTGTAGGTGGCAGCCAAGCAGTGATTCTCTCTCATCATTGATGTTTCTCTCTCGCTCCCTCTCCCTTCCTCTCTGAAATAAATAAAAATGTATTTAAAATAAGTAAATAAAGTGAGCCTTACCGGGGGCTTCCTCTTGGTGTTTGGGCTCCTGGCTAGTCTCTGCAGCGGCTGCGATGTCCCCTGCGCACTTGAAGGGAGTGGGTGTGGAGCCGATCCGGGACCATCTGTTCTGGATGTCCTCCCTGGAACTTAAGCACACGGCACGTAAACATCTCATCATGTGACCGGTGCACACGCACCTCTGTGTGCACATGCACAGCGGCGTGTGCGAGGGGAAACACACATCGCCTCACCTGGGCTTTTCCTTCAGCTTCTCATTGGAGGAATGATAGTCGTAGTCGGAATACGGCTGCCGTCTCTCCTCTGGGGAAAACGATCGGTTTGACTCTATTTCCGAGAGATCTGGTTTCAACAATAAGAAAAGACTTTGCCATGAAATGTTTAAAAGACTTGTACCAGACATTATCCCCGCTCGGGTTAGGAAACAGGGGAAATAGAAGAGAGGCAGGCGGTAAATGTGCTATTAGTCTAATACTTTTCCCAAAGTGAAAAACAAAAACAAAAACAAAAAAAACCTGATAGTGGGATTATGAACTGTTCGTATATACATTTTTTTCTAGCATGTTCTGTCGGAAGGGGAGGGCATCTATAATAATAAAAGCCCAATATGCTAATTAGACCAGATGGCCAAATATCTGGCATTCCGGGGCTTCGAGGACTAAGGCAAGCCACCGTGGCTGTGAGGGCCAAGCCCTTTGCACAAATTTAGGGCATTTGGCCTCTAGTTAATTAATAAAGAGAGAGCCCAATAAAGAATTCTAGGTCCCTCTTTCATCACACTTTCAATCAAAGCTGCTACTGAAGACTCAAAGTTCAATTACTGGGTCACCCGTATATGCTTCTCCAACATTAATGCACACACAAAACCATCCACGCTCTTGTTCTGGGGTGAGAATGCAGCTGTCCCTGGGGTGAGGCCGGAGACACTGCAAGTGTATCAAGCTCCCAGATGCTGCTGAGGCTGCCAGTGGGGTGAGGACCACACTTTGAAAAGCAAGGCAACACACGCCAGGCTCCCAGCATGCTGGGATGACTTCTCTGCGCTGTTCATAGCAGTAACAACGGCTTAGACGATGGATATAACGGAAATTAAACTAAGCTCTAGACAGCCATTCTTTTTAAAATCAACATCTGTTTTAACACTTGAGAACCTAATACTATTTTTTCTAAACTTCGCCACACAAAGGCAATTTGAGATGGTTCAGTAGGATATATCGTGATTATTTATGTTTATTGGTAATTGTTAGATGATTCAAGTATTATCCTGGGTATAATTCATATTTGAGAAATGAATATAATGCCTTAGAAGAAAAGAAGTGACATGGATTGCTAACCACTGAATACACAATATAAGCCATTCTGATTCTTCATTACAGTGTCTACCAGTTTAGGCTATCCTCCAGATTGTCTTCTCTTTGTTGGAAATATTAAGTCACTTTAAAAAAAACGTAAGAGCCCAGCTGGTGTGGCTCAGTGGTTGAGTGTCAACCCATAAACCAGTCAGGGGCTCAATCCCCAGAGGGAGGCATGCAGGAGCCAGCTGATCAATGACTCTATCTCATCATTGATGTTTCTATCTCTCCCTCTCTGAAATCAATAAAGATATATTAAAAAACACGTGCAAGAATGAGCGATTTACAAATGTATGTGGTTCTTTGAACTTCTCGTGAATACGAGTTTTACTACCATATTTTGTTTTCAGCAGCCTAATCCGTGTCCACTGGGAGCTCACAAGTGCACCAGAATCTCGCATGGGAAACCGAATTTCAACAGACACTTTAACAAGACAGTAAGAACCGAACACTTCTCTTTCGGAATCAGAGCTTCACAGAGAGGCTTTCACTAGCAACTGAACTTCCCGTGGGATGGCTGGGCTAGACAGAGGTGAGCATGCGGACGCAACGGGGCTTCCAGCCTTGCTCACAGCCTCCTCTTTACCTTCGGAGTCGCTGTCATCTAGCGCCGGGATGTGGATGAGCGTCTGCTTGCTGTCTCTCAGCACCACCAGCTGCAGTTTTCCTCTTGACTTTTCTATCAGTTTCCGAGCATCCGTTAAAGACATGTTCTCGGTTACAGTGCCGTTTATCTGTGTTCAAAAAGCACAGGAATGGTACATGCAATACAGCTATTCACGGCAAAGGAGAAAACCAACATTTCCCACTAAAAAAATGTCAAAGACTTTGCTCGTCTATTCAAACAGACCTGGAATTTAGGGGGATGGAGTAAAGGGGGGGGAGGGGGGACGCTGAGTAAAAATGCATTATCCTTTCAATTAACTATAACCCTGCATGCCTGGATCCCAAATACAGGCATGAGAGTGCTGTTGTGTACTTAAGTTACTCTGCTAATTTATTTACCTTCCAAGCTCAAGACGATGGTTTGGCTTACTCCGGAAGGTGTCTCCTGACCAGAGAGGTTTACAAAAACTATTAAATATTCAGCATTCATATACCACCAACTCTCCCTCTCATCTTTCCTTCATTTAGGGACTAGGAGCTTAAACTTTAAACAAACAGGGAAGGGGGTTAAAAAAAAAAAAGTATTCAGTGATATATTTTTAAAAACTGCTATTAAACTAGGACAGCGTTCTCCAAGTCTGGTTTTTCTGATAAAAATGGTCTCCCCGTGCTGCTCTTCCCAGCCTCTGTCCTAATACCGCGTCCCCGTGCGGCCACGTTCCACTGTGTTCCACCTGAATGTGGTCACGCAGGCGAGGAGCCCAGCTGGAAGCTGACCGTCCTCTCGCCCGGTCACCCACCTTGAGGATGATGTCCCCTTCATGCAGGTTGCCGTCCTTGGTGGCTAGACCAGTGCTGGTCATCTCCTTGATGAAGATCTGACTCCCCAGCCGGAGACCGTACTCTGGAGGACGAACAGAAACAGATACCCACCTCATCAGCTTGCTCAGAACACTTAGTCTGATTTTCAGGACTATTTAAAAAGACGGATGAAAATCAACTCTGAATGTGGGATATTCTGTGAGAGAACTGGCCTAGAGGCATCAAAAGAAGTCAAGGTCACCCTGGCCAGTGTGGCTTACTTAGCTGAGTGTTGTCCTTTGTTCCAAAAGGTCACGGGCTCACTTCCCAGTCAGGACACATGCCCAGGTTATGGGTTTGATCTCTGGTTGAGGTCCTAACGGGAGGCAACCAATCAATGTTTCCCTCTCTCTCTCTCTCTCTCTCTCTCTCTCTCTCTCTCTCTCTCTCTCTCTCTCTCTCTTCTTTTCCCTTCTTCTCTCTCTAAAAATCAATAAAATATATACTTTTAAAAGTCAATGTCATACAAAATAAAAGAGACAGAGGGACTGTTCCATATTAATAAGAGGCATAAAAACTAAATGCAAGAATCTTCACGAGGATCCCTGACCCAATGTGGAGAAGAGGTGGTAGGGGGTGGGTCACATTATTCTAGAGCAACTGCAAAATAAACTACACTGTAATATATTAAAACGGATATTAATGCTATTGTGATAAAGGCATTACGGGTATGTAGGAAGATGTTCTTAGCCTCAGGGGATACCTGCTGAAATACTTAAGGGTGAATTATTTGTCCGTTGCCTGAAACTTCCTTTTAAGTGGTTCCAGAACCCTACTGGGAGACAGGGAGTAAGGGAGCAGGAGGGATGAGGGAGAGGGAAAAGGAGCAGGAAAGAGTGGAAAAAGGCAAGGAGAATGAGAACAAATGTGGCAAAATGTTAACAACTGTTCAATGTGTTAATGATGTTAAAACTAGGTGAAGGCTATGTATGAGTATTCGCTATAAAATTAACACTTTTCTAAATAAAATGTTGGGGAGATAAAACACACACACACACATACACACAATTCTGCTGGCACTGCCCACAGAAAGGCCTTCATGTGTAACAGCTTATCTTGTGTGGGGTTTAGCAATGAAAATATTTCAGTGTGTGAAGAAAAGGGGTAAACAAACCAGGCAAAGCAATAAAGTATTTAATTAAAACCAGCATAGCTCTGAGGTTTTATGAACACTGAATTACTCTCAAAAGAAAAAACACTGTACTTAGTACAGTTTTGCATTTCTTGTGGGTTGATGAATTAATGTCATTATAAAAGGTTAGAAAAAGTCTATAGAGCCGAAACCGGTTTGGCTCAGTGGATAGAACATCGGCCTGCGGACTGAAAGGTCCTGGGTTCGATTCCGGTCAAGGGCATGTACCTTGGTTGCGGGCATATCCCCAGTAGGAGGTGTGCAAGAGGCAGCTGAACGATGATTCTCTGTCATTGATATTTCTAACTCTCTATCCCTCTCTCTTCCTCTCTGTAAAAAGTCAATAAAAAAATATTTTTTTTAAAAAGAAAGAAAAAGTCTATAGAATCTTTAAGCCTCCTGAGATGCATATTTCTCAGAGATAGTCTATTTAAGACAACTTTCCAACCTGGACAGCACTAAGTTTTTCACTTTGCTTCTCCCCCCCCCCCCCCCCCCCTTTGAAAGGAGAACAATTAGAGAACAAGAAAAAAGATTTGTTACAAGAACTGTAAAAAGTCAGAAGCCAGCCCTCGTCAGTTTGGCTCAATGGATAGAGCATTGGCCTGCAGACTGAAGGGTCCCAGGTTTGATACTGGCCAAGGGTTGCAGGCTCGATCCCCAGTAGGGAGCATGCAGGAGGCAGCCAACCAATGGTTCTCTCTCATCGTTGATATTTCTCTCTCTCTCTCCCTTTTTCTCTAAAATCAATAAAAAAAATGAAAAAATAAAAAGTCAGAAGCCAAAAACCAATGCAAGGAATATCACACCAACGGGTTCTACAGCCCACCCATTCACCTGCTTGTCCCCTCTCCCCAATGGAAATTTGAATTCTAGCTCCACCACCCACCCCCTGGCTTCAAGATGTGGGCAAGCTGCTTCCCCTCTGAGTTCCAGAATCCTCACCTAAACGGCAGGGGCTGGGAGCTCCCCTCGCTGCCACAGGGTTTTAGTGACTCCTGGACTGGACGTGGGACCCGCAGCCTGGCCACGGCCCGCCTCGCGCCTGGGCGCGCTACCAGCGTTGGGGCTCTTGGGTTCCCAAGACAGAATGTAAGAGGAAACCTTGCAGAAATCGCCAGGCAGATTTATTAAGCTTACGCTCCAGCACCAGCAAAAGCTGAGGGAGACAGCGCAGAGGCAAGGAAGGCCCTCGGACCTGACTGAGGGCCAGCTCTGCGGAGGTGCTTCTCTAAGCTGGGGACGGAGCGGGCTTGCACAGAACGATGGCTTTTAGGAAAAGGTGGGCTTGTGGAATTTTCCACGTCAGGGTAGGAAAAGCAAGCGGTTAGAAGAAAGATAAAATTCTGCACTTTTTTTTGGGGGGGAGGGGGGGCTGGGAATGGAGGGGTGGTACATTCTTGTGGTCAGCTTATCTGGCCTTCCTTCTGGCCACCTGGCCATAACTTGGCTTCCCAGCCACTGGGTACTTTTCCATTCCCGAGGCCCACGTCCCTGTGCTATCCTAGGCATACCAAAAACTTCTCCGAACTCTCAAACTCCAACCTACCGCACAGCATTAAGTCCTGGCATAGAGGAAAAATGCAACCAAAATGTTATTCTCTCCTGTGGTCTCATCAGTGTAAGCTACACCAGGCTAATTGGGGGGGGTGGAGGAATGGGGTGGGGACTGGTTAACAGATTCCAGGTTTTCACCCCAGTGTTTCTGCGTCAGCGGCAAGGGCCTGAGCATCTGCATTTCTAGCCCGTGCCCAGGTGCTGCTTGTGCTGCCTTGAGAACCACTGGCCCCGAAATTAAAAGCCGGATCTCTGCAGCCTGGGCTAGTTCGATGTGCAAGTCCATGAACCGCTCTGTGCCTCAGTTTCCTCGTCTATAAAAGGAAGATGTCCTAACTCCTACGCGAGGGAGTGATGAGGACGGTGTGAGCTACTCGGGGCGAAGCGTGTAGGTCAGTGGCACGACCTAGGACGTGCCACGGCAGAGCTAGCTGTTATTACACGAGGGCTTTTCTTCACCGGCCGTCCTACCTTCATGTGCTTTGTTTTTCGTCAGAAGGACTCCGATGGGCTTGTCAGCCTCTCGGTCCCGCCGTGCTCTCGGCTCAGGGGTGGGGCTGCCCAGGCGGAGCTGCTCGCAGCTCCGGGACATCTTGTAGCGGGCATCGGGCTGCCCCCGGGGCCGGTGCTCCGCCTCCGGGCTGTAGGCCCGCTCATAGGCCTGGTCGATGCTCCGGCCTCGCCCGTGGCTGCTGTCTCGGCCTCGCCCATAGTCGTGGTCCAGGCCCCGCTCCAGGCTCCGGCCGCGCGCGCTCCGGTCTCGGGCTCCGTCGTAGTCATCACGATCCAGGCCCCGCTCCAGGCTGCGGCCGCGGCTCCGTTCTCGGGCTCGGCCATAGTCGCCGTGGTCCAGGCCCCGCTCCAGGCTCCGGCCGCGGTCCCGCTCCTGGCTGCGTGGACGGTCGTGCGGATGGCCCCGCTCCAGGCTGTTCTCCCAGCTGTGCAGCCGGCTCCTCTCGCTGTACCGTTCGCTGTACCCGCTGCGGGCACTTCTCCGGTCAAACTCATCCATCACCTCGAAAGCCCGGTCTTCCTCGTTGAGCGGAAGGCCACCCTGCAGCGGGGCCAGCTGGACCTTCCGGGGCCTCTTGACCACCTGTTAACCACAGCACAGAGGGGAGGTAGGACAATCACAATTCAACGTAAGAGAATGTCATGGCTAAAAGCTCTGGTTCTCCTTCTAGTAAAACTGTGTCCCTAAGCCTCAGGTTCCTCATCTGGAGTACAGGGACAATAAAGACCTCGTAGGATCGAGAATCAAGTCAGACAATGAATATAACGGTCTCAACACAATGCCTGCAAAACCCGCTTCTACTCAGAGAGTGAAAAGTACCAAGGGACTCTAACACTATCTTACAAAAATGGAAATCCAGAAAGTGAGACAGTCTATGCACAACTGTCTAGATTCTTCTAAAAGTCAGTGTCATTAAAAGAGAGGGTGAGGGAGGAGGTTAGGAGAAGATGTGGGAGAAAGAAGAATCCTTCTAGATTAGAAAAGACGAAAAAGACAAAGGCCAGGTGCAATGAATGAACTATGATAGAATTCCAGGGGGAAGAGAAAAAAAAAAGTCCATCAAAGAAACCTTAGGATGTGGACTGGATATTAGATGATGTTACAGAGTTTGTTCGTTTTCTTAGCGAGGACCATAGTGCAGTTATGTAGAGGAATGTGTCCTTATTTAGAAAAGATATATGGTGAAATAGAACTGAACTGCCATGTATGCAACTTCCCTTCAAATGGTTCACTAAAAATATGTATGTGTTTTTATACACAAATGGAGAAAGAAAAAAAAGTCAATATGGCAGAATGTTAACATGTAGAAGACATATGTGTTTATTACATTCATCTTTGGACTTTTTGCTTGAAAAAATTTCGCAATATAAAGTTTAAAAAAAAATAAAATACCACATACCCAGTGCATCCCCCAACCCTGCCCTTACACTCACTATCTTCCAAATTCCTGCTGTGTGTGTCTCCAGCCCCGCTAGAGAGGGCAGACCTGCTGCAGGGCCAAGAGGCATCTGGCTCACTGCTGATTCTCAACCATGAGAGAGAGAGCAACTGAACGAATGCTACAGACGGCCACCTTCTCCTAAGAAACTTCTGTTTATGAAGACATAACAGATCTTGTTTGGGCCGTTACCAATGAGTTTCTGAGCTAAAACGTATTTTCT
Organism: Pipistrellus kuhlii; assembly: GCF_014108245.1. Taxonomy (NCBI): domain Eukaryota; kingdom Metazoa; phylum Chordata; class Mammalia; order Chiroptera; family Vespertilionidae; genus Pipistrellus; species Pipistrellus kuhlii. Next base: position 30,848,510 of record NW_023425427.1, read on the forward strand.
CCATGAATGCTCTTTTTATCCCTGTTCTCAATCTAGGCAATTCTCATGGAGAATTATCGTCTACCCTGGCCCTGAAGGTAAAAAACTCACTCAGATGAAAGAGTCCTTGGTCACACGAAGTCCAAAGAAAGACGAGAAAGAGGCAGGGAGGCATTATTTGCATACACCTCTCCCTCATCCACTACAGCGCCCTCCTAAAGCACAGAGGGTACAAGAGGGAACGGCCTCTCGGTGATATAGGCCTGTCAAGTGCCTAAAGGTAAGCGGTCATTTTCTTCTGGGCATAAAAACAAAACTCTACTGAGGGAGAGGCAACAAGCCCGGGACTCACGATGGCAGCGATCTTCCCGCTTTTCCTCAGCTGCTGCACGGCGAATGAGTGCAGCACCCCCTCCATGGGGGTGCCATTGACCATGACCACCCTGTCATTTTCTCTGCAAACAAAAAATAAAAGCGGGATGTGAAAAACTCCCGTTTAGTCACTGTCAGTTTTTTACGTAGGAACAAACTGAGGCAGCGAAGGGTGTGAAATACGGATTGAAGGGCTCCATGTCCGAGGACTCCCCAGGCAGGAACCCAGGAGTCATCAGCACACTTTCCACGGTGTCTCCTGAGAACAGCGGGGAGGGAAGAGCCCAAACCGCAGGGGCCCCCCAGGAACCCCGACAATGGTGAGGGCTGAGCACCACGGGCCTCCTGCACCGGCCTTCCTACCCCGGTGCACACGGTCTACACAGACCCTCAAGGAAGGTTCGTATCCACTTAAGCTCTGGACAGGAAGAAGTCAAGAACGTGCCTCAGAGTCACAAAGAAATTTTGTGGTCGCAGAACCCTCTTACCTTTATCTCACCCCAAAAATTATGGCAAAATTCTCCTCTCCTCTCCGAAGCACTACAAAATTCGATAGGACCCCGTGGAGACTTGGGATGCCAATAGATCCTACACTCTGGAGCTGTCTGTCTGGCCATGGCAGCCACGTGACTAACGTTCGCTTCTGCCCTGAGAATCGATGCTGAGGGGCTCGGAGATGCATTCTTTCTAACAGCATTCTCTCTTCAGACCAGGAAAAGGGTGGCAGTTGGAAAGGTTGTGTTTCCATGGAGTAAATTTTCCCAATTTCCACATCCCTCTTTCAAAGCAGACAAGCATTAAGCCAGAGTATCTTCATTAAATTAATGAACATAATTTAAAATAAGTAGAGTTGGGTACGCTTTGGCGGGGAAGGGGGGGGAGCAATGCCAATCTTCTATTCCATGTCCAGAAATGGTCCCTGAGCCCAGGAACACCAGCGGTGATAGTTAGAACGGCCTTCCTAAGGAACCACTGCTCTCCTTCCTCTGTTTGGATGCCCCCAAAGGACTGGTGTGCCATGGCCTTAATTCTCCTATAAATTCACACGTATGCATATAAAAGCACACGCATACATATATACATATACGTAAACATATGCTTTTTTAATATTCCTTTATAATGAACACCCCCCCACCCACACACACACAGTGTCTTGTTCGGGGGCCATGGGGGCCGGGGCGGGAAGGGAGGCCACTCACTGAAGCAGCCCGTCGGCGGGCCCGCCGGGAAGCACGTCCGAAATGACGATGGACGTCTCTCCATTTTCAAAGTGGGGGTTGTCTCTGCCTCCGGACACTGCAATGCCAAATCCTCTTTTGGAGTCCTGTTCATTGAAATGAAGAGAAAAAATTTAAAAACGAACACCCTTTCCACACGTGGCTTTCAAGATGTGCTACACGCACTGCATACAGGAAAGGGCGACCCCATCACCAGACCCGGCTCAGGAAGAGGGGGCTCAGGGGAACGAAATAAAGCGGCATCCTGGTCCGCTGGCAGGTGGATAAAGGGAAATCCCTTTTCTGAAAGAAACAGCCTCCCGAAGGCTGGGGAAGGTGGAGAGCACTGGCTGGCGTTGTTCCTCGAAGCTGGCAGGGGGTGGGAAGTGACACTCTCTGTCCAAGCAGGGGTGTGCTAGTTGAATAACCAATCCCACCTGTTCTCCATCCCAGCCTGAGTTGGGACAGCTTCAGGCACCACTGAATCCGTGCTGAAACTGTATTTTGTAAAGAATAAATTTCACTCCCAAGTTAGAGGAGCTGGTTGGGCCCATTTTAAATAGAGGGTGAAAAATAAGTGAACGGATCTTAAAGATAAAGTCTGAAGGTAAACTTAGATTTGAGGTCTTATGAGACAGCACAGCATTAAATTATTTTCCACATGCACATAACATGGGAATACAGACTCATTTCCTCCATGGACAAGAACGCTATCAGTGAGCCCAGATAATTCAGTTCCGTGTCCAGGAAAGCTAGACCTCCAGGTATTATCCGGATGATATGGGTGGATAGAACTATACCCCTAGAGCAGAGTTTGATTATGTAAAAATCTACTCAGAGAATAAAAAACTTCCCCTCAAGAAAAGTTCCCACCTGGGGCCACTATGGGGACAAACCATCCCCAACACAAAACAGGCCGGGCTGCCTACAGCTCTGGGTTTGCAGCCCCATCACGCGTGCCTGGTGTTACACAGAGGCAGCTCCTTCCTCTAGACCAGGCCTAAGATGTCTCTCACCTTTGCCAGGTTGAAGGGGAAAGTGAAATGCTGGTGGAAGGGCATGGAGAAGAGACAGAACTAAAAAATGAGGCCTAATGAGGGGAACCCCTCAACTGATGAAACCACGATACTGCCCCGGAAGTTTTGGCACCTGAACACTGATCGGTGTGTGTGTGTTTTCCCTGCCCGGATTAATTGAATACCTATTTACTCAGAAACCAAATTTCCGTTGAAGACAGAAGTTGCAGAAGGAAGGTTCCATTTAAGGAACTGACCATTCCCCTAAGAAGTGCCAGAGACTGGAGGGATTGAGAGCAGAATTCCTCAGGGCCCAGGAAAACCACAGCGATGCTGACTAAGGCGGCTTGATGGAATGAGACTTGGGGACCACGGCTGTAGCTCTAGTCCAGCTCAGCGGCACAGAAACCCCTCACCCACGGTCGGTGGCTACTCTCGCGTAGAGTGGGGCTAACGCTCGCAGGCCTCCCTGGAAGGCTGCTGTCAGAATAAAGAGGAACGGAGCTCACATTTCTCAAGCCCTGCATTGGAAGCTGTTTGCATTACCTCAATTAATCAAGAGGAGCAAAACCTCTGAAAGGACTTTTAAAACGAAGTCGTTTTAAAAACTTGTTCGCAGGGGTTGCTCCATTGGGTGAGCATGTCCCATGCACCAAAAGGTTGCTGGTTTGACTCTGGGTCAGAGCACATGCCTGGGTGGAGAGCTCAATTCCCAGCAGGGGGCTTGCAAGAGGCAGCCGGCCAGTGTTCCTTTCTCCCTCCCTCCCTCCCTTCCTGTATCTAAAAGCAATAAAAAATATTTAAATTTTTAAAAAATTAAATATAGTGACATATATTACTTCTATCTTCAATACCACTGGATAAGGGGATTTTTTTTTTTTTTACATCTAATTAACTCAACACCACTTAATACAATAAGGAGAAAGGCGAACTGCCCATGTCTCCTGATGGCTGCACCAACGTTTTAAATTCAGTTTAGACTTCACATGCACAGAACGAGTTAAAAGTTTTCTATATATTGCCATCAAAGTTATGAGAGTTTCAGAGGCTACCTCAATGTCCTTAAACAGTGCAGGTTATTTCCATTCCTCCCCTCTTCTGCTCTATTTTTTCCCATAACCTGTTCTTATCTGGAAGTAGATAAATGCACTCAATAGCCTCTAGAATCTTCTATGTTATGCAGACTTTAACCAAAACAATATACTAGCGTGCAAATCTTTGTTGATGCGGTCATTATTGCCAGCTATTCCCTCCAACGCACTACCCACCTGAAAACACTGTGTTTAGGGCAAAACAAGCAAGGCCCACGGTCTGTAAACACGAGAACATGACCTGTGTGTGGCGCGTGTGGCACTCACCTTCTGCAGGGTCACCGTGTACTGCTCCCAGACCACTTCCTCCATCCCGGGGGCCTGCGGAAAACAAGCAAAACCGATTTGGTTAAAACCGCAAACATTTCCACGCTGGAAATGAAAGCATAATCCAAAATAGCTCCATATAAAGAAGTTCAACTTAGACTCTGAATACACCAAAAGTTGGTGTGCGTGTAGGAACTTTACGCTGTCTATTTGCAAACACTCTCCTGCAATGAAATGGCATTCTTTCACAATCCTGGAAAATTACCGAAATACACAGTGAGATATATGCTCTAAAAAAGAATAAAATAATTCTATGCGGAGCCTTCTTATGATCACCACTCCAAACACTGTCACCAAAGAATACCTTAAAAAGAGAATTAGCCTGGCCAGTGTGGCTCGGCAGCGGAGTGATAACCCAGGAACCAAGAGGTCCTCGGTTCAATTCCTGGTCAGGGCACATGCTTTGGTTGCAGGCTTGATCCCCAGTAGAGGACATGCAAGAGGCAGACAATCAATGTTTCTTTATCCCTCTCCCTCTAAAAAAATCAATGAAAACGTGTTTTAAAAAGAGAGAGAGAGAGAGATATTTAGATAGTTCCAAGCGGCTATCTTTCATTCTTTTGCTTTAAAAAAAAAAAAAAAAAAAGTTGTTATTGATTTCACATAGGGAGAAATAGAAACATCAATGATGAGAGGGAATCATTAATTGGCTGCCTCCTGCACGCCCCCTACTGGGGATTGAGCCCGCAATCCAAACATGTGCCCTTGACGGAATCGAACCTGGGACCCTTCAGTCTGCAGGCTGACACTCTATCCACTGAGCCAAACCAGCCAAGGCTTGCTATTCTTTTTAACCAGTCTCTGCTCTTCCTATCAAAGGCAATCTCCCCAGCAAGTGTTTTGCATTTTTATATCTAAAGGAATCCACAGTCTTATCACAAAAAGGGTTCAGTTGTGTAGTCTGTGAAATCCCTTTTTTCCATCAATATTGCTGGATGTGAAAAATGAAAATGCCTGGCTAGACAGACAACTGGGGCTTCAGGTTGTAACAACAGTCCAAAATAGATGTCTAGAAAAACCAGAGAATAATGGGCATCATTTAAAAAAAAATAATAATAATGCATCAGTACAGACTGCCTTAAAGGGAAATCCTTAAAGGCTAGAAATGCCAAGACTGCTCAAACCTGGAGAGAGAAGCCAGACCTGAAACAGGAATTTACAGGAGCTACTGGGAAGAGAGATAAATGGGAGGATCCAAACTGGATGGAGATCAGATCAAAGTAGATGCATGAGGGGGACAAACCCAGGCAGAAGGAGATGGCATGGACACATCTCATCCTTAGTGCTGAGTAGAATGGAAATAACTAAAAACATCTTGCTGGAGAATTCCTATCAACAGACCTGTACTCACCAGGTTTGGGACTGAAATTCATATTATGAATATGAGCACACACGACCCAAACACTCCGGCCCAGAGTGGTTCTGCTCTGCTAGGACCCAGGTACCCAGAGGCAGATGCCAATTCTCTCCAAGGAACTCACTCAAGCACAGGCTTCCGAGAATGCCCGAGCTACCATCTGAGGAACGAGAGTTCACAATCTAAACACACACATCAAATAAGTTGCATGACTGAGAGTTAAAAGAAACCAAAACCTGCAGAATCAAATGTGGTCAATATTGAAAATATCAGTCACAGACCACAAAAAGTATGTTAAAAATGCACCATGTCTACCATAGGAAATTAAAAGGAGATACTGAAAGTATAATGAAAAAAAAGAAAAAAGAAAGAAAGACCATCAAGAATGACTAAAAGCAAACCTGAAAGAAAAAAAAAAGCAAAATTTGTAGAAATGAAAAAATGTGATGATTGAAATTAGATAAAGAATGGATTAAACCACATACTACAGCCCTAACCAGTTTGGCTGAGTGGATAGAGTGTCGGTCTGCGGACTGAAGGGTCCCAGAGGTTTGATTCCGGTCAAGGCAGCTGATCAATGTTTCTCTTTCATCAATGTTTCTAACTCTCTATTCCTCTCCTTTCCTCTCTGGAAAAAAAAAAAAGTCAATAAAATACATATTTTTAAAAAAACACACACATAGTACACACAGGTGAAGACACTTATCAATGAATTGAAAGACAGATGTGAAGAAATTAAACAGATGCAGCACAAAGCATTTCAAAAGTGAAACATAGACAAGAGTGACAAAGGATCACAGTACATCTAATTACATATTCTGAAAGACGTGATAAGAGTGGAGGAGAGATGCAATATCGGAAGAGATAATGGCTCTTCCAGACTTGAGGATGTTTCAGGTTCAGGAAGCCCAGTGCATGGCAAGGAGGGCAGGCTTTTAAAAAGAAAAGAGCCCTTACTGGTGTGGCTCAATTGGTTAAAGCATCGTCCCAGGCACTGAAAGGTTGCCAGTTCCATTCCTGGTCCACTAGGGGGAGTGCAGGAGGCAGCCACTTACTTGTTAAGCTCTCACATGTTTCTCCCTCTCTCTCCCTCTAAAAAAAAAAATCAATTAAAAAAAAAAAAGAAAAACACTTTCAAACACATGGAACTATCAGGTCAGAAAAAGATACAGTGGCTTGAGAGCAGCTAGACAGTAGATTACTACTAAAACAATCAGAATGACAGCCAACTTCTAAAGAGCAGGAATAAAAGCCTGAAGTCAAGTACAATTAAGATCTAAGATCTTTAAAACAGAATCTGTGATGAAATATTTTGTGATTTTTTTAAAACCAAAAAAACTACTCATAGCTGGTTTGGCTCAGAAAAAAACTAAAACTAACCAATACCACAGCAACCATCCCCCTAGGATTAAGCAATGCTATGGGGTTGAGTGTCCAAAAAGAGAGTGATATTTCGGTTAAATGAACCGACCCAGTGAAATGCCCAGGCACTGAAAAGAATTCATGATGACTACGTTTTCAATTAAAGAGAACTTTTCATTTTCTGGTCTGTCCACTGTGGGTGGAAGCAGTGGGAATATAAATTAGCACAGACCTTCCAGGGGGCAAACTACCAATGCCCGTACCACAATGTAACATCTGCATGTCTCTTGGCCAACCAATGCCACTTCCAGGAGTTTACTCTACAGAAATATTTGCACAAGCGCACAAATACATATAAACTTGTTTATATCTCCTTATATTTTTTAAACAGATGATCATAAAATATCCAACAATAGGAAGCAGGTACCTATGTGTTTACATAGAGCTCTATATTTAAATGTTTACTGTGGGGATCAAGACACAAAACATTTGTGTTTCCATTCCTGTTTTCATATAGATGCTCCTAGGGAAAAGACTAGAAGAATAAATACCAAAAAAATGTTAAACTTCCCCCTAAGAGCTATGGGATAATAGAAAATATTTTTATATGAGCACATTGCTTTTCGAATACATTTTTATTTTAAAATAAAAACAGCACACTCCCTTTTCACAGTTTTAGATTTACATATTTTTTTTATTGTTTAGGCAAATCAATGAATTGCTATAGATTTTTTTTAATGTTGCCCAAGTAGAATAAGCCTGGATTTTGAAATTTACTGTTCTTCTATAATGAGATTATACTGTCTTGATTTCTGTGCTGCCTGCAGGGGTGACTTAAATTAGATCTGCCCCAGATCTACTGGATGGAGGGAGTGGTTAATCATGTAAAGAGGAGGTGGTAGAGTGAGGGGAAAAAAAAAATTAGATTTGCCAGAGAGCGGGTTAATCCCCTACCACTACCAGCAGGACTAAGTCAAATTCTTAACCAGACCTTACCAGGTGCCCAAAGGTCTCACCAGCTTTGATATGACTCTCAGCAAACTGCAAGGGTCTTCTTATTCAGGGCTAAGAAACTGTGGCATATCACATTCACTACTTAAACACATAATTAAAAGAATATATGTTCTGTTAAACTAAATGGTAAACTTAAAATCTTAAAAGGTAAGAGAATTGAAGAAAAACAAATTTTGATACCTCCTTTGAGCATTAAAAATATACAGTAACTATGCGTATGTATTTATTTAGTCCACAGAGCTGTGACCTTTTTTGCAAAGGTCTCAGAGGAAACCCTTCATGCCTTGAGAGCCTTCCTTCCTTCATTCCCTCATTCACTCGTTCATTGGAAAATATTTATTAGCAACCCCTAACGCACCAAACAGGTGGTTCCGGAACCTGAAATACATTGATGAATAAAACAGCCAAAGCCCATGTGGAGTTTACCAACCAAGGTGTGCCCCAAAAGCAATTCACTGTCTCCCCTGCCTCTTCTCTACACAAGATTACCTTTTCAGAAGCACACAGCGCCCCCCATAATCACACCTATCCCTCGGAATGCCAGCTCTGCATGCATCCCTGAGGGCAGGCTGCCAGCGTGCAGCAGTGTAGCTGAGAGCTGATGCCTTTCACATGGAACCCCGGGCCTTGGGTGCTCCCCACCCTGTGCTGAGCTGTGCACAGATCAGAGGACCTCCATCAACATTCAGAATGTCTGTGTGAATGCCGGGGGGGGGGGGGGGGGGGGGGGGGGGGCGGGGGGCGGGGGGGAGCAGCTGTTTAGCATTAGGGCACTTTGCATGCAGGGCTATAGGGAGAGCGCGCATGTGTCAAAGATAAAGATAATCCATGACGCAGTAATTGTATGAATGTGTGCACAAGGGTACACAAGAGGGTATTCTTAGCAGCAATGCCTTCACTAGCCAGCTCCTAGAAACAAGCCCAATATCAACCAAAAGCAGACAAGACATAAAAATCATGATCTACTATTAAAATGCAATGTTATACAGCGACGAAGACACACTAGAGCCACACATACTACAATACATGCATCTCACACATACCGCTGAGTGAGAAACATCCTAGAAGAATTCATAGAGTGTGAGATCGTTGTTCCCAATAATGTGAACAGACTTTACTGAACTGAACTTGTAAGAATTTGGCTAAGACTGTAAATGTTAGGTGATGCAGATTGTATCACAACAAGGGGGGAAGGGGGAAGCCAACGAACTAATCTCTTGTGTAGGGATATCTGTGAGTACGGATGTGTGTAGGGAACGAGAACCACGAAATTCAGGATGCAATGGCTGAGGAGTGAGGCGCAGTGAGCAGGGAAGGCTACCAAGGTCTGTGCCCTTCTCAGGGAAGGTTCACGGACACGGGTGACGAGCTCATGGGGACTTGTGTTAAGATCATGCTTTTGATTTAGATATAGGATTCTTGTATGTGTCCCAATATTTCATGAATTAAAAAATGGGGGAGCACGTGAGTCCACATCACAGGCTACCTGGTTCCTGGCCAAGCCCCTATACAAACATTCTTTTTTTTTTTTAATCTTTATTGTTCAAAGTATTACATATATCCCCTTGTTTCCCCCACTGACCTCTTCTAGCTCACCCTGCCCCCCACCACCCAGGCCTTCACCACCCTATTGTCCGTGTCCATGGATAATACATATATGTGCACAAATATTCTCTAATGCAGTACAGACTTTGCAAGGGGAAAGAGCAGAAGAAAGGGGGATCATTTCTATTGAAGGAAGGGCAAGGCAGGAGGCAGAAGCAGTCACATGAGAGGGTGTGTGAAGGCATGGAAGGGAATGAAAGGTGGAGAGTGAGGCTAGCTCTGGGGGCTACACGGTGCAGGAGACTCCAAGACTCCTTTTCACCCCACGTCAACATTCCAGCTGCCTGGGACCCATGTGATGCCCCACTTTTTTCTTGTCACTTTCGTTTTTCATGAAAGGAGTATTAAATAACAAGCTCCTCGATATTAGAAGGAATTGACAGGACTGCTCCAGCCATGAAGACAGAAGAGAAGCAGTCCAGAGATAGAAGATGCTGACGTCGCCTTGCCATACCAGCAGTCAGCAGCTGTCTGTCACTGCAGGCTACCCAGGACCAAACCAGAGAGGGTAGAGCCTGCATCACCACCGTTTGTCCACCATCCAGAACTGAAATATCATTCCTGACATGTACACATAAGGAACTGTTTGACATTGAAATCGGGACTCAAAAGAACTGGTGGCCCAGAAAGAAACTCACTACAGACTGATTCATTTGCCTCTCAGCATAACCATTCTTGCTTGTCTCATTTTTGGTTCTTATGAGTGTATTTCTAGTAGCACATGAGCTCACTCATCTAGGGGAAATAATGAATATAAACTGATGAACACAAACAGACCCGGAGACAGGAAAGCATTGATCAGACTGTCAGACCTCAGAGGGAAGGTAGGGGAGGGTGTGGATTAGGCAGAGAGATCAACCAAAGGATTTGTATGTGTGCATATAAGCCTAACCAGTGGTCACAGACAACAGAGGGGTAGAGGCATGCATGGGGAAGGGTTTGGGATGAGAATGGGAGAATGTGGACAAATATGTGATACCATAATCAATAAAGAAATTTTTTTAATTTTTTTTATATAAATAACCAGGAGGGGAAAAAAGGAATCATTTCTACAGGACATTGAAAGTGAAGAGAGCTCATTTTTCTACCATAAATAGAAAAGCTTTGTGTTAAGAGTAAGGTAGTTTTGTGGGGGGGGGGACCACAAAAAACAAACAAAAAAACAAAAAAACAGTTATTTGCCCTATTCTTTAAAAAGTACCCTCCAGTTGTTACAAGGTTTCTTTCCTTTGGAAGAATCTTGGCCAAACGGGAAACATCCTGTATTTTCTATCAAGAATATGGAAGTATGTTAAAACCCAACCAAAAGACAGAGACCCAAAGTCTCCAAAGCTCAAGGTAAAGAGGAATGAAAACCGGCGCAGAAGGGACATGCTTGACAAAGACCCCAAGCCACGAAAGCAAACACTCCTACATGTTCCAGCACCACCTTTGTCCAAACCACACAAAGAAGGACAGGGGGAAACCTCTTTCTTCTCATGGAGAAGCCTAAGCATAGGATAAGAACACAGATTACTGCAGAATAAGGAAGCCCAAAGCTCTTCCCAAAAAGACAAGGCGTGCCTACACACCAGCATCTTCCATGCGGGTGGCCGTCTGTGAGGTTTTCCCAGGAAGCACCAGCGGCTCCCTGAGTCCCTGGGAAACAGCAGCCTTGGACTCACACCTCCCCGGGGGCGGCCATCCGCGTCACAGAAGTCCACTACACATGAGGCAAGTCATTAAAAAAACCCACGACGGACCGCCATCTGCATCTCCCCATGTGTTACGGAAAGCTGCCAGCACGAATAAACCCGCCGAGAAAGGTGGGAGGGATTTTGCTGCCCCCACCCCCACCCCCACCCCCACCCAACCGCTTCCTGAAAGGAAAGGCTGGGAAAGAGGAAGGGGTGACAGCTGGCGGAGAGAGACTCACATGGCCTTTCAACAGCCCCAGCTTTCTGCCGGCCTGGAGCCACATCCTCTGCAGGACCTGAGCCGTCTTCATGGCCACGCTGGGGAGTGACCCAGCCAGGCTGCTGCCCACACACACGCCAGGCTGCGCGCCCACTGCCGCCCCTGCGCGTGGTTACGTAAGGCCGACACGATAGTGGCCCACATTCCCGGCAAAGCCTGTGGTCATCTCGCACAGGGACACCGAACGCTCTGAAAAGCATCCCTGGTGGGGAAGGAGGCGGGCAGCCTGGAAGCACATCGCTCTCACGGCTTTCCGATCCTCCCTCTCGCCCGGGCGAGGGACCTAGAGCATCAATGACTCAAAATATTCCTTCCAGACATACCAACGGGTGCCGATCTAACAGAAACTAAGTAGGATCCTAGAGAGCAATACTACAGGAAGGAATAGGTGCAGAAGTATTCATTTATATTGACCCTCCTATAACTATAATTACCACACACACACACACACACACACACACAAACACACACACACACAAACACACACACTGTAAGGTGGCTAGAAGCTGTGAACATTTCAGTGGAACCGAAATGCTAACGTTACACAGAAATTAAAAGGCATGAAGATCAATGTTTCACATCCTTGGAGACCATGAGGTGTACTGGCTGGAGGAAGACAGGGCTTGGGGAGTTGGTACAACGCGGAGCCACGTCAAGGGCAGAGTGCTCCCTTGGCACTTTTCCCTCCAACCTTTCTGAAAATGCAACAGATAAAAGAACAACAAAGGGCCTCCTGTCTGTTTCTTTCTCTGTCTTGCATTTTAGGTCTCTGAACACTGAGAAAAGATGTTCAGGGGCGCCTGGGGCTTCAGATCGAGGTGTGGGTTTTGGAAGCACGGTCTCCGGGGAACCGGCGGTCATCCTCACAACTGCATGGATGTCACTCCCGTGCGCCATCCGGTTTTTGAGGCGGAGATATGAATAAATTTGGACTCCAGAGGAAATAACCTGAACAGAGGCAATAACGCGAGTTTTAGTGACATAGAGTCTAGGATGCCATGGAGTCTGTTCTGTCACTTAGCCCGTGAGCCTTGGATGGCTCTCTGTTGCCTTCTTTAAAAAATGGGGATCGTCCCACCTACACCTCAGAGGGCCAAGTATCTATTTGGCAGCGTGAAACAAGGCAACCTCTACCAAGCATGCATGCTTTACTGCTCATTGACATGTGCACTCAAAATGTTCGCATCCTTTCCTTGGCCTCAACAAGAGTAAGTGTTTGTTTTTTTTAACTACTTATTCTTGTATTGATTTTTAGGAAGAAAGGAAGGGAGAGGAAGAGAAACACTGACGAAAGAGTGAAACATGGATAGGCTGCCTTCTGCATGCCCCCTACCGGGGATCAAGCCTGCAAACCGGGCATGTGTCCTGGCCAGGAATGGAACCAGTGACCTTTTGGTGCACAGGACAATGCCAAACTAACTGAGCCACATCGGCCAGGGCAAGAATATGCTCTTCAGCCGGGACCGGTTTGGCTCAGTGGATAGAGCGTCGGCCTGCGGACTGAAAGGTCCCGGATTCAATTCTGGGCAAGGGCATGTACCGTGGTTGCGGGCACATCCCCAGTAGGGGGTGTGCAAGAGGCAGCTGATCGATGATTCTCTCTCATCGATGTTTCTAACTCTCTATCCCTCTCTCTTCCTCTCTGTGAAAAATCAATAAAATATATATTATTAAAAAAAAGAAAAGAAAAGAAAAGAATCTGCTCTTCAAAAGTGCTGCAACAGAAGAACAGGATGGGAAATTAATGAAAGTTTGTTTCAAATCTTACACTGAAGAGCACAGAGAGTACAAAGGAACCCTACTGCCCTAGCCAGTTTGGCTCAGTGGATTGAGTGTCGGCCTGCGGACCAAAGGGTCCTAGGTTCGATTTGGGTCAGGGGCACATACCTTGGTGGGAAGGTCCTCCCCAGCCTGGGCCCTTGTGCAGGAGGCAACCAATTGATGTGTTTCTCTCACATTGATGTTTCTCTCTGTCTTTCTCTCTCTTCCACTCCCCCTGAAAATCAATGGGGGAAAAATATCCTCAGGTGAGGATTAACAATAAAAAAACACACAAACACACACACCCACACACAAAGGAACCCTACTGGAGGAAGATCTTGGAAACTGAGGGTGCCTAGGACTCAATGCCAGCGGTGCAGGCACAGGCAGGCTCCTGGGGGCCAGGTGCAGAGAATCCAGCTGGAGGAAAAGAGGTTGCTTAAGGCAGCTCACTCCTACACGCTGACAGCCCTCAGGAAATCACATGAGCTTTCCTGGTGAGGAAATAAATACCTTTTCCCTTAAATTCATGCATCCCGCCCAGAAGTCAAAGGCATCCTACAATTTAAGAATTCCAGGTTTCCAGAAGTCACAGTTTCTTCCTGCACAATTTTTAAAAAAATATATATTTTATTGATTTATTTTTTATTTTTTATTTTTACAGAGAGGAAGGGAGAGAGATAGAGAGCTAGAAACATTGATGACAGAGAAACATCAACCAGCTGCCTCCTGCATACCCCCAACCGGGGATGTGCCCAAAACCAATGTACATGCCCTTGACTGGAATCGAACCTGGGACCTTTCAGTCCGCAGGCTGACGCTCTATCCACTGAGCCAAACCGGTTTCAGTCCTGCATGATTTTTTTAAATTGTGCTGAAAAAAAAAACAAAAACAAAAACACACACACACACACACACACAAAACATAAGCTCACAACCATTCCTCAGCGTGCCGCTCAGTGGCAGTAGATCCTTTCTCACTGTTGCCCAATCTCCAGGGCTCTCATCTTGCAGAACTGGAATTCTGTTCCCATTAAACAGCTCCCTGCTTCCCCCGCCTGGGGGCCCCAGACAACCATTTCTATGAATTGGACGAGTCTGGGCACCTCACGTAAGTGGGATCATAAAGTGTTTGTCTTTTTGTGTCTGGCTTATTTCACTCAGCACAATGTCAAGGGTCACCCTTGTAACATCTGTCAGAATTCCCTTCCTTTCTGGGGGGGAATAACATTCCATGGTACGTACAGACCACATTTTGTTTATCTATCATTGTCTGCCGATGGAGACACTTGGGTTACTTTCACCTCTTGACTGTTGTGAAGTACGCTGCTGCTACGAACATGAATGTGCAAACGGGCTACCACTCACTCTGTAGTCATTCAGCAAATGTTTACCAAGTGCAATGGGCAAGGCCTGAGGATCAAATGAAGGTCAATCCATGTACAGCACAGCCCTCGGGATGCTTGGCAAGAGCCGGCATCTGATCTAGTCAGAGTGGGTGGGGAGTGCAGGGTGCTCACCATGAGCAAAGGACATTGGGATGAGTTCTGAACAATGAATAAGAGGGAGGGAGGGAGGGAGAGAGGCAGGGAGGCAGGGAGGGAGGGAGGGAGGACACTCAGGACCTAAAGAACAACACAGGGCCAAGACCCGGAAGAAGGCCAGAGAGCATGGCCATCCAAACCCTGCAGCCTGTTCTGACCAGCAGTTTGTTGTTCAAATGGCCATTTTGTGGTGGACAGCTGCCTCCTTGAGAAGGTCTCAGGAATGTAAGGATTTCTTTCTCAAGGATTCCTAACTTCCAAATTCACATATTCAAGCTCATTTACTGAGCAGCAATCCACTGGTCCTGTGGATGGAAAGACAGACAACCCTGATCCCACCCGAAGGCAGTCACAGCCCCTGGGGAAGGGGGACCTTGAGCACAGCGCTGCGAAGACAACCGCGGAGAAATAAATACACCAGGCTCGTTCATGCCACCAGCATTCCGGGAACCTCTGGGATACAGTGTCAGACCCTGTTCTAGGTCCTGGGGGGATCACAAGCCCACACCCTCCCCTCAAAGGAGGAGACAGGCACCAAAACTGGTTTGGCTCAGTGGATAGAGCGTCGGCCTGCAGACTGAAAGGTCCCGGGTTCAATTCCGGTCAAGGGCATGTACCTTGGTTGCAGGCATATCCCCAGCAGGGAGTGTGCAAGAGGAAGCTGATCGATGATTCTCTCTCATTATTGATGTTTCTAACTCTCTATCCCTCTCACTTTCTCTCTGTAAAAAAATTAAGTGTGTGTGTGTGTGTGTGTGTGTGTGTTGTTTGTGTGTGTGTGTATATATATATATATATTTTTTTTTTTTTTTCAAGGAGGAGACAGATAATAAACAAGTAAACATTTTATAATCTCAGGTAGCAGTCAGTAAGGGCCATGAGATGTGACATTGGGAAGAACCAATGATAAGAAACTCTGGACAGCCCTCCAGAGAGAGAGAACAGCAGATGCAAAGGCCCTTGGGAGAAACAAGGTTATTATGTTCAGGGAAGAAAAAGGGCCACGAGGGGCTGGAGAAAGGTGGGTGATGGGTAAGTCGATGGCCTAGGTGGGAGTTACTCACTGGGGGGAGGGGGGTGAAGGGGGTGCACCAGCCCTGGGGAAGGCCCACCTCCCCCTCAGGGCTCTGAGGGAGCTCAGTGCTGGAGGGTGACTGATGTGTTGGTGGGTGGAACTTCTAGGAAGAGGGAACTGCACGGTCACAGCCAGGAGGGATGACCTTCAGGGTGAATTCAAGACGCTACACACGTACTCCATGTGCCTGAGCAGTCACCTGCTCGGCACACACATCCTCAGCACGGACAGAGATGTCAAAATAACTCAATCTACAGCGTGGGAGCCTTCAAACACACCGGCCCTGGGGACCAGGGATGAGAAGGTTACGAGAGCTGCAAAGACAGGAAGTCATTAACACGCAGCGCAGCACCAGACCGAAGACCCCAGACATGCTCACCGGACGCCCACGATCCTGTGAGCTGGCTCCCGCTGGCCGCAGCCTGGAACCCTGACCTCCAAGGCTGGGGCGGGCGCGAAGCAAAAGGAACCTAATTCGTCGCCGGCGGGCACAGAACACCGCGCGGCCACTCTGGAAAGTGGTCCGATGGGTTCTTACAAAATTACTCGTAAACCCACTCTCACCAACCACGGGACCCAGCAATCGTGCTCCGTGGTGCTCACCCGAGGCAACAGAAGCTCACGGCCACGCAGAAACCTGCGCACGGATGGTTAGAGAGGCTTTATTCGGAATTGCCAGGACCTGGAAGCAACCAAGACGCCCTTCGGGAGGTGGACAGATAACAACGGCGGTCCATCCAGACAACGGAACACGACTCAGAGCGGGAAAGATGAGCTGCAGGGCCATGAAAAGACGTGGAGAACACCGAAATGCACGTGACCAGGTGAAAGGCGCCCACCGGAAAAAGCTGTATAACTGCAGGATTCCCAATCTATAACCTCTGAAAAAGGCAAAACTACAAGACAATAAATAAAAAGATCAAGGGTTAGAAGATTGGAGAGAGAGGAAGGGAGGGAGGGAGGGAGGGACAGCGAAGTAGCAGGGCATGGAAGATGTTTAGGGCAGTGAAAATACTCCGTACGGAACCATAATGATGGGATGCATGTCATTATACATTTGTCCAAACCCACATGTAAGAGTGAACTGTAAGGTAAACGATGGGCTTTCGGTGATAAGGACGTGTCAGTGTAGGCTCATCAGCTGTAATGAATGGACCACTCTGGTGTGGGATGTTAATAATGGGGGAGGCTGTGCCTGGGTGGGGCGGGGGGTATCTGGGAAATCTCTATACTCTTCCCTCAATTTTGCTGCAAACCTTCAACTGCTCTAGAAAGAAATAGTCTTAATTTAAAATACACACACACACACACATATACACACACACATATACACACACACACACACACACATATGGGATACATATCATTATACATTATCCTATCCTACACAATAAGAGCCTAGCGACCGGACAGCGCAACAGCCAGAATGGCCAGTCGACCAGCCGCTATGATGCACAGTGACCACCAGGGGGCAGACGCTCTATGCAGGAGCCACAGGCCCTTCCTCCTCAGTCCCTGCTGCCTCCTCTGCACACTCACAGGCCATGCAGCAGCACCACCACTGGGCTCGCAGAGCAGACCCCGGAGGCTGGGAGGTGGGTTTATGGCTGCTGCCAGACTCAGGCCTATTCCCACCCCCTCTCAGTGCTATTGTCCCTGGGCCTGGCTCCGACCTGGCCCCCTGGAGAGGCGAGTGCTCCGTGGAAGATGACAGACCAGGGGGCAGCGCTCCCACAGCGGACCTATCCCCACAGGCCACACCCCCACCAGTGCGCAAATCCCGTGCACCAGGCCTCTAGTACATATTATATGAATGTGTGTGTGTGTGTGTGTTTGTCCTGAGATATTAAGAACTTGCCCTTGGCCCCAAAGCCACAATCTGAACCCAGACCTGTCCTGTACGAGTCCAATTTTAACAAACTATGAGGCAAAGAAGAATCAGCAGATAAGTTCATTATATTTAAGGCCTGTGTTCACTGTGTTCACAGTTTTGGTACACTGACCATTATCATTTAAATGATAATGGTACAATTATCATTTAAACAGATCTTTCTTATTTGTAATTGCAAAGCCATTAATAAGCCAAAAAGGAAGGTGCTAATTTACCAACAGACACACAGCCCTGTCCACTTTGTGATTTTCATCCTGACTAAGCCTGCAAAACATTACAACATAGCTTCCGTGTATAAAAAACAAACATACACACAAACCACCACCCCATGACAGGCACCAAGATAGAGAGAAAATTATTAGCTGGCAAAGGGCAGGTTAGAAAAACAATGATTAGAGTCCTCGGGTGCATCCTGCCAGTTGGCCCTGTAGGAGCCGCCCATGGTGAGCTGTCCCTCCCTGACCCAAGGCACAATGCCCCCTGCATGTATCCGTGTGCCTGCTCCCTCCCCTGAGAGCCCTTGAGGCACAGCATCCTGCGCCTCAAAGGCATGCCTGTCCTCTCAGGATTGGGGAATGAAGGCCGGGCCATAAAGACCCTCCCCTTTAGAAACTGTTGCCACACCTGGGAGCTTGTGAGAAAAGCACCATCTCAGGTCCTGCCTAGGATCTGTGGGTAAGAAGATGCACCTCCCCTGTGCACACACCTCCCATCCCCAGTAGGGGGCGTGCAGGAGGCAGCCGGTCAATGTTTCTCAACAACGTTTCTACCTCTCTATCCCTTTCCCTTCCTCTCTGTAAAAAATCAATAAAAAAATATTTTTAAAAAGAGTTTACAATTTGTAGCTTCAACTGAATAAGTATTTGTTACATATGTAAAGCATCATAAACTTGATAAGGGGAAGTGTTTCTGCATTGTGCGTTTAGCACATTGCATGTCCACTGAATCTCCTGGAAATTGAGGGAGAAAAACAAAATAATTCTTGGTGGTACTAGAACACAACACCATTAAGAGGAGCGGCAACTGAGACCAGAGGCAGGAAGGGGAAAGAAAGGTGGAATTTCCTGCATTCACCTCCCATCCAGATGGCAAGCTACTAAAAATAATGAAAATGAAAATCTACACACTTTGCTTATGACTTTGACTTAATAATAAAACAGAGTAGATGAAACTGAAAAGCAAGTTACACGAAAATAGTCTCCTACATTTTTTTTTTCTCATGACAAAATTTAAAGCAAAAAGAAGTTCAGATGTTTGAGACAGCACGTTTCCAAACTTAGAAAAAACACTACTCATTCTTGATCTAACATCTTGTTTACCATTAATACATAAACTGAGTTAAACTGGCAGTCCATGAAAAAAAAAAAATGTGTGGGACACACCCTTCTCTCAACTCATTGTTTTCTTTTGTTGGTAACATGGGACAACATTTCAGATATGGGCAACTTCTTTATTAAATTCTAAATTAAACAATGTTGAGCTCGTCTCAAGAGAATCCATTTCTGCCTAGTGACATACACTGTGGGCAGAAATTGTATGCAGTCTTAAAGCGTAAAAAAAGTTCCTAGCATTTCCCCTTTGTTTTGAATACTATTATATATAATTAATCATCAGGAAATCAGCAAAGGCCACTGCACAGTATACAGACATAATCCACTAGGTGGCGCAATAATAAAAGAGGAGAGACTTTCCCTTCACACTTCAGTAATCAAAATAAAATCCTGCCATTCTAGCTTTTATAAGAGGCAGGGTAAATGTGCAAATAGTGAAGGGGGTGACGATCACTGAAAGGGGACAATTATACTTTTAGTTGTCGTGCCTTAACATTAAGTGGAAACACAGAAGCATATTACAGTCAATCAACACCCGACAGTGTTTCTGACCCTGCTCTTGGGCACCGTGGAATCGTCAGAGGAATAACACTTTCCAATAACTAAGGTGCTGCGGAAGAACATCATTGTCCAGGAAAAAGATACAGGAGTTAAAGTTTCACGTGGGAGGTGGAATCCATCCATCAGTTCATTCAATAAATATTTATTAAGCACCTCTTTCATACCAGGGCTTTGTACGGAGCCCTGGAGACTCAAACAGTGAGGATAATACACACGGTCCTGCCTCCCCATGCATAAATCAGGGGGCCAGCAAGCAAGTGTAGAAAGCGGGGAAGGGCGGGGGGGGGGGTGATGCCAGGGTCTCGGGAAGGATCTTGGCCTCATTAATGAGCAAAATAAGCAAAGAGTCTGAGGTACGATCAGTGGATTTGAGTCCAAACTGCTCATCTCACTAGGAAGCAGGGAAGACATGTAAGCTAGGTGGGCAGCCCCGGGCGGACACTGGAGCTGGGGAGGAGGAGAGGGAGACCTGGCCCGGGGTTCCCTGTGCAGCTGAGGCATGCTGCTCAGCCAAGCTCTCCTGTGAGGAAAGAACTATCATTTCTAAGGCAGGTTCCAAAGGCACCTTTGCAGCACGCTACTTAAGTGTGGTCAGGAAACCCGTATCAGGGCACATAACAGGAATTTTCCAGGCATTCTGATAAATGGGTGCGCACAGCAGATTAAGTCAATGGACTGAGGGAACAAATAGCACCATCCAGAGTGTCCATCTGCCTGGGTCGGTATGGCTAAATGGATTGGGTGGCATCCTGTGCACTGAAAAGTCGCCAGTTCAATTCCCAGTCATGCCTGGGTTGTGGGCTCAAGCCCAGTAGGGGGTGTGCAGGAGGCAGCCAATCAATGCTTCCCTCTCACATAGATGTTTCTCTCTCTCTCTCTCCCTCTCTCCCTTTCTCTCTCTCTAAAAAACCCTAAAAACAAAATGCACTTTGAAGCATACTTCCTTCACATTTTCACCGATGTTACTGCTTAGCCTGGAAGAAGCCTATACTCAGCACTTCCCAGCTGGCCCCTGTGGTCAGTCTGTGACCTGCCTCAACGGAAACCAGAAGCAAACCAGCCCTTTGGCACGCCCATCCACCCCCTTCTCTCTCTTTTGCTTTACCACAGCCAAGCGGGACCTCGGACAAGAGCATCCTTGTGAACCCAGAATCTTTCACAGGTCAGCATCCGGACATGACTATTACATGATGGCAATAGAACACGCAAGAAATTCTAGAGTTTTGAACCAGGGCCCTTTGAACATTTTCTTAAAGGGCCACATAGTCAATTTTTTTTAGCAGTATATAGATACTGACATAACCCTTTAAAATGTAACCATTAGCCCTAACTGATTTGGCTCAGTGGATAAAGCGTCAGCCTGTGGACTGAAAGGTCCCAGGTTCGATTCCAGTCAAGGCATGTACCTTAGTTGCGGGCACATCCCCAGTGGGGGCAGTACAGGAGGCACCTGATTGATGTTTCTCTCTCATTGATGTTTCTAACTTTCCCTCTCCTTTCCTCTCTGCAAAAAATAATATATATTAAATGAATGAATGAATGAATGAATGAATGAAATATAACCATTATAAAATGTAAGAACAATTCTTAGTGGGTAGAAACACAAACAAAAAGAACCAAACCGGCAGCTGGCTGTAGTTTGCCAATCCCTAGTTTCAACTTATGCAAAATTCAGTGGCAGATGACTAATGGCAGGTGTCTGCTCACCCCGGCCTGGTCCTTTCCTGCAAGGTGCTCACACCGGTGCCGACGGAGGTGAACACACTGTCTGAGTTTTGCTTTCCTTCCTCACCTCCACCTTCAGCAAGCCTTAGGTCTGTCCTGAGCAGCCAGTCCCTATTTATAGGGATAATAACCCTGTTTTGTTTGCCTGTGTATTTCTTTTTCTTTTTAAATTAATAACGAGTGAGTTCTTAGAGGGTACATAATCCAGAAGTCAGGTCAATTCAAAAGGTTTCTGTAACAATGGAACTTTCCTGAGGATAATTTTACCTAATCTAAAATCTGAACTTGTCTACCATTTCCAATCACGTTCTGAGGGGGAAGCTGGCCTGAGATCAAAATCATGCCTCAGATTTTCCTCAAAGTAGATAATTATCTACATGTGTGAGTATTATCAACACACGCACTGGGCAAGACTCTGCAAGGAAATGGGATGGACACAGAGGAGGGAAAACCTTGGCTCCCGACCTCCTGCTGTCGGGGCAGCTCACAGGAAGATCATGAGGATGCAGCACCCCCTGCCCCAGGCAAACCCTGTGTCAGAAGAAACTTGTTTGTAAAGACTGTAAGTTTCCAATACCCACCATCAAGTCCGACTCAATCTCATCAGAATTATATCTCCTGCATCTGTGCTGGCTGAGCATGCAACCTGGCTGAGCATACAGCCAAGAATGGGCATTCATACAGTGTCAGCCTTACCAGGGAGCACATCGAACTCATCTACGCCGGGTCCTGGGGCAGGGGGCCATGCAGGAGCAGGTGAGGAAGAGACAAAAGCACCCTGAGTAGCATTCTGGGAAGGAACAGGAAAGAAATAGCTTCTAGAGATTTCCTTTCTCTTTCTACCCCTTGGGCTGGTTGCTCTGCCTTTCAATGTTCTCCTACCCCACCCATCCAAAGGCAAACACCTGGCATCCCATAATGGCTTGCTCCATCACCAAAATGTTCTGGCTCCAAAATTCTCCCCCCACTTGTATTCCCATTCAAAACTCTCACTTGTCTGGCCCGTGTGGCTCAGTGGTTGAGCATCGTTTCAATTCCCGGTCAGGGCATGTGCCCACATTGCAGAGCTCGGTCCCCAGTAGGGGACATGCAGGAGGCAGCCAATTGATCCATGATGTTTCTCTCTCATCTTCGTTTCTATCCCTCTCCCTTCCCTTCTCTGAAGAATCAATAAAAACATTTCTAAAAATTCCTACTTCTATCAATGCACATGGTGTCAGATACAGAATAACCTGGCAGTCCTATGTCACACTAAAGTGTGAGTATCTGGTAGCCTAAACTTCTTAGAGGTATTTCTTATTTTAAAAGATGCACTTTGACCCTCAGAGAACTTGTGATGGAATTCTGACCTTTAACAGGCAAAGTCCCAAACTATATCTGCTAGTAAGATGCTCTTTCTAATTCCACAGCCCATGTGCTTGGTAGCCATTCACCTAACAACTGCTACTGTGGAGAGAGGATGGAATGACACAGTCATTTCTAACTGGAGACTGTGAACTTGAAAAATGTAGACTTTCACTTGACAAGGCATATTCTTAATATTTCTGTAATAAAACTGTGATTTTAGCTAGTTGTCTATGTCAGTGGTTGGCAAACACATTAGTCAACAGAGCCAAGTATCAACAGTACAATGACTGAAATTTCTTTTGAAAGCCAAATTTTTTAAACTTAAACTACTTCTAACACCACTTCTTCAAAATAGACTCACCCAGGCCGTGGTATTTTTGGGAAGAGCCACACACAAGGGGCCAAAGAGCCGCATGTAGCTTGCGAGCCGCAGTTTGCCCACCATGGGTCTATGTAATCTACTTCCTCATAAGATTGTGTCTTACTCATCTGATAGCGTCTTTGGGGCCTCACACAGTGGTGGACACACAGAGGTCACTGAAGAATGAATCAATCTGTTACCATTAATATATTACTGTGTCACTCATAATTCCTGGGCAGGCAGGGAGCAGGGGGCCCTTTACATGTCCAATGATAATATTTAAACTCCTAACAATTAACAGAGGGATGCTGTCTGTTGCGTCTCCCCCTATTTCTTTGCGCATCTGATTCTGAAAAGCAGAGGCTGGCACAACTGCAAAAACCTGGAGGCTTCAAACGAGTCACATGGCTCAGTGGATAGAGCATCAGCCTGCGGACTGAAAGGTCCCAGGTTCGATTCCGGTCAAGGGCATATACCTTGGTTGCGGGCACATCCCCAGTAGGGGGTGTGCAAGAGGCAGATTCCCTACCCGGTCACACGAGCTGTGTGATCTCGGGCAAGTTACTTGACATTTCTTTTCTTTTTTTCTTTTTTTTTAATATATTTTATTGATTTTTTTTTACAGAGAGGAAGAGAGAGGGATAGAGAGTTAGAAACATTGATGAGAGAGAATCATCGATCAGCTGCCTCTTGCACACCCCCTACTGGGTATGTGCCCCAACCAAGGTACATGCCCTTGACCGGAATCGAACCTGGGACCTTTCAGTCCGCAGGCTGATGCTTTATCCACTGAGCCAAACCGGTTTCGGCAAGTTACTTGACATTTCTGAGCCTCAGTCTTTCCCCTATAGAAGCGAGTTTTAGCACCTGTCCCCAGCGGATTGGGACTGTCCAGCCAGACCTGTACCAAGGGTCTAAGGGAAATCAAGCGCATGGCTTCCTTTCCTCACTGCACGAGAGAAAAGTGAAGTCTCAGGGCACAGGGCAAAACCAGCTGCATCTCCCTGTGCCCTGGGCTCCCTCGTGAACGGGGTGAATGGGCGTTTCACACACACCTCAGGGTCAGCTGCAGGGAGCCTGCCCTGACACACCCACAGTGTTTATAGAAAACAAGTGCACAGCCCAGAGCCGTTGGACAAGCCCCGGCAATGCTCATTTTCGGTTTGTCAGTCCAATAATGTAAGGTTTTTCAGGTTCCAATCGTCCCCAAGCCGCCTGCAAAGCGCTTTCTTGGGAGGCAGAGAAGATGGGAGGAAAGGGGAGACTGACACCCATGCTGCCCACATTCAGTCCTCTGGGGCCCACCTTCTCCTTTCCTGTCCTGCACTTACTGAGCAACTACTCTCTGCCTAAGAGCGCCTTAAAGGGCCAGAGCTGCCCTCCGGGTGAATCTGAGCCCCTCCCCACTCTAGGGCGGACCCAGGCCTCACTGAAAACCCTCTGCTCTTCCGAAAGGACGGACACATGCAGGGAAGTCCAATTGGGGGCATTTGGGGGAGTTCTCTGCTCCAAGCATTCATTTTGACGCAATTCATCCCAACCAAAAAGCTTATGTTGGTCCTCGCTGGTCTGGCTCAGTGGATAGAGCGTCAGCCTGCGGACTGAAGGGTCCCAGGTTCAATTCTGGTCAAGGTCACATGCCTGGGTTGTAGGCTCAATCCCCCGTAGGGGATGTGCAGAAAGCAGCCAATCAATGATTCTGTTTCATCATTGATGTTTCTCTTTCTCTCTCCCTCTCTCTTCTGCTCTAAAATATATACATATATGCCCTGTTTCCCAGAAAATAAGACAGTGTCTTATATTAATTTTTTCTCCCAAAGTTGCGCTACGTCTTATTTTTGGAGGATGTCTTATTTTCAGGGAAACACGGTGCGTGTGTGTGTGTGTGTGTGTGTGTGTGTGTGTGTAGATAGATAGATAGATAGATAGATAGTTTTGTTTTGTTTTTTAAGCTTATGCTACCAAAACCAGTTTGACTCAATGGATAGAGCGTCGGCCTGTGGACTGAGGGGTCCCAGGTTTGATTCCGGTGAGGGGCACATGCCTTGGTTGCGGGCACATACCCAGTGGTGGGTGTGCAGGAGGCAGCTGATTGATGTTTCTCTCTCATCGATGTTTTCTAACTCTCTATCCCTCTCCTTTCCTCTCTGTAAAAAAATCAATAAAATATAGTTTTAGAAAATAATAATAAAAAATAAAAATAAAAAGCTTATGCTGCCTCCCATGAAGATAATGGACTGTCCGTGTAGCAGGGGACACATCGAGTCAATATGCCCAAGTGGACACAAACAAGAGACGGAGAGACGCCACAGCACCCCAGTTTTTATGACTCTTCACTGCATAAACCATTATCCCAAATATAAAGCCCAGAGAACAAGTCTGGTGGAATGATATGCTACCGCGGTTTTTTCAGAACAGTTCATTGCTGGGATACCTTCCAATCAGGTCGACATTTATATTTAATCATCGAATCGCACTCAACAACTCGAACAACAATGCAACTGTTGGCTGGCGCTTACTACTGAGCCCACTGCCCTCTTCCCTCACCATGACACAGGCATTCCTCTTTGCGCCTCTTCTATGAATAGGCCCCAGATAGTCTGCGAGGCCGTGCATGTGGCTGCAAATATCCGTGGTCATAAGTAGCAAAGGCAACGCGATGTGTATTCTGGACAAAGTAAATCACAAACACAGAACTTCAATGTGGAGCAGTGCCTCAACTAGTTTTTATTTTTAATCCAGCTCTGGTTCCCCACATTTCATAGAGGAAAAGGCCCACAAAGAATTTTGTCTTTGAAAAGTGAGTGACGAACCAATTCCCACCAGCGAGGACGTTTTCTGGGACCCAGATGGGTGGTGATGCAGTATCTGCTGCCTTTCTCAGTCCCCCTAACTTTGGTGAACTATCGGTTCATTGGCAGAACTTTACTTAAGCTTTTTTAAAAATTTGTTTAAGGCCCTAGCCAGTTTGGCTCAGTGGATAGAGCGTCTGCCTGCGGACTCAAGGGTCCCAGGTTCGATTCCAGTCAAGGGCATGTACCTTGGTTACGGGCACATCCCCATTAGGGAGTGTGTAGGGGGCAGCTGATTGATGTTTCTCTCAATTCCTCTCCCTTCCTCTCTGTAAAAAAAATAAATAAAGTGTATTTTTTAAAATTTAAAAAAAAAAAATTTTTTTGCTTAAGGGTATTATCAAATAGAAATAAAGGCTGTACTTCACAAAAATACATGGTTTCTTTTCCCAGCTGTGACATCACCAGCTGTGGCACTGGCAGACAGGGCGGACATCTATATGTAAAACCAATCATTTCTGTCGAGGGAGCGAATTAGGTCAATGCCCTTAAGAAGCTCCCCTTCAGCTCCACTTTCCACTCTCCACACAGGGAAGCCCTTTGTGCATTGTATTAGCCGCTGTGAACCGTTTGGACATCCATTGTCAGCCCTGGCCGACCGGGTAAGGCTGGTGGAGGAGAGCTAAAACGGGGGATTCTGTCAGTATATTCTAGCACAAGCAAATTCAAGGAAGCTTTTCGCAAAGGAGCCGGCCTGCTACACCAGTGGCTAAAACGGAAGTTACTGATCATGCTTATCTGGGAACTTCAAACCCTTGCTTTCCTTATTTGTTTTACATTTCTCTGCAAGGAGCCTTCAGAAATAACACTATAAGTATAAGCCTCAAATAAAACATGAATCGATACAACACTTGGTCAGTCTGTTTCTAGCTAACCAACTTTTCAAAACCGTAACAGTAAGGACTTTAAAAAGGTAACATCGGTCAGAGTTATAAGGAAAATTATGTGGATGAGAGAAGAGTCAGACATTAGAAAAACTCAGTTCTTCCCACATGTGCTATTGTTATAGGGAGGATCCTGCCAAAATTGATTCAAGATTTTTAAATGTCTCAAGGGCACTATGTTAAGTAACCAATGCCACCCCAATAAATGTAATAAAAATAAAAGAGCCATACATGATAGCTCATATTTCATATTATAAGCTAGAAAGAGGACAGCCACGGTTGCCAATGTTTTGGAGCATGCTGTCAGCACAAAATAATCTCCACTTCACTTGTCAAAAGATAAACTTAAAAGACAGAGGGGGAAAGGAATATCCTCTTTAGCCAATCTATAAACCAGATTTATAGATCACCTTTACTCACTCTATTGAAAGCTAACAAGTCAGAATGACTTCAGAAAGAAAATACTCATTAAGTTTCATAAAGTTATACATCAAAGCAGCAGGTCTGAGAATTAAGTCACCTTTCAGTTTCTGCATTAATTTGTAGTCTTGCAAACTATAATTTCAAGCATACTCATTAAAAAAAAAAAAAAAATCAAGAATCACAGAGTAGCCAGCTGGTGTGACTCAGTGGTTGAACACTGACCTATAAACCAGGAAATCACAGTTCAATTCCCGGTCAGGGCACATGCCTGGAGCGCAGGCTAGATCCCCAGGAGATGTGCAGGAGGCAGCTGATCAATGATTCTCTCTTATTTCTATCTCCCTCACCCTCCCCGTCTCCCTGCACCCCAAAAAAAACAAACAATAAAAAACACATTTGAAAAAGAAATTACAGGATGAAAGTTAAACATATTCCCAAGCCATGACCCAGCAATTCTATTCCTAGGAATTCACACAAAAGAACTATGTGCTTACTAGTAAGTCCACAAAACAAGGCGTAGGTGATGTTCATAGCAGCTTTATTCATAAAAGAAAAAAAGCTGGCAATAAACCCCAATACCTACCAACAAAAGAATGGCTAAGCAGGCTATAATAAATTCACATCAGTGGAATGCTACTCAGCAATAAAATAGAACTGTGGAACCGCCTTACAATACAGATGAGTCTCACAAAGGTCATGTAAGCAGAAGAAGCCACACACAAAATCTTGACTTCATGTACATGGATCAAGGTCAAGCAAAACTATTCCCTGCAGGTGGGGTGCTAACCCTCGGAAAAGTGGCCAGAGAACCTTCTAGGGTGAAGGAAAGTTCATATAACCACACAGATGAATGCACTCATGCATAAACTCATCCAGCTCTGGAACTAGTGGCTGCACAACATCATAAATGAATTAAATGCCACTGAATTGTAGACTTTAAAATGGCTGATTTCATGTTATGTGTATTTTACCACAATAAAAAAAAAAAATTACCAAGCTCTCCACTTGAGATTTGTGCATTTTACTGTATGAAAATTACACTTCAGCCCTGACCGGTTTGGCTCAGTGGATAGAGCATCAGCCTGCGGACTCAAGGGTCCCAGGTTCGATTCCGGTCAAAGGCATGTACCTTAGTTGCGGGCACATCCCCAGTAGAGGGGTGTGCAGGAAGCAGCTGATTAATGTTTCTCTCTCATCGATGTTTCTAACTCTCTATCCTTCTCCCTTCCTCTCTGTAAAAAAATCAATAAGATATATTATTTTAAAAAAAGAAAAAGAAAATTATACTTCAAGGAAAACCATAAAAATAACAGAAAAAGCTTCAGGGTTAGTGAGCAGGCTCGGGAGAACAGACTCTGGACACCATTGTTTCCATGAGGGATTTTTCCCCAGTTTCAGACCAATTTTGTTCACCTCAGTTCTTCGGTCAAATGGAGTCAACCTTTCCTGCCTCCCCCTGCCTCCTGAGTAAAGACATCTGCAAACTGTGCGCCTCAGCAGTTATCAGCAGACTAAAAGTTTCTCCCGGACCTCTGATTAAAATCCGCATTTAGGTACTGCGAGAAAGAAGGACACTGATAATCAAAATGAACTCGGAGCCTCTTCATTTCCATGTGTCGCCACTTGCCTGTTTTTAGATTCTAACAATAACACCACCAGACGGAAAAGCACAAATGCTTCCAGTTCCATTTCTGGAACATGTCAATGGGGCGTCTAAGAGGCCACAAATCTCTCTCCCCTCTTAAAACTCACCCAGACACTAACCAGGCCAGCTCAAGGTAGCCGAAGTACTCTGCATGGAATCAGGCAGAAAAACTCGGGGGAGCCTGAAGGGAAGCTGGGGCTCGGAGTGAGTTTGTTTACACCAGTGAGCAGGGAGGTCTCGCCAGAGTACCCAGTAGGCTCATCTTCAGCGCCTCCGTGAACACATCAGAGGCCTTCCAGCTGCAGGCCTGCCTCACCGTCCCCCCTCATGCCACAGCAAGGGAGGTCCCTGGGGTGCTGGGGTCTCCCAGCATGCCGATTTTACTGGGAAGGGTGGAGGGGAAGGGGAAGGGGAAGGAGAAAAAACGAGGGTTTTGTTTGCTTGCCTGGGCTGCAGAGTAAGGAAAAGAATCCAGCACGCACTGGGCTGATACATTATTTAAGCTGCAACTGAATAATAGATCCTTCCATCACTTCATGGGCTAAACAACTATAGCCACTCAGGTTCCCAGTTTGTCTTTGAGACCAATGCCTTCAGAGAGAACACACTGGATCTATTTTATTTTATTTTATTTTATTTTATTTTATTTTATTTTATTTTATTTTATTTTATTTTTTAACAGTTTATTGACTTTTTTTTTAGAGAAAGAGGTGGGAGAGAGAGAGAGAGAGAAAGAGAGAAAGAGAAAGGCGGGGGGGGGGAGGGGGGGGAGATATCCGCTACGAGGGATCAAGCCTGCAACCTGGGCATGTGCCCTGATCCCGGAGTGGAACCAGCAACGTTTCAGTACACGGAACAACACCCAACCAACTGAGCCACACGGGCCTCTTTTTAAAAGACAAAATAAAGAAACACAAAAGTTGTTACAGAGCCTGGAAACATTTTATGATGACAGGAGTTATTAGAAATTATTTAGAACTAAATGCCCGGTGCCTAAAATTCATGCACGGGTAGGGTCCCAAGGCCTGGCCAGTGATAAGGGCCGATCTGCAGGGCGACCAGCAGGGCAATCAGGAAGCCCCCACTCACACCCACCTTGGCTGGCCTGGGGCCTGCAGGCTGGGGCAGCTCCTGCATTGAGCATCTGTCCCGATGGTCAGTGTGTGTTATAGCAACTGGTCGGTCTGCCGTTTGGTCAATTTGCATATTAGGCTTTTATTATATAGGATGTTCTTTCTTCAGGCTTTACACCCAAACACTTAGAACCTTCAGACACTTAAACACCGAAAAGACTTCAGAGACCATCAACTGTAACAGCTCATTTCCCCTCAAAGAGACCGAGAACTAGAATTGCTTACCTTGCTGAAATGACCCAGCTAGTTAGTGGCAGAGCTGATATGCCCTCACAAAAAATGGTCTGTATGTAATTCTACCCTTCTTTCCTTTACGAACGATCATCTCCTCACTGCAGAAATGCCAGGAATCCACTCTTCTAACTTCTCAACGCATCTTCAATTCTCACTAGTGTCTGCAGCAAGTCCTCCCCAAATCAAGGCAGTGCGAGGTGGTACTTAGCAATGGGCCTGCCTGCCTTCTGGGGTTTCCAAGATGACTCAGACCAGGGAGGGGCTCCCGGCTGGCTGACGGAAGTGACTGGCCCTGGCAGACGTGATAAGAGCTCTAATAAATACTAGCACGTGCACACGAACCAATCGCAGGCGAGAAGGCGGCTGAGTCAGCCTGAGTGAAGAAGGGCTCCTAAGAATGAGCTCACCAGGAAGTTTCTTCTAAAGGGCTGCTCTTTTCAAAAACCAGAAATGGTTAGGTTTGCTAAATTAATTCCCTCCGAGAAGTTCATTCCGTTTTGCCAGATGTACTTGGCAACCCTCTTCCCGGTTTTGGGAATGGGCTGCGAGTTTCTCACCGCACACCCTCGTCAAGTTCATTCCACCCAGGGTGCACTGCTATGTGAGCAAAAAAGACATCCCACAACTTCGAACGGGAAACACTTCCTTTCAGACGGCGATTACAAATGGTTCTCAATGAATGAAAACAGGCAGCTGAATTAAGAACTTCATTTCCTCCCGCGAAGAGCAAAAGTCCTAGAAGCTGCACGTAGTATAAGAGTTCATTCATTCCTACCGATGCCGAGAGCACATCCTTTCCCCTGCTCACCTGCCACTCAGGTACCTGCTGTATTCTCTCATCTCTACCAAAGCTTTCTTTATTACAATGGCGAAGGCATAACTGGCTTTTAATCACTATCTGTTCATTGCAGCTTAGCAACTGTTACTTAGCAACTATCCCAACAATTCTCTCACACAATGTGTTACATACAATCCCTCCGAACACCTCTGACGTGGGACTAACAATACTGTCACCCACTGTTAATAAATAGCTACAGTATATACTTAGTCCCATGTTTACATAGGGTATCTGTCAGGTGAGGCACTCTATAATTAAAGTTTCAAAAGCCCCTTTTTTTTTTTTTGCAAACATAATGTTTATATTTCACGTGGATGATTCAAGTCCACAATAGAAACAGTAATCACCATATGAATGATGTCTAAATCCATGATTACATAGGCACACAGGTAAAGTTTAGTGAACATTTGTATTCTTTGCCATGATTGATGGTATAATTTGAAGTGTTTTGATGTATCCAGCCTCCTAAAATACAAACATGCATTTCAGTCATGAAGATATCTACCAAGAATATGCTTTCTCCACCAGTACCATTCCTGCAACTCCAAATCTCACTGCTTCCCCTCATACACATCTCCCACACACACACAATGTTGGGAGAAAAGAAACATAAATTAAAACTACAATCCATGAATATTATAATTAGGCTAAGTATTTAGTCTGAAAGTTACAATAAACATTACAAAAATGTATCTTGCTATGTCTGCAACTTACAATGGTATGCAAGTTGATGCAGGCAAGTCTGGTTATCTTTTTAAGGTTAAAGACCTGATTTAACTTTAACTACCTGGCAGAGGCACTAAACAAACACCTGTACTGATTTAAAATGACTAAAGTACAAGTTACTAATTGAAGGCTTAGGGTTTTTCAAAAATGGTGTGTGCGTAAACAAACACAAGCAGGGATTTGGGTGACCAAAACAAAGCATTTTCTATCCTGGTTTTACATACTTACGTGAGCTTCCCATCACTCATTTCTCTAGGTCAAGGCAGGGTTACTTCCGTCCTATCTCAAGATCTAAAGCTTACTTCACTGACCAATGGAAACTATGCTTTTCAAGTAAAACACATTGACACCTGGAAGAGACTGGCTCTCCATTCTTAGGTACTGATGGATGGATGGCAAAGGAGATGCACTTGATAACAGGGTGACGTCCCTCAGGAGTGGCCTTTGCATTCTACCCTGTAAACGCCATACCAACAAACCTTAAACCCGGCTCACGCGATGGCTTATGGGAAGCGGAGAGAGGAATGAGAACTGGGCAAGACAGTCAGGAGCTTCCTAAAGTCTTCACAGGAAGAGAGCTTCGTGGACAAGAGCAAGATGCACACGTTAAGATGTAAAATCCGTCAAATTCAACCTTCCTGGCTTTCCTGGGCCATTCTGGGCCCAACTTTCCTGAAGGTGACGTCAAAGCTTACCTAGCTCTCCATAATCGTCACAGTATTTCCCGTCTTAGATTTAAAGGACTGTCTTCATGACTTCTGACAGTCTCATACCACCCCTCCTGATCATTTACTGTTTCTCTTAAACGGAACTACGTTACTTAACACTCATTTTTGCCTCCTTCTAAGTAACCTAATCCATTCAATAAATTAGTTAGGTAGCTGGCTTTGTGTTTTTTATTCTTAAAGGACAATATTCATGCAATGGAAAGAATGGGGTATGTCCCTCTCAGCAAGTCTGTCTGTCTGTCTGTAATGCACGCTTTGGAGAACACAGTTCCGGGGACAGCAAAGGAGGCAGAGAAAACGCTCCAGCAAACGCTCAGGTTTTTTTTTCCCCCCCAATATGCCAGCTCCTAGTCTCTCTGCTGAGCTCACAGGTTATGGAGGCTGACGAAGGTTTGGGTGTAGTGCCTGGCTGGGTGATGGAGGCGCCTTCATCTAAAACCCAAAATGAAACCGGCCCCTTCGTTGGGAGGTCTCTGCGGGCCTGTGGAGCTCTAGGAGTCAATCGCCGAGTATAGTGGTCAGGCCCCACCACGTGCTATTCAGAGAAGCACATTTCCCAATCCAGTTAAGAAAGTGGGAGCAGGCACTTTCCAACTCAGAGCCCCGCCCGCCCCCCCCAACAATGTAGGCGGTGTACGAGCTTCATCACTGCGTTCCTAGGGAGCCTTTCAGACTGGACCCAGCTGTCATCAACACTGGATGCTAGAATAAGGTGACCAGACGTCCCGCTTTTGGCGGGACAGTCCCGGTTTTCAACAATTTGTCCCTCGTCCCGTGGCGTTTTAAAAAAGTCCCATTGCTGTTTCAGTCTTTTAAAAAATGTTTAATAGAAATACCACCCCAGACCCTCAGAAATTTGCTAGCTATTTAGGCATCTACTAACAAGGGTCATGACAAAAATTCTTGTGGGGTTGAAGTAGGCCGAAGTCACTTAAGAGAGGATTTCTTTTTTAACCTTAAAAAAAAAAAAAAAAAGCTCAAGTAAACATTGAAGTTTTTAACCCATAAATATGTGCTAATTCTGGCCTGAGTCTTTTTGTTTCTGAGCCTTACATACCCCTTGGATTGAGGATCAAGAAACTTAGTAAAACACCCGAGAGAATCACTTTGCCCCACCCACCCAATTTTCCAGGAAAAATGCCTCTCAACACCAAGGCTGGCTGGCCCAAGGCCATCCTGGCCAGCAACTTCTGACCCCCTGATAACTGTGTAGGGTCTAATTCATCAATGAGGCATGTTATAGGAAGTAAACTCCCAACCTAGACAATTTAATCTGAAGCCACAACTCCTTACTGGGATTTGTTTCAGGGATTAGGCAGGAAAAAAAAAATTAAAAAAAAATTCCCAGATGGCTCACATTCTTGTTAGAAGTATGTTGAAAGTTTCAACAGTGATTACTAACCCTTCCTACCTCTTCGCCCCACCCCAGGCACGCCTACACTTCACACCACTCCCAACCAAATCTGCATGACTTTTTTAAAACTACAATTTCAAGAACGTATCTGCCTCCTAAGAAAACAAACAAACAAAAACGAAAAACAAAAAACCATCAGGACAGAAAACCTTGCAAATTCAAAAGCCGCTGTAGGAATGTTATCACCTCCCTTGCATTCCCAGGCACTTCTGCAGAAGATAAATGGTTGGCCTGGGACCTCTTGTCAACGCACAAAAAAACTAGATCAAAAGTCAAACAAATGGAGGGAGAAGTCCTAGCAAGTGGTATTCCCAGGGGGTGATATAAAAATTCATTGGCTTTAAGCATATGAGTGCCTCAAAAATAGTAATATTTCCCTGTGTGGGGATTGGAGTGGAGAATTTACTGGGAAACTGATTCACTTCAGGGATTTCTACGGCTTCTCCTCCATCCCCTCACCCCCAACCCCCACTTAAAGTTCTCTCACTGGCATTCAAGGCCTTTCAAGAGAGTGAAAGCAGCTCTTCCTCTTTCCCCTGGACACTCACCAGGCACCTCCTGTCCATGCTTCTAGACCTGACATCCCTTATCAGCCCTGGAACCAACACGTACATAGTGGGAGCTCCTTATGGTTCGGATTACGAGCTGCTATTCACTTGGCACCCACCACGAGCCAGGCCCCCTACAGTATTTCATCCTGTTCTCACTTGACCCCATGAGGTGGGGGCCCCATGTTTTTATGCCGGCTTACGCTTCAAGGTATCTGTTCAAACGCCACCCTTTCTTCCCAGCCAGGATCCCTGAAGGGAACACACACAGGACACCTCTCTGTCCTGCACACGCCCTGCCCCAGCCTCGGGGATGCCAGCAGCGTGGGTGTGGGCTGCAGAAACACAAGTGCTCAGTTTTCAGATCTAACAGAGATACTTCGAGGCAGAATGTGAGTGTGGCTCATCCAGAAACCACACGCAGTGATGAGCACAGGAGGTGCTCATGACGTTATCAATTAGCTGCCCCGTCAGGGGGGGGGGGGGGGGTTACATGTGGTATTTCGGAGAAGAAAATTCCCCTTCATCCATGTCTGGCAGCCGCTCCGGCCAAGCTCAAGAAACATATCCGAAGCCACTGCCGCCTTAGGAAACACCCACCCCTCACCTTCCCCACAAGGCAAGCTGCAGCACCGGGTCCCTGTTTCTTTCTGGAACCCATCCGTCTTCGTCATGTGCCTGCTTCCCCAGCCAGAAGGATGTGGCAGGCGGAGGTGCCCTCTTACCGTTTGCATTCCCCACACTGGAAGTGAAGTTGTTTGTGAACATGGATGGAATAAACAAGTGTCATTCTCGTGGCACTTTGCTACCAATGCAATTACTCCTACTAACTTCTCGCTTAAAACGTGTCCTTCCCGGGTGTGTATAGATGCTTCCCACCACGGTCCCCTCGGAGAGGGCCCGTTTCTCCCAAAGTGACCATCTGTGTACCCTGCACAGACCACCTACAGACCTGGAGAAGAGGGCCTCTCCCTCTCTGCCGGGGTGAGGGAAGGCAGTGTGTGACCGGAGGGCAGTTTCCAGGATGGTAAGAATCAGCCGGGCACTGCAGGGAAGCCACAGCCATTACTCAGGGCACACACACGGCTGCCAGGGAAGCAGAGCTGCGGCCGGAGAAGGAGAACCGAAGCTAAAATAAGAGGTGGGAGGCGTAGCCCATTACTAAGCTCTGGAGCATTCCCTGTCAAAACCCTGCAGCCCAAACCCTGATTATTTATAGCTTCCACTACTGTGTAGAAGCGGAAACCTGACAAATGAAGACACAGAAGAGGAGGAACTAATGACAGGTGAGATAATGCCCGAGCAGAAAGCACTCAGCGCTCCCTTGTTGTGGTTTTGTTCTGAAGCTCCATCTCCACTCCCCGCTGAGGACAATTTTTTTTTTTTTTTCCTACGTATAGTGAGCACAGAGGCTGCTGATTCAAAGGGAGACATGAAGATCCTGGTTTCTAAAGAGTTGTCAGTCTGCCTCAAGCACACACATACACTAGAAACTTTCATCAAACACAGAGTGTGGTTTGAAACAGAGAGGGAACACACAAAGCCACACAGCAGATGACAGAACAGACCGGCTCCAGAGATGCCTCCAAGGCAGCAGGGATCCCAGACAAGAGTTCAAGACAGACTCCTCTATTCAGTGACTAAATCCGTAACCCAAGTGAGGAGAAGAGAAGAGAGGAGAAGAGAGGAGAGAGGAGGAGAGGAGGAGAGGAGGAGAGGAGGAGAGGAGAGGAGGAGAAGAGGGGGGGAGGGAGGAGAGAGAAGGGAGAAGGGAGAAGGGAGAAGGGAGAAGGGAGAAGGGAGAAGGGAGAAGAGAGGAGAAGAGACAAGAGAAAAGAGGAATCCAGGAGTCCCCTACTCAGTGACTTAATCTGAAACCCAAGTGACGAGAAGAGAGGAGAGGAGAGGAGGGGAGAAGGGAGAAGGGAGAAAAGAGAAGAGAGAAGAGAGAAGAGGAATCCAGGAGTCCCGGAGGCCCCCAGCCTCGGGGGAGAGAAGCCCAGCTCCCACAGCACATCTGGGAAGCCCACCGCGCGCCCCTAGGTTCACTCTCCACTCTCAGCGACCCTTCTCCCCACCCATGAGCGCAAGAGGGCACTTACATGGTGCCAACATGACAGCTCCCTCCGCGGTGGAAACCCGCGATCTCCTCGCACCAGCATCTCGGGCGCGGGTCCCGCGTGGGCCCCGCTCCTCCTCCTGCTCCTGCTCCGCGCGGCGGGTCAGTCCTCCGAACTAGTTGCCTGGGCGCCTGCCAGCGGGGGACCCACCCCTTTGTCCCTCCTCCCGCGGCGCCCGCGTAGGTCCGCCCCGGCCCAAGCGCAGAGCCTCTGTGCTGGCCCAGAGGCCCGGGAAACTCTCAAATGGGCCGCTACCACCCCCCGCGCCACCGGAGGGGAGGACGCAGGGCGCCCCGCCCCCGGGGCCCCCGAGGCCCCCGCAGCAGGACGAGGCACGCGCGACGCTCGGCGAGGAGCCGGAGCCGGAGTTGGTGGCGGCAGCGGCGGCAGCGAGGGGATCGATCCCGTGGCCATCGCGCCCCGCGGTCCCCACGGCCGCACCACCCCCCTCCCCCGGCCGGCCCGCCCGATGGTTCGCTCCGCGGCGCCCGCGGCGGCCAGCAAGTCCGGCTCCAGGAGAGCGCGCCCAGGACGCGCGGTGAGTGGCGAGCGGCGCTGCGCTGGGAGCCGGGGGCTAGCCTGCTAACCTTGGGGTCGCGAGCGCATCCTGAACCCAGAACAGTTTTTTTTGTTTAATATATATTTTATTGATTTTTCACAGAGAGGAAGAGAGAGGGACAGAGAGCCAGAAACATCGATGAGAGATAATCATCAATCAGCTGCCTCCTGCACACCCTTTACTGGGGATGTGCCCGCAACCCATGTACATGCCCTTGACCGGAATCGAACCCGGGACCCCTCAGTCCGCAAGCCGGCGCTTTGTCCTCCACTGAGCCAAATCAGTCTCAGGCAGAACACTTTTTTGGAGAGGTTTGTGGAGCCTCTTCAATTCTCTTCCGGTAGGAAGAGCCGGGGAAAGGAACTCCACCGTTTTCTGTCCAGCCGAGAGGCCTGCCTGGCCAGCTAACCCATGTCTCTGCTCCACAACTGACTTACCAGAAACCCAGGGGTAGAAGATGTTGGTGTTAAATAATAAAACATGACTTTTGGGGACGTGTCTTTTGAGGTTACCTCTTCCACCCGGTACCAACAACTCCAAAGAAAGAGACAAACTCCCTCCCGTCATCAGCTTGTAGAAGGCTACCTACCAGGAGGTCACATAGGCTAGTACTTAATGGCAGGCTTCTTCTAATTCAACTCAGTACATTTACTCGTATTAGAGAACTCTATGGACAAAAAAAAGTGCAAGATAAAAAGCTTCCTTCCGTTAAGGGCATACAGATTACTTGGAGAATCAAAACAGGTACACTGATTACAAATACGACTTTGGATTTGAAATCCAAGGAAACCACCTGGGGTAAGAGGGGGAAAACTTCAGCCCACCCTGTTCTCCTCTTAAACTGAAAAGCAAAACTCCACCTAGACTCACAAGCAGAAGGTAAAAGGTAAAAGGTCTGATAGGATACACGCCTTGGGCTCGTTCCCTGAGAAGTTGCTTCACTTCCTGCCTGATGAAAACAAGTTTGGCAGTTTCCCTGGAAAAACAAGTCCAGCGGCAGATGCCTCTCTGAAAGTGTCAGGCTCCTGGCCTCTTTCACCGTCGGTCGCTTAAGTGCATGCGTCTGAATAGAAAGAGTAGCACTGCCCAGTTTCCTTCGGGTCTTCAGGCTTAGAGGTTTCGGTTGTATTCCTGATGTAAGGTGTTACTCTCCCGATCTGAGCACCACTTAAAAAAATGTTTCCCGAATTAGGTAGCACTGACTCATAATAACAATGCCAGCCTTTGTGAACTGGTCACACCTTAGGGATGAGCTTACGCCACCAGCATTTAAAAAGGAAGAAAGGAATCCAGAAGGCGGCAATTACACCTGCCCGATGTATTCCTTTTCTCTCTCTAGAGTTGTGCTGTCCAAAAGTGATAACCAATTGGGACATGTGGGTGTTTAATATATTTTAGTTAACTAAAATTAAAGGAAGTGAAAGAGTTCTGTTTCTGAATCACACTCGTCACATTTCCAGTGCTCACTCAGTGGCTGATGGCTACAACATACGAGACAATGTAGATACAGAAGATTCCTCTGATCATAGCGAGTCCTGATGGACAACACCGCTCCACGTGATGAAATACTCTTAGAGCCAAAAGAAAAGTATTCTGGCACATTAATGGTTGTGGTTCAGAGAATGGTTGAAAACACATGATTCAATCGATAGAGTAGCATTGCTAGCAGCAGTAAAAAAAAAAAAAAAAAAAAAATCAATGTAACTTTTGGAGAAGCAATTTATAGTCCATATTTTCCATATGTGGAGTTGCACATTGATTTGAACCCCACTCCTGGAATTTGTTTCTCCGAAGAACGTTTCTATCCAACAAGAAATTATTTGACGCCTTCTGTAAAGCCAGAACCTCCTGATAAAAGACTTATTAGGCTCTTACCTATGGGCGCTCCATCTATGGTAGCAATCAGTAAATAATAGGAAAAGGGAGGGAGGGAAGCAGGGAGGAACTGTTTTTAAGTTCTGAGATTCCTGGCTGACTCAGGGTGGTGTGAGGGATCTCAGAAGAGCTTCCTCACCCACATTAAGGCATGGGGATTAGAGAAGGCTTTCCAGAGATGGGGTTACTTACATAATGGGCAGGAATGAGTTTGTGAGACCAAAAAAGGGGGAGAGGCTTTCCAAATAAAGGCAATAAATAAGTAGAGAATCAAGGAATAAAGAGTCCACCCAGGCCGTGGTATTTTGTTGCAGCAGCCTCTGCTAAGACTGCCCCTAAATCCGACCTTCTAGGATGAGTTGACCCTGGTACCTTCTCCAGCCTCAACTCATCCTCCACTCTCCCAAGCGCACTTCCTGGAGCCACACTGGCCTTTCCTTGTGGCTGTTGCTTTTGAGAGTTTGCTAAGCTCACTCCGGCCCCAGAGCGCTTGTTCAAGCTTCTCTGCCTGAACCGCAGAGCCAGCTCCCCCTTAGAATTCTCTTTCCATCTAAAGTAGGAAGCACCCCCTTGAAGTGGCTACCAGGAAGCAATGCCCTCCGGAGAGAGCCAAGCTTCACTTAAAGCAAAGAGGTCGAGTCCAGCTCAGTATTTTGCTGACTGTGAAACAAATGTTTGAGAGCACAGTGCTCTGGACAAAAAGGGGTCCCATGCTAACCTGACTAGCTCAGGGAAGGCCTGAACGGCAGCCTTGCAAACTCAAGAGACCTAAAGCAACCACAAAGGATGGTCTGAAATTAATTGTTTTAAAGCTAAAATGTGGTTTATGGTGGGTAATCATACCCTAGGCCAGTATCTTCCCTGACCAGTCCATCTTTACCTTAAACCTAGCCTACGTATTGTCTTGTTGCATCTACAATAACATGTCACTGGAATGTCAAAGTACTGTCCTTTTTTCCAGACCTTGCAAAGTACAGGCACCGCTCTGTGGAGACCTCAAATCCCCTCGTTGTTACTGAGTTCACTGTTGACTGTTAACCATCCTGCATCCACCTAAGTAAAAGAGGTGTGTGACTATCATTTTACTGTTTGCCCAATCGCAGAGGCTTCTCTTCCCCGCCGCCCTCTGCTTTCTCCCGCCTCCCCAATCATCTATCACCAGTGATTTCATGTAACCCACTTACATGTCCTCTTCTGATTCTCATGTATAAAGGAAGGTGAAAAACGGCCATTCTCTGGGCACCATCTCAAATCCATGGAGATTCTGCTTCCCGGCATTTGTCAACGGTTTGGCTCAAATAAACGCACAAAAATTCTTCACAGGTTTGAATGTTTCTTACGTTAACAGTGCAAAGGTATGAAATGATGGGCAGTGGATGGTCTGCTTAGGGCAGTGGTCAGCAAACTCATTAGTCAACAGAGCCAAATATTAACAGTACAATGATGGAAATTTCTTTGGAGAGCCAAATTTTTTAAACTTAAACTTCTTCTAATGCCACTTCTTCAAAAGAGATTTGCCCAGGCTGTGGTATTTTGTGAAAGAGCCACACTCAAGAGGCCAAAGAGCCTCATGTGGCTCGCGAGCCTCAGTTTGCCGACCACGGGCCTAGGGTAAGAGAAGCCTGCAGAGGACTAGAGCAGAAAGGGAGAGGATCCCAAACAATCAAATGAGCCTATTATCCACAGCTCTCCCTTTTTAACTTTATTATTATTATTATTATTATTATTATTATTATTATTGGTAGTAACACATTGCATGGCTTAACACATTGCATGGCTGCTATTATCACTATAATGAAAAGATGGTAGAGTAAATGCAAAAGGGATGAAAACAAAGCAGTCAGACTTACAGGGAGAGAAAGCTCTCAGTTCTCAATGGATGGTGCCCTCCATTCACCCTCTCCCTACTCATGGCACAAAGACCAGCATCCTCCCCATGGTGTTTCTAGGCATAGGGTGGGTTTAGCTGGCCACAAAGGTTGGGGGGGGGGGGGGGGATTTCGCTGTGCAATTCAGAGTGAGCAGTGAGGTTGATGGTATGAGCCCTGGACTGATGCTGGTTGGAAGATGGCTGCTGTCTGGGCTGGCCTCGTGGTACCAGGCTGCCCACGTGCAGACTCTGGGGGGACTTATGAGGCTGGTCTGGGAGTGCTCAGGATGGCAGGCAGAGGTCAAGGTCAGCTTAGTCAGCCAGGGCTAAGGCAGAGCATGACTCATCTCTAAGCCTGGAGATCCTAGAAGCACCTTCTGGAGCAGTCTGGCTAGACAGGACCTGCTAGGGCGAGAGTTCCCACAGAGCAGGGCCCCTCCCCTCTTGCAGGCTGTCCTGGGTCCTCAGAGCACTGGGCTTTTACTATTTTACTCCTGTTTACATTGCAGGCTATATGATACCCATACTCTGCCAGGGACAGGTGCCACTTCTTAACCTCCATCCATAATAATAAAAGAGTAATATGCTACTTAGGCCGGACGACCTTCCGGACAAAGCCAGGGCTGCAAGGGAAGCCCAGGTCCCAGGTGTCAGAGGGAAGCCAGTGCCAGCCAGGGGAAGGAAGGTCTACTCTTGCACCAATTTCATACATCAGGCCTCTAGTGAAGAAATAAAATGCTTATAGACAATGATTAAATTAATATTATGTACCAAAAGCTTTCAAACACTTTAAAAACAAACAAACATATTGTTACTAATTTCAGAGATGAAGTGGGAGAGAGATGTAGAAACATCAATGATGAGAGAGAGTCATTGATCAGCTACCTCCTATTTGCCCCCCATCGGGGACTGAGCCCGAAACCTAGGCATGTTCCCTGACCCGGAATCGAGCCATGACCTCCCAGTTCATAGGTCAGTGCTCAACTACTGAACCATGACAGCCAGCTGGGACAAACACTCGTTTAGCTCATTCGATGTGCTAGTAAATGCTCACAGCGTCCCTGCACACTTGCCATTATGGCCCCCATTAGAGAAGAGGCCCGGTGCAGAGAGGAAAAGCAGAGAGATCATCTGTGAGCAGGTGGTGGGTGAGAATCCAAGCTGGGGTCTGTCAGATCCAAAGCCCCTTCCCATCCCGGCTCGCCGGTCCCAGGTGCACTGCCTCCGTCTACAGCAGGCAGGCTTTGCTGTCATCGTTGTTCCCCCTGGCTCCTTTTAACAGACGCAAGGGATTTTTGCTGACTCAGCAATTGAACAGTGTTGCAGCCCCACGTCTTCAAAACTAAAAAGGTAAGTGCCACCAGTGCCATCTCGCTCCAGCTCACAAGCTAGTAAATTAGAACCTTTGATTCAGACCTTTGATTCAAAGGTATTTCTGGTGTCTAGCTTGATTTCAGATCTCTCTCCCTAAATAAGTACCTGTTAAAAAATACATCAGGCCGAAACTGGTTTGGCTCAGTGGATAGAGCATCGGCCTGTGGAGTGAAGGGTCCCAGGTTCGATTCTGGTCCAGGGCATGTACCTTGGTTGCGGGCATATCCCCAGTGGGGGGTATGAAGGAGGCAGCTAATTGATGTCTCTCTTTCATCGATGTTTCTAACTCTCTCTCCCTTCCTCTCTGTAAAAAAAATCAATAAAACATTTTTTTTTTTAAAAAAAACAACAACACGTCAGTAAGTTAGCCTTTTCACTAAGTAAAATGGCCCTCATATCACAGGCCAGGGAGGGAATCTGAGGTGAGAGTGGCTCAGGGGACTGTCTGCATGAGGCACACGGCCTTCCAGGGAAAGCAGAGGGGCCTCTGGCAACACGTGAATTGCTTTAGAAAATTATCACCAGCATCGTCTAACCCTAAGAATGCAGTATCCCTGATGGACACAGATTAACGTTGTTGCAGAGCCTCCTACATTTTCAAATAAATCTCAGACCTGAAAGGGGCCTTTGAAAAAGGCTGCAAACAGATAGTTTTCGATAGTTTTCCAGGGCAGCCATGCAAATTAGCACAGCCTCTTAAAACAAAGGACGCTGGCCTGGCCCGGGCACGTCCAGGAGGCCTTCGATAAAAAATGGAAAATGTGGCTGCTAGCATTTCTGTACCTATAGCAGAGAGTCCTAAATGCCTCTGATGATAAGAATCTCCTGACGCACCCCAGACGTGTCCCCAGAGATTCTGATTCACTCTGTCTGAAAGGGGCTTGGGGAATTGATATTTTTAGCATTCAGCCTCAGGTCAGTCTCATCGTGAGGGAGGTTTGGGAAATTCTGCTAAAGGGACAGTGTTGTTCTCTCACACAGGATGGAGGATTACCATATGGAAGGAAGGTAAAACATGCTGAAGGTCAGAAAAAAATTTTCTTTTTGCAAAATGTTGTCTTTGGTCTACAAAAGAAAAGGTCTAGTCCTCCGGTTCTTTTTCTTATGTTTATTTACATACTAGAGGCCTGGTGCATGAAATTTGTGTATGGGGGTAGGGGGTGGTACCCTCAGCCCAGCCTGCACCTTCTCCAATCCAGGATCCCTCTCACAATTTGGGACCACTGGCTCTTAACTGCTTACCTGCCTGCCTCCTTGATCGCCTCTAACTGCTCCCCCACCCTTTACTCCCCCCCACCCCCTCCGCTGGCCTGGTTGCCTCCAACTGCTCACCATGCTGTCCTGGTCACCCAAACTTCCCCCCCACTGGCCTGGCTGCCCTTCACTAACCTCCCTGCCAGCCTGGTCGCCCCACACAGCCTGTTTGGTCATCCGTTTGATTGCTTCGGATGCAGTGGTCGCTTAGCCTTTTATATATATAGATGTATTTGTATGCAGACATAATCTGGATTTCAATCATTTTTATATAACTGATACTTGTTTATTTACCCAAACCATACAGTAGGTCATAAAAATGTAGCACCATGCAATTAAAATGTCACTATACAGCCCTAGCTGGTGTGGCTAAGTGGATAGAGCACCAGCCTATGGACCAAAGGATTCCAGGTTCAGTTTTGGTCAACGGCACATACCTTAGGTGCAGGCTTCTCCCCAGCCCCCGAGGGCCCTTATAAGGGCTCATGCAGGAGGCAACCAATCAATGTGTTTCTCTC
Source organism: Pipistrellus kuhlii (assembly GCF_014108245.1). Classification (NCBI taxonomy): domain Eukaryota; kingdom Metazoa; phylum Chordata; class Mammalia; order Chiroptera; family Vespertilionidae; genus Pipistrellus; species Pipistrellus kuhlii. The sequence goes on from NW_023425427.1 coordinate 30,892,397, forward strand.
ACATTGATGTTTGTCTCTGTCTTTTCCTCTCTCTTCCACTCTCCCTAAAAATTAATGGAAAAAATATCCTCAGGTGAGGATTAACCAAAAACAAATAAACAAAAAAGTCATTATCTAGAGCAAAGGACTGTTAGTGACAGGAGCATCCTTCCAGGTACCTCTGACCAGGTAAGCATGTAAATATAGTATGAAACCTCTTACAACTCAGCTATTCCAGACATGTTCTTCTGCTACCTGTTATTCCACATAAGAATATTGCTTAACTGTTTTTTTCATGGCAATATAGAGCAATATCATCATTTTTTATCTGCATAATATTCCACTTAAATGAATATAGTGCTATAATCTGATAAATAAATTCTTCTACTTAAAGTTATTTTTATTTTTTTTATTTTATTTTTTTTAAATATATTTTATTGATTTTTTACAGAGAGGAGGAGAGAGGAATAGAGAGCTAGAAACGTCGATGAGAGAGAAACATCGACCAGCTGCCTCTTGCACACCCCCTACTGGGGATGTGCCCGCAACCAATGTACATGCCCTTGACCGAGGATAGGAGAAAAATCAGATGGATGAAACTCCTGAGGTTTATTTTACAGTGTTCATGAGGAAGCAAAGAGTTTGTGAGACTCAGGCAGAATTCATAAGATGTGTCTAGTATCAATAGTAAGTTAGTAACCAAAAGATGTGTTAAAAGATACAAATAAACAGAATAACTATTGTGTTAAATGTAGGTGAAAAGAATGAAACAAATAAGAATTACTTATTAATAGAAGGACAAAGTAAATCTTAAATAATCATTTCATAAAATGTATTAATAAACTTAATAACTTACTTATAATTATAGATATAATATCATAATATTAAGTATTATGTAACTTCAAAATTTTGTTAATAAGTATTTCCTATTTAATAAAATATTAACAATATGTAAAGGTCATCTCATATTACCTCTTGATTGACAGCTATGTCATCCCTAAATTGATCACCCATTGGTGACATCCAATATGTCCAGTTCTAGCCTCAAGTATATTCTGTGCTGAAACACAGATAAAACACAGTTTGCTGGTGAGCTACAGCTACTGGCCAGGCATTCTTGCCCTGCATTCCACCGATAGAGCACACATGAGTTGGCTTCAGATACTTCTATGTGCTGAGACCCTTGTTCAACATCAACTCTGTTCTTTGTGGCCACACCATCATCTAGGAGAGCAGACACCGCAGGGAGAACAGGACGTATGGACAGTGGGAGCACAGGGTTCCACAAGTGTGGATCCTTTACCCTATTTGTGTCCCAACCTAATTATGTTCATGTGTTCTAATCTCTTTCCCCTGGCTTCTTGCAGTGTGTTTTCAAGTTGAATAAATTGAATAAATGGTGTGAGCAGGACAGCTGACTCTGGTCTGAGCCTTTGTGTCCCATGATCTCCGGTAAAGCTTGCCTGGCCGTAGTCTCAGCAAGGCTGCATCAAGCTACTTTCCACCACTCCCAAAGCACGGAAGAGAAGCAAGCAGGCTGGTGAGCCGCCATGACCCAAGTCAGGTTCACCAAAGGTGCATCAAATTCCCTGCTAACCTGGGACGTGAGACTGACATGAACACAAGAGTGAGATCTTCCATTCAGTTTCAGGAATGTGTGGGGCATCCAGCTTTCCCTGTCTCTAAAGTTATTATCTAAGTTTTTAAACAAACCAATCAAGATTTATTTCCAAGAGATTTAGCACTCTCTGAGATTTACATTCTGTATTATTTTTCAGAAGCAATTCCCAATGACACTTTAATTTTTACCTATCTTCTCTCTTCTTGATCCAGTTTCTGCCTCTATAACCATCCTCCAGTGGCTAAAATGTTTTGATTCTTGGGAAAGCGTCCCTGTTTCTTACTATATGTATTCTACCAAGCTGAAGCCATCAGAAGAGACAAATGTAACTTTAGCATACTATGAAACCTCTTTCAAAGTGGGTTGGTAGAGTTATTTTAGTAACCAGACAACATGTGAATTAAAAGTAATCTTATATATAATTATTAGATTTAAAATATCAATAATTATAATATACAATAATATCAGTATCAAATATTAATAATAGCCCAGCTAGTGTGGCTCAGTGGTTGAGCATCAACCTGTGAACCAGGATGTCACGGTTTGATTCCTGGTCAGGGCACATGCCCAGGTTTCCGGCTAGATACCCAGTGGGGGTGTGCAGGAAGCAGCCAATCAGTGTTTCCCTCTCATCACTGATGTTTCTTTGCCTCTCTGAAATCAGTAAAAATATATTTTTAAAAAATATATTAATAATAATAATTATGCCGTATTTTTCGAACCATAAGACGCACTTTTTTTCCCCCAGAAGTGGGGGGGAAAAGTCCCTGCGTCTTATGGTCCAAATATAGCCTACACATATACTTTAAAAAAAAAGTGTTTTTACTTGCCCGGCTCTGTGTGGTCTCTGTGTGCTTGCCCGGCTCTAAAATGGTTCTAAATGCTGCTGTTTACTTTACAGGGTTGATTACATGTGTTTATGACTGTGATGTTGGGTTTTAATGCACATAAAATATTTTAGGACACTATTTGTTTCAGAATCTTTTTTTCTTCATTTCCCTTCTCTAAAAACTGGTGCGTCTTATGGTCCAGTGCGTCTTATGGTCCGAAAAATACGGTATATTTAAAAACCCATAATTATTTCAAATATCAACATAAGTATGATGAAATGAGGAAATCCTGCCCAGGATGTTTTATCTAATCTCACTAGACAGCTGGATTATCTCTACACAAGTCAAAAATTTGGCTGAATTGAAAACTAGTGTCACCAACCAATCAACTGATGGAAATGTGATACAGAACCCAAATCAGGGCTCCAGTAATGACACCCCCAACCAGAAGCTAGTTGCAAATTCATTACCTCAATTTCATCAGGCTACATAAAATATGGGGCCCCCAGGCTTTCCCACACAGCCACAGCACCAGGGCCCACACAGGCTCAGCACTGTGACTGCTGATGGCAAATCAGAGGGCAGCTCCCAGCCAGGGAAGAGCTGGACACCTTGAACATGTCCCCAGGTGGTGTAGGGCCACCCCACAAGGTACCTGACAACAAGGACTAGACCCAGAAGTGACTAGAATAGGCGGAGGAGAAGGTGTTGGAAAGAAGGGTAGGTGGTGGTAAGGAAAATAAGCAGGAGGAATTCAATGTGACTGTGAGGCCCTGGCTGGTGTGACTCAGTTGGCTGAGAGTCAGGGCACATACCTAGGTTGTGGTTGCAAATCCCTGGTTGAAGTGTGTGCAGAGGGCAACTGATTCAAGTTTCTCTCTCTCACCCTCACTCTCTCTCTCTCTCTCTCTCTCTCTCTCTCTCCCTTTCTCTCTCTAAAAAACAAATAACATATTTTTAAAAAGAATAACAAAAATGTGGTTGGGAAAGGTAAGAGAGAGAGCTCTGGGGTGCGATCCCCTGGTCATCATTTAATCCTTAGGTTCTGGATTGTATTCAACTAGCAGGAGTATAGTTAACACTTTATGTTTCAGAAGCTAGCTTCTGAGTATTACTCATCTGGGTGCTACAATGAAAATGTCCAGACAGCTCCGGTTCCCAGAGAGAGGCCAGGTGGCCAGCACCCGTCTTACTGATTTCAGAGTAAGCCGTGCATGATAACTTTTGTTTGGAAAACATGTTAGACAATATAACAAGAGCACTCAAAAGTAGGAATAAACCCATCTTATTTTTATTTATACCAATTTCTCCTGATGACTGTCTGCTGAAATTGCTAAAATGACAAAGTCTTTACAGACAAGTATTGGAAGCAATGCTTTTTTTTTTTTTTCTTTAATACTCAGAGAGGAAAACATGGAATTATTGTGTGACAAAACCACTTGTCTAAAATCCCTAAGGCTACAAATTAAGTGGTTTGAAATCCCTGAATGCTGAAATAATTCCCAGTAAATGCACCTGTAATACAAGTGTAAGGCTAACTCATTGTTTATGAACCTTTAGGCTGATTTGAGGAGGAAATTAAGAATAGGACATCTACTGGTACACACAGCCTGTGCATTTACAGGAATTTCAGCATTTTAATAGCAAAACAGCACACCTTCTCCAAAAATACAGCCCATATCTTTCATGAATTTTAAGCGCTTCATAATTTCCCATGGCCTTCTTAAACAGGTAAGATAGGAAACTGTAATATGAGAGTATTTTATTCAGAAACTCAAGAACCTCAAACTAACAAGCCTTAGTACCCTATCTCCCTCCATCCACATCACTGCTTTTCCCAGCAACCAGGAGGAAACACAGAAGACACAAAGAAAGTGCTAGAAGCCAGAAAAGCACTGGGTGAAAGAGCACAACTATGAAGTCAGACACATCTGTGTTTCAACAAGTCCCAGCTCGGCTCCTTCTTGGGTTTAACCCATGACATTGCCACTATTCGACTGTTTGGGATCCATAGAGATGGCCTGATTACACGGTTCAGCCTAAAGGCTGTGTGACTCGGGCAGCTTATCTCAACTCCCTAAACTCCCATTCCCTCATCTGTAAAATGGTGGTATGCGCAGTATGGTGACCCCTCAAACTTTTACACGCTGAAGTCCTAACCCCTGGGACCTCAGAATGTGACCTCATTTGGAGGGAGGTCTTTACAGAGGTCACTAAGTTGAAGTGGTGTCTTTAGGGCAGTTACTTCTCCAATGTGACTGGTGTCTCTATACAAAGGAGAAAGTCAGGCAAAGGGAGACACGCAGAGGGAAGACGGCCGTCTCCACGCCAAGGACAGAGGGCAGGAAGAGGCCCTCCCCTCCTAAGTCTCAGAAGGAACTAGCCCTGCCAAAACCTGATCTCCGACTTCTAGCCTCCAGAACAGAGACTATAAATGCCTGTTGTTTAAGACACCCAGTTTTTTACTGCAGCCCTAGGAAATGAACACAAATGGGGGTTATAGTTGGACTGACACCTACAGGCGTCTTCAAACTACGGCCCGCGGGCCACATGCGGCCCGCAGAGGAGTCTGATCCGGCCTACCAGGTTTTTTGGGCAGTGAGCGCAGCCGAGGTGTTACAGTAGGAATTAGTAGTTCATATAGTCCGGCCCTCCAGCTCTCTGAGGGACCATGATCTGGCCCCCACTTTAAAAAGTTTGAGGACCCCTGCGAGAAGGTGGGTATGGAAGTTAAATGAAGACAATGCAGGTAAAAACACCTGGCACGGCACCCATAGCACCCAAGTCATGTAAAGCTCTCACTTTTCTTACTGCAGGTGGACACTTCACGTCATTCTGGAGTTACAATGGGAGTCTCACCACAAACACACACACACCGCTCTTTTTCCAGCCTCCTGCAGCACCTCCAGGCCCTTTGATGTAGCCTGGGCTCTGGAGCTTCTTCTCCCCACTTGGCACACCTGGCCAACAGCGTTTCATCCTCAAGTTTCCTCTCAGACATCACCTTCCACGGAGAGCCCCCCCCCCCCCCCCTCATTTAGCCATTGCCTCAGCCTTCTGCTCATATGCCTTCACCGGGGTGAGTGCAGCCCTTTCCACACAGCAATGCCATTACGGATTCCAAACTAGATCCCCTGTTCCTCCCAGGCCTCTGGATTCCCCTCAGGCTGTGCTGTGTGAGGTCCTCTGAACGCTGAGGAAGAATCTCTTCACCACAGGCAGGGCACCTGGCCACACCCACCGAGCCCAAGCAAGCCCACCTTCTCAGTCAGCGGCCAGAAGTCCTTTCCAGGTGGATGGTTCCGATAGTGTGGTCCGGACACCGGAAGTGTCAGCCTGTGGGAGACTTGTTAGAAAGGCAGATTCCTGGACCTCGCCCCAGGCTGACTGAAGCAGAACCTCTGGAGCTGGGACCCGAGAATCTGTTTTGTTAATAAGCCCTTCAGGTGATTCTGATGCAGATCAAGCTTCAGAACCACTGTTCTGGGTTTATCCAGTTCAGGAGGCGGGGCTTTGGCTGCTGGTGTAAGCTCTTCCCCCTTCCCCCCGCCCCCCCAGCACAGTATTACTATAGACTCAGGAGCCCCTAAGGGAGGGAGAACTGCAGAAAGGCCTTCATTTATAACTTACTTTTCCTAAGCCCATACTATGGGGTGAGTTGGTAATAGCTCTAAGATACCCAAACTGCCTAACAATGAGAATCCGTGTCCAGGAAAGTGAGTCTCCTCCCAAATTCTTAACATCCTTTCTGGAAGCAAAGAGGAGAAGATGACTTGGCCATGTCAGAAAAGTGATCACCAAGCCCCCTGGAAGTTATCAGGCAACGAACACCAGGCAAACAGTGCTCTCCAGACTCCAAGACTGAAAAAGAGGGCAGAACAGGTAGCGGCTGATGATCAGACACCTCAGGTCAAAGGCAGGTTCTACAGGCACCTTCCTCGCCCCAGGCCAGACACGGCTAGTGGATCCCAACATTCTTGCTCAACACACTTGGCCTATGAACCCTTACTCTAGGCAGCCACTACCAGTTGATCAGAACTGGCCCTTGAGAAAAAGCTGTTCACTATCTGAGTGTAGGTGTTCCGTCGTCAAGCTTTGTAGAGTTCGTATAAAAGCCAGCTGGTGTTCCAGGAATCTCACTGCATTGGGAAGTCAGGGGCTGTGCATCTCGAGGAAATCTTTTAAAAATCACTGAATCTCGGTTTCCTTATTTGCAAAGGAGAGCTAGGGATACCTTGCTCTCAGGGTTGTCCTGGGGATAAACAATACGGGTGAAAGCCCCTTGCCCGGTGCCTGGCAAATAAAAGGCTCTTAATAAACACCTGCTGGATCTGAAATGAGAGCGATGTGGATGCTGTGGGAAAAATCCTCCCTCCAAGCTTGCCAAGCAGCTGGAGGGGCACCCTTCAGTGCTCAGACATAGAAGAGATTTGGAGCAAGGCACTGCCTTGGGAAACCAACTGATGCGGAAAGGTGTGCGGTTACAGGAAATCAGAACCAGGGAGGTATTTTGTTTAAGTCAGAAAAAGCCTTCCCTCCAACCATGTCTGCTTCAACCACCCTTGGCCATCTTCCATGCTGAACCTCCTGCTCATCTGATCGATCGATAGGTCCTACCTAGAAATCTTTCAGGAAAACCATTGCTGGAGTCTAGGCAAGTATGTCTTCTTTATGTTGGAAGCTTTAAGAGCTCTATATAGATCATCTCATAAACAACCACAACCCACCCCAGCCCCATTAGGGCAATGGAAACTGAGGACTTCCCCATTCTAGTGTCCCCATTTGGACAACTGGACTCCAAGCAAGGCCGTGGTATGTGCCCAGTGCTCGCTATGTGTGAACACATTTAGCTTCATGTCAGCATTCCCCTTTTTATAGACGAAGATGTGGGGCGCCAAGAAATGGAGACATGTGCCCGGGGTCACACCATTAGAAGGCGGGAGTGCGGGGATTTGAACAGCTGTGTGCTATTCACACGCCTCTAACTCCAGCATTGACGCGTACCCAGAATCCACCCCAGCACAGGCCGGGAGCTTAAACAGACAGGAATGACAAAACAAGCGCAAAAAAAAAAAAAAGATTCTAGCCCCATCCCAGTCAGCCATCACAGACTGGTCTATAATCAGGGGTTAAAGTATAACTAAGAATACATCCCAACATCTGTCAAAATACAGTTTAATACCTTGTAAATCCCATTTAATTCATACTTAACATTGAACCAGTAAATAGATAATACCCACTCTTCATCTCCCACTAAAAGCATGTACATAATTAATCTTTAGAGGCCAGTCTTTTATATAATTATTCTACCTCAAAGATAACGGGAGAAAGGTGACCTGCCACAATGACCTACAACCAAAGGCACCAAAACACCCCGCTAGGCATTTCTCCTGAACCCTGGAAGTTGAACTTACATGCTTGAGCCAGGAAGAACCTCAATTAACATGTAGCCAAAGTTATACCTATCAATTCAGACCGTAAGTGCAGACAAGATGTTTCTGTTTCTTAGTAAATAGGATGTTAATGTTGAAAACGGTGGCCTTGACTATCTCAAGGACATGAAATAATTTATTTATTTATTTATTTATTTTAAATATATTTCATTGATTTTTCACAGAGAGGAAGAGAGAGGGATAGAGAGTTAGAAACATCGATGAGAGAGAATCATCGATCAGCTGCCTCTTGCACACCCCCCACCAAGGATGTGCCCGCAACCAAGGTACATGCCCTTGCCCGGAATCGAACCGGAACCTTTCAGTCCACAGGCCGATGCTCTATCCATTGAGCCAAACCGGTCCCAGCTGAAATGAAATAATTTATATCAAACTTTGGTGGAGGAAAGCCAGTAATTAGGTTGATGAGAGACAAAGAAAGCAAGTACCTCCCTGGCTGGTTTGGCTCAGTGGATAGAGTGTCAGCCTGCGAGACTGAAGGGGCTTGGGTTCGATTCCAGTCAAGGACACATGCCCAGATTTTGGGCTCAATTCCCAAAAAGGGGCATGTAGGAGGCAGCCAATCAATGATGCTTTCTCATCATTTGTTTCTCTCTCTCTCCCTTCCTCTCAAAGATCAATAAAAATGTGTGTGGGGCTTTTTTTGTGTTTTTTTTTTTTTTTAATTTTTAATTAATTAATTTTTTTTTTTTAAGAAGAAAACAAGTACCTGGTGAAGCAGGCTGTGCAGAGGCAGGAGTCTGTGTTTCGTGGAGCACCTGTGCCCGGAGGTACAGCTGGGGTGCCAGTCCCACTCACAGGGAGATGATAACAATGCGGTACTCCGTGCCCTAAAAAAGAGAAGGTTGATAGAAACCCAGCATGGTCATTCCCAGCACGGAGAGATCTTGTGAAATGCAGCTAGCTTCACCTACTGTAGGACTCAGTATTTGGTTTTTAGTATATTACATTTGGTTTTTAGTATATTCACAGAGTGGTACAACCATCACCACAATCCATTTTAGAACAGTTGACTTTATTTAAAAAAAAAAAAAAAAAAAAAAGAAAGTCCTTGGACATTACCCATCATCCTCTAATTCCCTCTTCTCCTCACAACCTGGTCCTAGGCACCACCAGTCCAATTTTTATCCCTATAGATTCACCTCCTCTGGAGATTTTACACAAATCAACTCATACACTATGTGACCTTTTGTGACTGGCTTCTTGGACTTGGCATAATATTTTCAAGTTTCATCCACGTTGTAGTATGTATCAGAACTCCATTCCATTTTATGGCCAAATACAATTCTCTTGTTTAGCTAGATCATATCTCACTCATCTCTTCATCAGCCGGTGGATATTTGGGTTGTTTCCACTGTTTTGGCTGTTGTGAACACAAGTACATATGTGGACGTTTTAATGTTTCTTAGATCTATATCTAAAAACAGAATTGCTGCCCCTAATGTTTTCAGTCTTCAAAAATTGGAGAAAATCATCCTGGCTGGGTAGCTCAGTTGGTTAGAGCATCATCCCAATATACCAAGATTGCGGGTTCAATCCCCAGTCAGAAATCAACTAATGAATGATGCATAAATAATTGGACCAACAAAACAGTTTCTCTCTCTCTCTTTCTCTCTCTCTCTCTCTCTCTCTCTCTCTCTCTCCCTCCCCCTCTCCCCTCCTCTCCCTCTTTCCCTCTCTCTCTCTAATAAAAAAAAATTTTTTAATTGGAGAAAATGACTACCCATGTAAAATTTGGCATCATCAATCTACCTGAGGTCATCCTGAAGGACAAGATCTTAGAAGAATTTGAGATTAAAAACATGCTCAGCAGGTGGGAAAATATTAAGAAAACTTTTTTTCTCAATGGTAATACAACACACTGAACATAAAATTTACCATTTTAAAGTATACAATAGAGAAAAGCATTGAAAACTAAACGGGAATTCATTTTCTACTGCATTTATAATACCGGCTCATCTTTATGTGCGTGGTTTGCTCACAAGTAGAAAAGATGGCAAGTGCTTTTCCTTTTTTACCCTTTATCCTTAGAACATCCAAGAAATAGCCCTTCCGAACATTTTTATTAATCCCGCATGTGCCTTTCCAACAGCACAAGGGAACGTGCTCGCTCTGGGGCTGGGCCTGGGCCTGGGCCTGGGCCGTCACAGAGCACTGCTCCAGTGGGAGGAAGAATGTGGCTTCTCACCAGTTCTGGACACACTCTTCTGTTTACCAGACAGAGTGAGACTGTGGCGTGTGTGCAAAACATTCCCCACACAAAGAAAGAGAAATAAAAAATAGTGTTGGTTTTATTTGTACAGGCAGGGGACACATTTCCCTTCTCCAAGGATCAGCAGGAAATGTAGGCACTGGCTAACGCAAGGCCATCTGGACATCCTACAAAGCAAGCAGCAGGATTAGAGCCTGCCCCATACACGGTTTCTTTTATTACTTCCAAAGACAAACAAACGGTCCGCCAACCAAGATGGGCTTGGCTATGCTTTTGGCCTCAATATGAAATGTTTCTACAGGTATCAGCTGTCAAGAGAACTTGCTTCTTTTAATGCACTGATTTACCTTTCAATGACATCCGGTTTCTGCACTTCTATGACACCCTCATTTTAACTTTCTTTCATAACATTCCTGAAGTTTTTGACCTGTGTAGGAACCACCAATAACAAGCCGCCATGTCTGATGTACACCATTATTGACTAGAGCCACCTTTCAATTAAGAGAAAACTTGGCAGGAGGAATGCAATTATATTCTTGGTTTGCAACAGTATTAACAAATATTTAAAATTATTCTCAGGTCACTTGAGTGAGAGCTAGAAAACTACAAAATGTTACAAGGAAAATCCATAGGCGATTCTATTTGTTTGTTTGATTGTTTGTTTTGGTGTCAATTTCTCTTCTATATTCTTTTTTTTTTCTTTTTTTTTAAATATATTTTATTGATATTTCACAGAGAGGAGGAAGGGAGAGAGATAGAGAGCTAGAAACGTCGATGAGAGAGAAACATCGACCAGCTGCCTCTTGCACACCCCCTACCAGGGATGTGCCCGCAACCAATGTACATGCCCTTGACCGGAATCGAACCTGGGACCTTTCAGTCCTCAGGCTGACGCTCTACCACTGAGCCAAACCGGCTTCGGCTATTCTTCTTTCTTCATTTGTGACTATACTAAAACTGAGTAAGCATGGGTAAATCTTTGCAGAGCACCTACTAGGTGCCAGGCCGTGGGATACATATGTGCATGTTTACAAATCCTGCAATCTGCATTTCAGCGATCCTGCAAAGTTCTGCCAATTGGTTGGTAGCTGGTGCTTTGGGCTTATCATGTGACTGCACTGTTTGCAAAGTAGAATGCCAAAGAGCACAGGCCTGTTAACAGCCAAGAAAAAGCACAAAAAGGAGTTGGTGCTGAAAGAATTCCAGGACATTTTGAACACTGAATCATGACCTGACTTCCAATTATGTTTTAAAATGCAAAAGCAACTGGAGTTTGTTTTGTTTTGTTTTTTGTTTTTGTTTGTTTGTTTATTTGGTTTTGTCTTTTTAAAGAAAACACATATTGGGCCTGGCCAGCGTGGCTCTGTGGTTGAGCATTGACCTATAAATCAAAAGGTCACGGTTGGATACCCGGTCAGAGCACATGCCCAGGTTGTAGGCTCGATCCCAAGTATGGGGCGTGCAGGCCACAGCCAATCAATCATTCTCACTCATCACTGATGTTTCTTTCTCTCTTCTTCTCCTCTTTGAAATCAATAAAAATATATTAAAAAAGAAAACACATATTGGAGTTTTATTCTCTTATAAGAGGAATTTATCCAAATAATTCATCAGAGGATGCCAACATCACAGCTTCTCTTAGCGTATTTAAAATGTACAAACATTGATTCATGAACAAGTTTTATTAATCCCGCATGTGCCTTTCATTTTAGAACAGTCGTCACTACTTTTGTATTGGCACCCCAGCTGTACCTCCAGGCACAGGTGCTCCACAAAACACAGACTCCTGCCTCTGCACAGCCTGCTTCACCAGGTACTTGCTTTTTTAAAAAACAAACAAACAAACAAACAAAACCCCACACACATTTTTATTGATCTTAGAGAGGACAGGGGAGAGAGAAACATCAATGATGAGAAAGAATCATTTATTGGCTGTTTGGTTTTTAGTATAGTTTTTAGTATTTTTTGAAACACATATTTGTCTAGTCAATTGCATATTCTTATTGCCTTACATTTTTTTATTTTATTTTACTGAGAGTGTTACCAATGTCCCGTGTGTTCCCCCCTTGAACACTGTGCAGTATTACAAGGACAGCAGGTCTTTGAGCAATACCATTTCTTTCTACCTGGTTTCATTATAACGTTGATTAAAAAATAAAATCAATTCCGTAGGGGCCACTGTTTGCTGGAGTTGCATGTTCTCTCCGTGTCCACATGGGCTTTCTCAGGGACTCAGGTTTCCTTCCATTTCCTCCCACATCCCACAGGTACGCACCCAAGGGGAATGGCATCCAACTGGGCCAGTCTGAGTGAGTGTGAGTGTGGGCGTGTGTATGGTTGTGGGTGGCCCTGCTATGAGGTGTCCTGTTCGAGATGGTTCCCACCTTGCACCCCGAGCGGCAGAGATGGGTTCTGGTCACCAGGGACCCGGAACTAGAACCAGCGGTTTGGAAAGGAATTATCTTGTTTTCAGTCATCTCTCTCAAATGTCTGTATTGCTCACATTTATTTCTAACATGTTTAAGATGAGATGTGTTTGGGGCCTTTATTTCTAAGTTTGGTGATGTTTTTGGGACCAGAAATATACCACAAGAACGTAACTCTTGTTTATACCAATTAGCCTAAGGTAATACTGATTTCATTATACATCGTTTCACTTAAAACTTGTAATTCCAAAAACCTATCCATGACAATAAGCAGTAATCAGAATACTTCTTGAAAAGAAGGAGACATGATTCTTGGGAGAAATATTGGCTTCACTATTTAGTCTACCAGCCCAATAGAAATCGCCAGTCAGAATGCTCATGGGCAGATTTCCCTCCCCAGAAGCACAGTCAACCACCTGATTTCTCACCACTGTAGGGAGGGGACGTACTAGTTTTGGGACTCAAAGTCCTTGGGAAGATCAATAAGTTTGAAGTCAAGAAAAAGCAAGTAAGCTAGGATGAAAAGCACTTCCCTAGCTGCTTGCTCCTCCAAGTGTGGTTCATGGACTGAACCATTAGCATCACTTGGACCATCCATTGGGCTCACCTGAGCTGGCAGCATCACCTGGAAGCTTATTAAAATGCAGACTCTCTGGCCCTGCCGTGACTGCAAAATTAAAATCTGCACTTTAACAGGGTGATTCTTATGCACATTCAAGTTTGAGAAATAAGACATTGAGGTGCCGCTGAAAAATTGAGAATTCATTAATAAAATGAAAGTAGAAGAGAACCCATCCTAAGTGAAGGATAGTAGTCTGTCCAAAGAAAGGCTGTCAGGTGACAAGGGAGTCTAACAAAAAATGGGGATCAGCAAAACAGTGCTTTGTTGTCCATGTGTATCCAAAGTATTACAGATACAAAACCGTGCTGTCTTGTGCCCAGTGCTACTTTCATCAGGCTTAAGGGAATGTCTGTTTAAGAAAAAAATAAAAGAACATTCACCTTCCTTTAATAGGATTAGGATGGAATGCATAATTTGACTTCTGTTTCACTTGTTTGGGGGAATGAGGAGAAGCAGAGTTGGTTCTACCTGAAGGTACTTATTCCAACTGCTGGAAAAGAAATGAATAGCCCTGGCCAGTATGGCTAGATTAGTTGGAGTGCATCCTATGCACTGAAAGGTCAAGAGTTCGATTCCCGGTCAAGGTACATGCCCAGGTTGTGGGCTCCATCTTTCATGGGGGATGCATTCGGGAAGCAGCTACTTGGTGTTTCTCTCTCTTTCTCTATCTCTCTCTCCCTTCCCTTCCACTCTCTCTAAAAGCAATAAAAACATTAAAAAAAAAAGAAAAAAAAGAAATTAGTAATAATTTGGCAATCAATTCACACATCTGAGTCATGTGTTTGTGTAGGATGAATCCCTTCATGAATGATCTTGAGTCAGAAATTGAGAGCATCCAGTTGCTGTCTGAGGGCCAAGCCCTTGGTCATGACTCAAATGAGGTGGAGTTTCATACTTGTAAAATGTGAAGGCTAAATGAAAACTGAGGAATGGTAAATATCCAGGCCACGTGTTGCAGCTCTCCAACCCTCCAATTATACATCCAGAACAAACATCCCTCAACAACTGCAATATTCCTTTCCTGCTAAGCCCGGACTTGACTTTGGGGTCCTCCCTAACTTAACTCTCTGAGCAGCCTACACATCAGTGGGCTCTGACATGCCGTGTGAAACCCATTTACCTCCATGACAAACATTCTTCAAGCTCTAACCGTCCATCATTCTCTGGCAAAGGTCCAGGGTTACAGAATGTCCAATCTGTAGGGGCCACTTGAAGAATCCCGGTTTGATCATTACAACATGTTTTCCGTCCCCCCCAGGAAAGAACATTAACCCACATGGACTCCCCTCGAGTCACCTCCATACATGTAAACACTCCTTTTACTTTTTAAGAGAACAGTAACATGATAATAACAACATACAAGAATAAGTAATAAGGATAATGCTGTCTCAGGATTCCATTCGAAAGCATCCCTAAAACATCAGAAAGAAGTACCTCATTTATTTCTAATAAAAACGACCTTTGACAGATGGGAAGAAAATCTACCTCAATCACACATCTCAATAGCAGAACTACTGACATCTGGGCTGGATAATTCTTTGTTGTGCAGGACTGGCTGGTCCATTTTAAGATCTCTGGCCTCTACTTACTACATACTAGTAGCACCGCCCCCTGAGCTGTAACAAAAATGTGCCCAGACATTGCCAAATGTTCCTGGGGGGCAAATCCCTCCACCACCACCATGCCCTACTTCCACCCCAATTAAGAACCTAAATAATGACAGTAATTTTCTTCGGGAAATGGGACTGTGTGCGATTTTTCTCTCGTGTTTTTATGCATTTTTCCAAGTCTTCCATAATAAATGTAATTTGTTTATATGATTTTTTTTTTAAGGATACTTTTTAAAAAGAAATATTATCAGGCCTTGGCCGGTGTGGTTCAGTTGGTTGAGCGTCATACCTTGCAACGAAAGGCCTCAAGTTGGATTCCTAGTCAGGGTACCTGCTGAGGTTGCTGGCTCAATCCTCAGCTGGGCTCATGTGGAAGGCAGCCAGCCGGTCTCTCTCTCTCCCCTCCTCCCTGCCCCTCCTCATCCCCTGCTTTTCCTCTCTGTCTAAAAAGCAATAAAAACATACTTAAAGAAAAAGAAAGAAAGAAATGTTACACAGATTCCTTGAATTGATCCTTGGGTGAGTTCTAATGTGTGGCTCATTCAGTTTTGAAAATTAGATCCATTCCCTCAAAATACCACCACACAGGCACCTTAAACTAAGTTTCTCATCGGCACGTCAGGGGGGAAAAGTAAGAGTTGAGGCCTCTCACCATTCAGAAAAGAATGTCTAAACCCTTCTTCAACAGGGAAAATCACTGGGGCTTCGGGAAAAGATGTGAAATAAAAACTGCTCTTTCAAGAAAAGTATTTGCCTGAGACATAGTCTGTACATACACCTCAGTCAGAGAAGCACTTGCATTGTAGGGAAGAAAAAAAAAAAAAAAAAAAGACACATTTACTGCGTCTTTAAGAATTGTGATATCGCTAGACTATGGAAAACATTTTCAAAATCAGGAAATTAAAATATCCAGATGTAAAATTCTGCTCTAGACTTCATCTTCTTGGCTGTTGCACCCGGAATTTCCTAGAGCAGTATTACCATTCATTTCACTCCTGACTGTTTTTAAATCCGTCTGCGAGGCCACATCCGCCAAGTTCTCAAGGAAGAATTCAACACGTATTGCCCTTCCGACAGATAACCCCTTTCTCCATCCGGGCCCCCCAGCACCCACCCGGCACCCTCTGGCCTCCCCTGCTTACCCGGGGTGCTGCCAAAGGTTCACGTGCCTTCTGCTCTCGGGGAGAAGTTCTCTTTTGTTAAGAGGGGTGATACCGACTGCTGCTTCCAGAATAGCCATGTATTTTTTGTACCTCATCTTCTCTCTCTCTCTCTCTCTCTCTCTCCCTCTCACTACCAGGTCTTGCAAATGTCACTCCCTGTTCAATGGAAGCAGCTGAAGCGATCTGCAATACTGGGCGCGGGAAGGGAAGCCGCTGTGCTTTTAGATGCTGGGTGATCCCGGCCAGAACTATTATACTCTGGATGGGGGGTAAGGGTAGGGGCCAGGCGGAGGCCAAACCCCAGATAAATAATGAGGAGGCTCCCTCAGATTTCCCTACCACGTCAGTATTACATAAGCCTGCGGGAATTCTGAATAAAGCACTCATGAAAATGATTTGCAGGCCGACCGTGGTTCTAAACACAGCCATCGACTACGGGACGCTCCCCAATTAATCCCCGCATAAATCTTTGAGGCAGATAATCCTTCAAGGGCTAATGGCGTAGGAGGTGATTTATCTCCAGGTCTGGGAATAATAATTGGTCCAAAAAGCCCGCGTGCCCCCGAGTGGACTAAAACCAGAAGCAGATTTGGCTCGTTCCGCAGGAGCCTCCAACAGGCTGCACTCTGACAAATGAAGGAGGTCCCGTCGTCATGTGAGAGCGATGCGTTTCTCAATGCGCGAGTCAATAGCAAAGATTAACTCACTGAGAATCAATTCTCCTTTGGGTTGTTTTTTGTATAAATACCTCTGGAACCCAACATGGGTGAGCTCTGCTAGCATGAAAATACATTGTGGGAGACGTTCAGAAACCACCACCCCCCTCATCCTTTTTTTTGGTAAGTGTCTCCCCTCAGCTTTGAGGACCTTTCTGGGCAGTTTTCCGTGTGGTAAAGTTGGATCCTCCAGCATAGAGCCCACCTCGTGGATCATAGTACACATGACCTAGACTGGGTATAGACCAGTCTTCTTGGGAACGAAGATAGGACATTCAGAGAAAAATGCCCTCTCATTGGAGTTGCTAATCGGGGCTGGTAGGAAGTTAGGGCTGTTGGTGGTCATGTTTCCCATCATGTAGAGAAGGCTTATCATTAGTACTTGGAAGAAAAAAAACAACAACAACAACAATAAAAAAAACAGCACCAATGGCAACGTGACATCATTGAGCTTCTGGGTCTAGCTATAACTAAAGGCCACTGTCATCCCAGGAGACCCCAGGTACCCTTTAATTAAGCTAATAAATGGGCATTTGTGAAATTTAGTTTTAGTTGCATTTCTGTCACTCTGAAGGAGTTCTCACTTATACACCTCCCTCATCAACTTCTTCAAACTTTTTCCCCCTATTTAATATGCTATAGGAGTCGTGCTGCTCCTTGTCTAAACACTCATATATACAAAGGAATTAAAATAGAAGAGGGAGTCATTACGTAGTAATTTTGATTAACTTAGATACCCACAATGAATAACTTTCTCAGACCTGCCCCCAGGCTCCCAAACTTTTTTTTTTTTAATGTTTTTATGAATTTCAGAGAGAGGAAAGGAGAGAGAGAAAGGGATAAAACATCAGTGATGACAAAGAGTCATTGATCAGCTGCCTCCTGCACGCTGTGGGCATGTGCCCTAATTGGGAATCCAACCATGATCTCTTAGTTCATGGGTCGACACTTGACTGAGTCACACTGGCCAGGCCCAGCCCCCAAATTCTTGAGCCTTCTTCTACAGATTCTCTCTTTCCTCAATCTCAACTTTCTTTTCCCCTCATTTTTTCCTCTTAACCTGAATGACCTAAATCAGCAGTTTCCAAAGTGGGGAGCACATACCAACAATCTTTGGGAGGGGGGTGTTAAAAGAAAATATTAAACCATCTATTTCCTTTTTGTCTCTCCACCATTAAATTTTAGTTTGACCCAGCCAGCTTGGCTCAGTGCTTGAGCAACGACCTATAAACCAGAAGGTCAGAGTTCGATTCCCAGGTTACGGGTTCAGTCCTCAGGAGAGAGCATGCAGGAGGCAGCCGATCAATGACTCTCTCTCATCAAGGATGTTTCTATAGTTTGAGGATTTATGCTTTTAAATATTCATATGTGCTTTGAAAACTAATATATATTAAATTATAGTAAGATGTACCATTTATAAATTAATATGCTCATATTACATGGTAGAGTTCAGATTGGAGTGTATGAGCAAAAAAGTTTACTAGTAAAGAGCCCTGTCCCGGAAGCTCAGTTGGTTACAGCGTTATCCCGAAACACCAAGGTTTTGGGTTTGATCCCGGGTTAGGGTACACACAAGAATCAACAAATTGATCTCTCTCTCTCTTTCTCTGAGTCAATTTTTTTTTTTTTTAAAGTTTAAAGGTCAGTAACTTAAATAGCCCTTCCATTGCTCCCTAAGCCTCAATTTATCTTCTAACAACAAAAGACCAAGAGCTCCCACTTCCCTTGGCCTAGTTGTACAAATAATCTGACCACAATAAAGTGGTAGAAACAAGGGACAAACCATTTGGATTTGGAATATTCCATTTCCATAGTATTCATGAATATTACTCCCACTGGTTGTTCTACAAACAATTAGTACCAGTTAGTCACAGGAATTCTTGGTTGGCTACAGCTGCCATGGCTGAAAAAAAAACAAAACAAAAAAAACCCTCCAACAGCCCTCATTTAATCATACAGGAAGATGTAATTAGAATTACACAACAGGCTTTGTTCTAACAATTGTATTTCTAATGACGCATGATAAAAATTATACAACTCTCAAATAAGAAATGAAGCCTGAGCTAAAAAAAAAAAAAAAAAAAAAAAAAAAATCCAGTTTAACTTGTTATCTCTAGGAAGCTGTTTTACTACAGTGGAAGTGACACAATAGTTTATAAATGGCATGTTTTACAGTTCCATTTTCTATAGGAATGTTTTATGCATTTAACACACAACTCTTACAAAGTGAGTCTTATCTATGATGATCTCATACAAAATTAAAATTGGGTCTTTCATTAGGAAAAGAATTCTGCCTTAGCAAATAACTAGAAAGAATTTGCTTTGCTTCCATAAATGAGATTGTTCAATTTTCTAACTGATTTATGTATTCATTTTTTTTAAATTGTCATCTTTATAAGAACTCCTTCATAATAGTATATAAGGACAAGAACACAGGGGGAAAAGTCTTGTCAAAATACCCCATCCAGATATGTTACTATATATGGCATTCTCTTTGTAATTCTAGATATTTCTTAAAAATGTGCATTGATTTGATTAATCCTAGAAATTCTTTACCACAGCAACTCTCTGATTAAAAATCACTTATCTTTTTTGTTTTCCCAATCAATATACATGGCTCAAAATATCTTTCTTGTCAAGATGCTCAAGATCTGTTTCTGAATGATTCAACTTGAACATAAAAATTCACAAGGCAGCCGAGACAGGTTTGGCTCAATGGGTAGAGTGTCGGCTTGGGGACTGAGGGGACCCGAGTTCGATTCCGGTCAAGGGCATGTACCTTGGTTGCGGGCATATCCCCAGTGGGGGGTGTGCAAGAGGCAACTCTCTCTCATCGATGTTTCTGGCTCTCTATCTCTCTCCCTGCCTCTCTGTACAAAATCAATAAAATATATTATTTTTTAAAAATTCACAAGACAGACTGACTCTCCCTTTGAATGGATTATTTCCACTTTATTTCTGCTGGAGAAACACAATGGGCAACCTTCTCCACTGGGGATTTTAACTGCTCCGGTGCTCTTAGAAGTATAAAAATGGAAATGAACTAATGCCACAAACAGGCTGTTTTACGGGTGTGGTCTGCTTTTCAGGGAGCTGGAAAAAGCCTTACTAAAAGTAAGAGAGTCTGGGAAGCAGCTCTTCCTCTTTTTCTTTTTTTTAAGTTCTATTACAAATACCAGATGACTTTATGCAAGACATTTCGTTCCTCTGTTTGATATCATCATGCATAATCTATGTTTACATATTTGCTACTCTGGTGACCAATCAGAGCACTTAAAAAACAAACAGGCTACATTATATAAAAAATCATTAAAGCAGTGGTTCTCAACCTTTCTAATGCCGTGACCCTTTAATACAGTTCCTCATGTTGTGGTGACCCCCAACCATAAAATTACTTTCGTTGCATTTCATAACTGTAATTTTGCTACTGTTATGAATCATAATGTAAATATCTGTGTTTTCCGGTAGCCTGAGGCGACCCTGCAGCTGTAGGGTCACTAATATTATTATAATAGTCAATAATATTATAATAACTGTATGATGTCAGGTGGGAATTAAAAATTATCGGGAGATCACTTTGTAAGTTATATAACTGTCTAATCACTATGCTGTACACCTAAAACTATTAAAAATACTAATATCAACTATAATTAAAAACTTAAATTTTAAAAAAAGAGCTGTGATCGTGAGGATCTGGAAACCCACAGAAAGAGACGCAAAGACCTTGAAGAACAGCAGGAAGAGCCACTCTTCTTCTCAAAGCCAGATTCTGTCCCTCAAAAATAGAGCGCATGATCATTGATTTAGAGTGTGGGAGGCTGGACAAAACCTTCCCCTTCAGGAACAGAGGCTGCAGACCCGAGACAACCAATAACCGAACGAGCAATGACACTCAACCAAACCAATTCGGGGAGAAGACAACATGAATGACCCCATTTTACCAGGAGGAAACGAAGGCTCAGTGTTGAGAAACCTGCCCCAGATCATACAGCCTCCTGAGCAGCAGTCAATAGTCAAGCTACGATTCTGTTCTAGCGCCTTCCAGAGTGAGTGCTCCTGCACCTGATGACCCACACAGAGCATTGCTCCCTGATCCCTGGACACCCTCGAGACAGGAGGTGTCATACCCCTACCCTCAGACCCCCTCCCTCCGGCTGCAGGCTTTCTCTTCCTTCTCGTCCTAGTCCCCAAACCTGCTGTTTTCAGTGGGTCCAAATGTGGAGTTTGTGGCAAAACACTCTTTCTCCAGGAGGCCCTACCACTACCAACACCGAGCTGGCTTCCCACCCGTGGGTCACTGTCCTTCCATCTTCCCCCTCACAGGCTGGGGTTTTCCCTCAAATGAAAGTGAATTACCTCCGGGAGTCCCTGGACTTCCTCATGGCCCTAATGGTCATGGTCCTAAATGCCACAGGTTTTTAAGTCATTTTGTTTCACATTCTCCTATAAAATATTTCTAAATTATATTTATTTTCAGTTTAAATTTTTTTTATATATAAATGGTTCTATTTTTTTCTCAAAGTACATCTTGAGAGAATTATATATTTTAGGACACCTGTTACCATCATTTAGTTATTCTCATTCTATTATAAACTTTATTAAAAAAATATAGAGAGTAAATTTTAGCATAATGCGTCAGCCTGCTATTCCCTAAACAATATATTTTTTGTGAGCACTTCAGCTACCGGACACATTTGAAATAGCAAAACACTTCTCTCTGCCAATGGTTCCATACACTGTAGTTAAAAGAAAGTTAAAGAGAGTTTCTTGTTGGTCTCAATCAATTTTAACTGACTTCAAAAAAATCATGTTTTTACAGATCTGTCTCCCTCGTTATTCTTTGATGACCTGAATGGTAGTATGAGGTCATATTTATCTTTGTATATCTAGCATCTTTTCTGGCTCAGGAGCCAACATATTATAGACACCCAATAACATGAGGGTTTGCTTCGTAATGAAGTCAGCGAGGTGTAATGGCTAAGCTCCTGCACTCCAGAATCAGACGCCTGCATCTTAATCCCAGCTTCACACTTACTTAGCTGTGTGATGTGAGCAAGGCTTTTAATTTCACCAGGGCCTGGTTTCCTCATCAGTAACAGGGAATTAACGACTATATGCAAAACCCCAGAGTTCCATGCTCCCAAGTGGACTGCTTTGACCTTCCCAGTGTCCCCTTGGATCACCTCGTGGTCCTTGCCTTTGGCAACGGAAGTATGGTAACCTTTGACCTGCCTTTCTAGCCCCACCGGGGGGATTCCTGGTGTGGCTTCCCGCCTGACCAGTCCTTCCAGCCTCCGGAAGATAACTGCACACTGCCCAGGGCATCGACGTTTGGGCCTCCCATGTCTCCCTGCTCCGGCTCCCCTTGTACCTGCTACTGGACCAGACTGTCTTCCTTGAGTCACTCCTCAGTGACTAATTATATGTTTGTGTTTGCCTGCTTAGAACCTGTCTTCTTCTCTAGACTGTCAGCAGGGTTCTGAAGGCAGAGGCCTGTTCTGCTGACATTGCATCCATTTCCTGTGGGCTTTTCTTTCTAGTCCAACCTAACACTCATCCATTCCTCCCCTCCCTGGACAACCACAGAGCTCCTCCCTATCCATCACCCTGATTGCTGTTGGATATGCAAATATAATAGTACAAACCATTTCTGCCCAAGAGAATCACCCAGTCTAATGGAGTGACAACAGCAACCCAGCACAGAGATGTGAGTGACTGTGGAACAGGAACGTGACAAAGGAGAGAGAGAGGACAATTCTGTGTGAGGATCTTAGCATGGAAAAGCCTTCACAGAGGAGGCACTTGAGTTGTGCCTCAATAATATGAGTAAGCATTTGCTAGGCTGACAAAAGGATCTGAGGCCTCTCAGGAAGAGGGAGAAGTATTGTCAAGACCCAAAAGAGCAAAAACAGCGAACAGTGTCCTCAGACCAGTAAGCAGAGTGAGCCGGCGGAAAGGCAGTGCAGGGCTAGAGGGAGGCAGGGGTGCCCTATGACAGTGGTCGGCAAACTGCGGCCACATGAGGCTTTGGCCCCTTCAGTGTGGCTCTTCCACAAAATACCACGTGCGGGTGTGCACATACAGTGCGATTGAAACTTCATGGCCCATACGCAGAAGTCGGTTTTCGGCTCTCAAAAGAAATTTCAATCGTTGTACTGTTGGCATTTGGCTCTTGACTAATGAGTTTGCCGACCACTGCACCATGACATTAGGCTCTGCACAGATGTTGTTCCCTCTGGCTAACACACCCTTCCTAGATGTCACCAAGCCATCATTTAGTGAACATGCCCCCTGTGCCAGCCACTAAGGTAAGCGTTCTACATGCATTACCTTCTTTAGTTCTCACATTAACCTTGAGATATGGATGTAAATTCTCCCTGTTTTCAGATGAGGAAACTCAGGCACCAAGTGACTAAGTTATTCTGCCTGGGGTCACACAGGTTACAAAACTCATGCCTGCTCACATCTACTGAGCCTGGTGCCCTGTGGCCCTTCGCATGCCCTCATCACTGTGAAATGTAATTCCCTCTTTGCGTATTTCTCTCCCTGGAGAACGTGGATCTCGTGAGGGCAGAGGCTTTGCTCCGCTCACCACTGCACCCCGAGCCCCTAGCACGGTGCCTGGCAGAGTACAGGCATCCAAGTGCATGAACGCATGAATGAGCAGGCTGTGAACTCTGTCGACTGTACTCTCGCCTTTCTTCTCTGCGCCTGTAGTAAAGGAATGCCACCCATCCTGAAACCAAGACATATCTGAGTGCCAAACCCAAGGCATATCTGCCCTCTCCAGCTTTGGTCGGTGGGAGGAAAACAGAAGCAACAGCCTCACTTCCTATCCCCTCCCCATCCCCATCTGTGCACACAATAAATTAACATCCTTTGAAAGGCCTGCTTACAAGGTTGGCTGGCATCTGGGAATTTGGATTTGGAGAAGGTCCCCACCATTCCCAGGACTGGTAAGTGTGCCTCACTGACCCTAAACTATTTGCACAAATAATGTAGTTTATGATAAACCTGTTTTCTTTCTGGGAGTCTGAACTTTTGTAACATACTATGCAGAGGATGCCAAAGTAGTACAACCCCAGAATACACGCTAGGCACTGAGTCTTCATGAGCTCCCCTGGTTGACAGCATTTCACACATACTGTCATAATTCGCTGCTGTTGGAATTAAGCATGCTCTATAGGGCTCCACAGGGGGAGGATGCTGGGAGCTTGCGCGTGGTCTCCTGGGATTTCATTCAGTGTGCTTTTTCCTTTGCTGACTGCACCATGACTATCACAGTGGTGAGTACAAACTTCATGTGTGACTTTCGTGTGATTCCTGCGGGTCCCCCTAGAAAGTCATCCAAAACTGGGGGTGATGTTAGGGCTCCCAGACACTATGTCTCCACAGAAGCAGGATGCCGAAATACTTCCTGTCCAATAACCAGAGACTCACTCCCAGGGCCTGCAGGGGCCAGGCAGGGATGGAAAAGTGTGCAGCCAGCTGAGAGGGATTGGGGACAACAGGAGAGTCTAAAGTAGCCAGCTCAGCCTGGCCAGTGTGGCTCAGCAGTTGAACCAAGAGGTCACTAGTTTGGTTTCCCATCGATCAGGGCACATGCCTGGGTTATGGGCTCCAAACCCAGTAGGGGACCCCCATGCATGATGTTTCTCGCTCATCAATGTTTCTATCTCTTTATCCCTCCCCCTTCCTCTCTGAAATAAATAAAAACATATATAAAGTAGGCAACGGCTCCTCAGCTCCTGACACCAGCAAGTCCCAGGCAGAGCTAGGCAATTAGTTTGCAACTGCAGGTATTAAACCCTTTCCCTCTGCTAATAACAGGTGCCCCCAAATGATAACAGAGAAAACGTGGGGGCAGGCTTTGGCCTTTCCCCAAAACCCAGAGAAATGCCTCACATCCTCAGAGACACCGGGGATTCCTTTGCAATAGAATATACAATAAAAGGTGGCGGTGTTTGCCCCAACTTTGTGAAACCACAGCAAGAGTGAAATAAATTTCGGAGCTTCCACCGCCCTTCTTAGATTTCTTTTCTGTAGCAAACCTGACCTTCATAACTGTCAGCACCCACTCTCAGAATCGGCTTATACAAGTTACGCTAAGGAGACTAGACCCGGGGCAGCACAGATATTAAAGCTACTAAGCCAGGCAGGCATCTGAGGGAGAGGAGGGAAACCAAAACTCGGCGGCCGCTGCTTGCACCAAGGGCTCTGGCTTCTGGTTTACAAAGCTCGGCGTGGCTCCAGGTTGGTGATGATCAGCAGTGACAGGCAAGAGGAGCGCAGTGGTCCAATCAGGACTCCAGGACTGTGGCTTCTGGACTGTCCTATGAAGGAAAGTCCACATGCAACTCCGTGGCCCCAAACCACACATCCCAGAAACTGGTAATGTGACCTCCCTGAGAGATGGGAAGGTGAGGCCTGCACAGCTAACAAACCAAAATAAATCTCAGAAGTGCGATGGACTCAATTTACAAATTAGTATTCTTCTAAAGCACTAAAACTAGGGAATCTATTCAAAACTGATTTCCTCTTTATCTATCTAGTCTTTTCCTTAGAAAAGAATTTTTAAAAATCAACAAAGAATAACCTAATAAATAAGTACATGAAAATATGTTCAACATCAGTAGCTATCAGAGAAGTATGACTCAAAACCACTTCACACCAACTGGGATGGCTAAAACAAAAAAAGGCAGCAAGTAATGATGAAAATGTGGAGAAATTGGAAACTTTATACTAGCTGGTGGGGCTGTAAACTGGTGCAGCCACTTTGGAAAACAGTCTGCAGTTCCTAAAAATGTTAAATATAGTTATCATATGGTTTTCACTTGTAGGCATGCACCCAAAAGAAATGAAAACATATGTCCACATAGTTTGTACATGAATGTTCATACAAGGGTCAATCATAATAACTGAAAAATAGAAACAACCCAAATGTCCATCAAGAGATGAATTTTAAAAAAGTTATATATATATATATGCAATGGAATATTATTTGATTGAGAAAAAAGAATAAAGCACAGATACATGCAACAACATAGATAAACCTTGAAAACATTGTGTTAAGTTAAAGAAGCCACATATACAGAACTAAAGGTTGTATAATTCCATTTATAGAAAACTAGAGGCTCAGTGCATGAAATTTGTGCATTCCAGGGGCATGGGGTCCCTCACAGTCCAGATTGCCAGAGGGCACAAGCCAGGCCAAGGGACCCCACTGGTACACCATTGGGGTCAGGGAGGGGCCACAGGAGGACTCCAGGGCATGTCCAGTCCATCTCACTCAGTCCTGATCTGTCTGACCCCAGCAACAAGCTAATCTACTGGTGGGAGCATCTGCCCCCTGATGGTCAGTGCATGTCATAGTGAGCTGTTGAGTGGCCTTAACAAATCATTAGCATATTATGCTTTGATTGGTTGAACGGCCAACCAGATGACTGGACATTTAACATATTAGGCTTTTATTATGTAGGATGTCCAGGATAGGCAAATCCATAGACAGAAAGTAGATTAGTGGTTGCTTAGGGTAGGGGATGCAGGAAAATAAAAATTTGCCAGCCAAATTGTGGAAGGGGTTCATGGAGGAGTTCTGTTCTTTTTAGGGCAATAAAGATGTCCTAAAATTGATTGTGGTAATGACTGAAAAAAACTGTAAATATAGTCAAATACGTTGTACACTTTAAATAGGTAAATTGCATGATATATAAATTACCTCTCAATACAACTGTGTGTTTCTAGTTTTGTTTTTCCATTGATTTTTAGAGAGTGAAAGGCAGAGAGAGAGACAGAGAGAAACACGGATGTGAGAGAGACACATCACCTGGTTGCCTCCCATACCAACCTAGGTATATGCCCTTGACCAGAATCGAAACCCGGATCCTTCAGTCTACGGACCGACATTCTAAACACTGAGCCAAACCAGCAAGGCCAATTGTGTGTTTCTTTAAATGGCCTAAATCTAGATGAGAATTGGAAACAAAGTCAGTTAACGAAAAAGTGTTAGGAACCTCAAATTGGGAGTTTTTCTGTCTCTTTTGCACTGTAAATTTCCCCCAAATGATGATAAAGATAGCTTTTGATTATCACTTGAAATTTACAAGCACTTTTACAAATAAGGTCCTTTTGAGTCCTTGATGCAATCTTAGAGGAAGATAATTATCTTCCCTTAATTTTATACTCCGGGATGTGGTAGCTCCACGTTTCTGAGGTTCACTCCCTCTCTCAGTTGGCTGGTCACGGTAGATGTCAGTTCTTCCTGTGCCCTTGCTCCTACACTGCGTAGCATCTCAAGGCGCCAGGTAGATACTTATCAAGCCAATATGCAGAAATGGCACAGCCGACCAATCACAATGCAGAGAATGCCTTATTTTTCTAGGAGACGGACCTTTATGCTACATTCAAGCCAAGTACGCTCGGATCACTCGTCAGAAGTCTTGTGGTAACAGGGAAAGAACCCTTTGTTCTTTAGGAATTTCAGTTTGGGCTCACTTTCTTATGTGCCCCAGGGCCTAGAGCACGCAGTATCTGATGTTCCAAAAGATATTAATGAATACATAGATTCTCAGGCATCAATCAGTAGGCAGAGACTTAACGTTCTACACGGAACAACCATGGAAAAAACCACGGTCTAAAGTAGGAAGACGCAGGTTAGCTTCAGTTTTCTCATCTGTAAAGTGAGGGGGGAGAGGAATACTCCCACTGCCGTTGTAAAGATTTGATGAGAATATATCTGAAAATACTCGATTCACAATAGGCACTCAACAAATGTTCGTGGGTGCTAAAATGAAATAGTCTGATACCGTGACCTCTCTTATGGAGACCAGGGGTTCCTTCTGGGTATTTTAAACCTCAGATCTCACCTGAGAATGGTGTTGACTGGATTAACCAAACCTGAAACAGTAACTATCTAATTGTAAGGAAGACTTCATTCTTAATTTTATTTCAAGTTTAATATAAAAGTGTGTTCTCTTGTATCTCCAGGTTAATTTTCCAAAATCTTAATTGAGTGTGTGTGTGTGTGTGTGAATGAGTGTGTATTTGTTCACCAAACTAAACACTGAACAAGATTGCTATTTCAGAAGAAAACATAGAGGATGAGGGGAAATCTTTTTCTTTTTTGCCTTACTAGAATGAAAAGGAAATAACAATCCGAAATTCTGGGAATATAAGAATCTCCCAAAGTGGGAGAATTTTCTGCCCAAGTCTTGCCTAGTTGAATGATTTTTATTCATCCTTCAAAGGGACTTTTCAATCAAAGGAAACTGTAAATTCCTTCCTACAATCTGATAGGCTCAATGTGATCAAAGTCATACTACAAGAAAAGTCAAGGGTCTTAGAGAAAAAATAATCTGGGAACAATTTGAAGAATTTGTCATTATTTGGCTATTTATTAGATCTTTCCAATATCCCTGAATAGCTTGTGTATTCCAAACCGCATTCCTGATCTGTAACAATGACTCTTGGATCTTAAAACCAACCACCTTTATTAGTTCACCCAGTAACATTCATGGTCTCACCAAAAAGCATGTCCTCAAACCACAAGCTGGACAATTTTAAGCAGATGCAAGCAGATGACTTTCACTATTACAAGGTTTTTCTAATTTATATAAATAGTTTTTACAACTAGAAATAATGTGGTTGGACCATTAGACTAATTTACCATTAAAGCAGAAACAAAAGTCTGACGGATTTTAGACAATTATTTCAAATCTTTTCTGAAGCCTTGCTATCCCTCCTCTTATATATCAAGCAACAACTTTTTTTTTTCTCTTAAGGTTTATTCTGACTGCTTTCAAAAATTAGTTTTATCATAGAAAACAAAACAGAACTAGATCCAATATAAACAGACAATCGAAAATAAAGCCAGCTAAAAGCAGGGATAGATGTTACTATGCTCAGGGTCAGGGCTGTCACTGCTAAAAGCACACGCACTCTAAGAATCTGGAACCAGCTGCCTTGCCCAGGCCAGTGATGAAGGGATCACCAAATGTCTGTTTATATAATTCCCTGTGAACATGCTTTTACTTTTGCTTTACATTCCTAATCAACCTATCCTGTACCCTACGAAACATATTAGCAGTCTCCAGAAGCTCAGGGGCTGGGGAGAACCGGCTATGGGTGTGTTGTTTAACCTGGACATAGTTTCTCCTTGTCTTGATGGAAAAGTTCTGAAAATGGACAGTGGTGATAGTCACTCAACCTTGTGAATGTACAGAGTGCCACTGAACTGTTCACTTCAAAGTGGTTAAAAGGGTAAATTTTATGTTGTGTCTATCTTATCCTGATAATACCAGAAAAAGAATAAAGATATTGAGAAACAAAACGCTCACAAGCTAGTATCCTAACCACAAGTCCAAATGCTGCAAGGAGCCTGGTGGGCTGTGACCCATCAGTTCTAGTGTATTTGTCCTGGTCTGGCAACAAGGTTCAAATGCAGGACTGGATGAAATGTATTGTAAAATCACCTCCTTACCCGGGACAGAAAACCTAAGACTGGTGCTTTTCTGAAACGTTAGCAACCTAACGATCCCGTATGGGATCAGCATGCTGGTCAAGGTGGGACCTCAGAGCGTGTATTTTAGCAGGTCCCCAGCTGATGCCCCTGCTGGGCTGCGGACCTCCCTAGAAGCACCGTGTCCCCAGGAATGCCACCCTATCCGTCTAAATCTAGCACCAGGTCCTCTCACGGGGACGCCCCAGGGGCTGATCTCTCAAGCCCATTGGTTAGAGACTTCACTTACCAGCCAATCACCGTTCGTAAAAATGCGTTGAGGCGCTCGAACAGAAGGCCTGACTGCAGAGGGCTCCCAAGAGTCCCCACCCACCCACCCACCCACCTCGGGGACTGGAAAGCAGCTACTGGCGGTAAGGGACAAGGGACAGAGGAGGAGGAGGAGGAGGAGAGATGCAGCTCCTCAGAAGCCCTCCGGCCCGACTTCAAAAACAGTCTTGAAAATGCCCTTCCCCAGCTCGAAGAATGCCTGGAATCCAGTGGCCTGGCTCCAGCCTAAAGACTTCCAGCTCCGTTCCGTTCAGACCCAGCTCCCTATAGCAGAACCTTAACACGCAGTCCTGGAAAACGGACACCGCCCCGCGTTGTTGACAAACGCCGCCCCTCCCTTACACATGAGTCAGAAAGTGCACATAAAATAAGTAAATGAATGAAACGGGTTCTCCAAAGTTCTGCGGGGCAGGGGCTCAGACGGGGACTCCCAGGTGCGCAGTGTCCAAAGCCCCGCGGGCCGGCAGCGCAGGGGCCTTACCTCCCTCCAGCTGACCCTGCGCCCGCGTCCACCCCAGGCACCCGCTCCTGCCCCTTCCAGATACCATCATCGCCCAGGCTGGCCGTGCCCACAGAAACTCGGAGGCCCTTTAAACGGGGTGCCAGAGAAGCTCAACAGGAAGTGAGACCGCTCCCATCGCTGGGAGGGGGTGGCGCGGGGCCAGGTAGGAAAGAGAAAGTGGCCCCAGGTGCCTGCCTGCAGCGGCCTCGGGCGCGCGCTCCAACCCACTTCCAAACGGCTCCCCCAGACAAGCCCTATCCTACGCCGTTGTCCCCCGGGGGCATGGGGGAGCAAAAGTCAGCCAAGCATCCCCCAGAAAAGAAAGAAAGAAGAAAAAAAAAAATCAATCCTCAATTTTGAGCAAGAGCTCAAGGAAATGGGAATGGGGAGGGGACGGACTGGGCATGAACTCGCATTCACTCGCGCTGCCCCTTACCTCCGTCCACACGACGGATCGAGAGTGCCAGCGCCCCGCCACACCCCGCAAAAGCCCTCCTTTGCCAAAGTTGGGGCAGGAGGAAGGTCCCCCAGCGTCGCCGGAGCCCGGGCTGCGGCGCCTGGCGCAGCTCTTTTCCCGCCGGGACGCGCGGCGGGCGCTCGGAGCCGGGGCCGGAGAGGGAGGGAGGGAGGGAGGGAAGAGGGCGCGTTACTCGCCTGCAGGCTGGGGCGTCCGCGGTCGGCAGGGTTGGGCTCAGGCAGCCGGGGCTCCGGGCTGCGCTCCCACGCGGCGCCGGCTGCTGGGCCGCGGTCCCCGGCTCCCCGCGCGCGTCGCTGGCGGCGCCTCGCCCGAGCCCGGGAGCGGGAGACTGCCCCGGGAATGGGCGGGCGCAGTTGGCCTCCGCGGCCGCTCCTGTGTATTATTGTGACCCAAGCTATTTCCTGTTTGGAGGTTGGAGAGAAGTAAAAATATATACCCAAGTCTTGGGGCGCAGAGGGAGTTGGTCAGCGGCGGGCCGGAGAGCGGCGGCTCAGAGGGGACGAGGGTGGGCGGCGGCTGTCACCTGCTCCCTCGAGACACGGAGGAAGGAGACGCAGTTTGTTTTTTGTGTGTGGATTTTTTTTTTTTTTTTCAGCGTTACTTTGGGGTGTCTGGGAGGACGGGGATGCGGGGCTCTCACACGCCACCCAGCGGCGGGGCAGGGGCCGAAGCTGCAAAAATCGCCTAGGGCACTCCGCACAGCGCAACGCACTGCCCTACCTCTCCCCTTCTCTGCAAAACTGCCCCGAGCTTTCTCCCCGCCCAGGGCAGGCGGAATGCGCTGTGCCTCTTTCTTAATTCGTGCCCAGGCCGGCTTTCTCGCCCCCTGCAGGGGTGTGTGTGTGTGTGTGTGTGTGTGTTTGGTGGCACTGGGGTCTTTGTTTTTTGGGCGGGGGTGGGTGGGAAGCAGGTGAATGAGGTCGGTGGAAAGTTAACTTTTGAGATCAGCTTCCGTTCCCCTCCCCCTCCAGCCTCACCCTTCGCCAGGATCGCCGGGTCCGAGGCCCCAATCCGGAAATACCGGTTCCTCCCGCTGGGACAATAGGTGAGGGCGGGAGCGCTAACCCCAGAGTCCGCTTAGTCACTACCGAAATCCCTGCCCAGCCGAGAGAGCAGAGTCTTCCTAAGATCCAAGCCTGGCCCTGGCAAGCAGGTGCTCCTTTCACTTCGTCTTGTTTAAAAATCCTAGGGAGGTGCCCTGGCCGGTGCACCAAAAGATTGCTGGCTCGATTCCCGGTGGGGGCACAAGTCTGGGTTGTCTGCTGGTCCCGGGTGTGGGGCGGATGAGGTTCGTTCCCTCTTCCTACTCCTCTCCCTCTCCCTGCCTCCCCCTTCTGAATTGTATGCTTAAAAAGTGGTTAAAATGGTCGATTTTACGTGATGTATATCTACCACAATAACAAGAATTCCTGGAAAGGTCATGCCCTCTCATTCATTCCAGACTGCCAAAACCTCCTTCCCTTTCCCTACAGGAGCCTTTGCCAGAACTAAGGGAATGAATAACAGTGCTTCTGAGAAGTCTCAGGTTCATTTACTTGAAACTTCTGGAGGTAATCTATCAACATATTATTCCATGAAATGGTAGATTGAGCCTAGAAGACAGTACAGTTTTTTAAAAGATGAACAGTAGTTTGTCAGAAACAAAGTGCTAGGAAGGTGTATGCCACTGTTCACCTAAGAAAGCAGGAAATACATGTGCTTGTTTTTTTAGTTTTTTTAGTGAAAGGGTAAATAAATGGCTACCTATTTGAGAGAGTGGGGAAAGGTGAAAAGCACAGGCATGGAAGCTAGAGTTCTCCGACTATAACTTGTTTTGTAGATTTGACTTTGGAATGATTATATTTTACATAATTCTGAAAAAATTAAATCAAACACTTAAAAAAGCAGAACGCAACAAATGAATGTAGTTACCAATTTGGTGGCTTACCAATGTAAAGGGACATTATGTCAGGTGACTTTAAAACATAAGTATTTGACTCTACAACCCTTTGGTATGTACTCTAAAGAGGAAGAGAATGTTTTTTTAAAAAATAAAAAAAAAAAAATACAACACAAAAAAACCAGACTGCTTTTCAGCAATCATAATGTTAGTAGTAAGTAATTAGGTTAATGTCCTTAAGAATTAACATTTTTCAGTATAAAAGAGGTAAATTTAAAAATTAAAGAAGTTAAGCAATATTAAATTGGAATTGGAATTATCATTTAGAACTCATGATACGTTTTTCTTGAAAAAGATTCCAAGGTCTGTTTACTCAAAATGCCCATCAAACAATGAGCAACCTGGTAGGTGGTCACTGCTACAACTTCTAGGTGACCTCTGTCCAGCTTCAGGCAGGAATGACCCAAAAGGGCCTGATCTCCTGCCTCCCACCCAGAGCTTCTCTGTTAATGCCAGTGTGGGGATCCACAGAAACTTAGGTGCCCCTAACCACCACCCTGAAGTGTCTGTGAATTAATGCTTCGTGTGCTAACGCACTGGGGGGGGGGGGGGCGGGGGCGGAGGAATGGCAGGTAGAAGCTCATAAAGATTCCTTCCTTTTCCCCCCAAGATGAACTATCCTGAGACTCAGCCACTATCACTTCTCAGAAATCAAATCACAGGAATCAGCCAATCAGGTGCCTGAAGCAGCAGCTTGCTGGCCGAGGCGCCCTTGGATTGGCTCTCTCTGCTTCCCAGTTCCTCACCTCTTTCCCTAGGACCATGCTTCTCAATAAAGCCTCAAGGCTCTGCTTCCCTGGAAACCCCAAGCTAAGACCTGTACAAATTGTATCTCAGCATAACTACTGTATTTTTCGGACCATAAGACGCACTTTTCCCCCCCCCGAGAAGTGGGGGGGAAAAGTCCCTGCATCTTATGGTCCAAATATAGCCTACACATATACTTTTAAAAAAAAGTGTTTTTACTTGCCCGGCTCTGTGTGGTCTCTGTGTGCTTGCCCGGCTCTAAAATGGTTCTAAATGCTGCTGTTTACTCTACAGGGTTGATTACATGTGTTTATGACTGTGATGTTGGGTTTTAATGCACATAAAATATTTTAGGACACTATTTGTTTCAGAATCTTTTTTTCTTCATTTCCCTTCTCTAAAAACTGGTGCGTCTTATGGTCCGGAGCGTCTTATGGTCCGAAAAATACGGTAGTTGGTGAGAAACTTATTCTAGCCAATAAATAAGGGGGTGACAAAATTAGAATATCGGCACCTTTCAAAACCCTCATACAATTGAGCGAGGCGGAGATCACCAGACATTATAGGAACTATTAAAATAGAAAAGAAAAAAATGTGTTAAGCAACATTGCTACCCGGGGATCATCAACAAAATCCAGAACCAAAGAAGACAAATAATCCACTTCCTTCAACAAGCAGCAATGCATTAAAAATGATGGGGAGTGGGGAGAGGAGCTATAGATTCGAACATGTAAGTGATGTCAGTGAAACACAACGTGTAATCCTTGTTTTGGTCCTGATTCAAACCAACCAATCCCTAAAAAAAAAAAATGATAAGGTATTTGGGGAAACTTGATATTCCCTAACTTAGTAAAAAAAAAATTAGGAAAAGTTAAAAGATGTATTAATCCATGCCACTAATTTAATCTAATATGGAGTTGGTGTTCCTATAATACTTACATGTGTTTGGGTGGCATATTTATTTTATGTACAGGGTGGGGCAAAGTGGATTTACATTTATTCATCTGGAAATCAACACAATAATTAATTAATTAATAATAAAGAATAAACTGTGTTTCGCATACTCAACTATAAACCTACTTTTTGCCCCACCTTATATCTACATATGTTTGTATGCATACACCCACAAAATAAACCAACCATCCGTTTTAATCTCTTTCTGTGTGTGAAAGGAACGTTTCAAAGAAGGCTTGGCTCGGGGGTTTTCTTTGAATGGGTTCAGGTAGGAAGGAAGGGACTCTGGCTGGCCTCGCTGGCATCTGACCTTATCTCTGTTTTTCCCACCCACCCTCTTCGTTCTGGGTACATGCTGTATGTATTCCTTTGTCTGTGCTGCCCTGTGACCAGCAGGACAGCATTTTCAGTAACTAATAAACATTCCCATTCTGAAGACTAAACATTTCCAAATCCGCTCAGAGACCCAAAAGGACACGCCTCCACGGGCCCCAGGGGCACTGCTGTGGAAAATGGGGCAAGAACTCTGAGTCCTGACGGAGAGCCCAGCGGAGGCTCGTCCCTGCCCCTGGCACCGAGGCCGTCCCATAGAAACCACCTTCCCTTCCCCGGAGACAAAGCCCCATTCTGCTGCCTCCGGGACAGCAGCTCTTGTGTTCTGTGTCCTGAGGTTCTGAAACCGATACTGTGCTTTGCCTGCAGACGGGACAGACACGATGGGGAAAAGGGTCAAATCACAGGCTAAAGTGGGGCACTCGCCTTGGTAAGGCAGGTGTTTTCTTTACTGGTAATAGGTGCCCCGCCGAGTCCCAGAAAGAGCCTTATTTCTAGTCTGGACTTGGCTGCCTGCTGCCTATGTGGTCCTTGAACTTTACAGTTAACTTCTCTGAGGCTCAGCTTCAGTCTCCTCACTCTCTGACCCAGCTGTTGTTGGTGGACATGGGGTGTCCATTGGTGGAAATGGGGGAGCCCTTTCCCCACTGAATACTGGGGGTTGGGTCCTTAGGATATCTCCAGAAAAAGAATTTTCTGAGATTCGCGTGGGAGGATGAGTGGTCTTTATTTGGGTGGAGTTATATCCCTGGGCTTGCAAAGTCCCATTTCCATTAATCCAGTCCTGGGAAATGTGCAGCTGGGGATTCAGCAGAGCTAAAAGCAAAGCCAGAGTCCAAAGTGTCTGTTCCCTGGGGGAGCTGAGTCCACAGTACAGCATTAGGCCAATCACAGTCCATCAGCCCATTGTGTGGGGCCCTCATGGGCCATGTGGGCAGAATACAGGGAGGTGAGAGCAGGCCCTCTGAAACAAGTGTCCCAAGGGAGAGAACTCCTTCCTTTAGGAGCTTACCGTACATATCTTAACTTTTCCCACACCTCTTCTGGCCAATGACCTGTTTCCAGGTGTGACTGACAGGAAAGCACCTTCCCTATGCCATCCAGACCTTATTGGACAGTCATTTATTCTTCCTTTGGCAGTCCCCTCCCCCAGGATCTATGGGGAATAGGCCTGGAAAGTGATAAACTGCAGCTTCCTGGCACAAATGGCATGCCATTATATTATCTGGCCTTCCCTTGCTCCTTTCCTGTTATTAATAACTGGGTTTATTACAATGGTATCACAGCAACTATTTCTACATATCTACCTCCCCTCCCCCGATCCTCACACAAGTATGGAAAGAAATATGCTCAAGAATTCCTCTCTGTTTTAATAGAAAAAGAAAAGTTTTTTTTTTAATTAATTGACATAAAAAGAATGGGTGAATAAACAATGGTGCCAGCATACAATGTGCTAACTGTATCTTGGTCCGGCCACACAATAATCAATAAAACATTACCAGTGCTTCTAATGATGCCACATGTTTCCAAATCCTAATTCTCCCCCAAATTTGTGTTGAGATTATCACTACATTAAATTAGGCAGTCATTTTTTTTTTTTTAAGTTTTACCAAAATATACAATCTTTCTAAAACAATGTATTGTTTGGAGTTGCTTCTTTTGAGCTTTATAGGAATAGACTCACACTCTATGTAGTTTTCTGCAACCAGCTCTTTTCACTGCAAATTAGATTTCTCAGATTTATTCAGGAAATGTTGAGTATAGCTATCTTCACCCAATTTTACTCCTATGTAATATCCCCTTTCCATTCTTGATTTGAAGTTTTCCTTTGGATAAAAGATGCCCACCCTCTAGGCAGACATTTACTTTCTTGGTGAACATTAGAGAAAAGATGTCAGATCAGCCAGGACTGGTTTGGCTCAATGGATAAAGTGTCAGCTTGGAGACTGAAGGGTCCCGGGTTCGATTCCAGTCAAGGGCATGTACCTTGGTTACGGGCATATCCCCAGTAGAGGATGTGCAAGAGGCAGCTGATTGATGACTCTCTCTCATCGATGTTTCTAACTCTCTATCTCTCTCCCTTCCTCTCTGTACAAAAATCAATAAAATATATTAAAAAAAATATTTCAGATCATTGGAAGATCAGAATTTGTGGACAACAGGAATGATTCTCATTTCCATTCACCAAGAAATACATTTATCGTCCTATGTCCTTTGGGGGTTTTGACTTCAAAATATGTTTTAAATTGTTCGCTGTACTAGTCTTTCCACTATTTTGTATGTTTGAAATTTTTTCTATATAAAAAAAAAGAAGGGGCCTGGCTGGTGTCATCTCCGATGATTCTCTCTCATCATTGATATTTCTCTCTCTCTCTCTCTCTCCCTCTCCCTTCATCTCTCTCTCTAAAAATCAATAAAAACATATTTTTTAAAAAAATAGTATCGGGGGGATTGCATTGAAATGACATCTGGATGTCTTAGCTTTGTTTGATTTGGGGGGGAGGGTACGGCTTTTAAGGTATATCTGACTGACGGAGGGATGCTCTTCATCAGTTAAAAACAGAAAGCTTTTCTACATGAACCAACGTGTAAAATTCTCCAAGACCTGTTGCTAAGGAAAAAGACAAGTTGCAGGACAATACAGATTGTGTGAACCTGCTTATACATTAAGTACACACAGAGATTTGCAAATGAGTAGAAAAGGGGATGGAAGGATGCACAGCTAGATCTAGGCAGTGGTGCTTAGCAAAAGGTGAGTGGGAAAGGCTGTGATTTAGGGCATGGGGAACAGTGGAGAAGACAGACCTGCCCTTTTGGGGTACTGTTTTGAACTTCGTTGAAAGCAAAAGTAAAAGAAATGCATGGGGTGGACTAGAAGATCTGCCAGGTACTATCTGGTTGACACTTCCAGCGGTCCTAATGGGATGGAGGACATCTGTCTCCATGGGGACTGGGTTAAAGGTTTTGGTCCCAGTGGCCTGGTGCTCCCTGAAGATTGAATGGTGCCGAAACCGGTTTGGTTCAGTGGATAGAGCGTCAGCCTGTGGACTGGGGGGTCCCGGGTTCAATTCCGGTCAAGGGCATGTGCATTGGTTGCGGGCACATCCCCAGTGGGGAGTGTGTGGGAGGCAGCTGATCGATGTTTCTAGATCTCTGTCTCTCTTTCTTCCTCTCTGTAAAAAATCAGTGAAATATATTAAAAATAGACGAAGCTGGTTTGGCTCAGTGGTAGAGCGTCGGTCTGCGGATTGAAAGGTCCCAGGTTTGATTCCAGTCAAGGGCATGTACCTTGGTTGCGGGCACATCCCCGGTAGGGGGTGTGCAAGAGGCAGCTGGTCGATGTTTCTCTCTCATCGACATTTCTAGCTCTCTATCTCTCTCCTTTTCTCTCTGTTAAAAATCAATAAAATATATTTTAAAAAAGAAATATATTAAAAATAATAATAATAATAATAAAGATTGAATGGGGACAGCTGCAGCTCTCAGGAATGGGCTGGCTGTGAGTGCACAGGGCACGTGACTGCTGAGAGCTCCTAAAACACACTTTACCCCGGCCTCATCCCTCGTCACACCCATCCATTGGAGACCCCCCAAAAGCATGCTAATCGATAAGGAATTCTTCCACTTAAATCCCAGGTCCCTCCTCCCTCCAGGGTGCCAAAGCAGGCAGCAGCCCCACCTTCTTCCCAAGCAGAAATGGAGCAGGTGAGCACCTCACCTGTAGCTACCAGGCACAACGAGGGAAGAAGGACAAGAGAAGCAGCCAAAGATGATTCCTTCTCCTTGTTCAGCAATCACTGGGATGGTTAATTTGATCCCTTTTATAAGCTTTATAACCCCCCCTACTCTGGTGTGATACCTTAATTCGTGCCATTTGTAACTCCCTGTGGAGAGCCAAGGGGTCCCTCTACATTCATGGCTTCTGTGGCCAAAGCTCTGGAAGTCTTGCTAAGAGTCTATCTGTTCAAGTTGGGAGCACACTGCCTGCTTTATGGCACTCGGCAGCATTACTTATGCGGACTTTGACAAACAGCTCATAAAGAAAGAGTAGTTTGTGTTGATCACTTATTAACAGTCCAAAGATCATTGTAGTTTCAGTCAAGCCTCTGGTGGACATTAATTTTAAACACCATGAAAAGTATGCTTTCCCTGGACCTGGGATTGCCTGTGAAGCTCCAGGGAGAAAGATGGAGATAGAAATATGTGTATGGATAAAGATAAAGTCATTGTACAACTTTGAAGAAAACAGAGATATGACTACTTAGAGTGCTTAATGTGAAAATCATTTTTTCCATTATGATTCTTACAAAGTTCTACACAATAAGTTAATAGTTCTGTAATACTAGTAATTATAACTGATATTGTATAGACCAAGATGTAGAAATTAAAGTCTGAGATACAGTTGGATTACACCTACGCTCATTATTCACTGCGTAATTAATAGTGGGGGCTTTGGAGACATTACCAAAATAACGGGCTTACATTTAATGGGTAGGTATTTGGCATATACGTCTGTGACACTAAACTGAGGTTGTACAAACATACTCATCGATTAGAGATTTTTCCACTTAAATCAATCACAACAATTTAAAAACACAACCAAAACCAGAGTAGGTGAGGGTGTGCTGAAATTGCTGCATCGGTATTACCATTGTAAATTGCTCCTGCCTTTTTTTTTTTTTTTTTTTTTCCCACTATATTGATTTTTTACAGAGAGGAAGAGAGAGGGATAGAGAGTTAGAAACATCGATGAGAGAGAAACATCAATCAGCTGCCTCCTGCACACCCCCCACTGGAAATGTGCCCGCAACCACGTACATGCTCTTGACCATAGTCGAATCTGGGACCTTTCAGTCCGCAGGCCAATGCTCTATCCACGGAGCCAAACCGGTTTTGGCTGTTCCTGCCTTTTAAAACGCATTTTCATAAAATGCATTAAGACTTGCAGAAAATGACTAAATCATTTGACCCTGTCATTTTGCCCTGGGGCCCCATCTTAAGACAATCACACAAAAGCAGAGAAAAATAAATGCCCACAATTTTTCATCAACACATTATTCACAAGAGAGAAAAAAAGGAAAACAATGAAAATATCCCACAATTAAGGGAAAGTTAAGTAAATTAAATCATATTCATTAAAAGGAACATCATGTGGAACATATTCATGTTAACTGTGAAGTATGTCACAATATTTATTCAGCCAACAAATATTTATTGAGCCAGCTTTACTATATCATGCAAATGAAGATTTTTGCCTTCACAGAGCTTTTGGATAACACTCACAGTGTAATATTGTAGTATAAGTGACAATATAAAAAATTCACATGCTTGCTGAGACCGGTTTGGCTCAATGGATAGAGCGTCAGCTTGGGGACTGAAGGGTCCCGGGTTCAATTCTGGTCAAGGGCATGTACCTTGGTTGCAGGCATATCCCCAGTAGGGAGTGTGCAAGAGGCAGCTGATCGATGACTCTCTCATCGATGTTTCTAACTCTCTATCTCTCTCCCTTCCTCTCTGTACAAAATCAATAAAAAAATACACTTTTTAAAAAAATTCACATGCTTTATCACTGCAGAAATGAAATGCATAGACAAACTAAATTTTATCTGGGGTAGTAATAGCACAAATTGACCCCATCCCGGTTCTTCATCATTTTACAGACTGCATTAAGTACTTGTTTGATTGATTTTAGACAGAGAGGAAGGAGGGAGAGATTTTATTTATGCATTCATTGGTTGCTTCTTGTATGTGCCCTGACTAGGAATTGAACTCACAACCCTGGAGTATTGAGATGATGCCTTAACCAACAAACTGAGCTATCCAGCCAGGGCTGATTCACTATTTTTTAAATTGAAAATATTATTCAACATACATTGCTGGTGGGAATGTAAAATGATACATAAATTCTGGAAAACAGTTTATTTCTTTTTAAGAATAATACTAAAACATGCAAGTACCATATAACCCAGAAATTCACTCTTGGTAATTTATTCCAAACAACTGGAAATTTATGTTTGTAGATAAACCTGTACATAAGTGTTCATAAAAGCTTTATTCATAATAGCCAAAAAGTAGAAACAATCGAGATTTGATCCCTAGTCAAGGCTTGTACAGAAGGCAACCGATGGAAACTTCTCTCGCACATCAATCAATCTCTCTCTCTCTCTCTCTCTCTCTCTCTCTCTCTCTCTCTCTCTCTCTCTCTCAAATATAAAAACATCCAGAGAGGATTAAAAAAGGAGTACTATTGTTAGCTGAAAAGGCAGAATAACGAGTAGTCTATATAGAAGAGGTACAGCTCTGCAAGCAGACGAACAGGATCTGAAATAAGTTTGTGCAAAAAGGAAAGCACTATGAAAAGCAGTAAGATCTGAGCAAACGCATTTTTCTTTTCAACAAGTTCTTGCTAATTCTGTTGGTTCAAGGTCTTGTAGCAATGTGTACTTTTAAAAGAGACTTGGAGGATTCTTTTCTGCCAAGTCCAAGAACTCCGGAGAGAGGCACGCGGTACCAGAGAAAGCGCATGGGCGTTGGGAGTCCCACAGACCGGGGGACTAAGGTGAGCTTGCTGGATCGACTTGAACCTGTTTTCCCTTTTAAAAACGAGGATAATATTACCTGCCTCATAGATCGTTGTTAGTGCTGGAAATTGTATACCTATTTACACAGAGAAAAAAATCTAGAAGGATACTGTATCAGGATTATGATCAGCTACGAAGAATAGAATCTCAACCACAGTGGCCAAACAAGATAAGCCTTCATTTTATTTCATGTCACAAATATTTGGAGGCAGACAGTCCAGTTTTCATATAACAGCTCCAAGATTAAAGCAGAAGTCATGGCTTTTCCAGTTTTTCTCCCCTACCAGTTCTGCCTGTGTGTTTTTTGTTTCTTTTTAAATATATTTTGATTGATTTCAGAGACAAAGGGAGCGGGAGAGAGAAATAGAAACATCAGTGATGAGAGAGAATCATCAGACAGTTAGCTACCTCCTGCATGCCCCACGTAGGAGATTGAGCCCGCAACCTGGGCATATGCCCTGACCAGGAATCAAACTGTGACCTCCAGGTTCACAGTCAACGCTCCACCACTGAGCCATGCCTGGCCTGCCTGTGGTTTTTTGGTTTTTTTGTTTGTTTGTTTTTGTTTTTTGTTTTTTCTTAATATATTTTTTTATTGATTTTTTACAGAGAGGAAAGGAGAGAGATAGAGAGAAACATCGATTAGCTGCCTCCTGCACAACCCCCACTGGGGATGTGCCCACAACCAAGGTATATGCCCTTGACCAGAATTGAACCCGGGACCCTTCAGTCCATAGGCTGACGCTCTCTATCCACTGAGCCAAACTGGTTTCGGCTGCCTATGGTTTTGGTTCTCATAGATCCAACATGGTCCCTCCACCTTGAGGCATCTAGTGGACAGTGTAGGGAAAAGCCTGTGCCAGCTGAGTCGACCTGTAAGTTTCCTAGAAGCTTTTCTGCTTATATTGTCAACAATTACACACTCAACATATACCCTCACACATATTCTAGCTTCTAAACTCTTTACAGATAGAGCTTACACCTGGCACAGTGACACATACTATATGCTCAACAAATACATGTTGAATTGAAAAACTGAATTGTCTCCTCATCAAGGTATGACTTCCTATGTGAATAAGTCAAAAGTAAAATATTAATTTCTTGACTTGATATGACTAAATGCTCCTGTCAAGAAAGTTCTGAATGTTGCTTCACTATTAAACACCCACCGTGAAGAAAAAAAAAAAAGCAACTTCTTACCTGGCTCCCAAGCCATCCTATGAGCCACACTGTCTGGTTTGCTTTGCCTTGCAGTTGCTAATCTGAAACCCAGGAGACAGAAGCCAGGGGCAGTCCGGTGTGTGGCCTGTTTGGAGAGCATGGTCCATGCACTCACTCAGAGATGGAGCAGCCGCAGGTGCCCGGTTAAAACCTCCAGAACTGTGTCTCGAGGGTGGGCCTAACAACTGTGCGGCAGCCATGAGTGTGAGAAACTGTGTTGAGAACCGAAGCGTCACTAAAATGAGGAGCTCAGTTAATTAGCCTCACCTATGGTTCCCAAGGCAACAAGGCAACAACCCCCTTAGGATCCTGGGTAATAAGATCCTTTCAAACTCACTTGGGAGATATCGTTTGCCTGTGGTCTGCACCTGCCTTGCTGGATATGATGCGTAGGGTTTTCACTTTCTGGGGTGCCAGCTCAAAGCACCCAGCAAATGCACATTAGTTCTTACGTGTTCTCAGATCCCACTGACATACACTAAATATCCCCCAATCAAGTTCCTCCTAGCACAGACCCACCCACTGTGTGTGCAAGGAGGTGATGCTGAGCAATTCGTTCCTGCTCAGCTCCACACTCTTGATTCATAGCATCATAGTTGCTCATGAGATGGGTGGCTCAAGCAATCGCCTGCTTTTTGGAGGTTATTTAGGTCCACAATTCCTTAGCTGTAATTCTGGAATTTCAGAATTTTGTCTCTGAAACCCAAAGCTTGGTGCTTAAACTAATTTGGCAGCAAAATCTGACCTGAACTGATGATGTAAGTGTATTTATGGTCCTTCCTTATTCTACTTGGTACAAATAATCATACATTTCACTGGGGATATATCTATGGATTTAATTATGGGAGACCTCCCTAGACTCTGCTGGCAGCATTACATCATGCTATATAGTATATATGCCATATTTCTAAAACAAACAAACAAAAAACCAACTCAGAGTTCCAGCCAAGACCGGTTTGCCTCAGTGAATAGAGTGTTGGTCTGT
The DNA here is from genome assembly GCF_014108245.1 of Pipistrellus kuhlii. Taxonomy (NCBI): domain Eukaryota; kingdom Metazoa; phylum Chordata; class Mammalia; order Chiroptera; family Vespertilionidae; genus Pipistrellus; species Pipistrellus kuhlii. The sequence continues at coordinate 30,935,556 of NW_023425427.1, forward strand.
GGACTGAGGAGTCCAGGGTTCAATTCCGGTCAAGGGCATGTACATTGGCTATAGGCACATCCCCAGTGGGGGAGTGGGGGTGCAGGAGGCGGCTGGTTGATGTTTCTCTCTCATTGATGTTTCTAGCTCTCTATCCTTCTCCCTTCCTCTCTGTGAAAAATCAATAAAATATGTATTTTTAAAAAACCTCAGAGTTCCAAAACATCTGGCCTAAGGATGCCGGATAAAGGCTTGTGGCCCTGTAAAATTAAACCTCAGGGAGATGAGCAGTGATTGATGGGCTGGTTATTCAGCATGTCACATTGTACTCGGAGCACCATGATAAACTGTAGAGTCTCTGCTTTCCCTGCCCAAACATACAATATATCTCACCCTAACTATTGCATGCTGGACCAGCCTCGCAGACATTTTTGTAGACTCATTATACGTTACCCCACCCCCACCCCCCACACTCCACCCCAGCCCACCCCCAATTCTTACGCTAGGAATTCTCACTGGCTCTGCCTATAGGGACAAGGCAGAACAACTCCACTTCCTCTTCCTGCTTTTCATATCGTAAGAAAACAAGCAGCCACCTAAGGCAAACAACGCCAGTTTCTCTGCAAGTTTCCAGGGAAGGCAAAGGAGGAGAACACCTACAAGGTGAACACCTACAAGGAGAACACCTTTTCCTGTGCATTGCCTACTTTCCTTTGCATAGGACTTGGTTTTGTGACTGCTCTACACGTTACCACAGCAAGCTCACTTTTCAAATATCCAAAATAAGTCGGGAGCATGATTGGGATCTTTCATTGTGCAGACTGCAGGCACATGAAGGTTTCATGGAGGATAGAGTTATTAGAGTGGATGAATGGATTCAGGTCTAAAGGTATTTCTGTTGCCCTCATAGAGGAGATAGTATGGATATTTCCTTGTTGTTCTTTGTCCCCGGAACAATGGAATGTACTTAATAAATACATGAGTAATTGCTCCTCTCAGGGGGAAACAGGCCAAAGGGCATTCCAAAGAAAACTCAGGAGTCCTTCCCCATATCTGATGGAAGAGAGTCCTGTAACTCAAAAAGGAAACTCAGTAGACTTCACAGCCTCATAAATTTGCATTCACTACCACCACATACTCTTTGGTGCAGGATCCTGGGACAGATACCAAAGCCTCACCAGAATTAAGATCTTGTGCTTAAGCCCTGAACTGTCAGGGCAGATGCCTGTGTTTCAGGCATGATTCCCAATAGGAGGTGTGCAGTAGGCAGCCAATCAATGATTCTCTTTCATCATTTACACTGAGTGGCCATATTATTATGGTCTCTAACCGCATAATAATCTGACCACTCAGTGTGTATTAGATTAGATGCCTGGTGCATGAATTTGTGCATGGGTGGGATCCAGCCAGCCTGGCTAGGAGGAAAGGACATGGGCAGTTGGCTGGCCTATCTGCTGGTCACACTCCTAGTCAAAGACATGGATCTGATATCATTCCAATACTCCACAGAATATCATATATATAGATTAACTATGAGAAATAACTCCCTGATTTCTCGGCATAGCTAAGTCTCCTATAAGACTTAATATAACAGCCCTGACTGGTTTGGCTCAGTGGATAGAGCATTAGCCTGTGGACTTCAAGAGTCTGAGTTCGATTCCCGTCAAGGAATCCAGTAGAGGATGTGCAGGAGGCAGCTGATGGATGTTTCTAACTCTCTATCCCTCTCCCTTCCTCTCTGTGAAAAATCAATAAAATACTTTTTTTTTTTAAAGATGTAATATAACAATCATAAAGGAACATCATGAGTAACAACAACAAATTTCTCAAAGTAGCCATGGCTTTTTTTTTTTCTTGTAATCCTCACCTGAGAATATGTTTTATTGATTTTAGAGAAAAAGAGAAAGAAACATTGACCAGTTGCCTCCCATACACACTGGGGATCAAACCCACAACCTACGTATGTGCCCTGACCGGGAATTGAACCCGCAGCCTTTTCTGGTGTGAGGGATGATACTCTTACCAACCGAGCCACTCGGCCAGGGCAGTAGCTGTGGCTTCTTACATTCTGAATGCAATCCTCGGTCTTACTCTGCTCAGATCCCCACCCCACCCCCCCTCACCCAGAAGGCCCCCACTCTCCCCACAGCTCACCTGCTCAGGAGTGCCTTTATCCTCCACCCTCTCCACCAGCTGCTAGCTATTGTACTCATCCCTCAGGCCTTCTCCTCAATCTTCCCCTGAATCAAAAGCTATTGCTGCCCCAGCCAGTTTGGCTCAGTAATTAGAGCCTCAGCCTGTGGACTGAAGGGTCTTAGGTTTGATTCTGGTCGAGGGAACATACCTCAGTTTCAGGCTTGATCCCCAGCCCAGGTGGGGGCTCATGTGGAAGGCAACCAATCCATGTGTCTCTCTCGCATCAATGTTTCTCTCTCTCTCTCTCTCTCTCTCTCTCTCTCTCTCTCTCTCTCTCTCTCTCTATCTCCCCTTCCTCTTTCTCTAAAAATCAATGGGAAAATATCCTCTGGTGAGGATTAACAAACAAAGAAAGAAACAAAAGCCATTGCTACTTTGCTTGAGCTCCTCCTGCCCTTTATTTTAAGCCTCCGTTCCAGCACTACTTGGAGTTTTCGATCATAATCATGTAAGCCTCTGCCTCTCTTCCCAGCTGTCAGCGTTGAGAGGAGTGTGGTGGTGTCAGAATTCCTTGTTAGGTGTGCCTCCAGGACATTACACTCCACACGTTTAGACTCTGTTGTTTCTCAGCTCCCAGTGTGGGTGCTGGTGGCGGTCAAGCCAGAACACAGGGTTGCCAACTGTGACTTCATGGCAGGTGCCCGTGGGCAGAGAGCAGAGGGGCCCTGTGTGGTCCTCCTGACTGAGTTGTAGGCCTGGGGCATTTCTGAGGGAGGTGACCAGGCAGGTGTTTCCTGTGTGTCCTCACCTGGAAAGAGGCCCTGATAGCTGGGCCCTGAAAGTGGGGAAAGTGGAGTCTTGCCAGTGTTTGCCTTTGAGTCGGTGTGGAGAGAGAAATCAGTTTTGACCCCAGGCAGCCCCCTGGTCTGGTCCACCTCACCACAGGCATCTGTCTGCCATGGAAGGATCCTAGCAGTGGCTGGTGGGGGATTAGATGGAGATAAAGCAGAGGCTCCATGTGCAAGCTGCACTTTCTCCCGCACAGACCTGGCTGATTTCTAGATTATGAAGGAGCAACCAAGAGTTCCGGTGGAGCTCTGTTTGATAGCGTAGTTAACAGCCTCCCTAATACAGTAGCTTCTGAAAGAAATATGTTCTTACATTAGTATAAGTTACTTGAGAATTATCACAGCAAAGTTAAAAACAAAACAAAAATAACAACAAAAACAATAGTCTAAAGCAATGTACTTCTACTAGAGGCCATTGCATTGAAGAAATTTGTGCAATAGGCCTTCATTCCCTTGGCTTCCAGCACTGGTTTTCCTCCAGCACCTGGGACCCAGGCCCTCACTCTGGACAGAGTCTGCCATCTTCCTCTTTGTTGCAGACCTTGGCTAGAGACTGCCATCTTTGCCTTTGCTGCAGTCTTTGTCTTCACTTCACCAGAGTGCTGCCCTGGTAGATCCCTTCACCCCCCAAACCTCTATAGCAGGCACCCTGCCCCAACCAGCCACTCCATACCTGGAGCAGCTGGAGGGCCGACATGTTTTGTCCTTCTAATTTGCATATTCCCTCCTGATTGGCTAGTGGGTGTAGCAGAGTGATGGTTAATTTGCATGTTTGTCTTTTATTAGTGTAGATTTCTCTAAGTTTAGCTTTCCTGAATCCAATGGGGATAGCCTACTCATCTTTCCCTTTCCAGTCCTCCCCCCTGAGCAGGAAGAAATGCAGGTAAGGTGACAGGTGTGATGAATCAATGACCAGGGGAACTGGGTTTTGTCCTAGCTTTGCCTGTGACTGGTTGTGTAACTTCAGCTCACCTTTCTAGGCCTCAACTTTTTTATTTAGAAAATAAGATCTGGACAAGAACAGACTAAAACACCTGTGTTAATAGACACAACAGGAGCTCCCCAAAAAGGGTTTTGAACCCAGATATCTGGGAAATTCTGAACTAAACAGGCTTCTCCACTGAAGGGTTTTTCAGGTGTTTGCACTGTAACTTTTCAAGAGGGGGAAAGGCAGAGCTGTGTGTCCCAGATTTCCCTGGCCACAGAATTCCTTTATTCCCGTAGAGCCCGTGGGGCTCACATGGGAAGCCCTGGAGTGGAGAACCTCTCAGCTCCCTTGCAGAGCCTCTCTTTTCCTCCCCCTTCCCAGCCTGGCCGCACGGGGCCTTCTCTGGCTGTGTTCTATTTGCTCCACACATGTCCCTCCCCGTCCCGGTGGGCTTAGCTCCTCATGACCACCTTCCCGGCACAAACAACAGAGCCTGGTCCTCCTCATTTCTCTGAAAATTGAGATCCATCATTAACTGTCAAACCGTAAAACGTATATGACTAATTGAAAAACACACAAGCAATACAGGAAAGTGCAAGTGAAGAAAATAAAAATGTGCCCCCTTTCTTACTGTTCAGAAGTAACTCTAACAGAGCACTAATTACCAGAGGACTCTACAATTGGCAATGTTTTGTTTGTTTATTTATTTGCTTCGATTACAAATGATTATGGCAAAAGTTATAGAAACAGAAACTTTAGTAACTCCTATATTTCTAAAACATTGAGTCAAGACCAAGTAATTAGAGTTATTGTGTGATATTTAGGTGGAGGGAGTTGTTATGGGTTGAATTGTGTCCTCCCTAAAAAATGTATGGAAGTCCTAATCTTAGTACCTTCAAAATATGAACTTGTTTGGAAATACAGTCATTGCAGAGATAATTAATAGAATTCAGATGAGTCCTACCGGAGAAGGAGGGTGAACACTTAATCCAATATGACTGATGTCCTTAACAGAAAAAGGCCACGTAAAGACAAAGGGAATGAGAGGGAAGAAAACCATGTTGTTAATGGAGAAATGCCTGGATGGTCTTCTCTGTTGCTAGTGGGAGTGGGGTTCTTACGATAGCATGAGAAAAATAATTTTCTGATACATGCATGGGATGAAGCGTGATTTTTATGTGAGTGGGATTACATCCCTGAGTTTCCAAAGCCGCATTTCCCTTAATCCAGTCCTGGGAGATGTACAGCCAGGAATTCAGTGGAACTAGACGCCAAGCCAGTGTCCAGAGTTTCCGTTCCAGGGGGAAGCTGGATCTGGTTTAGCACAGGCTAGTTGCAGTCCATCAGTCCATCTGTGGGGTCCACAGGGCCGTGAGCCACGAGGACGAATGCAGGAGCTCAAGACCCCCGACAAGCCATGAGCCAAGAGAGTAAGCACGCAAGAGGCGAGAGCACGCGAACCAAGAGGCAAGAGCGCCAAGAGCAAACTCCTTGGTTTAGAAGATTAAATGTCTCAGATCTTCTGATGCTATGCCTACTTTGGCCAATGACCTGTTCCCAGCTGTGACTGACAACGTGCCTTCCCTCACCCAGATGTTATTGGGCAAGTGTCTGTTCTTTCCCTGTCCAGTCCCTCCCCGCATCGACCTGCAGGGAATGGGCTGGTGGCAGCCTGGAGAGGGTTACAAGGCAGCTTCCTGGCAAAGCTGCACAAGTAACTATACGTGGCCTTTCCAGTTGACTAATAACTGGGTTAATTACAGCTGTACCAATGTGACAATGGAGGTCTAGGTTTGAGGGATTCAACTACAAGCCAAGGAATGACACCAAAGCCAAGAGCAAGGAATGGAGCAGATGTTCCCCTAGAATCATCTAAAGACCACCTTGCTCCAGACAATATAGTCATTTGGGCCTAGAAATGAGAAAAAACCTGGTGGCCAGAAGGAACATGGGTTAAACTGACCTAAACATGTCATCAGCTCTCCACTCTCTGCTAAAAAAATATATATATATATATCTCCTTTCTAAGGGCTTGCTTTTCATACCCTGACATGAAAAATTCCACAGGCCTGTCTTTTTCAAAAAGCCCGCCTTTTTAAGCAAGCTAGCTTTGTCCCCAGCTTAAAAAGCAGCCAGCAGAGCTAGCCCCCCAGCCAATTCAAAGGCACCTCCTTGCCTCCCTGGTGCTCAAGCATAAGTGTAATAAAATCTGAAAAATTCTCTGGGGTTTATCCTCAATTTCCATCTTGGGGAACCCAAGAATCCCAATGCCAGTAGCAAGGGGGGGAGTGAAATCACGAGATGGATGGGGCACCAGGCTGGATGCCTCCCACTCCCAACCAGGTGTCAAGCCATGAAAATGCTTCACCAGGAATCCCCCTTCCTGACTCTGCTACCGAGCTCATTCTCTACTGTCCCATTCCTCCTGCCCACCACTTGCTTAGGACCAGAGGATCCATATAAAATGCACAGCTACTAGGTACAATGATCCCCAGGGTACAGAGTACAGGAAAACAAACAACAAACACACAAACCCAAGATGCAGGACCATTTACACACTGTACTACCTGTTACAATTCAAAAAACCCTCTTACACTTGCTGGTATAAATACAAGATCGTCTCTGTAGGCCTATCGCTCACACTCTTTTCACAGTACATCTTATTCGTTTACTTTCCATTTTTTTTTGTATACTTTTCTATCCAGGAGACCATGACTTCCTTGAGGGGAAGGAATGTGTTTGTTCACCTTTGTATCCTAGCATGTGGCTTGGATCAAGTAGGAAATCATAAAAGTCAGTTGAATAAATGAGAAGTAAAGGTTCAAAAAAAAACACTGCCCTTAACAGTTTCCTTGTCTCAGTTAAATTTACTAAACCAATTTTTAAAGACATAAACACAGATCCATCAAGGGTGTATGCCACTTCCTACCTCTTTAAAGTTTTGTGTTTGTTTTTTTTTAATCAGGAAGAGCCAGAGGCAAAAAAAAAAAAAAAGTCATGAAATCACACACACACACACACACACACACACACACACACACACAAACATCTAATTAGAAGGGCCCATTTACAAGCCCTAGCTCATCACCTCACTAGCTATGTGTGCTGATCCTATAATTTCAGGCTACTAAACACTGTTATTTTCCTTCTCTGGGCATTAGGCAACTCAGAAAAGGGTTCCAGAAACATTTCAACACGACTGACACTCATGATTACGAATATTATTAATACTGTTTATTTTATTTTAATGGCCTGTCTTCTAAACTCGTGTATCCGATCTCAGAGAAGAATGTATTTGTAGGATTGCAGCCAAGCACAGCCCTGAAGGCTTTCTACAGGGAGTCTCCCGCCTTCCCAGCACGGACCTGCTCCCCTGGCGATCTCCCCTCCTTTTCAAGCTGCCCTGACAGATTCCTGTTCGGTCAGGTCTCTCAGTCACTGACACACCCCTGGAGCCCAAAGAGAAGTGGCCACCTGCCTTGCATCCCACCTCTGGGGGTTTTCTGGATCCCAGTGCCAGTCTCAGGGGAAGTGAAAAGGGGATGAGGGGCGAGGCAGGGATATGAGTAAAACCTCGTTCCAACTTCCCCGTCTCCTCCCCGCTGGACCACTTCCTTTCCCCAGAGGAGGCCAGTGGCTGCAGGAAATAGTGCCCTCATCACCCCCCACCCCCTCAGAGCAGGAAGAAAGGAACGATCAGATTCTCCTCCTTTTTGCACCCGCCCTCTTCCTCGGTTTCCAAATAACCTCTCCGCTTCTCTAAGGCCAATGATTTCCCTCCGGCTGCAGGGTTCAGATTTTAGTCAACACAGGAACCTACTGGGGACTTGGTCAAAGATGTAGATTTCTGTTCTACCCCTGGAGTTTTAGTTTTTCTTCTGGATATCTTGCACCATTTTTTTTTATTTTATTTTATTTATTTATTTTTTTTTTACCTTGGGCATTTAAAACTTCCTTAAACATAGGTGAAAAAATCCTGAGAGTGCCCTGGCCAGTTTTGCTCAGTGGTTGGAGCTTCGGCTTGCAGACCTAAGGGTCACGGGTTCGATTTCTGGTCAAGGACACATTCCTGGCCAAGGGCACATACCTCAGTTGCAGATTCCCTAGCAACCTACTGAGTGTCTCTCTCTACTTAGATGTTTCTCTCTCTCGCCCTTCCTCCTCCCTCCGCCCCTTACACACCCTCTAGAAGTCAATGAAGTAAATATCCTCGGGTGAGGATTAAAACAATAATAATTCCTGGGAGAAGGAAAGGCTGCCAGACCGGGGTGGGCGTGGCCTCCCGAGTCACACAGCGCTCACAGACCACAGCGGTGAGGAGGGTGAGCGGCGAAGGGACGAGGCTGTGTCTGGAAAGGTGTTCACTACAGTGATGTTTGTATGGTGTCCTGCAGCCTTCCAGGTTTCCCTTTGTTCTTTTCTAAAACCACTGAAAGTCCCCTCCTGCTGCTCTGGCTTTTCAAACCCCGAACCTACGGAGGAAGGCGGCCCTTATCAGAAGCAAGGTCAGGACACAAAGCAGGCTGGAGCCCCTCCCCACCCAGCTGCCCCAGCCCAGAGCCGGGGGCCAGATTCATGTTCCTGCTCCCTACTTCCTTGGCCCAGGGCTGGGCGCAAGTGGGTTAGGATTCGGGCGTGGCCTCCTTGGAGAAGCCCATTGTTTTGTAGCTGGCGCGTCCAGAGGACGTGTGGATGAGAACGCTCTGCTCTTCTCTCCGTCCCTCCAGCCCCTGTGCCCCAAAAGGGTGCCTTTTGGGTTTCAGAGGACTGGCTACTTGATCTGGAGAAAGCAGTGATGCACTTATTGGATGAAAGGACCACAAGGTCCATAAAAGGGGAGAGAGAAAAAATGAGGTCAGATGGGGAGAGCATTCTTGATGACAGCTGGGAGGTGCTTTGAGGGGCCCATGAGGGTCTGGAATTGGAGCCTTAGGCCAATTCTAGGAATTCCGGAAATCAGGGTGGGATTTGGGGGTTGCTAGTGGGATAGCATACAGAACAAGCCACCCCAAGGTGTGCCTCGGTGATAGGCAGATTGTTTGGGCTAAAAGGCAACTTTAGCTTCAGGCTTAAGAGAAACTTCTGCCTCTCCTTTAACTACCTAGAAGAACTAATGGGGCAATCAGCTATTCTCACAGATAATGCCTTTGACCAATCAATAGAGGAGGGCAAACTTCTGTTTACTAAACATCTGTCCTTAACTCCCGGCTGTGACCCTTTGAAGACTCCGGGTGCTTTGCCTCCTCCTTAGCTCAGGATCTTATATACCACCACCTCCTTTCTGCCTCTGAGCCTCCCTCCCTGTGGGCTCCCTGACTCTCTTAGGCATGTGGGGTTCCCATACACAGAGAGGTGGGCAAACGTAGGTTCAAAACACAGTTTATTGTTTTGTTATTTATTAATTGTTGTATTATGTGCTTGTATCACAACTGTAAACCTACTCTTGTGCACCCTGTATGCATTGAATGTTTATTTTCTTTTGCTAATCTGTCTCATGTTTATTTGATTATTAAACCAGTCAGAGAACCTTCAGGATAGAGGAAAGTTTGTTTCTCTTCCACATTCCCAAACTATATATATATATATATATATATATATATATATATATATATATTTATATATATGTATGTATAAAGCAGGAGCAGACCCCTAGTGATGATCGCAGGGGGCAGGATCGAACCCCCTGTGATTGATCGCAGGCCTGGGCAGGCCTGGGCAGGGGTGGATCCAGTGATCAAAGAGAGCTGGAGGGCCCCTGCCCAGGCCTAAAGCTATGGCCAGAGGCTTTAAGCCTGGGCAGAGCCCAGCCCGCGGTTGGTGTGAACTATAGAGGAAACACCTTTTCTGACTGCACATTGGCTAAGCTTCCTGTATGCCACTGGTAATATTCTTAGGAACTTGGGTAATAAGAATCCAAAAAGGTGATCTAGGGTTTTTCCACCTCACTTCTGGAGAAAAAGGTCTGCTGCTGGAGGGCTAAGAAATGTCACATCCTGCCCTAGCTGGTCTGACTCAGTGGATAATGCCTCGGCCTGCCGACAGCAGGGTCTGGATTCAATTCTGATCAAGGGCATGTACGTAGGTTGCAGGCTCCTCCCTGGCCGGGGCCCAGATCAGGGCTAAGATAGGAGCCCAGTTTCATTTTTTTTCCATGTGGCTGTCCAGATTTTTTAGGCCCATTTATTAAAAGACGATTTTTCCTATTGTATAATCACTGAGTGTTTGTCATCCATGGCCTTTGTTATGTTGAGTTACATTCCCTCTACACCCACTTTGGCTCTTTGTTATAAATTAATTGATCGTATAGGTGTGGTTTTATTTCTGGGCTCTCAATTCTGTTCCATTAATCTATATGTCTATTTTATGCCAACACCATCATGTTTTGGCATAGCTTTGTGGTATAGTTTAAAATCAGAAAGTGTGAGTCCTCCAGCTTTGTTTTTCTTTCTCGAGATTGCTTTGCTACTTGGGGTCTTTTGTGGTTCTATACACATTTTAGGATTGCTTCTCTTTCTGTGAAAAATGCCATTGCAATTTTGATAGGGATTATGATAAATCTGTAGATCACTTTGGGGTAGCATGAACATTTTAACAATATTAATTCTTCCAATTCATGGGCACAGAATAGCTTTCCACTTATCTGTATCTTCAATTTCTTTCATCAATGTCTCATAGTTCTCAGTGTACAGGTCTTTTGCTTCCTTGGTTAAAGTTATTCCTGAGTATTTTATTCTTTTGGATGCTATTGTAGATGGGATTGTTTTCTTAATTGGTCTTTTGGATAGTTCAGTGTATAGAAATACAACAGAGTTTTGAATATTGATTTTATGTCCTGCAGCTTTAATGAATTCATTTATAAGTTCTATCAGTTTTAAGTAGAGTATTTAGGGTTTTCTGTATATAATCTCATGTCATTTGTACAGTGAGTTTTATGTCTTCCTTTCCGATTTGGATACATTTTTTTTCTTTTTCTTGCCTAGTTCCTCTGGCCAGGACTCCTAATACTATGTTGAATAAAAGTGGCAAAAGTGAGCATCATTGTCTTGTTCCTGGTCTTAGAGAAAGGATCTCAGTGTTTCACTGTTGGATATGATGTTTGCTGTGCATTTGTCATTAAGTTGAAGTACATTCCCTCTCTAACCACTTTGTCAGGAGGTGAAGTACATTCTTTCTTAAATAATGCATCCAGAGAAGATGGACTAGGTGAGCTTAGTTAGACTCTATTTCTGCAGCAGACATAAGGATATAAGTGATCTCAGGTTTACATATTCCAAAGGGACCATTAATTGGGATCCTTAGAATGTCATGGCTAATGAAGTAAAAAAAAAAAAAAGCATTTTAAGGCAATGCTTACTCTAACATAGCTATACAAAGTAAGGCTATCATAAAGTCATAGTTTTAAAAATATATATATATTATTGTTTTTTTACAGAGGAAGGGAGAGGGACAGAGAGCTAGAAACACTGATGAGAGAGAAACATCGACCACCTGCCTCTTGCACACCCCCTACTGGGGTTGTGCCTGCAACCATTGTACATGCCCTTGACCGGAATCAAACCTTGGACCTTTCAGTCCGCAGGCTGACGCTCTATCCACTGAGCCAAACTGGTTTTGGCAAAGTCATAGTTTTGAACAGCAGGGTAAATTTACATGAAATGTCATACCTAGGCCTCTCCTTCCCGTCTGGTATGTAGGTGTTTTCATTTGCAAAAGATAAATCCATGCCAAGAATTCAACCTAAAACTTTAATCTTAGTGCATACCTTGAGGGTGGGGAACTAGCATTCCTTGGCAACCCTTGTGTAAACCATCTGCACAAATGTCACATTTATAAACATGGTCTTGCTTTAAAGGTGGTAATGGGGTTATTAGGATTTGGGAGCAGGTATAGCTTGAGAAAGTTATTGTAAGCCTGCTATTGAATACAAATGGTCAAACTTAAATTTGGCCAGATTGTTTCTAGAAGCTATGCAGAAGAGGGAGTGCCAATCAGCATTGTAGGGAGCATCAGAGATTGTTCTATGGAAACAGAACCCATCCCCAAGGTCTCAAAATGAGCATTTTGATTAAATTGAGGTGAGAAGAGGATGTCATAAATAATACTTCATGGGAAAAATCCACATTTGAATATGAAATTAAGATGCACATATAACAATATTTTTCATGTACCAAGTGTTTTGCATATGGGCCCAGGCACTGCAAATTAGACAGCTCCATTGTACAAGTAAGGAAACTGAGGCTAGTGTTAATAAGCAAGTGAGAGTTTGGATTAATTTTTTTAAATTCTGATTAAAAAAATTCAAAAATCTCAGGTTCTCTTTTCTACACCCCAGTTCTCTGTATCTTCAGAGAAATTTATAAATCATTCTAGATAGTTTTATTTTCCAGTGGTTAAAGGAGTATCCACTCAGGAAGCTAAATGAAACTGAAAGCTTTCTAAAATTATATTACACATGCCAGGTGGTGTGGTTCAATGATTAAACATCGACCTATGAACCAGGAGGTCAAGGGTTGATTCCTGGTCAGGGCACCTGCCCAGGTTGCAGGCTCAATCCTGTGTGGGGCATGCAGGAGACAGCCAATCAATGATTCTCATTGATGTTTCTCTCTTTCCCCCCACCTCCCTTTCTCTCTGAAATCAGTAAAAACATATTTAAAAAAATAAAATTATATATTCTTGCCTTTTTTGTTATACTGAATTCTTTCAACATTTTCCTGAAAACTCATTCTTTGCATGGTTGGCACAGTAACTATGGTGGTCTAGGGCCTAAGGGGGCAGGAGGGAAGCTACTGGCGCCCCATTGCCTGCTTTTCCTTTGCTTGTCAGAGCAGGATTTTATTTGCCCCCTGGTGGCCGTTCTTGTGCTTGCAGCCCTTTCACTGACCTCATGGGACTCTCCCAGGGCCTTACAAACCAGATCATCAAACCAGTTAGAATTGTGTGTGAAGTAACAGTAACTAGGCCTGAAAGGCTGGCCCATAAGGACAGCATCAAGAGCACCAATTCCCTAACTTCCCTTTTCATGTCAGGGCACCTGATTAATTAATACCTCTTAAGTTTTATGTTGTATCCAGATAGATGAATGCGCCTTTTAACTGAGTTCCAAGTGAGGTACAATGAAACTTCCATTAAAATAAGTTTTTTTAATTGATTTGAGAGATAGAAGAAGGGAGAGGGATAGATACAGAAACATCTATCGGCTACCTCCTCTACACCTTATTGGGGATCCTGCCCAAACCAGATGTGTGCCCTCACCTGGAATCAGACTGGTGACCTCTTGGTTCATGGGTCAACACCCCATCACTGAGCTACACCAGCCAGGCCACAAATGATTTTATATTCTCATTGATTCTAACCTACCACACTCACAATTTCCACCAAACTAAACAATAATGTTCCTTCTGAAAAAAAGAAGTATTTTAATACCCACTGAACATTTGTTTACAGTGCTTTATTTATTTAATGTATTTAATATATTTGTATTGATTTCAGAGAGGAAGGGAGAGGGATAGAAACAATGATGAGAATCATCGATCTGCTGCCTCCTGCACACCCCCTACTGGGGATCGAACCCAGAACATGGGCACATGCCCTTCACCAGAATCGAACCCTGGACCTCTCTGTCTGCAGGCTGATGCTCTATCCACTGAGCCAAACTGGCTAGGGCTGTTTACATTGTTTTATTAATAAATCTTTCTGTAGTAAGAAAATAATGGAGATAACTTTAGATGAGTTTTAATGTTCCGGAAAGTATCAAAATGAGGTCATGTGGTGTTGCAGGCTGTCTTAGTCCATTCAAGCTGCTATGACAAAACACTATAAACTGGATATTTACAAGCAACGTAATTTATTTCTCACAGTTATCGAGGTTGGGAAGTTTGAGGTCAAGGTCCCAGCAGACTCAGTGTCTGGTTCACAGGCTGCTGTGTCCTCCGATGGTAGAAAGGGGAGGGCGCTCTCTGAGGCTTCTCTGATAAGGGGACTGACTGCATTCATGAGGGCTCACCCCGTAAGACATAATCACCTCCAAAAGACCCCACCTCCTCATACCATCACTTTGGGGACTAGGATTCAACATATGAATTTTAGGGGAACAAAAACATTCAGTCTATAGCATATTAGCACAGTAAGGGCACAATAAAGGTTATTACTTGAACATGAATTCAGTGGACATTCAAGTAATTCTAATAATCATATATTTTATTCTAAAGCTTAAAAAATATGGTTCCTGTCATCCCCTCACCTAGCAGAGGTCATTGAGCTAGCCTGTGAAGTTTACTGACCAGAATACTGGCTAAATGAACTGGGAACCCACCATTCCTCTATCTAACCCAACTGTCTTACCTAACACGCAAGAAAACAGAGGTCCAGCCAGTACGTGGATCTTTCCCAGAGACAAACAGCACTTTGGGTTGAGCCAAGGATAAGCCAGGTTTCTTTGCATGAACACAAACACTTCTCCTTTGGGGGGCCCTCCATTTACAAAGAGCCTCCTCGGCTCCTTTCCCTCACTTATTCAACATCTATGAGCTTCTGGAGGTGCCTTTTCCCTCTCTTGACTTTAGAAGACTTTTTTTTTTTGCATTCGCAGGCCTGTGCTGCAGCAGCTGATTCTATACTGACCCTAAAATTAAAAAAAAAAAATTAAAAAATACATACACTCAAACATAATTAAATGTGTGTATGTGCATATACAGGGTGACCCAAAAAATGTGTACACACTTTAACAGCTGATAGCCTCAGTTGATGCTTCTTTCTTTTCAGATTTAACCCACTGGGATCAATAATTATTCAAAGTGTGTATATATTTTTTGGGACGCCCTTATGTGTATATATGGGGGGGAAAACAGCACCGTATCTCCGAGACACCCCTTGCAGGCTACATACACCCCAGCAGACACAAAGCACAAAGAGAGAATGGTCTTCGGTTTGAGAATTCCCGAGTTGCCACGGACACTTCAATAGTAACAGCCCGCTATGTTTAAGGGTCTATGTTTTCAAGAGGCGTGGGAACACTTAGAGGCCCTCTTTAATGAGTCTCGTGTTGAGACAATGGTGAGTTCAGCCAGCCACTCTTCGTGCAGTTTTTCACCAAGTCCTTCAAAGAACAAATGGTGAAGCCAATTCATTTCTCCTCTCAGAATTTTTCCTTATTATTATTTTTCTTTGTTGCAAGGTTAAATGTATAGGCATGGGTATAGAGGCATTGTAAAGATGCAGGCTATCATGTGAGGGAGGGAATCAGACAGTAAGTCCAAAAAAAGCTATGGAAGTTAATCATCCAAAGTCAGAGGTAGGGTGAGAGGCGACCTATTCTTTTCCCAGAGCTGTTACCCACAATGCAACTGCCCTCAAAAGCAGGACCAGAACAAACTAGACTTTCGGCTGCAGAAGGAAGCTGGGTCTTGGCTTTGGAACTTCCACTGTCTTTCCAACGGGGCTGGGCATCAAGGGTCCTTTCCAGAATAGGCCAGAGAAGACAAGTCCAGTTCGGTTTTGAAGGCTTTCGTCATCTCCGCGGCCAGCAGCTCGTGGAGGGACACGCCGTCGTGGGAGTACACCCAGTTTTTCCCAGTCCAGTCGTAGCGCTTGGGGCCACTGCGAGACAAAACACACACACACAGCTCATGCCGAGGACAGCGCTTTAGCAGAAACACTGATTCCACAGAGGTTGCCACCAAAACACTGACTGGAGTGGAGCTCTAGAAAGTAATGTTTAATGAGGCATATATTTGACTTCTTGTCTCAGGGTCTTTCTATTTAAGAATAGTTACTCAGCCCAATAGTTACTCAGTGTGGCCCAGTGGTTGAGCATCGACCTGTGGACTAGGAGGTCACAGTTCGATTCCCAGTTGAGGCACATGCCTGGATTGTGAGCTTAATCCCCAATAGGGGGTGTACATAGGAGGCAGTCCACTGATGTTTGTCTCTCTCTCTTTCTCCTTTACCTCCCTCCCTCTCTAAAATCACCAACAGTATATTTATAAAAAATAAAAATAAAAAGAGAGAGAGAGAGAGGGAGAGAGAGAGAGAGAGAGAAAGAAAGAAGAAAGAAAATGTCTGCTTGGCAGATGTTCTCTCCAGATTTCTATCATGAATTACAGATTTTAAAAAAATAGCACAACTTGGAATTTCCAGGAATTTATTATCTAGAAGTATATGCTTCTAAACATGGCGGGGGTAGGACCACCTTGCTGGTATGTGTGTCCCAGTACGATATGGACTTTCCAGTTTCCAGACACAACAAAGAATTCTTTCAGTGGAGCCATCACCGTGGCTTCTGGTGCCCTGCCCAGTGTCTACAAAGCCCCAGATCCCCAGAGCTGATGGCTGGACTTAAGCGGATCCACCCTGTTTCTCATGCTGGTTTCTCTGAAGATGAAGGATAAGAATGGACAGCCCACATGCGTGGCCGCGGTTAGGGCTGAGACCACTGTTTGAGGCCAAAGAGAACAGGCTAACTGGCCCACACAGGGTGAAACCCCTCAACTTCAAATGAGCAGAGGCTAAAAAAGCAATCCATTTGGTGATTTCGGGCATTACCAGAAATGACAGTGACTTCTGGAGTCGTTTTTATTGAATTATAACGTCCTCCCTAGATGTGGTTGGGATGAGGGCGGCATAATGATTTATTAAACCGATAGTATATTAACTGCCTAAGACTGAGATCAAGGTTGGGGCAGGTAACAAGTTAAATTTAAAAAATATATATATATTATTGATTTTCCACAGAAAGGAAAGGAGAGGGATAGAGAGCTAGAAACGTCGATGAGAGAGAAACATCGACCAGCTGCCTCCTGCACACCCCCTACTGGGGATATGCCTGCAACCAATGTACATTCCCTTGACCGGAATTGAACCTGGGACCTTTCAGTCCGCAGGCCGACGCTCTGTCCACTGAGCCAAACCGGTTTCGGCAACAAGTTAAATAAAAAAAAAAAATGCAAACGCCATCAGACTTTCAAATATTCTATGTCTAGGTATACCCGAGCCTTTCCCAATTCAGTCAGTATGTTCTCTTCGGAAGCGTTAATGAATGACCCACAAAGGCTGGCCTACGGGCTTTCAGAGGACGTTTCTCTTTGACTTTCTGATAAACACCTCAACGGCAGCCGGAGGAGGGGCCCGCTCTCCCTGCATGTTCTCAGGCTCTGGGATGCAGCACAGGCCGTCTCAGCACTGCCGTTTAGCCCACTAGACCGAAAGCACATCCGTGGAGAAGGCAGCAGGAATGCGATGCCTGGAACTCTCCCGCCCCCGCAGAGCACACAGCTCTGCTCTGCAAATGGGAGTCAGCTAACCTTTAACTGAGATGCTCAAAACAAGCCAGAGGTCAAACTTTAACTTGCTTTGAAGACAAAGTACAGCGTGTTCAGATGCTGCAATATCAAACGTGGCTTTTCTTTTTTTTTTCTTTTTTCTTTTTTTCTTTTTTTTTTAAAGCAGGGCAATGGTTTAATAGAGAAAAACTGTCCAGGCCGGGTCCTGACACGTGATAAATGTGTCGCTTCAGATCTCGTTCACAACCCAATATCCACTCACAGCAGACAGAAGTCACATAACCAGAGAAAGCCTTCCTCCTGAGAGGGAGGCGTGCTGTCAGACCTCAGGAGAGGTTCGCTTCCACAGACTCTGAAGCAGGAGGGGGGGGGCACCCTCCTCACCGGTCCCCAACATCACGTTTCCAACAAGCCGAACAGCGAGAGCCTCTGACGTGGGAACATACCTGGATGGCGAAGACAACCAGATTTGCTTGTTCGGGGTCTGCTTGTTGATCACGTAGGTCCCTAAATCTCCACCCAGTTTGATTGTTAAAACACCACTCTAGGGTGGACAAAATCGTAAGGGGAAAAAAGGAAAAAGTTATCACTTCATCCTAATTGCTTTGTGTTTTTTTATATCTTAACATTTTGCATTCATATAAGGACGCGATATCCATCCTAAAGAAATGTCTTTGGTGCTTAGAAGTAGGAAGAAGGTCATGCAGAAAGAAAACTGCTCCCAGAATCAGACCAGATGACTCATAACACTTCGGCCTCACAGTGCCTTCCCTCCTTCCCCGTGAGCTCAGCAAGGCGAAAGGAATCCTCCTTTCCCTCTAGAGCAGTGGTTCTCAACCTTTCTAATGCCGTGACCCTTCAATACAGTTCCTCATGCTGTGGTGACCCCAACCATAAAACACACAGGTTGAGAACCACTAGCAGGGTTGCCTAAGACCATCGGAAAACACAGATTATTTACATTACAGTTCATGACAGTAGCAAGATTACCGTTATGAAGTAGCAACGAAAATAATGTTATGCTTGGGGGTCACCACAACATGAGGAACTGCATTAAAGAGACACGTCATTGGAAAGGTTGAGAACCTCTGCTCAGAGAGGAGGAAACAGAGGCACACAGGGCTGAGTGGCCTGTCGGCGGGATTACAGCTGCAGCACAGAAGATCCGCATGCCCATCTCTGCCTCGTTTGCTTGACCGCCAGCGGAACATGCTAAAGGACGTTAAAAGCCTCAGACACCAGCTCTTGGAGTACCACGGTGGCCCAAACCTGAGACAGGAGAGGCTCATTCAAAAAAAAAAAAAGGAAACCAGGCAAGAAAGAAGGAAGGAACTGAGCCACCCGCTTTGCTCGTCTTGGCCCCGACGCGGCTGGGAGAAGGCAGACACTCCAGACCAGAGCTTTTATTTCAGACCCTTCCCAGGCATCTCTTCAGCCTCTCAGAGGCGCCTCCCCAGCTTTATTTTCCTCTACAACAGCCCCGAGTTCTTCAGAAGACCAGTTGGTCCAACTTTGCTCAATAAATGCTCATTTAAATTTGAAAACACTCTTTCAACAAAGAGCCCTTCAGTCCCAAGGCCTGAGGTCTCTTTAGAAGTCCCGAGATAGTAAAGAAACAGCTACACCGCCAGCTCCCTTGCCTGGAGCTGGGGGGCTGCGGCGCCTCTGGCTGCTCCCCATCCCTGCACAACCCGCAGAGATCCACAGCGTCCTTTCCCTGGGCCTCCCAGAGCCTGTCCAAACCAGGGATCCTGAATGGTTCTCAGACTGTGTGTTTGGTTCACACACACAGAGAACTATGGAAAGGATGGAGAAAGTACCGGGAATAACCTAACTGATGGGCCTGGGTGGGAGGATGCTATTGGGTTATTTTTTAATAACCTTTTTTCCCCCCTGATTAAAAAGAAGCAGAGAAATTATAGGGTCATTGGGAAAATAAATGATGTGGATGTGAATGTGAACCTGCCCCCTACCCTCTGCTACTTGAAGCATCTTGTGAGCAGATCTGTCTGTTCATCTTAGCATCTTCAGTGTCTAGCACACCGATTCTTGATGCAAAATACTGGATGGATACAAAATACATTTGTGGATGAATGAATGAATGGATGAATGAGGGAGCAGAGGCATGGATAACCAGATACTGGGATAACTTGGGTCCAAGTTAAGGGCCACGTTATGCAAGGCAGAAAGTCTCAACACGCACTCCCCTCACCTCCTTCCTGCTCAATGTGTGTCATTAGATTTCCCTCCTCTTTGGAGCTCGAAGCTGTTCCGGAAGGAAAGTGAGAGAGCAGGAAGGAAACGAGCTGCCTTCCTGGCTCTCCAGGAGCTGGGACTGTGTTTGGAACTGTCTGTAAGAGGCCAGACGAAGAGGCCCGCTTTGTTCTTATCGCTATTCCTTAGGTAGCCCTCTGCGTCTATTTTGGGAATGTGGACAGATTTAAAGGCGGCGGCATGTGTGAGAGAGAGAGTTAGAGACATTTTACTACCGGAGTAGCAGCTGCTGAAATACAGGCACCAGTGAATCAGAACAGACCCCGGCCACAGCTGGCGAGGCTCATTCCTTCCTGCCCGTCGACAGCAGCTCTACACAAGTGGAAGCAAATAGCCATTTCTGTTGTCACCAACTGACTTATGGAAACAGACCCATATGGGGCAGCACATGAAGTTAGGGGATTTCTAGTATTTGTGGCTTCCCACACTCCTACAACAGACACTGACTTCCCATGGAGGACTCAGAATAATGACTAGGAAGCAAGTGCCCACAACCTGAGACCCAGAGGTGGTTTTCAAGGGATCTCTACACACAGTTTCACCCTGAAGCTGGAGCTGTGCAGATGGGTGTGTGGAGAATCTGTTCTCAGGAAAGGGTCTAGAGCAGAAAGATTCTTACAGGTTCTGGCCCCCAAAGGTTAAGAAACCCATGCTCTCTGGCAGGAATAGGTCAGCAACTTAGTGCAGGAAGGAACATGGCAACAAGCAAATATTCTCTCTCTCTCTCTCTCTCTCTCTCTCTCTCTCTCTCTCTCTCTCTCTCTCTCTCTCTCGGCCAGCAGCAAGTTGGCAAAATATCTATAAATGCTGAGCAGCATCAATGAAAGTGTGTTTTGGAGAGGAACGTGGCCATTTCGTTTAAGCAGTGAGTCAACATTATCACTTGGCAATGTTCCTCCAGGCGTTGGGGTACCAAGAATGGACAGTGTCCCTCTTCCAGGAAGTCAGGCCCATCGTGGGAGCTGATGTGCAGACAGACAATTAGAACCCAGGGTGATGGTGCTCCACAGTCACCCTCAGGGTGCTGGGCGAGGGAGGACCCGCCTGCCTGGAGCAGCGAGAGGGCTTCCCACCCAACGGGACCCTGGAGCGATTCAGAACAGGCCTCCCCAACATGTGCCACTCTGCGGCCCCAAGAGAAACGTGTACCTCTCCCTGAAGGGGTTTATTTATACTTGGGGCCGTGATCATAATAAAAAAGTTATTATCAGGAATATCTTTTTATGGCATATTACCAGGAATATCTTTTTACGGCATATTTGTGATTAGAAGTTTGCCATGACAGGGCAAACTTCTAATAACAAAACATTGCTCCTTATTGTTCGGCAGTGACCTTCCTCCCCTCGGAAGCCCCGTGGTGCCGTACCTCATTCTCAGCTCGGGATGCCAGACAGACCTCTCATGTATATGGGGTTTCCGACTCTCGTGTATATATGGGGTTCCCCTGTGTCCCTATGTAATTAAATTTGGTTATTTCCCCTTGTTGGCCTGTCTATTGTAGATTTATTAGAGCAGCTGGCAGAAACCAGGAGTGTAAAACTTCTTCTCCCCAGAGCCCCGCAGGCAGGAGAGACGGCATTCCAAGAAAGCCCAAGGAGCAGGGTTGGAGGTGTTCTGCTGTCTACACTCCACCTGACAAGCTCAGGGGAGGCCTTACAACCCAGAGACCTGGAGCAGCCACAAAGGATGGTCTGAAATGAAAACGTCCCAACTGAAGGCAGTTTACAGCAGGCAGTCATGTTCTAGGCTGGAATCTTCCCTGACAAAAGTCAATCTTTACCTCAGTCAAGCCTGTTGTCCTTTTGCATCCACAATAACATACTTGTGGAATGTCTAAGTGATTTCCTTTTCCTGGACCCCCTCACAGAGCAGATACTACACCAGAGCAGAGGTCACAAAGCCGCATTGTCATCGAGTTAATTATTGACTGTTAACTACCCTGTGCCCATCCCCATTCGTGTAAAAGAAGTCTGTGTCTATTTGATGTTAATCCTCACCTGAAGAGACTTTTTCCATTGATTGTCTTTTTAGAGAGAGTGGAAGGGGGAGAGGAGGAGGAGAGGGAGAGGGAGAGAAGGAGAAAAAGAGAGAGAGAGAGAGAGAGAGAGAGAGAGAGAGAGAGAGAGAGAGAGAGAGAGAGATTGATTGACATCGACTGGTTGCTTACTGCACATGCTTGGACTGGGCTGGGGATCGAGTTGACCAGAATCAAACCTGAAACCCTTCAGACATCAGGCCTATAAGGCTCTGGTTTAACCACAGAGCCAAACCGGCCAGGGTTATCGTTCTACTTTTTACCCAATTCCAGACGTTCCCCCCCCCCCCCCCCACGTTGCCTTCTCCTGCCTCCCTAATCTATCACTAATGGATTTCATGTAACCCATTTACGTCCTCTCTGTCCTCTTTTGATTGTAATCTATAAAGCAGGGTGCAGAACTGTCATTTTTCCAGAGCATTTTCTCAACCTGTTGAGGTTTTGCTTCCCGGCCATTATTGTCAATTTGGCTCAAAAACTCACAAAATTTCTCGAAAGGTTTGAATGCTTCTTACACTGACATATCTTACATGTGAAATATGTAAGTTAGCACTTGAAGGATTCTAATCAGGAATCACACCTCAGGATAGTTAACATTTCAGAGTATTTAATCAGAAGTCTAAACTATATGTCTTCAGCAAATAGTTTGCTAGGAATAATTTTATGCTGGTGAGTTGAATGGTACTCAAGGTATATGGACTGGCTGAAAAAAACAGACAGATAGACATGTGCCTCTTCCCTTGCAGGAATGAGCTACAGGATCTGGAAAGCCCAGCAGCTGAGTCATTGGTCAGGGAGACACTGAGAGAGGACTCCGTGACATCCTGTGAGCCACCACTGAGCAGAAGCTTCTGTTGCTGGACTCAGTGAGGTCAGCAAGACCCAGCTGCTGGAATTCTGGCACAGCTGCTTCTAATAAAACCTTTATGCAAAGTATTTGGGTCAAGGTGGGGCCTCAGCAATCCTGTAAGAACAGGCAGTGTAACTGTTCTTGTGACCTGTTAATAAATGCTGGCATGTGTGGCAGGGTTTAGCCTGAGACTTGATTTTCCTTTAGCTACATACAGCGCTTGGCAGCTAGGCAAAGGGGGCCTGTAAGTTCCCTAGATCGAACCCTCCCCCTGAGGCTATCTGCAGGGGCACTTCTAAAACCCAGCCTGGATACTGCGTCGTGCTCGCATATGCCCTGCTACAGTAACCGTTAAAACTGCCTGGGAGGCATTCATTCCTGTCTTGCCCATTGTCTCTATTCTTTTTTTTTTTTTTTTTTTAATATATTTTATTGATTTTTTACAGAGAGGAAGAGAGAGGGATAGAGAGCTAGAAACGTCGAAGAGAGAGAAACATCGACCAGCTGTCTCTTGCACACCCCCCACCGGGGATGTGCCCGCAACCAATGTACATGCCCCTGACCGGAATCGAACCCGGGACCTTTCAGTCCGCAGACCGACCCTCTTCCACTGAGCCAAACCGGTTTCTGCCCATTGTCTCTATTCTTTACCAAGTCCCTGCTGTCCTTACAACCAGACTTTGCTGCCTGCTTCTGCTGGTGCATGGGATGATGTTCAACCAACGAAGCCACACCGGCCAGGCTGCTTGCTCCCTCTGAGGGAGTCCCTTCTCGGTCCAGAGCTCCCACAGTCTCATCCAACAGTATTTCTATCACGTTAGCCTGACAGCTGGGTGTCCTAAATAATTCCATGGTTTAATCCAACATGCACACTTCATGACATTTCCCGATATTAATTAAGTGTTGTCAAGAGGATTAACCTCTGCAGGGGATTTTCTCCCGGTGGCAAAAAAGAACTGCTCCCAAAGGCCTAAGCAATACAGCAATTCTAAATCCGAAGGATGACAACTGCTAAGGTCTGCCACCTGGTGGCCAGTCCGTTTAGACCAGCACTCCCTTGGCTTCCAGGATCTGGGGCTCAAGTTTCATTCAGTCCAGAAGTTCTGGCCTGAGCTGTGTATTACAGTCAACTGGGGAACATATTTTAAAAACTTTAAAACCACAATGCCTTGCCAAAACTGGTTTGGCTCAGTGGATGGAGCGTCGGCCTGCGGACTGAAAGGTCCCGGGTTCGATTCCAGTCAAGAGCATGTACCCTGGTTGCGGGCACATCCCCAGTGGGGGGTGTGCAAGAGGCAGCTGATCGATGTTTCTCTCTCATCGATGTTTCTAACTCTCTATCCCTCTCTCTTCCTCTCTGTAAAAATTCAATAAAATATATATTTTTAAAAATTTAAAAAACAAAACAAAACAAAACCACAATGCCTTGTCTGGGCTGCACCCCATATTTGTTAAATAAAAACTCCTAGGGCCCTAGCTGGTTTGGCTCAGTGGTTAGAGTATTGACCTGCAAACTGAAGTGTCCTGGGTTCGATTCCCATCAAGGGCACATGCCCAGTTGTGGGCTCGATCCCTAGTAGCAGGCATGCAGGAGGCAGCTGATCAATGATTCTCTCTCATCATTAATGTTTCTATCTCTCCCTCTCCCTTCCTATCTGAAATCAATAAAAATACATTAAAAAAATTAAACAAAAAAACTCTTAGGGGTGGGACCCAAGGATGAACTTTAGAATGTCAGTTGAGTTTTGAGAATAAATGCTTCCTATGAATGCACCCTGACGTACTGTATCAGAATCTCCCACGAGTGGGGCCCCTGTCAGTGGAGTCGGAATATTTCTCAGCACTATCTTACCCTGCTTAAGACTAGTGGTCTCGTTCAGTGTTCCACACACCTGCCTGAAGAGACAAGCACATGCTGGGTCCCTTTCCAATTTACCTTTATGGGTCTCCAATGAAGTTTCAGAATCTGTATTTTTCAGCAAAAATGAGGGTCAGAGAAGATGAGCGACACACCCAAGGTCACAAGCCTGTGGAGCAGGGCTGGCACGCGAACCCTAGCCTTTTGGTCTCACCCTTCACCACGTGCTGTTGGATGCTTCCCTCTGCTGAAGGGGCATCCTTTATTTTAGTGAGCTACGGTTTTTCGGGAGGGAACAGGAAAATGAAAATAAGTGGAGAGGTACCCCAAAGGAGACGTCATAGTCTTCGCACGTGTAAGGTTTGTCTGCAAGGTCTTCAAAAAACTCTGCCAAGGCGTCCAGGGTCTCCTCGGCCAGCCGCTCATAGGTGGACTCATCCAAGGAGCTGCAGGGAAACAAAAACCACAACCACACACCATCACCAAACCGCTCCGTTTTACTAACATCATATCACCACACTTACTTTTCATTTAGGTTTATAAAATCGATGGAAAATAGCTAACATGTACAGAGTGAAAATTTAAACAGCCCTGGCCAGAGCTGCTTAATAGTTAAGAATGTCGGCCCACACACTGAAAGGTCTCAGGTTCGATTTCTCGTCAAGGGCACGTATCTGGGTTGCAGCTTCAATACCCCGTCCCAGTTGGGGCAACCAATAAATACGTTTCTCTCGCATCGATGTTTCTCTCTCTCTCTTTCTCTTTTCCCTTCCCTCGTTCCCTTCCACTCCCTCTAAAAGTCAATGGAAAAAAACATCATTGGGTGAGATCAACAATAATAAACTAAAGTAAACTATAATAAACTAAAATAAAATAAATAAAATAGTATGAAGGTCTAACAGAAAATTCTTCCCAAATGGGCAGTCTCATCCCCAGAGTCAACTATGATGACAGCCTCTTTGTATCCTTCTAAAAATGTTACATTCTTTTCCATATGCAAATGAAGCACATTATAATTTTCATTAATACGTCTTGGAAATTGCCCCATAGGAGCACATATGGACTTTCACAATGTTTTATTTTATCCTATAGGCTCGATGCATGAAATTTGTGCAAGAGTAGACTTTCCTTCCCCCAGCTGTTGGCACCCAGGACCTGGGCTTCCCTCGCAGCCCTGGCTTTGTCCGGAAAGTTGTCCAGAAGGACATCTGGTCTAATTAGCATTTTACAATTTTATTATTATAGATTATTTACTCAACCTATCCCCTTCAGCAGGACGATGAAGTTTCCATTGCTTTTAAAATTAAAATTTATGCCCAGCAAACCACAAAATGGGATAAAATATATGCATTACACACATCTGAAAAAGGACTTATATCTGGAATGTATAAAGAACACTTACCAATCAGTAAGAAAAAGAAAACCCAATAGAAAAATGGATAAAATACTTGAACAGATTTCATTCAATACAAAGACCTCCAATGGCCAATGAACATATGAACAAGTGTAAAACTTGGTTAGTCTTAAGGAAAAATTTTAAAAATTGCTATGAGATACCTCCAGAATGGTTAAAATGAAAGAGACAGGTAATGTCAAGAGTTGGCCAGGAAGTGAAGCAAGCAGAGCTTTCATTTACTGCATATAAACGGGACAATCAGTTTGGAAAACTAGGGGGCAGAATCTACTAAAGTGAATACAGACAAATGCCATTCGTTCCACACTCAGGTATATACCCAACAGCAATGCATACCAAGCAGAAACAGACTCAGAGATTTAAGAACAAAGTGATGGTTGCCAAAGTGGCGGGTGTGGGGGAGGGGCAGAATAACTGAAGGGAATGAAGAGGTACAAATTTCCAGTTATAAAATAAATAAGTTACGGGGACGTAATGTACAGCACAGGGAATGCAGTTAATAACATCATAATAACTTTGTAGGGTGACACATGGTTATTGGATTATTGAGGTGATCATTTCCTAAGGTATGTAAATGTTGAATCACTATGTTGTAAAACCTGAGATTAATATAATATTGTATATTATACTTTATTGTACTATACTGTACTGTACTATACAATACTTTTTAAAATATATTTTTATTATGTTAATACAGAGAGAGGGAGAGAGATATAGAAACATCAATGATGAGAGAGAATCATCGGTTGGCTGTCTTCTACTCACCCCCTACAGGGGATCGAGCCTGCAGCTTGGGCATGTTCCCCTGACTGGAATTGAACCCAGGACCCTTCAGTCAAACTGGCCAGGGCTATACTATACTTTAATAATAAAAAAAGAAATACATACCTAGGTTCACCAAAAGATATGCACTATATTAGGATGTTCATAGCAGAAGTCCCCATAGCCCCAGACTGCATACTGCCCACCCATAGATAATACAGATAAACTGTGGTATATTCATGCAATAGAATACTATATAGCAAAATAGAAATGCCTATAAATATATCAATATGGACAAATCTCACAAACATAATGGTGACTGAAAGAAGCCACACACAAACATATTTATATTTAATGATACAGTTCATATAAACAACCAGGCAAAATTAATCCAGGCTATTGGAAATGAGAATGGCAGTTACTCTGGGGCAGGGAGGGGTTAAAAACTAGAAATGAGCAGGAGGCGTGTTTTTAGGGGCTGGTAACGTTCTACTTCATGAGCTATTTTTGAGTTACATGCTATGTCCATTTTTTAAAAATTTATCAAGCTGTACACTTGTAACTTGGAGACTTATTTTTCAATTTTAAGAAACCACTGTAAATCCACAGAGACAGAAAGCAGATGAGTGATTCTCAGGGGCTTGGAGAAGGGAGGAACGGGGAGAGTGTGTTCATGGGCAGGCTGTTTCTTTGTGGAATGACAAAAATGTTCTGGAGTTCATGGTGAAAGTTGCACAACCTGTGAATATTCTCAAAGCCACAAAACGGTACGTTTTTTAAAATGGCATATTTCATGGTATGTGAATTATAACAATAAAAACACTGTTCTGATAAAACTTCCTATATGAGCTTTGGTGCCTCTATGAGGAAATATGTGCAGGCTACAAGGTGTGTCCCAGATAACGCCATCCTCTGAGTTTCCAGGAGGCCTAAGGTAAGACCCCAGTGGCTGTGAGGTAATTCATGCAAGACAGAAAGAGCTGCCATATGCCCACCCCCCATCCCCCCACTCCCGCCTCAGGGGTAAGAGGTGGGGAAGGTCACAGGACTGATGAGGAGATGGTAAGGGGCTCTTCTTTAGAAAGTGGCGGGCGTGGCTGGGTGTGTTGGAGAGAACCTGGAGCAGAGGTGGACATACGTCCTGAGGAGTGTGGGAACATAAAGGCACAGCTGACTCAGGT
Organism: Pipistrellus kuhlii; assembly: GCF_014108245.1. Taxonomy (NCBI): domain Eukaryota; kingdom Metazoa; phylum Chordata; class Mammalia; order Chiroptera; family Vespertilionidae; genus Pipistrellus; species Pipistrellus kuhlii. Next base: position 30,963,101 of record NW_023425427.1, read on the forward strand.
GTCAAGTTCAAAGGCAAGAGCTTGGCAGGTGCTACCTGACAGCAGCCAGCTGGGCCATAGCAGGAGTGGGCTGTCCTCCTACTCACAGCAGAACTTCTTGTATGAGCTTTGGTGAAGGGAATGAAGAGGTACAAACTTCCAGACCTGAGAGAGATGCCTGTAGTATAGAGGTGCGCTTCCCAGAAGCCAGAAGTAGACCCTGAAGAGGGAAAATGTACTTGAGGCATCCTGTGAGGGCCCCACCAAGCCTCAGAGACCACCTGCAGGGACAAGGGGACAGCGGCAGAGACTCTGTGCGGGGAGAAGCTGGAAATGGTGCCAACAAAGCAAACACCTAACGTAGGCAGCTCGCAGCACTGGCTCGGAGCTATGTGGAGGGGCCAATGGACACGGATACAGCGGGCCGGGCACTCTCCAGGTCCTGTGAACCTGCTGCCTGGGAGGCCAACTGCTGTAGTTGTGGGATGGTTAGAATGTTCCTGTGTACGGGAGGCTCCTTGCTGCTAGTTGGTGCGACATGGAAAAGGTGAAGCAGGAGACCACTGGCACAGCGGCAGGTCAGTGGGATGAAACTAAGCCCTGGGGGACTAAAGGCTGCCCACAGGCGGAAAAGCCAAAGGAGAATGTGGGCCCTGAACGACAAAGGCCTCTCATTAAGACAAAAAGAGGATCCAGTCCTGGTGCAAAAACAGACGGAGTGAGCTGAGCATGGGATGAGGATGCAAAACGTAAGGCAGCCTGGGGCTTCCACCCACGGGAGAAATTTGGTTGTGGCTACTGGCTATAGGACTGACTCAGGGTAAAGAGATCAGGAGCCTACTAGGTTCTTGAGGGAAAAAAAATGCTGTTGTCAGAGAAAACTGAGTCTGGCCTACAAGAGCCTGCTGGAGCCTTAAAGACATGAGGGCCTTTGAAAGCCCAAGTGCTACCAGCAGGAAGTGGGCAGCAAAGGCTGCCTGACCCCAAGCAGGACACGCCCCCCGCTGACTGGCTCCCCTGTGGCCAGGGGTGCTCCTGGGGGCAGAGCTGGGGTTTCAGGGAGGAACATCCCCCTCTGTCAGGTGTCCCAGTGTTGCCTTGGGGGACTCCGTCGCTACCACAGGCCAGGGACACGTCGCATTTCTGAGTGGGAGTTGTGGGAGTTGTTATCTTGCCCTGCTGTGTGTGTGTGTGTGTGTGTGTGTGTGTGTGTGTAAGTCAGAGATGACATGCCTAGACCTGAGAGAGAGGCCTGTACAGCACCCGGACATGCTGACCTTTGTGGTAGATGAGAGACCACATGGGCTGCGGTGGCAGCCTTGGGGCTGAAGGCAGTGTGTGTGGAGGGTGGAAGGAGGTCTGTGCAGGGATCAGCGGCAGAGGGTAGACTGGAGCAGTGCCTGGCAGCTTTCCATCAGAGCCCATCGCCGCCTTCCTCCGGGGCTCCCACAAGACCGTATTTCCCAGCCTTCCCTGCAGCTAGGTGAGGCCATGGGACCAAGTCCTTCCCACTAAAAGGTGAGTGAGGGTCAGGTGCCACTTCCAGGGCTTCCTTCCATGCTCTTTTGTCCCTTCTGTGGAATAGAGCTGGACAGGGCAGCCTGGCCTTGGCCACGCAGAGCATAGTGAAGTACTACCCTAACTACTAAGACATCAAAGAGAATAATAACAAGACTCTGGAAACAACCTAAATGTCCATCATTAGGGGATGGGGGTCAATGAATTATGGTACACTCATAACACGTAATACTTCATGAAAAATAACACGGCAGACAGTGAAGTGGAGAGATGTATGTGGGTGATGCTGCTGAGGGAGAAAACGGGTTCCGTATGGGATGGTCTAGGTAAGAGAAAAGGGAGAAAAAGTTAATAGAAGTGTGTGTACGTGTAGTATATATGTTGGTGTGTGTGTTGGGGGAGAGAGAGAAAGAGAGAAAGAGGAGAAAAGAGACAGAGACACAGAGAGAGAGATCTGATGAGGACAGTATATTTATCTTACCCTGGGTTGCCCAAACTTCCTGTTGTCCTCAAGTTCATCAAACAGACATTCTGCTTTTTGACACTGAGAATCTGGTTGAGGCAGTAGAGGCTCAAACCCTAAAGCCAAAGTCAAGAAGAACATTACCATTTCTCAGTATATTACAGCCCATTCGTGAAAGTTTAAATATCACCACTTCTACCTTGGATTGTAACCATGTTAGAGTTTTCCAGGGATATTTCTCAGGACTTTTCACTTTCTTTTAATGCATTACAATGATTCCCTGAGCCTGTGCTATCCAGTACGGTAGCCATGAGCCACACGCAGCATTTAAATGTAATTTTATTGCAACAAAATAAAATGTAAACAGTCAGTCCCTTCGTTGCATGGGCCGAATTTTGAGTGTCCTGTGGTCTCATGTGGCTGTGGTCCATCATCACAGGAAGTTCCACTGGGCAGCGCTGCTCCAGCTGGGCTATCAGCACAGGGGACACTCCCAGCCCTTGAATAAAACAAGCAACAAGGAACAGTACGAGGCAGAAGTCGGTGCCGCCCAGAAGAGGTTCTGACTGCAGACAGATGGAAGTAGGGTAGCAATCATCTCAGGTAGAAACTGCTGTCTGGGTTCTGTACTTATTTGTTTGCTAACGCAATAGAAAGTTATTTTGATTTTCTCAAGTTATGTATGCTATCCCAACACTCCACTGATGATGGTTGGAATGTCCCATTGATTGTGATCTCACTGGTCATGGAAGCACATTCCTCTGGGACCCAAGACAGTTCAATGATCCTAAACTGCCTCAGCAGTTATAGATTAGTGCATTCCTGTTGACTCAGGGATCCCAGAATCTATTCTAAATTGCCCTGGTGGTCCATCCCAGATAATGTGTTTCTATTGATTCAGTGATTCGTAGATACTTTAGATAACTAGCTTGCTCAGTTTCACTTCTGTAAAATCTCAAAACAGGTTCCTCATTCCAGACTCAAAGATGTAATCAATACTTTTGTGCTATTTTGCCAGACGAAGAAAGCTGTTCGGAGGGGGGTGGGTGAGTGGGTGTTTCTATATAACGCAACAGAAATCCTTATAAATATAACAATATGGACATATTTGGAGCTGCGAGATTTGGAACTTTAGCCCCTCCTATGCAGCCGGCCTTTAATAAATGACCGTAATTCAACTTTTTTGAGGCGTCCTTTGTAATGGGGGTTACACTACAACAAGATCTGATTAATCAAATGATCTGCAGGGGACAATGGGACCTGCTGAATTTCTTTCGCTACGATAACTGCTGAGCATCCAGCAATTACGTCCAACCCTACTGACCGGCTTGGCTAGCACCCCACCCACTCCAAATAACGGGAGTGGGTGGGGTGCTAGTGAACAGAGAGCTAGAGAGGGGGCCCTGGCAGAGGATCTACCCCAGGGCAGGAGGGCAGGTGGGCATGAGGGCAGGCACCTGTGAAGGGAGAGAAGAGGGGTGCAGCCCAAGTGCAGAGGGCACAGGGAGACCCTCCACTGGACTTCATCCTGGGAAGGGGGTTTGGGAGAAGACAAGGAAGGGCTACAAGGGGTTGGTGATCACATCTGCATTCTCCAAAGGTCACCCTGGTTTCCACTAAGAGAAGGGGTCAGAGGCTGCCAATTATGGCTCGAGAGCCACCATGCCCTTGGCTAGAAAGGAGGCAGAGGGCACGGGCTGAGAGGTGAGCCGAGGAGGAGGACCAGGGGGTGCGGAGCGCAGGCGCCTTGTTTAAAAAGGCTGGCTCTGCAGGAGCCGTCAGAGCAGCTGTGACCACAGCACAGGCCACGCTGGTCGGTGATGCCGGCGCCGCTCGGTCTGCACGGCCCCAGCCCCGGCCCCGCTCAGCCCGCCGCCCGCGCCGCCGTTTCCGCGGGAGCCGGGCGGGCGGCGCGCGTGCGCAGAGCGTCGCCGGCGTGCGCGTCTGTGCGCCGGCGCGCGGCCCGGGCGGCGGCCGAGCGGGTACTCACCGCCTGGCGGGGCGCGCAGGCCGCGGCGGTCCCGCCGCGCAGGGGTCGGCGGCCGCCCAGTGCGATGCTCCTCGCCGGCCGCAGTGTCCCAGCTCGGGTCCGGGCCGAGCCCCGGAGCGCCGAGCGGGACACGAGGCCGGCAGCCCAGCGGGGTCCGAGCGTCCACATGCTCCCGGCGATCTGCGCCGCTCCGCCCTCCCGCCCGGGGACGCCGCGGCGACCCCTAGTGGCCGCGGGTTCAGGCGCCGCGCTCCAGGGCTGCTATGTAGGCGGTGTCCAATGGTCAGAGGTTAGATAAACCTCGGGAGGAGCTTCCCGGCGTTGCACTTCTCATGCATTTAACAAAAACGGAGAGACCCTCTTGGACTACGTAGTGAACGAGTGACTGAGGCTCCAGAGCGCGGAGACCTTAGCCTGGGGACCCTTTTCTGCAGACCATCTAGCCAGGAGGGATGTGGGAGCTGGGCAGGGTGCAGGTCTGAAAGCTACTTGGCGGCCTGTATAGGTTACAGACAGGGGCTGCCTGGTTTAAATCCGAACCCTGCACCCTTGGTAGCTGTGTGACCATTGTGCACTTAATTAACCTCTGTGCTTTATCTATAAAATGGGGTTTATAAAAATTTCTACTGCATAGGGTTGTAAGGATAAATTGAATTAATCCATGCGATGTTTTGTTGCACAGGCCCTGGACCCTAACGAGTGCACAATATTAAGTTGTTAATGCATTTTATTTTTATTTTTATTTTTTATATTTTAAAAAAATATATTTTATTGATTTTTTTACAGAGAGGAAGGGAGAGAGATAGAGAGCTAGAAACGTCGATGAGAGAGAAACATCAACCAGTGCCTCTTGCACACCCCCTACCGGGAATGTGCCCGCAACCAATGTACCGGAATCGAACCTGGGACCTTTCAGTCTGCAGACCAACGCTCCACCACTGAGCCAAACTGGCTTCGGCTGTTAATGCATTTTAAAAGACATTTTTATTGCAAAGGAATATACATTCTCGGTCATTAAAAGGATGTAGTTTTTTGGGGGATTCTCGCTTTGGAGACCAGTCATTATATTTTGAGGAAATCCAAACTACCGAAGCAGAAAGATGACGGACGTAGAAACTGAGGCCTCCAGCCAACTGCCAGCATCAACCACTAGACATGTGAGCGAACTGGTCTCCAGGTGAGTCCAGCCCCAGCCTTAGAGTCTTATAGCTGAGGCCACAGACAAACTGCCTGGATTCCAGACCCCAAGGGTTTTTGAGCATAAGAGATGTTGGTTTGAGTTTAAGCCAGTCCCATATATGTTTGGGGAATCTGTTACACAGCCATAACAACAGGAACACATGGCTGCCTCCTCCTCCTCCTCCTCCTCCTCCTCCTCCTCCTCCTCCTCCTCCTCTAGTAACTCCAATGTCAGATAAGACATCCTCTAGTCATATCTTTCCTTCAACAAACCTCTCTATCTCCACAAATGTGTCTTAGGCACCCCCTGTGTTTCTGCAGCTTATAAGGTAATTATAAGCGTTTTGTTTGCTTGTTTTTAATCATGTTTATATTGATTTCAGAGAGAAAGGAGATGAGAGGGAATTATTGATCAGCTGCCTCCTGCATCCTTCCCACTGGGAGTCAGGCCTACAATCTTGGTTCATAGTTTGATGCTCAACCACTGAGCCACACGGGCCAGGCTCTGTTGTTTGTGTTTTACCTGTTGACTCAGTGTCTCCCACACCAGAATATAAGCTCCGGGTCTATCCTGCTCACCATTGTATCACAGTGCTAGACACAGTGCTGGGAGATAGTAGGTGCTCAGTAACTATCTGCCAAATGAGTGGATCAATACCCCTGCTCTGTGACCTGTTAGATAAACTTTATCTATAGAACAAGGATAATAGTGGTACCTACCACACAGTGTTGAAAGAATTAAGTAAAATACTGTCTAATTTTTATGGTAATAATATCTGGCACATAGTAAGACCTCTAAACAATTATTATTTACTAGGGGGCTCAGTGCACGAATTTGTGCACCTTGAAAGGAACTGTGGGCCACGAGGCTGAGGTGGGCACAGGGGCGGGTTTTGGCCCATCCTCTGCACCCCTGCCTGGCCCCTCCCACCATGGCCCTGGCAGCCCCACTCCCACTGCCAATGCTCTCATGTGCTGGTGGCACAGGCTCCACTGGCACCTGCTGACAGTGCAGAGCAATTGGGGCCTGTACCAGCAGTGGGTGCAAGAGGTGGCTGCAGGCCCCAATGATAGCCCCTTAGGAGCAGGGGGAGGTGGAGAAGCTCTCAGGGGCTATCAGGGCCGGCAGCTGCGGCTCTTGCACCCACTAATGGTGCTGAGTGATTGGGTGTGAGTGGGGCCCGTGTTGGCAGCAGGTGCAAGCAGTAGCTCCGGCATAGGCAGTGGCTGTGAGCACCAGGCAGGACCGTGACATGTGGGGCAAAGAATTTTCAGTAACCACCAGAGGATCCCTGATGACATTGACAGACCGGCGGCCAGCCTTGGTCTGGTGCCCCCACTCACCTGCTCCACCATCCTGCCATAGCCATGTTTCACACGTGCCCCCTGGTGATCAGCACACGTCATAATGACCAGTTATTTGGTGGTTCCACCATTCGGTCTATTTGCATATTAGGGTTTTATATGTATAGATTCTCTTCTCTTTCTCTGTCCCTGAGGTCTAGGCTCAACTCTGACCCTGCTTGGGCAAACTTGGGCTAATCACTGACACTCTTGGGCTGTCAGCGTTTATTCAGTCACCGAATAGACATTATTGGTTCTAATGCTGGAGATGTGGTGATGGACAAACTAAACACAAATCTGTGCTCTCAGGGGATTTACATTCTAAGATCACTAGTGGCCTAGATACTTTCTCTTAAATTTTCTGTCATGCAGGAACTGGAATTACCTGGCTGAGTTTTGATTAGATGAGGGAATGAGAATGGCCAAGCCTGACTATTTGGTCTGATCATCAGCTTAATTTAATCTAGTTCCAGCAGGTTTCTAAAATTATATGGCAGCTGCCAACTGTGCATGTTTATTTGGTACAGCACAGTATCCAACGGTGTCACTGCAGTTCTTCCATCAGAGAGCACATTGAGGTTTGAAGAGTTAGATGACAGCTAGACGAGCCTTCTCCTAAAGGGTCTTGGGGAGGGTTTTGCACAGATGGTGGCAGCATCCAAGGAGCCCCACTTTGGTCTAGTATTTCTTCTCATTTCCTGCAGCAAAACTTAAAGTGCCCCTCTTGTTGGAAAATGAAGCCAAAGTTGTAGAAATGCATTCTTTTGGGGCCAAAAGAAAGTGTTGTATACTTGTGTGAGGGAGTGAATGGGGGTGGCAAAGCGATTGCTAATAAAGCTCTCTATGACCTGCACCTAATTTCAGATGAAGAAATGGAGGCTCAGAGAATTTAAACGATGTGCCTAGTGATCAAAATGGGACTAGAACCCAGGCCTCCTGATTTATAGTCCTGTGCTCTTACCCTGCAGCCTTAAGAAACAACACTTTCCCTAGTGTCAGTAGATCAGTCCTAGGGAAGAGCTCTGATTGGCTCTGTGATCATATGCCCACCCCTTGGAGCAATCACTGTTGCTAAGGGGTAACATGATTGGTCGGTCCGGGGTAGGTGGGGCACGTTACCAGATGAAGGAAGACGGTAATACTTGCCAGGATACCAAAAATGAGTACTATCCCAGTTCATCAGAGATGATGAAAACTTAAGTCTCCAAATTCTCATTCTTGCACGGCCCTGGGCTTCAGCTCAGTGCTCTGACTCAGAGCCCATCACTTAACTTCCTGCCAGGAGGTGACTTCGGCTCTGGGGAAAAGCAAGCCCATTATATTTGCTTGGATTGATTGATACGAGAAATTGCTGGGGATGTGCTTCTCCGACATTTGCTAAGGGCAAATTTTTCTATAACGAGAGATGAGAAATTGCAGTGTGTCCCAGGAGACTGATTGCGGGACCAGAATATAAATCCCAGCTCTGGAATGTAATTTGATAACATGATCTTGACCTTAATATAGATTAACTTAAGAAGATAGTGGAAATTAATTGATCAAGAATTACAAAATGGCCGAGACCGGTTTGGCTCAATGGATAGAGCGTCTGCTTGGGGATTGAAGGGTCCCGGGTTCGATTCCGGTCAAGGGCATGTACCTTGGTTGCGGGCATATCCCCAGTAGGGGGTGTGCAAGAGGCAGCTGATGGATGACTCTCTCATCGATGTTTCTAACTCTCTATCTCTCCCTTCCTCTCTGTACAAAATCAATAAAATATATTTAAAAAAAAAGAATTACAAAATGTTTTTGACAACAAACATGAAACAGGCATTACTTAAATACTGTGCTAATTATTGAACATTCAGTGGCCAGAAAAAATGGAGGCTTGGATCTGTTTGCTGAGAAAGGTTCCCTACAGGGTTCCTTGGGGCCATGATTGTGTTTGATCCTCCCTCGGACAGATTAAGAAAGCTTCAGGCAAAGGACTCTCACTGGTTGAGAGGACAAGAGAAAAAAAGCATGTATCTGACATTGCCCTTTAGAGAGTAATTTTGCTTGTTGAATTGGTGTTGATATGCCAGTAGCCCTCAAGCAAACAGCCTGCTGTAGTAAAAAAAACAACAACAGGTAGACTTTGTGGACTCAGACAGAAGTATTTGCAAAGCACAATTTTCAAAAAGTTAACAACACACTTCTCATACAAATATATGCTGAGCATGTGTTAAAGATGAATTAATTACAGACATGTTATGGGCTGAATTGTGCTTCCCCCCAAATTCATATGATGAAATCCTAACCTCAAGTAGTACTCCAGAATGTGACTGTATTTGGAGATAGAGGTTTTACAGAGGTAATTAATATTAAATGGGGTCATAATCTGACATAACTGGTGCCTTTATAAAAAGAGGAAGAAACATGAGGGGTGCGTGTGCACAGAGAAAAGACAACCTGAAGAGGCAGCAAGAGGGCGGCCAACTCTAGCCCAGGAGACAGGCCTCAGTGGAGACCAACCCTACTGACACGTTGATGGTGGACTTCCAGGTGTCTGTTGTTTAAGCCACCCAGTCTGCGATATTTTGTTATGGTTGTCCTAGGAAAATACAAGAAGGAATCAGAAGAAAGCAAAGCTGGTTTCAAAGAGGGTGGGAAGAGACTTGTTTATCTAGTTGGTGATAATGAGAATTCTGGAATAAGATTGCTGTTAGATACACAACTGGTTAGTGTCCTTCAGGTCTATATAACTATAACCTTCTTAGACAAGAATCATCAGTTTTCTACAAGTTGACATTCTTGAGGCATAATTAACAGCAGGTAATAAGGCAAACATAGTCCCATTGTCCTAGAACAGTTTCTAAACAATAGCTCTATTGACTTTTTGTACTGGACAATTTAAAACAAAATTTTTTAAATTGATTTCAGAGAGGAAGGGAGAAGACAGAGATATGGAAATGTGGGAGATAACTATTATAATCAATGATGAGAGATAATCATTAATTGGCTGTCTCTTGCACACCTGATACTGTGGACTGAACCCAAAACCTGGGCATGTGCCCTGACTGGGAATCAAACTGTGACTTCCTGGTTCATTGGTCAACACTCAATCCCTGAGCCAATTTTTAAGTTTTTTTTTTTTTTTTTTTTTTTAAATCCTCACCTGAGAATTTTTACTTATTTATTTTTTGAGAGCGAGGAAAGAAGAGGGAAACATTGATGTGAGAAGCATCTATTGGTTGCTTCCCATAAGCACCTTGGCCAGGATCAAACCCACAACCTAGATATGTGCCCTGAGAACTGAACCTGCAAACTCTGGCATACAGTTTGGTGATCCAACCATCTGAGCCACTCAGCGAAGGGGCATGGCCTCGAAAATCTAATTCTTTAAAGGGAGCTGTCACATGCATAAGACCCTGGGCTCTCTCCACTAGATGGCAGCAGGATCTGCTCCTCCGTTCAGTTTGACAATTACTGGTAGGAAGGCTTCCTGATGTTGCCACATGCTATTTGAGGCTGGGGCTGGGGGATTGCCCCCAGATAAGAACTACTTTTGTAGTATAATTGAATTAAATACCCAAAGTCATATTTTTGCCTTATTCCCAAGTTTTATTGAAATGTTGTTAATGGTGTTCAAATCACTGCTCTGCCCCCTTGCTGTGTGTTTTTGGTCTAGTTTTTAACCCAAGTTTCAGTTTTTTTCATCTGTTAAACCACGCAAATACACTTCTACTTCAGGGGTTTGCCTGGGGATTAAGTGAAACTATATGTGCAAAACACAGATAATAGCAAACTCAAGTAGTCACACCCTGGTCTCATGGTTGGCCGTGCACCTGTGGCCTGGGAGGACCCTAGACATCGGGGCTGTGCTTCAGGGGACTCCTGGCTGGTTCTGATCACTGAGAAGCCAGGTCCCTGCAGCTGATCTGGGCCCCTCACCTCCCCACTCCCAGCAGGGCAGAGTGGGTGGTCTTTATAAAGTTAGGTGAAGGCAGGAAGTCAGGGTTACCCTTCCTTTACCTTTGGCCATCCCACTGTGCCAGCTTCCTTCTCTCTCCCTCACCTGATGCAGTTATCAACCCCCTACACTGCTTTCTGCTAGGACCCAGGGCCCACCTGACTTCTCTCCTCTGCCTTAGGCAATCACAAGTGCCAGGGTGTAGGGTTGGGGCTTCCATATCAAAGTGTAATTGGCATCTTTGTTGCTGTCCTTCTGCTGGTTTTCAGAGGAGAGCTTGTTGAGCAACTGAATTGAATTTATATGGGTGTCGTTAAATTACTTGATGCCTCAGAAGGGGTTAAGGCACATGTGTCAAACACAAGGCCCGCGGGCCAAATCCGTCCTGCCAGGCCTTGCAATGTGGCCCGCACCGCGCTGTCATCACTGCACTCCACTGCGTTTCCATCACAATGACAATTTATGACTGTTCAGTAAACCATTCGGCCCGCGATTTAGGCTGGATTTTAGATTTTGGCCCCTTCTCTGATTGAGTTCGACACCCCTAGGTTAAGGGGAAAGGAGCTGCTGTGGTCTCTGGACCTCTTCCCTGAAGGAGATAATGGGATTACCTAGGAAAGTAAGACCAGCCTAGATCCCTCCCTGGGAGTCCATTGTCCATCAGGGGGTGCCTGTGTGTGTGTGTGTGTGTGGTAGAAGGTGTGGGGGAGGCTAGGACTAGGGAAGGGGTTTCATTGTTGTTGTTTTTTTTTTTTTTAAGATTCTAATTTAGCAGCAGTTTGCTCTCTATTGAGGACGGGGGTTGGTTCAGAGCTGGTTCAGCCTAACGTGGTACACCCTCTGCTGTCTGTGGGACCATCGCTCCCCATTCCTGCTCATGAGAACCCCGCTGAGGCAGCCTGGGCTGAAGCTCTGGGCTGGACCTCCCGCAGAGTGAGGGGAGCCTGCCTTTGGACAGAGGAGAATCGGCCAGAGCGCTCCCCTGGGCCTCGGCTGCAGGCTTCCCAGCTCCCCGTCACCCAGCAGGGCCGGGCTTGCCCAAGTGGAAGTTGTGTGAACTAGTATGAACTTTTCATTACGTGAACCGTTCGTGACCCCTCTGCTGGGTGGGTTGTGACTCGTCAGGGATGCTTCATGCTGCACGGGGCAGTAGGGAGGCCCTGGAAGAGGGGTGCACGGGGCAAGGGCAGAGGAACCCGTCCTAGACCCACCAGCACCATTTGCTCACCAGGGATACGAAGGCCTTCATCTTCCTGGACTTCAGTTTCTTCATGAACAGAGCGGGGCATAGACACGCTGTCTTGTTTTCCTCATAGATTGTGAGAATCAAGTACAATTTTTTTTTTTTTTTTAAGTGGTGGTGGTACTTATGAGTTACAAAATTCTGAGTGGGCCAAAGCCGGTTTGGCTCAGTGGTAGAGCGTCGATTGCAGACTGAAAGGTCCCAGGTTCGATTCCAGTCAAGGGCATGTACATTGGTTGCGGGCACATCCCCGGTGGGGGGTGTGCAAGAGGCAGCTAGTCGATACTTCTCTCTCATCTACGTTTCTAGCTCTCTATCTCTCTCCCTTCCTCTCTGTAAAAATCAATAAAATATATTTTAAAAAAATTCTGAGTGGGAACTTTGGAGAGTTTCTTATAGAAATACCGCAGCTGGGTGGGTCGTTGTTTATCATTTAACGAACATTTAACGAAGCCCTACTTTGTGCCAGGCTCCGATCTAGGCGCTGATGATAGATACAACAGGGGAACAGAACAGGCAAAATAAATATATAAAATAAAAATCCTTCTTACATTCTTTTGTGGGGAGATGGAGGATCAACAAAGTAAGTTAAATGTTAGTTGTTCATAGGTGGCATGGAGCAAAAATAAAGCTAGGAAGAAGGAGAGAAAGTGTAGCAGCCAGCCCCACATGGCCTCACCCCTGATGGTAGTCACACCCTCGTGTCGTCTCCTTTCACGTCATCCCAGGGCTGGTCTGTGGCCAGCACGTGTGGCTGAAGTGATGGCATGTCCCATCTGAGATTAGGTTTCAGGAGTCATGCTTCCTTCTAAGGCTCTTTCTTTCGTAACAGAAACTAGACCGTGTCCCCATGGAACAGCAGCTCCCCGTTTCTCCCTTTCCCCAGCCCCTGGCAGCCAGCATTCTGTTTCTAAGAGTTTTGACTGTGTCAGAGGCCTCGTAATGAGTGGAATGATGCTGTATCTGTCCTGTGACTGACTTATTAAACGTAGCATCATTCCCCTTAGGTACACCATGTTGTCACATGCAGCAGGATTTCCTTCTTTTAAAAGGCGGAATAGTGTTCCATTGTGTTCATATACATTTTCTTTATCTGTCAGCGGATGTTTAGGTTGTTGCCATTGCTTGGCTATTGTGACTAATGCTGCAATAAACATGGAAGTGCAGATATCTTTTCAAGATCCTAATTTCAATTTTTGTGTGTGTGTGTGTGTGTGTGTGTGTATGTCCAGAAGTGGGGTTGCTGGATCATGAGGAAATGCTTTTAATTTTTTAAGGAAGCTCTGTCCTGTTTTTCATAGAGGCTGTGTCATTTTGCATTTCATCAGTAGCACACAGGGTTTCCTTTTCTCTATGTCCTCATCAATATTTGTTATTTTTTTACTTTTTGATAATAGTCATCCTAACAGTTTTGAGGCGATATTTCAGAGTGGTTTTGATTTGCATTTCCCTGATGATTAGATGAGTATCTTTTCACATGTCTATTGGCTGTCTGTATGTCTTTTTTGGAGAAAAGTCTATTCAAATATTTTGCCCATTTTAAAATTGGGTTATTTGTTGTTGTTTTTTTGCTTTTGAGTTGTAGGATATTAACTACAACTTGGATATTAACATTTTGAATAATAGCCCTTTAGCAGACATATGATTTGCAAATATTTTTTCCCATCCCATAGGTTGTCTTTTCATCCCATTGATTGTTTTCTTTGCTGTGCAGAAGCTTTTAGTTTGATGTAGCTCCATTGGTCTATTTTCCCTTTTGTTGTTGTGCTTGTTAGTGTCATAATCAAGAACCATTGCCAAGACCAATGCTGTGAAGCTTTCTCCCGTGTTTTCTTCTAATAGTTTTAAGTTCAGGTCTTGTATATATCTTTAATTCATTTTGAGTTGATTTTTGTGAGACAAGAGATACTATAAAAGCATTTACAAAAGCCACATAAGTGCTCTGATGGGGTAATTACAGGGCGCAGTAGGAGCACATAGGAGTAGCCCAATCCCTAGCTGGGGGGTTGGTGAGGGCATGAGTCCATGAGACCTGAGACTTGAGGAGTTGACTGGGAGCTTGAGGAGGTCAGGGAGGGGGAGGGAGGAGGAGGATAGCAGGCAGAGGGGACTGTATGCACAGACCCAGAGGTTAGGTGAGGAAGGTACCAGTGCTGGACAGGCTTACAAAAGGGGCTTCTCAAATGGAATCGAACTCTGCTGTATTGGTCACCAGCTCCCTGGGGAGCTGATCACATGACCCAAGCGAGGCCAATCAGTTTATCTCCTCTAGGAACCTGAAAAGAAAACTCCTTTAGGCTGCACTCCACCTCTACGGTTGCAGTCTTCCTTTTTTTTCTTTTTCTTTTACTCCAGGTTAAGCATTCCTATACCTCACAGGTCAAGTTCCACTCAGCTCCTTCTGTCCCTTATAATTAGTGCAAAAGTTTTCAACCTTCCTGCATTTCCTTAATTCTGGAACGCCCTCTCTGGTGCCATTGTGTGCCCACTGTTTTCAACACAGCTTTCTCTTGTATTAGAGAGCCATTTAATTATTAAGTTAATTAGAGGTGGGGCTCTCACTTCTCTGCAGTTTTGCTCTGTAGGCTCTGAGGCATTTTTGTGCTTCTGTTGGAAAATGTAGTTAGATTTAAACCAAGGGCACACATCTAAGTGCTGCAGGGGCCAGGCAGGTCCTGGAAGTGAGCGGCAGGCCCTGTGGACACATGCCCTCTTGGACTGCCTTTCACTTTCCTGCCTCTGCTGGAGACACAGTGATAAGCACGAGTGTTTCACTGCTCTTCCTACTGATGTGGAAACCCCACAATGCCAGCAGGACGATAAGCAGCAACTGTCATTGGCCCTGTGCTGTGGTGATAGTTCGAAGGGTGGGGGAAATGGTGGAATGCAGAGAAAATGCTGTTATCCGGTGTGATTGCAACCCAGCACAATTGAATAGTGAGAATGCAGGCCTACAGTTCACAGATATTCCAACGGAAGCCTGAAATCTGCATGATTTTGGGGGTATTTGAAATTGACTACCGTATTTTTCGGACCATAAGACGCACTTTTTCCCCCCCAGAAGTGGGGGGAAAAAGTCCCTGCGTCTTATGGTCCAAATATAGCCTACACATATACTTTAAAAAAAAGTGTTTTTACTTGCCCGGCTCTGTGTGGTCTCTGTGTGCTTGCCCGGCTCTAAAATGGTTCTAAATGCTGCTGTTTACTTTACAGGGTTGATTACATGTGTTTATGACTGTGATGTTGGGTTTTAATGCACATAAAATATTTTAGGACACTATTTGTTTCAGAATCTTTTTTTCTTCATTTCCCTTCTCTAAAAACTGGTGCGTCTTATGGTCCGGAGCATCTTATGGTCCGAAAAATACGGTAATTAAAAAAAAATAAATATATTTGATTGATTTTTTTACAGAGAGGAAGAGAGAGGGATAGAGAGTTAGAAACATAGATCAGCTGCCTCTTGCACACCCCCGACTGGCCGTGACCAGAATCGAACCTGGGACCTTTCAGTCCCCAGGCAGGCGCTCTATCCACTGAGCCAAACCAGTTTTGGCCGAAATTGACTACTTTTTAATTATTAGAAAATAATTTCACATATTAAATATGCTGTACAGGCTACTGTAATGCAGGTCACACAAAATATATTTATGACTCATTCAGAGGTTCTAAATCAGTGGTCAGCAAACTCATTAGTCAACAGAGCCAAATATCAACAGTATAGGGATTGACATTTCTTTTGAGAGCCAAATGTTTTAAACTTCTTCTAATGCCACTTCTTCACGGCCCAGGCCGTGGTATTTTGTGGAAGAGCCACACTCCAGGGGCCAAAAAGCCGCATATGGCTCGGGAGCCGCAGTTTGCGACCACGGTTCTAAACCATGGCTGCACAGTAGGATCACCTGGGAAGCTTTTAAAAGTCCAGGTCACACCGGTGGCCAATTAAATCAGAATCTCGGGAGGCAGGAGGAGTCCTCAGCATGTTTTTTTTTTTAAATGTTTCAGGTGATTCCAACGTGCAGTTAGGATTGAGAACGACTGGGCTTGGGGAGCATCTGTTTGTGACCTCTGAGTTGAGAAGCCGTGCTTTGGCAGAGGATGTTGCCAGTGCTTTGCTGCCCCGGAGGCCGTTCCCAGTGTTAACTGGCACGTGTGCTGGGTCACAGAAACCGAGTGTCCTGCATGGGACCTCCGAAGGAAAACCTCAAGTTCTCTTCTGTTTCTCTGGAGAACCCCATTTCCTTGTCAGGCCATGTGGGTTGTACGGTGATGGGAGAAGGCGGCGCTGAAAAACTCACGTGCTGTTTTACCTTAAATGGTTGCAAAAAGGCCTTCCATCATGCACACTATCTGGATCTAGCATGTTATCCTGCATACGGTTTCTTATTGTCACCTCGCTACACTGCCTTTATGGTATGTGACAGCGACGAGGCATCCTACATGTGCAGGCACATTGCAGCCATGAGACCATGCCCAGGCAGTAGGCACACAAGACATTATGTTCAAGGTCTCAGAAGGACCGCGTATGACAGGCCTCATCAGATGCAACCACTGTGTGCAATTAAATGACAGTGTTTGACATTTCTTTCCCCACCTGTAGAGGGTGGTGTTCTGTCCTTGACGCTGTTGTTTCTTGGATCACCGACTTCAGCTGGAATTCTCAGAGCTCTTAAATCTGAGACACAAGTTCTTGTTCTCTTCTGAGTTCCAAACCCACATTTCCACATGAATACCTTAGAGCAGCGATTGGCAAACAGCAGCTTGTGAGCCGCAATTTGCCGCTCTGTTGACAAATGAGTTTTCCTACCACTGTCATGTACTATCCTTTACCTCTTTGCACACAGAATGCCACAATTGCCTAATCCTCACAGCTTCCAACTACACGGTAACATTTAGGCTAGTCCAGTGGTTGGCAAACTCATTAGTCAACAGAGCCAAATATCAATAGTACAACAATTGAAATTTCTTTTGAGAGCCAATTTAAAAAAATATATATTTTATTGATTTTTTACAGGGAGGAAGAGAGAGGGATAGAGAGTTAGAAACATCGATGAGAGAGAATCATCGATCAGCTGCCTCTTGCACACTCCCTACTGGGGATGTGCCCGCAACCAAGGCACATGCCCTTGACTGGAATCGAACCTGGGACCTTTCAGTCCGCAGGCCAACGCTCTATCCACTGAGAAAACCGGTTTCGGCAAGAGAGCCAAATTTTTTAAACTTAAACTTCTTCTAACGCCAATTCTTCAAAATAGACTCACCCAGGCCTTGGTATTTTGTGGAAGAGCCACACTCAAGGGGCCAAAGAGCCGCATGTGGCTCGTAAGCCACAATTTGCCTACTAAGGCGCTTAGACTGTAGGGGTGTCGAACTCAATCAGAGAAGGGGCCAAAATCTAAAATCCAGCCTAAATCTCGGGCCGAATGGTTTACTGAACAGTCATAAACTGTCATTGTGATGGAAACGCAGCGGAGTGCAGTGATGACAGCGCGGTGCAGGCCACATTGCAAGGCCTGGCAGGACGGATTTGGCCCGCGGGCCTTGTGTTTGACACATGTGGCTTAGAGGAAACATGGACTCAGTGTGATGCATCCCAAATTCTTTATTGTTTTCCATAAATGTGTTTGCTTTGTTTTAAAGGTGGAATTTACTGGAAGGAAAATCAAAGAAGAATTAAAAAAAACCAGGGCTCAGAAGCATAGAAGCCTTGGAATCTTGTTGGTTAAAAACACGGGCTGTTTAAGATTCGGCCTTTGGATGACTCATTTGCAGGTTCCTCCAGTCCCCACGTGTTTCTGCTTCGATTCAGGTTCCTAGAGGAGGTAAACTGATTGGCCTCCCTCGGGTCATGTGCCCGCCCTGACTCTGACTCAGGTGGTGGAGGGGGTCCTGTGATTGAAAACCCACCAGAATCAGATTTAATGGGATGGGAGCCGTCCTTCAGAGTGCCGTTAGGGAGAAGCGGGAGCACTTTCAAACTAGGAGGAAAGATTTCATAAAAATTGTCCCTTTTTCAATGATTTAAGTATTACACAAGTAGCACCTCAGTGAATGCATTTGGGAAAAATCAAATAATGAAGAACGTTGAATACTACCTGATTCCTCCCTACTCGCATTCCCAGAGGTAAGCACTACCGAGTTATGATATATATTTATAGGTCTTTTGTTGTGTGCTTTTAGGTATATATGTAACTATATACGTAAAAGAATATGTACAGGTATATACATTAATATAACTCACTTTTTTTTCACATGAATTTGACTTTCTGCCTTCACTTACTTTACAGGTCTTTACGATTCTAAAACTCAGAATTCTACCTCATTGCTATTTTATTTTATTTTTTGGTTAATTCTCACCCAAGAATATTTTTCCCATTGAATTTTCAGAGAGAGTAGAAGCAAGAGAGGGAGAAAAAGAGGCGAGGGGGGGACGTGAGGAGGAGAAAAGGAGACATTGATTAGTTGCCTCCCAAACGCTCCCTGATGTGGGGGGGGGAGCCCGGGGCCTTGGACCCTGGACCCTGGACCCTGGACCCTGGATCAAACCTGCAATCTAGGAATGTGCCCTGACTGGGAATGGAACCCACAACCTTTTGGTGCAAAAGGACAATGTTCCAGCCAACCAAGCTACGTGGCCCAGGCCCTCATTGCTATTTTAATAAGAAAAGTAATTAATGGTCAACATTAAGCAGTTCAGAAGTTTATAAGATGAAAAATAAAAATTTCCCTTTATAGAATCCACATTTCCCTAAACCCCTAGTGCTATCCCTGGAGGTGAGCACTGTTACCAGCTGCTTATGTATCCAAAGAAATTCTCCCAGCCAAACAAGTGGGGCCTACTTCTAGGACTGCTTCCTTTTTGTATCCGGACAGTATTCCAATGCTGATTATTTTGTGTGTTAACTCATGCCTACAAATGTTACAGCAAAATCAGCAGTATCAAGGGATGGATGATCACCAACATTTTTGTTAGTAAATGTGATTATTTTACTGTTAACGAACCCTTTCTCCATCTTTTAAACTTCCTGACTCCAATCATATAATTATTTTATCTTTCATATAACAGAGGCCATGTCAGTTTTTAAAATCAACATTTTATAGATATACTTGCTATTTATGAATTTGACATAGAAGCCTGATGTTCAAAGGTGTTCTTCACTATTTTGCTAGTTAGGAAGGGGATAAACTAGAAGCTGGTTTGTAAAATTCAGTTCTGATTAGTATCTCTCTCTGGACTAGAACAGGCAGTGTTCCGCAGGGAGACAGATATTAGCAAGTTTTTTTGTTTGGATTTTGGGAAGCTTCCTTTTTCGCATAGACCCGTAGTCGGCAACCTGCGGCTCGCGAGCCACATGTGGCTCTTTGACCCCTTCATTGTGGCTCTTCCACAAAATACCACGGCCTGGGTGAGACTATTTTGAATAAGTGGTGTTAGAAGAAGTTTAAGTTTAAAAAATTTGGCTCTCAAAAGAAATTTCAATCGTTGTACTGTTGATATTTGGCTCTGTTGACTAATGAGTTTGCTGACCACTGCCATAGACTATTTTGTAGATAGGAAGTTAGAATTGAATGATATACAGATACACCTTGTTTAATTGAGCTTTGATTTATTGTGCTTCACAGATACTATTTTTTTTTCTTCTTTTTTTTCTTTTTACAAATTGAAGGCAAGACCCTCCACCAGCAATGATTACAGATTGCTTCATTGCGATGTCTGGAACTGAACCCACAATACCTCCAAGGTAGGCCTTTAAGCCTTCTTAACACTAATAGCTACTAAGAAACAGCTACGCAGAGTGAAAAAGGAGCATTGGTTGGCGTGTTTGCTGGGGAGCAATTTCAGGGAGCAGGGGGATCAGTTTTGGGGAAGCAGGGGGTCTTGATCCCCTTCTGAAGGGCGCTGGGAAAGCAGGGCTTACTCTCACCTCCTCATTTGGCTCCAGGTCAAGCTCCAGGAGGGCTTTATGGACACATTGTGTCCTGCTAGGTAATTTTTCCAATCAGATAAAAGAGGTCCCCATTCCCTGGGGCATGCTAAGGATTCCCCTGCTCTCCAGAATGTGAAGAAAAGCAAAATGGAAAATGGAGAGAAATAAGATGTGATGATTCTGTATTGGTTCTGGGTCAACTAAATATTTGATGTTCTGACCTGTAAAGAAAGTATTAAGATGTTTCTAGATTGCTACGTGCTCTTCCAGAGCTGGGTGCTTCTCTGATTGAACTTAGGGACTAATGCTATGTGAGCTGTTAAGCATTGGCACGTGGCTGCTTTAAACAAACAGCCCTTCCAAGGCTTGGGACTACTGCTAAGAGGTTAATTTAGAAGCAATTGTTTTTTGTGTTTCAATTCTATCGAATAATCTTGAGGTAAGAAATGGGCAGAATTTTAGCTGATTTATTGTGATCAAAGCAAAGAGGGGATCTCTAAGGTTATTTTGTGGAGAAGACTTAGAATTCCCTTCTCCCAGGGAACTGCCTTGACCCAAAACAGGGAGGCAATCAACCTCTGCTGTGCTCTTCTTAAGGGAATGTGGTTGTTTCCTTTTGACGGAAGTTGGGCTCCCTTTGTCATCAACCCTAGGCCTTTTCTCCTTCCTCTTCCCCTCCAAACCGACCCTCTCCCAATGCATCAATCCCCCTCACTGGCCCAAGAGTAAACCTTAAGTTCAGAACCATGCCTTGTTTGACCAGCATTTGCTGAATTGACTATAAAGAATTCACAACCACAGTAGAAACCTTCCAATCAGAAATTCCTCTCCCTTTTGTTCCGTTCCAGCCTGCGTGGCTGGGGAAAGGCTGCTGTGTTTACTTGCAATAGCTAAATGTGATGTGGCCAGGGTGGGTAATCAGAACCTTGGGTGTGCAGAACTGACTTAAAGGGCAAGATGAAGAGAAAATAGAGAACAAATGATGTCTGTGGCTATGTGTTTGTTAAGTGGGACACCAACCGATTATACAGAACAACTGGGGAGGGCAGTTCAGAAGTCACACTGTGAGCAGAAGTGCCTGCTGGCTATCTTTTCATGGTGGGTGTTGTGGGCTGAGGGAGTGATGGAGGGCCCATCGCTTTTACACTTAATGATTTAAAACAAAATAAGGTATTTAAAAAAAAAATGGATAGTACAAACAGGCTGAAAGTCAAGATCGACCATATTTTGGGCCATGAAACCAATCCTAGTACATTTAAAAGGATTTAAGTCATACAAAACATATTCTCTGATCATAGTGGAATTAAATTAGAAAGAAACAACAGGAACATTCTTGAAAAAAATCTGCAAATGTTTGAAAACTAAATAATATACTTTTAAATAACCCATAGATCAAAGACAAAGTGAAAAGGGAAC
This sequence comes from Pipistrellus kuhlii, assembly GCF_014108245.1. Classification (NCBI taxonomy): domain Eukaryota; kingdom Metazoa; phylum Chordata; class Mammalia; order Chiroptera; family Vespertilionidae; genus Pipistrellus; species Pipistrellus kuhlii. Next base: position 30,984,089 of record NW_023425427.1, read on the forward strand.
TTAGAAAATATTTTGAACTGAATGAAAATGAAAGGGCATGTCAAGTTTGTGCCGCTGAAACAATACACAGGAGGATGTTTATAGCACTAAATGTCTGTATTAGAAAAATTTTAAATCAGTGACCTCAATTTCCACCTTAAGAACTGAAAAAAGAGCGCATTAAACTATAAGTAAACCGAGAAAGAAAATACGTTTTTAAAAAATGAGATGTAATTGACATATGACATGGTATTGATTTTAGGTATACAACATAAAATGATTTGATCTATGTATATGTTGTGAAAGTTTTGGTATCATCTATGACCTCACATAGATACAATTTTTTTCTTATGATAAGAACTTTTAAGATTTACTTTCTTAGCTACATTCACACATAGAATCCAGTGTTGTTAACTAATGACCATGCTGTACTTTACAGCCCCAGGACCTATTTATCTTATAGGATAGTTTGTACCTTTAGACCAGTGGTGGCCAACCTTTCGGACCTCACGGACCACAGTGGTCCGTGGACCACTCATTGGCGGCCGCTGGTTTAGACCATCACCCGTTCACTCATCACCCTCTCTCCTCCCCACCCTTAACCTGACACCCTGCCTCTGGCAAGCATTAATCTGTTCTCTGAGTCTATGAGAAATCTAATTTTTTTTTTAGATACCACATATAATTAAGAATATACAGTATTTGTCTTTGCCTGGCTTATTTGACTTAGTATAATGCCCCCAAGGTTCACTAATGTTGTTGCAAATGGCATAATTTCATTCTTCTTTATGGATGAATAATGTTCCTCATTTGTGTGTGTGTGTGTGTGTGTGTGTGTGTGTGTGTGTGTGTGTATGTGTATGTGTATCAAAGCTATGCATTCACCTGTCAGTAGACACTTAGGTTGTTTCTGTGTCTTGGCTATTGTAAATAATGCTGCATTGACCATGGGCGGGCAGATATAGTTTGAAGTGGTTATTTTGTTTCCTTTGGATAAATACCCAGAAGTGGAATTGCTGGATTGTATGGTAGTTCTATTTTTAATTTTGAAAGGAAACTCCATACTGTTTTTCATATTGGCTATTCCAGTTGACAATCCCACTGACAGTGCACAAAGGTTTCCTTTACTCACATCCTCACCAACAGTTGTTATATCTTGCCTTTTTGAAAATAGCCTTTCTGACAGGTATGGGGTGATATCTCATTGTGGCTTTGATTTTTATTTCTCTGATGGTAAGTGATTTTGAGCACCTTTTCATGTACCTCTTGGCCATTTGGATGTCTTCTTTGGAAAAATGTCTATTCAGTTCCTCTGCCCATTATTATTATTTTATTTTCTATCAGTTTACTTTCAATATTATTTTGTGTTGGTTTCAGGTGTACAGCATAGAGATTAGACAAACATATATTTTTCAAAGTGTTCCTCACCCCGATGTTTCCAGTACTCACCTGGCTCCATACATAGTTATCACAATGTTATTGACTGTACTCCCCATGCTGTACTTTACATCCCTGTGACTATTGTATAACTACCAATTTGTACTCCTTAATCCTTTCAATCTTTCACCCAGCCTCCCTCTAGTAACTACCAGTTGGCTCTCTGTGTCTATGAGTTTGTTTCAATTTTGTTTGCTTTTTTTTTTTTTTTTTTTTTTAGATCCCACATACAAGAGAAACCATATGATATTATTCTTTCTCTGACTGATTTATTTCACTTAGCATAATACCCTTTAGGTATATCCATGCTATCACAAATGATAAGATTTCATTCTTCTTTTATGGTCAAGCAATAACAGGATATTGTTGTATATATGTTGTACATATATACAACATTTTTTTTTTTTAAATCACTCACCTGTTGATGGGTACTTGGGTTGCTTACAGATCTTAGCTATTGTAAATACTGCTGCAGTGAACATAGGGATACATATATTCTTTTGAATTAGTGTTTTGGGTTTCTTTGGATAAATCCCCAGAAGTGGAATTGCTAGGTCAAAAGGCAGTTCCATTTTAAGTTTTTTGAGGAAACTCCACACCGTTGTTTTCCACAGAGGCTGCACCAATCTGCATTCCCACCAACAGTGCACAAGGGTTCCCTTTTCTCCACATCCTGGTCAACACTTGTCATTTGTGAACTTATTTATCTATTTTTTCCTTTTTATTATATTGACTTTTTAAAGAAATCACTTTTTATTTTTCAATTACAGTTGACATACAATATTATATTAGTTTCAGGTGTATACCCTAGTGATTACTAAGTGATCATCCTCATAAATCTCTATGTGGGTTTATTTTATTATTATTTTTAAAAATATACATTATTGATTTTTTGCACAGAGAAAGGGAAAAGGATAGAGAGTCAGAAACATTGATGAGAAACATCAATAAGCTGCCTCCTGCACACCTCCTACTGGGGATGTGCCTGCAACCAAGGTATATGTCCCTGACTGGAATCGAACCTGGGACCTTTCAGTCTGCAGTCTGATGCTCTATCCACTGAGCCAAACGGTTAGGGCTCTATGTGAGTTTATTAATGATAGGCATTCTGACAGGTGTGAGGTGATATCTCATTGTGATTTTATGTGCATTTCTCTGACAATTAGTGGACTTAATGCAATTTATTGTTTTCTGGTTGTTTGCATTTCTTTTGTTCTTTCTTCTCCCGTTCTCTTTGTGGTTTGACAATTTTCTGCAGTGGTACGCTTAGATTCCTTCCTCTTTCTCTTTGGTCTATCTACTATGGGTTTTTCCTGTGTGATTATCATGGGGTTTACTTAAGTGTCTTAGAGTTATAATAGTTTATTTTAAGCTGAATCTTTTAAAAGTAACCAGTAAAATAGAAAAATACTTAAATACAGTAAAACTGAATTTTATTCTTTTGATGAACAGTTCTATGAGGTTTAATACCTATGTAGTTTCATATAATTACCACCACAATCAGGGTACAGAATAGTTCCATCACCCCCAAATTCCCTCAGGCTGCCCTTTCTAGTCAAACCTTCCCCAATCTAACCCTTGGCAATCACTTCCCTGTTCTCCAACCCCATCATTTTGTCTTTTCAAGAATATCATATAAATTGATTCATTCAGTAAGGGACTTGTAGAGTCTGGTTTCATCACAATGCCTTTTAGATTCACCCATTTTATTGAGTGTATCTGTAGTTCTTTCCTTTTTATTGCTGTATATCATTTGATTGTAAGGAATGGACCACAGTTTGTTTACCCATTCACTCACATTTGGGTTGTTTTCAGTTTTTGTTGATAGTTAATAAAGCTGCTGTAAGCATCCTTGTACAAGTTTTTATGCAAACGTACATTTTCAAATCTCTAGAATAAATATCAGGAGTGGAATTGCTTGGTCATATGGTAAGAATGAGTTTGACCTTATAAAGAAGTGACATTATTCCAGCGTGGCTAAGCCATTTCGCCTTGCTGAAAAGTATGAGAGAGTTGTTTTACATTCTCACAAGCACTTTGTATTGTCAATTTTTAAAAAATTTTAGCATGCTGGCTGGTGTGGCTCAGTTGGGTGGTTGCAGATTTGATTCCCCATAGGGACTATGCAGGAGGAGGCCAATTGATGTTCTGCTCTGACATCACATTGAAATTTATCTTTCTCAAAATTAATAGAAATATTTTTTTAAAAATTAGCTATTTTAATATATGTATAATGGTATACCATTATCGTTTACTTTCATTTACCTAATGACTAATAATGTTGAGCATCTTGTGCTTCTTTGAGAGCTATATATTTTCTTTGAAGTGTCTGTTTAATTATTTTGCCCATTTCTTTTTCAGTTTTAATGAGCTTTTTGGGGAAATAATTTTACATTAACAGATAATTTGCAAAGATAGAACGGAGTCCCTGTATACCTCTTCCCTAGTTTCTCTTAAAGTTAACGTCTACACTAATAAAAGAAAAATGCTAATTGACCGTACCTTTGCTATGCCCACAGCCAATCAGAGTGAGTATGCAAATTAACCCAACAAAGATGATGGTTAATTTGCATATACAGGCGCTGATTAGCCTGGGTCCCGGGAACATCCTCTGGCCAATAGGCCCTGAGCGGCAGGGGTCCCAGAACGCCCCCTGGCCACTCAGAACCTATGAGTGCAGGTGCCAAGTGGTTGGGGCAGGGTGACACAGAGACATTCCCACCCTGCTTGCAGGCACTTGGGAATGCTCCAGTACCAAGCAGTGGTTTGGGTCCACGCCCCCAGCCTGGGGTCTCAGGGGTGCACCCATACGGTGATCCCCTCTTGGCCCAGCCTGGGTTCTCAGCCACTGAGTCACACCAGCCAGGCAGAAATGGAGGAATCTTAAATGTTTCTTTTTTATATATGTATATTTTATTGATGTTTTACAGAGAGGAAGGGAAAGAAATAGAGAACTAGAAACATCTATGAGAGAGAAATATCGGTCAGCTGCCTTCTGCAAAGTCCCCACTGGGTATGTGCCCCCAACTAAGGTAGATGGCCTTGACTGGAATCGAACCTGGCATCCCTTGAGTCTGCATGCCGTTGTTCCATCCACTGAGCCAAACCAGTTAGGGCTGTCCACTATGTTAAAGAAAAAACCCTATCTAATAAAAAGGAAATATGCAGGGGAGGGCATTTGGGGGTGACCAGGTGGTCAGGGGAGGGCAGTTGGGGACAATCAGGCTGGCAGGAGAGCAGTTAGGCTTTGATCAGGCTGGCAGGAGAGTGATGAGGGGGTGATCATGCTGGCAGGCAGAGCAATTAGGGGCAATCAGGCAGGCAGGTGAGCAGTTGGGAGCCAGTAGCCCAGGATTGTGAGAGGGATGTATGACTGCCTGTTTAGGCCCAGCAGTCAAACATCCCCCAAGGGCCAGATTGGAGAGGGTGCAGGTTGAGCTGAGGGCAACCCCCCCCCCCCCCCCCCCCCCCAGTGCATGAATTTCATGCTTTCATGCACCGGGCCTCTAGTCTTATATAATTGTGGTAAATTTGTTAAAACTAAGAGATGAACTTTTGTATAACACTGTTAACTAAATTCCAGACTTTATTTAGATTTTAGTTTTTCTGCTAATATAATTTTTTTCCTGCTCCATAATAAAATCCAAAATACCTAGAGTTAAAATTTTCTTCCCTCATTGTATAAATCTTTTGGGTATCTTCTTCATCTTTTAGATGCTGTACCCAGAGCCATTGTGCTGAAACCTGGCCTGCCTGATTTCTAGAACTCTTCCATGGTTGCTGTCTTGAGATCTCCCTTTACCTGCATTCTGGGGACCCCCTCCCCCACGTGTTCTGTATCCCATGGCTTTCTCTTTCATGTTTTTATCTTTCTTAGCTTACCCTCTCTTTTTGGTAAAAACACAGCTTTTTGGAGCTCCCAGAGAAAGGGAAGATGAAAAATGATTTTTGTGTAGGTAACTATTCTACCCTCATATTCAATTAATTTTCCTGGGTGTAATTGTTAAAGTTCATATCAACTTGGCTAGGGTAGAGTATCTAGTTTTTTGTTTATCCTCAAGAAATAATATATATTTTTAGCATAATATCTCTCTCTTTTTTTTTTAAAGTATTATAAACTAGTATGTCTCCTTTTTCCCTGATTGATCCCCCCCCCCCCTTTACTCCCCAGGACAAACCCCCACCACCCCAGTGTCCATGTCCATTGGTTATGCTAATAGGCATGCATGCAAGTTCTTTGGTTGATCTCTTACCCGTCCCCACCTCCTGTCTCTCTGAGGTTGGATGGTCTGTTCAGTGTTTCTTAGTCTCTGGATCTCTTTTTGTTCCTCAGTTTTTGTTGTTCATTATATACCATACTAGAGGCCCATTGTAGGAAGTTTTCTGCAAGAAGAGGGCTTCCTTGGGCCTATTCCTGCAAGAATAGGGCTTTCTGCAGCCGGAGCGAAGCCCGCCAGGGTTTCGCTCCCATCTCCAGCACCCCACTTGCTTCCCTTCTGTTTCCACCACCCCACTTGCTTCTCCACAGCTTCATTCCCTTCTGCAGCACTTGGCTTCCTTCTACACTGTCTTCAGTCTTCACACTGTGACTTCATATGCAAATTAACTGCCATATTTGTTGGGTTAATTTGAATATTTGCTCTGATTGGCTGGTGGGTGTAGCAGAGGGATGATCAATTTGCACGTTTCTCTTTTATTAGTGTAGATAGGAGTGAGATCATGTGATATTTCTCTTTCTCCAACTGGCTTATTTCGCTTAGCATAATGCTCTTCAGGTCTATCCATGCTGCTGCAAATTGTAAGAATTCCTTCTTTTTTAAAAAAAATATATTTTATTGATTTTTTTACAGAGAGGAAGGGAGAGAGATAGAGAGCTAGAAACATCAATGAGAGAGAAACATCGACCAGCTGCCTGCTGCACACCCCCCACCGGGGATGTGCCCGCAACCAAAGTACATGCCCTTGACCGGAATCGAACCCGGGACCTCTGAGTCCACAGACTGGCGCTCTACCGCTGAGCCAAACCAGTTTAAGCTAATTCTTTCTTTTTTACAGCAGCATGGTATTCCATTGTGTAGATGTACCACAGTTTTCTAATCCACTCATCGATGATGGGCACTTAGGCTGTTTCCAAATCTTAGTTATTGTAAAATGTGCTGCTATGAACATAGGGATGCATATATCTTTTCTGATTTATGTTTCTGGTTTCTTGGGATATATTCCTAGAAGTGGGATCACTGGGTCAAATGGGAGTTCCATTTTTATTTATTTATTTATTTATTTATATTTATCTATTTTTATTTTTTAATATGTCAATATTTTTATTTTTATTAATTTTATATCTTTATTAATTAAGGTATCACATATTTGCCCTCAACCCCATTCCTATCTCCCCTCCACTCATGTCCCCACCCCCCTATTGTCCTTGACCACTGGTTAGGCTCATATGTATGCACACAAGTCCTTTGGTTAATCTCTCCCTTTTATTCCCACCCTCCCTTTGAGGTCCAGCAGTCTGACCCATGGCTCCTTATCTCTGGGTATGTTCTTGTTCTTCAGTCTATGCTGTTCACCATGTCCCCTAGATGAGTGAGATCATGTCCTACTGGAAATATACTTATAAGAATAAAAAATGAGACAGCAATAATGGTTGTTGAAAGGCATATGAATCAGTCTGTAGTGAGTTTCTTTCTGGGCCAACTGAGTTCTTTTGAGACTCAATTTCAATGTCAAACAGTTCCTTATGTGTATATGTCAGCAATGATATTTCAGTTCTGGATGGTGGACAAATGGTGGTAATGCAGGTCTGACCCTCTCTGGTTTAGTCATGGGCAACCTGCATGATACGCGCTGCTGACTGCTATTATGGCAAGGCGTTGCCAGCATCTTCCATCTCAGGACTGCTTCTCTTCTGTCTTCATGGCTGGAGTAGTCCTGTCAATTCCTCTCTGTTGACGGAATCCACATGGTCTCAGAGTTGTTTTCTGAAAATATACAAACATATTCTCGACCAAAAATTAATAAAGGAATATTTTCTATAAATTTGATTTGGGATCCTTTTTCATTTTTTGCCCAAATGATTTTCCTCTGGCTTGTTTTGACACCCTGTGTGTTTTTCATAGCTGTCTTTTTGTTAGCATTACAATTAATTTTCTAAAGTACAAATTTTCTAGATGTAATTTACTTACAGGATATTTTTCCTTACATGATATTCTTCTACTTTCCCCCTTTTTTGATTTAAATATTAGGAGGCTTTTGAAAATTTTATAATGTAGTCTTGATAGCTTTTAAATTTTATGTTTTTGCACTATAATATGACTGCTTTAGGTTCTTTTCCTGTTGTGAGATTTTATCATGAGATGAACTACCAATAAAAATTTTAGTTAACACTTTAGGAACAGCTTTTTGTCCAGTGCAATTAACTTTTCTAGAATATTTGTTTATTTCAATTAGCCAGTTTAAATTAGCCTGAAAACTTGTCTACTATTTTACTGTCAGATTTATTATTCTAAAACAATCTTTTTTTTACCATGTAAATATTAGTAGAAAGGATTATTTGCCTTCTTGAGTAGGCCCTGAGCATTCCTGGTGGTAGGCTGGATTTAGATATCAAAAACCCACTTCCTCACACCATGGGTACAAGACAACTCAAACAAGTCTTTTTGTATTGAGAGGGCAGCTGCTGTCAGCCAAGTCTCTGTCTTTTACCCGGGTCCTGATTTGAGCTGGGCATGGGAAGTTAAGCAGCCATGGGGGCAGGAGACACCCTCAGCAGGGTTGAGGCCCCTGCAAAGTTGGGGGGGGTGAGGGTCTGTGCCCTTCCTCAGCTGATCCCCAAGTTCCCTCCTGATGTCCCCTCTTTGACTGTGCCTATCTTAGGTTGTTCCTTCCCTGAGGAATCTTTCCCGTCTCTGACTAACCAGCCATCCTCTGGGGCCAAGCAGGGTGATGTGGGAGTTCCATTTTTAATTTTTTGAGGAAACTCCATACTGTTCTCACAGTGACTGCACCAGTTTGCATTTCCACCAGCAGTGAAGGAGGATCCTCTCCAGCACTTGTTGTTTGTTGATTTGTTGTTGATAGCCATTCTGACAGGTGTGAGATGGTAGCTCATTGTCATTTTGATTTGCATCTCTAGATGATTAGTGAATTTGAGCATGTTTTTATATGTCTCTTGGCCTTCTGAATGTCCTCTTTCGAAAAGTGTCTATTGAGGTCCACTGCCCATTTTTTGATTGGATTATTTATCTTCCTTTTGTTAAGTTGTATGAGTTCCCTGTAAATGTTGGAGATTAAACCCTTATGGGAGATAACATTGGCAAATATGTTCTCCCAGGCAGTGGGCTTTCTTCTTGTTTTGTTGATGGTTTCTTTTGCTGTGCAGGAGCTTTTTAATTTGATGCAGTACCATTGGTTTATTTTCTCTTTAATTTCCATTGCCCTAGGAGCTGTATCAGTAAAGATACTGTTATGACAAATATCTGCTATTTTATTGCCTATGATTTCTTCTAATATTTTTATGGTTTCCCATCTTACATTTAAGTCCTTTATGTGATTACTGGCTTGTGTCAATTTCTGAGTTCTCTGTTTTGTTCCACTGGTCTATATATCTATTATTGTGTCAGTACCAGGCAGTTTTGAGAACAGTGGCTTTGTAGTAAAGCTTGATATCTGGTATTGTGATTCCTTCAACATTGTTCTTCTTTTTCAAGATTGTTGTGGCTATTCGGGGTCTTTTTTAATTCCAGGTGAATTTTTGGAGAATTTGTTCTAGGTTTTTGAAGTATGACATTGGTATTTTAATGGGGATTGCGTTGAATTTATAGATTACTTTGGGTAGTCTGGACATTTTAATGATGTTGCTTCTACTTATACATGAACATAGTGTATTCTTCCATTTGTTCATGTCTTCTGTCTCTCTCTTTTTTAGCATCCTGAAATTCTCTGAGTATAGGTCTTTTGTCTTCTTGTTTAAGTTTAGGTATCTTAATTTTTTTGTTGCAATGGTAAATGGGATTGCTTTTTAAATTTCTCTTTCTGTGAGTTCATTATTGGTGTATAGGAAAGCCATAAACTTCTGGGTGTTAATTTTGTATCCTGCTACATTGCCAAATTCATTTATTAAGTTTAATAGCTTTTTAATGGAGTCTTTGGGGTTTTCTATGTAGAATATTATGTCATCTGCAAATAAGGAGAATTTTACTCCCCCCCTCGCCCCCCCAATTTGGATGCTTTTTATTTCTTCTTGTTGTCTGATCACAATGGCTAATACTTCCGTACTATGTCAAACAAAAGTGGTAATAGTGGGCATCCCTGACTTGCTCCTGTTTTTGGGGGGAAATGGTTTTAGTTTTTGCCTATTGAGTATAATGTTGGCTTTGGGTTTGTCATACAAGGCTTTATTACGTTTAGGTATGATCCTTCCATTCCCACCTTGCTTAGAGTTTTTATCAAGAAAGGATAAGGATGTTGGATTTTGCCAAATATCTTTTCTGCATAAATGGATATGATTATATGGTTTTTATCTATCAGTTTGTTTACGTCGTGTATCACTTTTATTGATTTGCAGATATTGTACCATCATTGCATCACTGGAATAAATAACACTTGGTCATGGTGTATGAACTTTCTAATGTAATGCTGGATTCTATTTGCTAGAATTTTGGCCTGTAATTCTCTTTTTTTGTGATGTCTTTATCTGGTTTTGGGATTAGGGTGATGCTGGATTTGTAAAAAGAGCTTGTAAGTGCTCTTTCCTCTTAAATTTTTTTGAATAGTCTGTGGAAGATACGTTTTATTTCTTCTTTGAATGTTTGATAGAACTCCCCTGTGAGGCAGTCTGTTCCAGGGCTTTTGTTTGTTGGAAATTTTTACTTTTATTTTTAAAAAAATCTTTATTATTCAGATTATTACAATTGTTCCTCTTTTTTTCTCCCCCATAGCTCCCCTCCACCCGATTCTCACCCCACCCTCTGTTCTTACCCCTCCCAACTACTGTCTCATCCATAGGTGTTTGATTTTTGTCCAGTCTCTTCCAGCACCCCCACACGTCCCCCAGAGAATTGTCAGTCCACTCCCTTTCTATGCCCCTTATTCTATTATATTCACCAGTTTATTCTGTTCATCAGATTTTTTTATTCACTTGATTTTTAGATTCACTTGTTGATAGATATGTATATGTTGTTAATAATTTTTATCTTTACCTTATTCTTCTTCTTCCTCTTCTAAAAGAATACCTTTCAGCATTTCATATAATATTGGTTTGGTGGTGATGAACTCCTTTAGCTTTTTCATACCTGTGAAGCTCTTTATCTGCTCTTGAATTCTGCATGATAGCTTTGCTGGGTAGAGTAATCTTGGTTGTAGGTTCTTGCTATTCATCACTTCGAATATTTCTTGCTACTCCCATCTGGCTTTCATACTTTCTGTTGAGAAATCAGCTGACAATTATATGGGTGTTCCCTTATATGTAACTAACTATTGTATTTTTCTCTTGCTGCTTTTAATATTCTCTCTTTGTCTTTTGCTTTTGGCATTTTAATTATGATGTGTCTTGGTTTGGTCCTCATTGAATTTCTTTTGTTTGGGGTTCTCTGTGCTTCCTGGACTTGTAAGTCTATTTCTTTCACCAGGTGGGGGAAGTTTTGTCATTATTTCTTTAAATAGGTTTTCAGTATCTTGCTCTTTTTTTTCTTCTGGCACCCCATAATTCTGATGTTGGTACACTTGAAGTTGTCCCAGAGGCTCCTTACACTATCATCATATTTTTGGATTCTTTTTTCTTTTCTGGTTGAGTGTATTTTGCTTCTTTGTATTTCAAATATTTGTCTTGATTCTTCCAGTCCTCTAGTCTGCTGTTAGATCTCTGTATAATATTTTTTATTTCAGTCAGTGTATGTTTAATTTCTAGTTGGTCCTTTTTCATATCCTCAAGGGTCTTATTAAATTTATTGGCCTTTTCTAGAAAATTCTTGAAAAACCTTATAACCGTGGTGTTGAACTCTATATCCAGTCATTTGCTTTCCTCCATTTCTTTCATTTGTGATCTGATTCTTTGTCTCAGCATTTTGGCTGCTTCCCTGATTAATAGAGTGGCTTTGTGTGCTAAGTGTCCCATAGGGCCTAGTGGCTCAGCCTCCCCAGTTACCTTTGTGGGTTGTGTGCACAGTCTTGTTGTAGTTGAGTCTTGATTGTTGTTGGTATCACTGGGAGGAATTGACCTCCAGGCTAATTGGCTGTGAGGATCAGCTGTGTCTATGCTGGGAGAACTTCTGTGCTGGAGACACCCTTTTGAGACAAGACTTGCAAAAGCCTCTGTGCTCAGCTTGGATGAGGCAAATCTCAGGGCGGAGCAGACAGCATAGGTTTCCTGTCAGCCCTGCCCTAGGCCCCGGTGTGTCAGTGTCCCATGGTAATCACTGCAAGCACCTCTGAGAGAAAGCCGCTCTCGAATTCTGCCTGCTTCCAGACCATCAGGTTTTTTCCGGAACGAGTCTGGGTCCCCAGAGTCTCGACTGGAACTGAAGTTCAATGCAGTTGGGAGTTTTTGTCTCCCTTCCAACTTGAGAAAGCCAACATGCACTCAGTTGCCCATCCTCTTCGCACACGTCTCGGTACCTCTGCCTCCTGCAGCTCCTCTGAGTCTCTGTGCTTTTCTCTTTCCTTCTAGTTGTAGAATTTCCATTCAGCCAGCCTTTCTGTGGTTATGGATGATGTCTGTTTTGTCTTTTCATTGTAGTTTTGAAATTGTTGTGTGAGGCGGCTATTTAGGTATTTATCTATACCGCCCTCTTGGTTTCTCCCTTGTTGGAAATTTTTAAACTACTGCTTCAATTCTTCCATAGCTATTGGCCTATTCAGATTTTTTTGATTCCTCCTGGTTGAGTTTTGGAAGGTCGTATTTTTCTAGGAATATGTTCATTTCTGTTAGGTTGACTAGTTTGTTGGAATAGAGTTGCTTATAGTATTTTTTTTTTAACAACTTTTGTATTTCTGTGGGTTGTTATTTCACCTATTTCATTTTTTTTTTAAACTGGGAAATTATTTTTTTATTGTCTAAAGATTTATATATATCTCCATTTTCCCCAATTGAACGCCCACTGCCTCAGTGTCTGTGTCCATTGGTTTTGCTAATATGCATGAATACAAGTCCTTTGGTTGCTCACTAATCCCCTTTCCCCTACCATTTGTCTCTGTATCTATTCTTGTTCATCAAATTATGTCGATCATTATGTCCCACATATGAGTGAGATCATGTGATATTTATCTTTCGCAGACTGATTTATTTCACTTAGCATAATGTTGTTGCAAATGTTAACAGTTCCTTTTTAAAAAAATTTTTTTATAGCGACATAGTATTCCATTCTGGGATGTACCACAGTTTTATTTTTTATATTTTATTTTTTGAAAAAAATTTTTTTTTTTTTTTACAAAGAGGAATAGAGAAGGATAGAGAGTTAGAAACACGGATGAGAGCGAAACATTGATCAGCTGCCTCCTGCACACCCCCTACTGGTGATGTGCCTGCAATCAAGTGCATGCTCTTGACCAGAATCGAACCTGGGACCCTTTAGTCTACAGGCTGACGCTTTATCCACTGAGCCAAACCAGTTTCGACCACAGTTTTTGTTTGTGTGTTTGTTTTTAAATTTCGTTATTAAGGTATTACATATGTGTCCTTATTCCTCCATTACCCCCTACCTCCCATTCATGCTCCCACCCCCTGTTGTCTGTGTCCATTGATTAGGCTTATATGCATGCATCTAAGTCCTTTGGTTAATCTCTCTCCCTTACCCTCCCCATCCCCTACTTCCCCTGAGGTTTGACGTTTTGATTGGTGTTTCTCTGTCTCTGGACCTATTTTTGTTCATCAGTTTATGTTGTTCATTATATTCCACAAATGAGTGAGATCATGTTATATTTATCTTTCTCTGCCTGGCTTATTTCACTTAGCATAATGCTCTCCATCTCCATCCATGTTGTTTCAAATTATAAGAACTCATTTTTTATTGCAGCGTAGTATTCCATTGTGTAGATGTACCACAGTTTTTTAATCCACTCATCTGCTGGTGGGCACTTAGGCTGTTTCCAAATCTTAGCTATGGTGAATTGTGCTGCTATGAACATATGGGTGCATATATCCTTTCTGATGGGTATTTCTAGTTCTTAGGATATATTCCTAGAAGTGGGATCACTGGGTCAATTGGGAGTTCCATTTTTAGTTTTTTTTGAGGAAAATCCATATTGTTTTCCATAGTGGCTGCACCAGTCTGCATTCCCACCAGCAGTGTAGGATGGTCCCTTTTTCTCTGCATCCTCTCCAGCACTTGTCATTGTTGATTTATTGATAATAGTCATTCTGATAGGTGTGAGATGGTACCTCATTGTTGCTTTGATTTGCATCTTTCTGATAATTAGTGACTTTAAACAGGTTTTCATATGTCTCTTGGCCTTCTGTCTTCTTTCGAAAAGTGTCTATTTAGATCAGTTGCCCATTTTTTTATTGGTTTTTTTATCTTGCCTTTTGTTAAGCTAAATGAGTTCCCTGTAAATGTTAGACATTAAACCCTTATTGGTGATACCATTGGCAAATATGTTCTCCCAGGCAGTGGGCTTTCTTCTTGTTTTATTGATGGTCTTTGTTGCTGTGCAAAAGCTTTTTAATTTGATGTAGTCCCATTTGTTTATTTTCTCTTTAGTTTCCATTGCCCTAGGAGCAGTATCAGTGCAGAAATTGCTTCAGAATACATAAAGAAAATTTTCTGCCTGTGGATTCCTGTAGTGTTTTTATGGTTTCTTG